>NC_138724.1:11107232-11849732 GCF_965113295.1 Leuciscus leuciscus | reverse complement strand
CTAAAATGCTGTATTTTAAGAACGCATAAACGGATTGTTACGAAACTTGGTATGGGTCATCAGCACGATGCCCTGAAGGAGCATGAGAAGTTTCGAAACAGTGCCAACTAGTGGTGAATTTTTTTATTCAAGTGCTTATAACTTTGGGTGTGGCCGACTTATTTTCACGAGACTCATCTAATTAGACTCCTGAATCCTTGCCGAGTCCTACGATACCAAACATGCTAGGTTTCGCCTTACGGTTTGTGTAGCGTTGTGATTTAGCGCTTAAAAAACATTTGGCTATATCTTCGAAACCGCTTGTCCGATCGAGACGAAACCTCCGTCAGAAGTTTGGAAACATAGGTCGATAGCTATACGCCAATGCCCAAATGCGAAAATATTGATAGTAAGGGGTAGTAAAATCCAATCAAAGTCATGTGTCAGTCATTTTTTACGTGTTTTTTCATATAAATGTCTATAACTCTGAAGTCAATTGAGATATTTTCACCAAAACTGACACACATATGTATGGGCTCACTCTGAGGACACGTAAAAAAAAATTGTGGGACTGAGCCTCTTGGTGGCGCTATAATAGAACAAAACATGAAATTCCCATTGACTTCAATACAGTTTTGTGAAATAAAATGCTATTTTCATTCAAAACCTACTTTTTCGAACTCCTCCTACACCGTTTGTCCGATTTTCACCAAAATCGAATCGTATCATCTCCAGACCGTGCCGACTAAAAGTTATGGATTTCGTGTCGATTGACGAAACCGTTTTCGTATAGCGCAGCAGCAAAGTTGAGGCATGATGCTAAAAGCATTATTCAGGCTTTATCTCTGCAATGCCTTGACATATTGACACCAAACTTTGTATGTGTCATTGTCACTTCACTCTGACTACATCACATCAGTTTTATAACTGCGCCACCTATTGGTCGAAAGTGATAATGCATTAAATCATATTTTTAATTATTGTTTCTATGATTTTTCAGCCATTTTGCCTAAAATCCTCTTTAAATCTCTTTAATTGCTCATTGTTGCAGTTGGTCTGACACTTTCAGACACGTCGAAATGTCTTGTCGTCTTATTCTGCTTGGCCCCGGTAATTGCTGCTTGCAGCTATATTTATTATTATTACCGGTATGTTTTTTTAAGGGTTTAGCTGTGTGCACAAAGTTCAACCTGCTGTGCTGGATATGAGCATTTGCTTGAGATTTGTAATTTACATTGCGTTTTGTTTTTATACAGTTACTGTAGTTTCAGACTTCTAATTTGATTAGACAAGCAGCATTCCTAGAGAGCTAATATTTCGTATACAAGTACAGCTATACAAACTATCCAAATTATGTCTGAAATGTAAGTAACTCTATATTATATTATGCTCTATTTACTGCACTTTGTTGAAAAGTGATTACACCCGCAACTGTAATGTTATTAAACTTAGCAGCTGTGATTACCCGCACTCTTACTTGTGTGATATTGCTTAAATATATTTTATAAAGCATTGTTTAAGCCATTTTTACTGTTTATACCTTTGTATGATCAACACTTGCAATACTTTTATTTAACATTTTTATTTGTTTTTGAACAATAGTTGCACTAGAATCTCTTTCCCACTTACATTTCCCACTGGTCCCTTTAAGAAACACAATTTCATTTGTTTTTTTGCTTTTATATCTTTTGTGAACATGTGTATGGACGTTATTTATGAAGCCTTGCATATAGGAAGTGTCTTTACATAATTTTGGTTTTATCTAATGATGATAGATAATGATTCTGATACATGCTGAAAACAATGACCACAAAATAAATAACAAATAAATTCATTTTTAAAATATAAAAAGTACTATGATTATTCAACGGAAGTGATTTGTTGTTATTTAAAGTGCTCTGTGCATTTATAAATATATTTTTAAATATGACAGAACATTTTTCTCCTTATTCCACTAAAGGGTACCCAATCACTCTTCCTGCCATTTCACATAAGGTGTATAGTATATTGTAATACATTTGTGGAGCCAATGTAGGTGACATGATATGGGCTTGAGTTAGGTACCCTACATGGGTATGTCCATGGGTTCTATATTGGCCCTATCTAAATTAGCCAATACTGATATTACCATAAGTAAAAAAGAAAAAAGGGCCTGTTTAAAAAAGTAATAAAATTCCTATTTGGATTGAGGGAACGGAATAGCACTCATTATCACATTAAGAGTAACATTTAGCTCCGGTGACAGCAGTCAGCTCAACATTGAGCAAAAGCTCACTGTAACCCAGTTTCTTAGTGTGTGCCAGTTTGTTACCTTAGCTCGTTAGGACCAAACAGTTACGTTTTGTAGCATTTTTCTTCCCCCGTTCTATTTGTTGTTGTTGTTTTTTCCTTTCATGGACCTGCCTGCTGTCCATCTCCTGTGCCTGAAGCAGGGAGACCGTCCGCTAGAAGATCACACTCAGGACTTCATCCAGCTAGCATGCCCAACACACAACCCAGACCGCTCGCTCTGTGTATTTTACCACTCCAGCCAGAGCAAGTGGTCTAAGGCACACCTTCCAGCAGCAAAGAAGGATTTCGCCACATTCGAGGAGTGGGTGCTGGTGAACAACGATTCCCCGTTCACCATCGGCCTGACGCCAGCCCCACTCCACGTCCAGAGACCAGCCATCCACCGCCCGCGAGCTGCACGGTGGAGTTGCGAGAGCCCACCACAGACTATGGAGATTGGACTGCCGCGATAGATGAGCCCAAGCCTGTAACGAGGACGGAGAGTGTCATCGCCCCGGAGCCTGATCTACAAGGAGAGTCTGACAAGTTGTGTGAGCCAGCAATACTGTGAACTGCTAAGGGAATGCTTGTGGAGTTCGAGGGCTGGGAGGGCAGCCCTCGAGGGCACGTAGCCCTGAATCGCCTGTTCCCCCGCTGGTTCCGCCTAGCCCCATGTCATATGTGAACCCTCCCAGCCTCTCTCCCCACATTCTCTGACAGTAAGTTCCTCAGCCCCGCCTCCCCTGGGTCCCTTCAGCCCCTCTGCATCTCCTACACTATGCTGTGAGGATCTGCATCAGTTCTTCAGGCCACCAGCCTCACTTAGCCCAGAGGATCCCCTGACTTCGCCTCCAGCCTCGGAACCTATCGCTCCACTGCGGCCTGTTGACAACTCGTGTTTGCCTAAGCTCCTCCCTCCCTCGGCTCCACCAGAAACCAGCATCCTCACGGCTTCACCAGTCTCCCTCATCCCACCGGCTCCTCCTTGGTCAGACATCGTACTGCCTGCACCTTCAGCCCAGTCTTCCCCCCCGGCTCCACCTGCGTCCTCATTCCCTCTGCCTCAGTCTTCAGGCTTACTGGCTCCACCTCGGATGCTCGTCGCTTCAGCTCCACGTTGGTTGGTCCAGTGCCAGCAGTATTGCGAGGGCTCTTCGGCTCATCAGCTCTACATGGGTCTCCATCTCCAGTGGCAACAAGCTTGTTCGACTTCATGCAGCTCTGCGCAGACTGATCGGCGGCTGACTTGAAGCAGTGCATGTCAGTTAGAAATCGTGTCCGACTTAAGACGTATGCCATCAAAGTACCGTGAGAGCGATTCGAGAGCAGCCAGAGGACTTTATTCTTGTACAAACAGACGCTGTTTTTGGAGGGTCACATCATCAGAAGATGCGGTTAGGATCTTAGCGCAGCTTTATTATCAATTCGAGTATATAACACAGGAGTAGAGACTCAGGGGAATCTCAGGAACATAGACCAAAACAAAAGCAAGAACCACTGTGACAGAGTGATCTATCTCTGTTAGTTAGCGCAGCACTTACACACACCCCATCTTACTTACTTTCTTTGCGACCATTAAAAAGGACATTCTATATAGTCTCGCCTAGCCAGACCTTCAGACTGACGGCATAAGGTCTGGACTCTATTGCAGCTTTTCTTGGCCAAGGACCGCCCAAGAGGACATTTGACTGACATGTAACGCAACTAATCACAGTTCGTTTTGTTCCGCAGCATGTTTAGGTGCGTGGAAATATAATGTTGATGTCCCTACAATAACAGACCGGCGTGCATCTAATAAATGATTCATTCAAGAACGTGCAAGTTTACCACAACAATGGAGCCGCAAACTTCACATACTTTTGAATATCCAGCGTTTAGTTGATCCTGGTAAGCGCTCATTGTCACAGTTTTAAACACGACGGTATTCTTTTTCCATGAGGGGTTTTGGCTTCACGGCATTTGTTTCCAGACGGACAGTTAAAGAATGCGACACACATGTCTCCCGGACATCCTGTATAATTCAACCAATCAGATCACAAAACTCCTTTCCACGTCTACTTGACATCTGATTTCCTGTCAGATGTAAAATAGACGTTTAGAAAATGTCTTTAAGATGTAATGATTTAGAATGTATTTTAAACTGACATCTTAAAGATGTCTATCAGATGTTAGTAAACAGCAGATGCTTTCCAGATGAAGTGATCTTTAACAGACATCTTGCAGATGTACGTGTGCTATCTGGGGTAGGTCATTCGGGGACTTTTCATCTGGGGAATACTATGTATTCGGTCATACTACAACTATGTTGGCATACTGTTTTTCGCTTACCATATAGTAGTGAAGTATTCGATTTCAGACGCGCAGCATCAGTCTTCTCCGTCAGCCGGCAAAACTCGAGCGCCACGCAGCGACGAGTCTATTGTTTGTCTTATAAGGGGATGACAGAAATATTAAGTTATTGTTCTGTTTATTTTTTACTATTTTTATATATTTATATATATATATATATATATATATGTTATGAATGTTGTTATATGTATATATTTATGCCTTATTGTAAATATGTACATACTAGCTGAAGATGGTTTAGTCAAAGGGGAGGAGCTTGGGCCAATGTAAGGTTGTCAGTTGACCTGGCAAGCGTGCGTGCAGGTTTGGTGCCGTGATAAATTCTTTACTACCTTATTTACTTCTTTACTAATTATTTAAGTTTGCGTGTATATATTTCTAACTTTATTTCTTATCTTTATTGGTTTTGTACAGTTTTTTTTTTTTTTTTATATAGATTTGGATTTTATTTTATTTATTTTTTTTATTTTTTTCTGAGACTTTTATCACCTCTCGAACACTTTAAATAAACATCTCTTTACACATTGACATTAAAATTTTTGGTCCTTTCACAAAGTGCTCTGTGCATGTTTCTTGCACATTCATTGCACGTCACTAGAGGGCAGCCAAGCACTTTTCCTGTCATTACACATATGAGTAAGGTAATCAGAAATATCAAACAGACATTTTTCACACTGGGTTTTACAGTCACCAGGAATCTCAGCTTGACCATTTCCTGTTGACTTCCTGAATTATGCATTATTATGCTAAAAATATATTGATACCTTTTGAGTTAATTCATATCAAATGACAGTGAGTGATTATTAATGCTGATAAATCAACCACTGATTTAGTTCCAGAAAAAAAAGAAAAAAAAAGACATCCTTCCATCCTAAACTGTCTTCATAACAGTTGTTCAGTTTATCAGATTATGTCAAATTGTGTCCATACTCCATTTTTACTTTACTGTTTAAATAAAAAGACAAAGGGGAAAATGAATGAATACATTTTTAATGAAACATCATAAATATTGTATTGTTATACATACATATTGTCCGTGGAGCTTCTTGCAATTGCAAATATTTAAAGAATAAAGTTGTCTGAATATCAAATGCATGCAATAATTTATTAAAGTAATGAAACATGCATCCTTTTACATCCCATCTTTACTGTTTTGCAAAACATAAATGTTATAAAATTTGGTGTATTTCCATGCCCATTTTTACATTTTTTGTTGATGTCATTATGAGTTTATGCTTTTATATATTATATAAAAGAGCCATGATAAAATGTTTAATAGCCTCAACCCTTAATAGAACAGCTGTATGGACAGATCTGAATATGCTTTTCTTAAATACTTAAGTGAAACAGAACCTGAATGTGAAAAGTTGTGCTGTCCAGAATGACGTCAGGCTTCACGAGGGTTAAATCCAGCACTCTGGCTGGTTAAGCGCCTCCTTTCCTCCAAAGGCATTTCCTTCCGTCCGCGCTCCCAGATTACAGCTGTACGCCAGCGGTTATGGCACACTATGGACCGCTATTTTATCTCTCCACCATCTATCTCTTGAGGATGCAGCTGTGCGCGGTTAACTTTCAACTTCTAACTGTATCGCGTTTGGAAATCAGCGTTTCGAGCGGCCTTTCCACATTTTGAGACGGCATAAGCGCGAGTGTTACTTTGTTTCGGGACAAACGCGAGCGTCTCACAGTTCCATTCCATGTAATAGCCTACATAATTGACGGTTGTTGAAGTGTTAGGAACCCATCAAACCCAAACCGACCCGTTCTCGATCCGAGATGAAGTCATTCGGATACGACTAGATCTCCTGCCACGTTTCTATCTTCGAGGGGTGAAGTTGCAACAGAGGTAAGAGAAATCTGCGATAATATGATTGCCTAATATGACTGTATTACAGCTGATGCTTTGAATCAGGATTGGATGATGGGCTGTTTAGCATAAATAACCACAAACGAGCATCACTTATTATTTGCATTTGAATGTGATTATTGATTTCCTCTCCGGCATCCATCCATCCATCCATCCATCCATCCATCCATCCCTAACCAGCACGAATCCTTTTAAACGTTACAGCGCTGAATTATTCCGTTATATTTTTCTTCTCTGTAGTTCATGTGTTATTTCATATAAAGTCGCCTATTGTCCATCCGTCCCCTCCCTTATTTAGACATTATTGAACAGAATCCTATTGGCAAAAACCCACACAGCTGTCAGACATCCAAAGTATGGAATTCCAAATAATGTGTTTTTGTATTACATTAAATATTCATATTTTAATATCAATATTGTTTAACAATCTTCAAATTGATAATACAATTTTAAGAAAATATTTTCATATTTTAACTTTTAAAAAAACAGCAACAGTAATAATATTAAAAATGATATTTATGTAATTAATAAATTAAATTATATATAATATATATATATATATATATATATATATATATATATATATATATATATATATATATTATAGGAGATAGTTTCATATATAATTACATTTAATGTTTAGGCAATATATACTGTACATATTTAATATAGTTTTATATTATTTAATACAATGATATTTAATTGATTTTTAAATCAAAAAAAGAATAATTAAGCAATAAAGTATAATATTGTGAATCTAGTCACTACAGAAGGCTCAATGCTTTACTGACCATCTAGCATCTATCAGTTTAATAATAATAAATAAAGAAGAATGGGAAAAATAATAAATAATGAATCATTACTTATTGCTTAAATCCAATAAGTAAATATTATTTCCTTATTATGGAATATTGATAATATATTCTTAATATTATTGTTGACATTATATTATATTAAATGGATTATATTAATATTATTTTTGCTTAGCATCACTCTTTTTGCACCTTAGAAGTGTGTTTCTAATACATCATTTTGCCATGACCCTGCTGACATCAGCCAAAATCATCCCATTCCCACCAGCAGTGGGGTGTTAATAGTGTGGCAACCGAATGTGAGTTTGCTGATGTTTCTCTTTCATTTGGATGAATATATCTAGATAAAGGATATAGAACATATACACATGCAGTTAAACCCTGCTCATTCAAACGGCCGACCACTAGTTGACATTCAGTAGCAGATTGCTTGAACAGAAGTCTCCAGTGACATGTCGGGAAGAGCAAACCAAGAATCAAGCTGCCCTAACAGCCCAGCGTTTGTTCTTTTTTAATTTATTCGTACCCTCCTGTTCCAACTGTGTCGATTTTCTCGCTGATTGCTATTTGTGAGAATCCCAGACAGCTGAATTCTTTTTTTAGGGGTCATTGACTGGTCAGCCTTGCTCTTCCTGTATTTTCAGCTGTATAGAGTTGTTGTTGGATTTTAACAGGGGGGAAAAAATGTAATACGCACAGACTTAAACTTTAAGTCAATTCTCCTGAAAAGAGTAAACACTGTGGCTTTGTAGTAAACTATCACATTTCTTTGTGTTTTGGAGTGCAACATTGGCTCAGCCAATAGCGTCAGTTTGGGGTGGGGCTATTTGTTTTTTCGACCAATGGCGGTTGAATTGTGTACTCCATGAACACTACAATTCCTGGTGGATAAAATGAACAAAACTAAATTGAAATAATAAATAGAAAAGTCCCAACCTACATGGTTTCTTTGTTGAATATATCCTGTTTCCCTTTGAAATATGTCATGTCGTGAAGATTAAAAGGTTTGGAAATGCTGTTCTAGATTGACTTCAAGGTTACAAGATTGTCGTTTACAAGATTGTTTTAGCATCATGACAAAAATTGTAACAGAGCTCTGTGTTAATTTGCTTGGAGCTGCTACATTCCTGTAGTGCCAAACTCTTCATATTTAGCCTCTCATCCACAAGTACCACGGTCCAATAGGAACTGCTGATTACTCATGCTTGGCTCATGCTTGAAACCTTGAAATATGGCCAAGTTGTTTCTAGAAGTGCATTTACATGTGAGTGGGCAATGATTTTTAAAAAAATGTTGTTAACTGTTTATAAACCATTGCTGTCGCACTTAGGGATGCATTGATGTAGAAATTATGGCTGATAATAATTACTAAATGCTTATTTTTATTTATCAGGTTACAAAATGTGTGTTATTATGTTTTAACATCAAGTGCAAAGAAAACTTTGCATTATCCACTTATTTACTTAGAAACGGAAGTTGCGATCTTCTTTTCTTCCCTATTGTGATGTTGAATATTCAAGGGTAACGGCTTCTCGAATGAGAATTTTTTTTTTAGGGCGGGACTTGGTTTTGTCCATCAGGAATTGATTGGATGGTTGTGGATTGCTATTGGTGGATCTCATGTGAGTGACAGGTTGTCCTGTCCTCATCATCAGAGAAGAGAAGAGATGTTGCTTTGATTAAAAATGACTATAATGTATACTATAATATATAATGATGTGCATGGGTAAATCATTTATTTAAAAAAACTGCAATATTAAAAAATATATATGTAATTGTCCAATTTGATTTCGTGGTGACTTTGAAAGCTAGCTTTTCTGCTGAACTGGGCTGAGTTTCCTAAAAGCATCATAAGCCATTTGCACCAATGGTGTCTTCGATCCACTTGGGCTTAAAATGTTTTTGAGAGACGTAGTCCTGATCGGGCCCATCAGGATTGTTGTATATGTAAATTGATGGGCAAAATCTAGGTGTGCCAATCAGGTATTGACAGTTGGCGCATGTGAACACAATTATTGACCAATATAGTGACGAGTGCACTAACAAGGATGCTAAACAGTAAACACCGCATTCTCTATCAGTCTTCAGCTTGCACAACTTTCGCTAGCTGGCTTCCGTTACACACTCTTGCATTAAGAGTGGATGTCTATTTATCCTAGCAGAAGCGCAACAAAATAATGCTTCACGAAAAAATAAAACGAAGATGATGAACAAACGACAAGGAAGCATAAAAAATGAACATGCTTACACAAGAGTAAATACAAACAAGAGTTCGTTGTTAGTTGCCAACAGCACAGCAGCTCCAGACAAACAATGACACTCAAACCCAGTGTTACTCATGTGTGGAGCATTGTCGCACACTCACACTCCTTGCGCACATGTGAGATATCGCAGACGCATCATCAGGTTATCTTATTGACAAGGCAACAAGTGCCGATGTGCATCCCTACTTCAAAGTTGTTAAATGTTAGGAAAATGCTAATGCTAAAGGATTATCTCAAGGTTTAGCTTTGTTTGGACTGTTGTGTTGTTATAGCGTAATAGAATGTCCTTTAGTTTTCTGTTCCGGTGTTTGACAACATCTAAGTGGTGTTTGAAGATCTACGAAGATGTTTGTTGTGGAACTGCCGGCCTTATTTCCTTAAAAGCATCCTGCTTAATACCTTCCACCTAATCCAGTATGTGAAGATCTCACTGTCTGCTTTGTTAGGCAAATACATAGAGTATTGCTTGGCAATGAAGAATGTTTTTGTTTAAATATATGTCAGTCTCTTATACCAATAGTTTACAAAGTGTATCAGTGATCCAATATTTACAGGCCATGGGAAGTACACTACTTGAGAGGCTATATAGTCATCTATTGTCTAGCATCCAAACATATGGTCCCAAGAAATAGCCTGTTTTATATTCATATTGAATGTGCATTACTCTAGATGTTGCATTACTCTGGAAAGTTTTTGAAGAAGCAAAAGGTCACCCTACTGTGTTATGCATTGTAAGTGGGCAGATGTGAATACGACTTTCTCCCACACTTAGAATCCAAACATAATAGTTTTCTGCCTCTGTCATCCTTCATTCATCTCTTACTAAATCCACTGATATGGCGCAGTTTTTCAAACTTCCTTTCAGAAACAGTTCAGCTCAATACCAGCATGATATATATATAAAAAAAAGAAAGTGCAGCAGCTGTTTTCATCTGTCCGGGGGCGGTCGGCTGATTTTTGCAATGTTTTATATATGTGCTTTCAGAAAGGCGTTTGTACAGAAACGCAATGTAATAAACACATCTATGTTGTGAGCTTTAGTTGCTAATCTCTGGCTTTAGGAGTTTAATATCAGTCATGCTGTATTTGTCTTCCATTGAGGAAAGTAGCTCATGGCATGTTTGCACAGCTAAGTCTATGTGCGTACACAACCAAACTTCCTTATTTTTCCTTCCCTTACGAACCATGATTTGATTAGACTTTTACAATGCATTTTAAGCCCCAGAATTACGAGATTTGAATCTGCCATCATTGGACCACAGAAATGATTGTCAATGGAAAAATATACTTTTTTTGCCTAGAATGCTGTTAGCAGGTGCTAACTGCTAATGCTAACTAGTCAAACATTGGCCCCTTGGTGCATGATTATGGTAAATACTATGGATACACGATGTGTTGTGTACCCCATTGTAAATGATTTATGTCTGTCAAAATGTTATAAATCTGCTCATAATAGGTTATTGTTCATGCTACATTTGTCGTCATCTTGCAGTCACTTAAATCATTTAGCACAGTGTTGCCATTGCCAATAACAATGGTCTGGCCTGAGGGTTTCCTTTCTCTTGCCTGTATTTTTTCATTGTCTCATTTATCCATTTTACCTGATTTATAAAGCCATGATTACAGAGGAAGCTTCTAGATTATCTCTCTCTTCCTCCCTCATAAAGTGTATATGGCATCAGATGCTCCAGGCTGCTGTTCAAGTTCTCCCAGCCCCGACGTTCAGTGTTTGGAGCAGTGGAAGACATCCTGCCCTACTTTTCCTCCTCTGAGACTGCAGAGTGACTATGTTAAAAGAGTGTGTGCTATTCTGCACACACTCACGGGAGGCTTGTTACAGAATGACACAGCAAAGTGGCAGAGAAAGATGGGGAAACTATGTAGGACATTTTAGATATAGTGGAAATTGAACAGGTAATGATGGAACTGGAAAAGGAAACTGAATATAGAAAATGCCCAATTTATTATCATACATTACCACCCATGAGCTCCGCAACTCAACATTTCAGAGTGTGTGTGCTACCCGCTAGTCCATTACAGTAATGTCCACAACATAATTTATGGCAGAATGTAAACAAATATTTCAATGCTAGTGTTTCATGTTAGTTTTAGCTTCTGTATTTGCATGCACAACCTAGACACAATAACTAACAAAGACTAGAAGTTAATTTAAGTGAAATTGCTAAATTAGACCCAATAAATTATTATTACAATAAGAACATTTAACATGTGCATTAACCGCTAGTCCATTATCCATTAATGTAACTCACCAACAGCATATTTTACACAAGTAAACATAACGCTTCATGCTAGCTAGCCATTTAGGCTCTATATCTGCACATAGAACCTAGTCACAAAGATCACAATGTGTAGGGGTTAATTTAGCTGTGAAATGGCAAAATTAGACCCAATAAATGCTACAGGTAACCATTAGTCCATAAACATTTATGCCCACAAATACAAATTTCTGTCTTGAAACTCTAGATAGCACAAACTAATAGGTCCTTAACTCGACCTACTTGCAATCACATCATTCTCTTCAGGGCACAGCTGATTGGTTCCTACTATATCAGTAGCCAATTAGCTTGTGCGCTCAACCTTCAAATGCTTGGGTAGCATTTGCCTTCGTAGTGCAGCGCGCTTTCAAAAACCCTCCACCTTCCCCAGCTCCACCTGTATAGATCTGCTACAGGTAATTTATGTACATTATATTGTACAACAGCAGCATGTCTTACTTGCTCTCAGCAGCGTGTCGTGTGTGTATCTGTTTAAATCTGTAGGTGTGTCTCAATTTGCGAATCTTTACATTATTTATTTTTATTTTTACATTGTTTATATTATGTAGTAGTGCGAGTAGTTTGTTCACAATGAAAATTCCAGAAAGAAAAAGTGCACTTCAAATACCTGGATGATGCACTTAATTAAGTGGAATGTTATGTTTCATGCTAGCTAGCAGTATTAAAGTCCCTATGAAATCCAAATTTAATTATGTCTTTTAGTATGGGAGAGCTGTGATAAAAACAAAACGCTGTTTGCAATTTAAAAAAGGGCATGAGTTGCTTGATATGTCCCACCCTGTCTTCCTGTTTCAGTGGAAATCACATCAACACACTGAATAATGCTGCGTGTGTCAAGGCACTTCAGTTGGCCTTTAAGCTTTAATTGTCTATAAATACGACCTAGTCAAAAATATTTCAAAGAAGTGAACATTGAGCCTGAGCGTGATCCAAAATTGTTCACAGATTCGAAGAAACTAAATGGATCACAGTGTTCCCTTAATGTTATGCCATCTGGAAACGGAGATCTTTGTGCAGTGGCGGAGAACGCTTCCTCAGAGATTGCGCTGTCCTGAGCTGTAATTGGCCCCACTAGATGTTCCATCCAAGGTACATAAACACTCCAATCAAGTCTGTACTTAACGCCTGACTGTGCTTCATGAAGAGTAAACAAGTCTGTTCTCTCCTTCTAATGTCGGAAGAACGCTTAGGGAAGAAAGACAATATAAACATACAAGAGGTGAATTGTGAGAAGGAAGAAATCCAGGTAGGGATGTGCCAAGTTCTGCCCAGCTCACATCCAAAAATCCTGTAGACAAGTTATCAAATGGCTACAACAGTGTCAAGTGGTACGATTAAAGACCATTAGATGAGGAAATAGATCAGCTGAAAATGCCAATTTTGTGATTATTTACTCGCCCTCATGTTTTTCCAAACCTTAGGCCTATGATGTTATCTTTATTCTGTGGAACCCAGTATAAATATATAACAGCAGATGTGCTTGGAATGAAATTAGTAGTTTTTTTTTGGATTTTTGAAGCTTTATCATTTATTTTATTTTAGTATTATAGTGTTTTGGTATCGCCATCTGATACCATCACTGTACCATGTACTTTTTTGCCACTGGCTTCCTTTAAGGTTTGAAAAAGGGCTTGTAGCAAAAGTCTTTTCTTTGACAGTAACGGTATACAGACAGGGATCTCATGTGGCACTGAACACATGCAGGGGGGCGAGGGACGGATTTCACACACCCCTGTGCTCACCAGCCCTCCCCACTTCTGTTTACCTTGGCAACCAACACAGAGTGTAAACAAACAGGCCATGGGCGCACCTCTGCAGTGTGTGTGTGTGTGTGTGTGTGTGTGTGTGTGTGTGTTTGGCTGGGGCTGAGTATAGTAACGGCCCATGGGGAGTTGATGTACAGAGAGAGGTCAGCCGTGCTTTCCCACTAACCATCATTTGATTTAAGCAGAGAACGCCTATTGCGGTTATGGGCAACCTGGCTTAAACTATAGTCTACAAAGTTTCATCTTTGTTTTATCGTTTTAAACGACTTTATTGTTGTAGTAAAATCAAACTTATTGTTTACATTTTATATTAATATATACGAATATTTTTTTTTCTCTCCATTAAAAATAAAACCGAGCCCTGAAGAACTATGGTTGATTATATTGAGTTGTTATATGATTCCAGATAAAAAGTTATTGATGTTACATTGTATGTTCTTTAGATCATTTTGATGCAATTGTATATTTTGCATGAGAAAATTAAACCAGTTTTAGGACTATTTAGATTGACAATTAAGCACATTTGCAGTGAATTTTAATTACTCTAATGCAAAAATGTCATTACCATTATTATAATGCAAATCAAATTTAATTCAATCCTAATTTTTTTGTAATAGAGTAATGAAAATCATCCACTCTATGTGAGGTTTTTTCTTAAAGTCGGCATAAATTATGGCATTCAAATTGAAATGTATTAATTGAGAATTGGGTTAATAAAATAATGTCAGAACATGGAAAATAGAAAAATGTATTAAATATTTGTTTATGAAAAAAGTAAAACGTATACAGTAAGTAATACACGTACACATACTGTATACAAAATAATGAACTTATTTTATTAATTCTGAAACTTGTATTTTTACCTATATTATATATCACACAGTATGCTGCTCTGGCTATTTCCATTGTGGTAGTGTCATTTATTAATAATTATTATAGATTTAGGTAGTGCAAATATATCCCCAAAACATTGTAGTGCTTTCTTTTAAAACAATTTTAGACAACTAACATTTAGCCAAATGTGGCATAAAATTACAATTTGAATTGTGTTACATAAACAATTATTTTTACATTTTCAGTAAAAAATAACTAAAAATTATTATTGCAGATGTTTAAAATTCCTTTTAAAAAAGTCCAGAAATCTTTTTAACTCCCATGGAATTCGTTGTATAAGTCACACAACTGCAGTAGAGTAATTTGCTTTTGTGTAATTTTAAAATGTTGTTCTGTGAGATCAATCTGTAAACTTTTTAAGTCTCTATTGGTATGGTGTAGGGATGTGACGGTGAGGATTTTCCCACCCGGTTAATCGACTTGTGTTACCTCCGGATGCTGCCATTCATCAGGCAAAGTTTACAGATTGCCTCATTAATGTGTGGAGGTTCCCTATTAGCATTAGTTTTAAATCCAAAACATTGCCAAATAGGCACTTTTACATTTAGCTTTGAAACCAAATCTTCCGCCATAGTCTTGTCAGTCAGCTCAATCTCAATCTCGTCTCGTGATAAATGAAATCTGTAACCGTTGTGCTGCTGAACACCGTGTAACACCAACTATTGCAGCAAGATAAAATTTTGATATTTAGTTGAGTTCATGGCGAAATAACTACTTTAACTAAAGTAAGAAACAAACAAGAGAACATTATGAGAATAATATGAATTCAGTTCTTAAGTCAGTTGCACTCAAGTTTCACGCTCGCGTTTATGCAGCAGGGAACTGTTTTTTTTTAAAGGTGCTGAGAGACATGAGGTCAATTCTGCTTTCGAGCTCGCTGAGTGAGAAAATATCACCAGACGCCATTTCAGCCTATCAGAGGAATAAGAGGGGGCCGGCAGCTGCATTTCCCCTCAGTGTTTTTGTATAAGGCTCACAGGAATGAGAAATGCTTCTGATTATCTCTGCAGATTATTTTATCTAGACACATTTCATAATGAAGCTTACCGCACCGATGGTTTTTTGCTGCTATTGTTTGCTCGTGATCACATTTTTAAGGAATTCAGAAGGGGAAACAATGTCAGGAACAGTGAATAAGGTGAATCAATCCAAGCGTAGTTTAACTTTAACACATTTTGAATCCAGGTTCCATCAAGCGATTCCTCCAGGATTTACTGTCAACCGAGACTGTATGTTTTGGTTGTTTTGTTTGGTTTGTAAATGGGGCATCTATAATCATTGACCGAGCAAGAGTGATTTGTGTTATGTTTACAAAGTTTTATAGGACGTGGTCAAGGTTTCATGGAGTTGACTTTAAAAGACTTAGAATAACTGTGTGATAGGTTAGTAGACAGGGCTGTTGCCTTGTGGATTTTAGCGGTGATCATTTACTCACCCTCATGTCGTTCCAATCCAAACTTGACTTTCTTCTGTGGAACACACACAAAAAAAAAGATATTTTGAAAAATGTCCATGCAATAAAAGTCAGTGGGGTCCAAAACACTGATTGGACCCCATTTATTTGTATTGTATGGACATTTTCTGTGAACATTGTTAAAAATATTTTCTTCTGTCTTCTGCAGATGTAACCAGTCAGGTTTGGAATGATACGAGTATGGATGTGATTCTTAGATTTAAAAAAAAAATTACGCAAACTTTGCATTGTAAGACTCTCGAATTGAATCATTATAACTAGCAGCTCACTAAAAAGGCCTCTACAGGGTTGACTTGGTTAATGATGGTCTTTACAGAGTTGACTCGGTTAATGCTATAGTGAGCTATTATTTGAGCAAACTATCACTTTGTAATACTTTAATGACAGTACTTTGGTGATGTGTTTTTTATAGTAGGAAATGGGGGAAAACACCCCCATGTCATTATCAGCATTGTTGCTATCAAGCAGTTCTGGCTTCTAACTTTCTTCTGAGTTTTCAAGCCAACAATGACTGATGCAACTCATTGGTTAGATCATTAAACCCTTGACTGTGACTATCCGTTTGACCTTAAAGGAGTTTGAGTTAAAGGAAAAGTTCAATCAAAAATCTAATTAATTTAGTCACCCACATACTGTTTCAATCCCATGAATGTCTTTCTTCTGTGGAACACAAAAGGAGATATTTAGTAGAATGCTCAAGCTGCTCTTTTCCGTAAAGCAGTGGCAAGTTGCTGTTTCATTCTAAAAAGAACAAAATAATACCATAGAAGTACATAAAACGTAGTACATATAAATGGTATGCTATATTAATAGTACTTGTATCATTTTTTAACTCGTTTACTACTTGTTTTGTAAAGAAAAATGCAGCTTGGACAGACAGAAGAAAATGATACAGGTTTAAAGTGACATTAGGCTGAGTAAATGATTTTTTTTGTTGTTTTAGATGAGCTGTTTCTTCAAAAATCGTTATTCGTAATGATTGCTTTTAGATGGGCACCCAGTGGAGGATCAGGTTCAAACAATGTCAAACCACTTAATGGTGACCAGAGCAGATTATTAAATGTGTACAGTTTATAATTCCACCTCCTTTCCCAGTTTAATTGAGTGTTCGCCCACAATACATGCATTTGGTTCTATCCACACTTCAAGGTACATTAGCATTCTTTGAAACCAAATGACCATTGTGTTAATTATTGCAGTCCAGAGCTGGTTTCTATTCACCATCATTCAGTCAATAAACTCAGAGGACATCAGGACAGAAATAGACATATGCCTCTCTGGGAAAAGGGCACTAAAGGTCAAAATCTTGATGCTTTTTCCATCATGTTAAAGATAGCCATCAGTGATCACATCCATTAGCATTTGTCCTCTTTCATGTCAGATTATAAATCCTCACATTTTAGGTAATCCAAACTCCGCTTTTACAGTTGAGCTGGTATTTGCTGTATTATTCTATCAGCACTTTAACATGTGAAAAATTCAGATTAATCTAATGCAGCAAAAGACTGTTCTTTTTCTCTAGGAAAATCTGGAATTTGGTGTCAGTACTGAGTGTGCAAGCGCATGTCCAGGCCATATTTCATCAACACAAACTTTTGAAAACTGGTTTCAAAGTGCAATTTTTTTGCAAACGAAACCATTATCTTCTCCATGTAAACAACAAAATCCCAAATTTGTGAAAATGGTGACATCATGCGCATGCATATTACATGCTCAGTCTATAGGCACAAAGTGTTTCTTTACAAAGTGGCATTGCCATCTACTGGCCTGGCATGAATAATACAGCGTTTTTAGTAGTTTTCACGAATGCATGTGAACAGTAATCATTTTGACAATGTTGTCATCTGTACGCGAAAAACGCAAAGGAATAACTTTTCTGTATTTACAGTAGTACTTTGTTGGCGTGTAAACGTAACGTACCCTAAAACACTTTAGTTTAGATTGCAATTATGTTTAGCACAGTCCTTGATTGCAATTAGTGCTGATTGGAATGTAAACGGGAAGGATAAGAAACAGGGTTTAATTTCGGAAACCTCAAAAAACTGCAGGAATTAGGCTATGTGGGGTGGTAGGAGAGGGAGGGAGATATTTTACTGAAGTCTTTAAATTCTCTTTCATTTGCTTTGACCTACATAAGACACATTAAAGTCTGTGTTAAATAGAGTGTGTGATGTGATAGGGTTATGATGGAAAGACACAACCTGCTCAAAATAGTGCTGAGGTACAGGCATGGCACCATTAGCTGGGCTCTAATGCAGCACACGCCAATGAATAAATAAAACTCTTAGACTAAAGCTCTACCTCACAAGTGGACACAATCGTCCTAGTTTCATAAGAGCCCGCATTCAATATAGACTGTAGAGCTTGTGTTGTTTGGTTTTTCTCAATATCTCAAATGAATAGTTACCCCAAAATGCCATTATTTGCTCTCCCTCAAATCAATCCAAAACTGTTTCCCTAAACTTAATTCTGTGGATCACAAAAAGAGAAATGTTGAGGAATGTACTGGTCCATGCAGTTACAATGAATCGGGACTGGAGCTTTCAAGCATAAAAAGTATCATAAAAGTAGTTAATATGAGTATATTTCTAGTCTTCTGAAGCTGTGTGATAAGTTTGTGTGAGAAAAGACAGAAATTTAAGTCGTTATTCACTGAAAATCTTCAGAGTAGTTGTGATGTCTCATTCTTTTGAGTCAGTTCTATTCAGTGAATCGTTTGATCTGGTTTACAGAACAGGCCTGAATGATTCATTCAGTATTTAGACTTTAACAAACTTAAATATCAAATCGGAGGGGTAAAAAAATAGGCTCTGACAATAAGACATTTTTTGGGGGGGATATTCCTTTAATAATTTTAAAACCTCTTAAGGGATAGTTCACCCAGAAATGAAAATTCTGTAATTTACTCACCGTCAAGTTGTTTCAAACCTGTATGAATTTATTTCTCCTGCTGAACACAAAAGAAGATATTTTGAAGAATATGTTGATGAACCCCATTGACTTCCATAGTATGGAAGAAGAAGAAAAATACTATTGAAGCCAATGGGCCTCATCAACTGTTTGGTTCAAAATATGTTGTTTTGTGTTTAGCAGAAGAAAGATTTGAAAGATCCATTCAGGTTTGGAACAACTTGAGTGTGAGTAAATGATGACATTTTTGGGTAAACTATCCCTTTAAGAATATATTTCTGTGGCATTCAGGGGTTACCCTGGCCTTCAAGAACAACATTTGCTCAGTTCCTTTAAGCGGCTGTGTCCCTGAATAGCACCTAATCAAGCCTCTCAAGGAACGTAATTGCTGCTTCTCAGACAAGAAAGTCAGAATGAGCACTGTCAGCCCCCAGGATGAAGGTACAAGCTAGTTCTGAGTGACCTTGTTATTGGTCATGGCAGCCCATGAGGCAGAACACATCATTAATGGAGCCGAGAGTGCAGGGGCCATGCTGTCAGTCTATTTAAAGAGACTCAGTGGGAAGCCAATGTTTTTAGACTTTTCCCATGTGAGGGCCCAAAAATACCACCCTGATCTCCATTTAGCACACTCGAGAACCTTTAGGTTCAAACTTCAGGCAGACTTAACAATGCTAATATGAAGGTGTTGCCTTCAGGTGTATGTCTTAAGCCGGTTTAACCAGTTTAAAATCATGATGGGTTAGGATTTTTTTTTTAAATTAAGGCAGCAGCTATTTGCACAAATATAGCAACAAAGCTTTTTTTTTTTTTACACTAAATGCAAATAGCAGTATTTTCTTTGCACTAAGTGTAATTAGTTGTTAGATGCTATTTATACTTTATACAGATACCCCACCCCTACACCAACCCTAACCCTACCTGTTAAACACTATTCCCACTATTAAATACCCATTAGGCACTTAATTTCCACTTTTCGAATATTTCAGAATTTTTATTTAAAGTAAACTCCTCTCCAAGCTGATATGCAATGGGAAAAGGGAAAAGAATGAGTTCAGAAAAAGATGGATTGGAACTCAGGTCAGTCGAGTCAACAGCTGACGTCACCAGCCGTACTCTCCACACTATTGATCCTGTTATCAGCGGGGGGTTTTGTCATTTTGTCTGGCTCAGACAGTGGTGGGGGGCGGGGTTAATGTAAATAGCCTCTGCCAACAAGGCAGCCTATTTGCATTGGGTGTAAATAGACATTCCGTTTTCTTAACTTATAAGAAACCCAACACCTTGCCCTGGCTGTTAGGAATAGTTTACGCTAATGCTAACCAAACAAAAAGGCAATAGTATTTTTGACCAAATTGAAGGCAATGGTAATTTTAGGGACAGGATATTCAATTACCGAAAAAAATCTGGAATTAATTGGATTTTGAAAATTGGATGTTACATTAGTTAGTAAATTGATGCTATTTTTGATCTATCAAGTTACAAATAAAAATAAAAAAATGGCATCAAAAATTGTACAACTGTCCTAAATCATAATGAAGAAAAAAGCCTCATTAAAAGAATGAAATTCTTGAAAATGAAATGCCCTATTATTATTTATTAGAAAAAGAGATAATATATAGCTGAAAAAAGCAGAAAAGAAAATCTGATGATCAGTTTTGTCTTCAATGAATCTCCATTTCAGTTGTATGCAAAGAGACTTGAGTATGCATTTCTGTTTGAGGTTCATTCCTTATTTGAGATCTTCTACTTCGACTTTTATCCCTGCTTCTGAAGAAATGTGATGCTTGGCAGTAACTACTTTTCTGTCATGAGTTTTGGTTTATGTCTTCACCCACTGGTTCCTGAAATGACCTTGACGGGTATTATGGATGAATGCTGAGTTTACTTTTTGAGAATCTCCTGTGGATATGCCCATGTTAAACTTATGAGCTATTCTAAAGACTGTATCCTGTTTGCCCAGTTGTCCTGCACTCATTGAATAAAGCTCCCGCACCTATGTCTATACCCAATCTCCTTTCTATAGTATTGTTACAATTTTAGGATGGAGTATGTAAAATTGATAAATAAAATAATGTTTTCAGTGCATTCAGTACTTTCTTACTCTTAATACTTTTCTAAAGTATTTTCTACTTTTCTAAATCTAGTAAAATTGAAAAGGAATATTTATAGTGTATTTTATTGAGTTAAATTGTGTTTTATATATGTTTATATTAGGGTATCTGTACTTTTAGTCAAGTGCTTGATTTGTGTACTTCATCCACCTCTGGATATCATAGAGAGGACCACTGTAGACCCACATAACTGTGTGTCAAGGTCAAAAAGTCTCTCAAAATATCATATATATATCAAGTTAGATAAGGTTGTACAATTTAATTTGGTGTGACTCATTTCATTTATGCATTTGGCAGACGCTTTTATCCAAAGCGACTTACATTGCATTTCAAGGTAAACATTTACATTCTTATCAGTTTGTGCTTTCCCTGGGAATCAAACCCACGACCTTAGCGTTGCAAGCGCCAACGCTCTATTGTTTGAGCTACAGGAAAGCTCCCCAAAAGCATAATAATTAATGATATTGGGAAAGAAAAATATGTAGAAAAAGTCATCTGAAAAGGAAAGTCATTTAAGAGGTAGAACAAGCTATTACATTTTGATAAAAGATCATCAAGGCATTTAAATAAATAAATAAATATTATGTGCATTGATTAATCATGCACAATAAGACCAGGAACATGTATTGAGGAAATTAATTGGATCAGTTTGATTACATGTTGACTTTGTCAATCCATTCCCCATTTAACTAAATCCGTTTGTACATATCAAAGTCTCCATTCTTTGTTCCATTCAGTCCTATGTGTTTCTTTCCGCTTCAGTGGAAGCTTCGGTTTGTGAAAATGAGGTCACCACACGATATATGTCAGAGACCTTGTGTCGTGAGATATGTCATGCTCTGTCTGCTGCTGTGGTGCCAACAGTAGTAAATAGGTCATTTGGCCAGGCCTTAAATCCAGTGCTAGGAGTTGGATTAAAAGCCCAGTAAGGGTGGAGATTATCTGAACCCAGCAGGCGTGAAGTCCGTCTGTACATGGGCGGTCCAGTGATCCACAGACAGACGTTCACTCAGTTGTCAAACAGGATCATGTCACAAAGCTAATGGATATTGGATGGGTGAAAGCATGGGGTTCAAATTTGCTTAACCCCTAACACCCTGAAGGCAAAAAAAATAAGTTACCATCAAGTACATGGTCTCAAATTATGAAGAAAATAGGTTTTGATTATGTGTGAAGGTAACAACACTTCTGAGAAAACTCCAGAAAAGGTGATGCAATTTATTAATTTATTTTGTTAATATTCATGCTTGACATGATGACTATTAGAAAGTGTAAAACCAAGTTTGGGCTTGTTCACAATCATGCCAACTGCATCTGGACCAAATTTTGCGTTGATATCTCAAAGAAATCAAAAGTTACGGCAATTGAAACCATGGTAGCCTTTTTTCTCAGAAGTAAAAAAAAAATAAACTCCAAACAAGGGAATGTTTTACTTAACATAAGAAATAATTACATGTGTAAACTCCAGAAAGCGTAGTAGACATATTTATAATTACATGGAATAAGTAACAAGTAGTAAGATCCTGGTTGATGAGTGATGATCTTCCAGCACTGTTTCATCTGTGCGCTCCTATTCTATGGCGCACGGTAAATCAAGACTTGTCAATCTGAGCGATCGATCCATTCCAAGCACACTCAGTGGAAAACACTGGATCACGATCTCAACGGCGTGTTGGCAGTGACTGTTTACGGTTTTACGCCGTGTGATTTCGAGTCATAGAATGTAATTATCCGACCGATACTGATCTGTCGGAGTATCCATAAATCAGTTCCTTTATAATTGCATGTTTCAATTCATTGGTATAATAAACCAGCGATCAGTCAGAAATAGTTATTTTATGTTTTAGTAAAATACCAATGAAGGTAAGCATGGCTGTTTATTAAAATACATTTTTATTGGTGCATATAAATAAATAAATAAATATCTTATTAATGGCCATATTTACCAACAGCTTGTTTCTAATGTTAAATGGAAACTTTGTAAATGTCTTTGTGTGTGATAGACCTGGATAGGGGATTTACTATGGTTTTCGCTAGTCAATTTTGGTCATTATGGAAATAATCTGACTGTGTCTGTGTTCTTTAATTTGTCGTCGTAATTAAGACATCAGTAGCTTTCCACTCCCATCTGAGCTTTTTTGGAATTGCGCTCTCACGCTAATTTGCCCTGTTTAGTAAATCTGGCCCTAAATATTTTACTTTCATTTAGTGGAACTGTGTTGAACACATGCTTTGATTATTTTTGCCTAGATTTTTCATCATACACTAATAATTGTGCGGTTTATTAGTCTTTACACACACAGGAGAACATCTCAGGAAAAATTTCCGCTGGCTGGAATTCGCTAAAAAATGCATATGCACATGAATTTGTTCTCAAACTCGTTCTAATGTTAATGAATTTGGAGTATTGTAAATGAGCAACTGCAAGCTTAAGGTTAGTCATTTGCATAAAACAAATGACTAAGTGACCAAAATGACCAAATGACCAAATGACCAAACCATCTCTATATAAGGGCCTTTACGCACAACTTTTCATTAACAGCAAGCATATGATGCTCTCTAAAGACGAGTTCTCAGCAAGATTATCATCCTCAAAACCAGTTCAAACACCTTTTATACAGGCCAAGACATAGATACATACACATATTTGCGATTTTATGCAAAGGAACATTGCAATAAGAACCTGAGCTAAAAAGTGTATGGCAAAAGTGTTCTCTAACTTCACTCTGGTACTTTTACACTGAGATCCATTGAATTGTCATAGCCGCGCTTGCTGTGTCAACCTCTCTCGGGATTTAGTCTCTTTGCTGGCTTTGTTCATAAGCGATTAAAGATGTCAGCTGCCAGGATAAAGGGTTGTTTTCTTCTGAGGTCTCAGTAGGGAGTGTTTTGAAGCTGCTGTGGAGTGCCAGACCTTAAATCAAGAGTTGCCGGGTCACAGGAGGACGGACGCTCGGTAGGCTGGGCCAACGGTGGCTTGGCTTCGCTCTTGTTGTTCTGTTCAGATTTTTACCATTCATTTACTCATCTCAGTTTAAAGATTACAAGAGTGGATCATAGTCCAGGCATGCAGGGTCAAAACCCTCATCAAATTATGATGATTGCCAGCTATGAATGGAAACATCTAAACAATGGCTGTTTGCACGAATCAGGCACGCACACACAATGAGCCTTTTTACAGTTTTTCTCTGTAAATATAGAGTGACTCCAAGAGTGTCACAAGAAATGAATGGCTCGCCTGTAAAACGTTAGGCTGTTTTTGTATGAATAATGGCAGTGTATTATTTTTCCTGGCACTTTTATTGCAAACCACCACTAGATCTGCGCTTGTTTGCCTAAATCTAAAATTGAATGTGGCAGTTTGTTAAATTTAGAATTACAATCATTATTAGCCGTGCCCATTTCGGTGTAGGAATTGTCATATCAATAAATGAGCTTTCGAAACACTTAATAAGTCCATGAAATGCCCCTTGGCCTATCAGCCAGGTCTTTGTCTGACAAAGACACTTTCATTTAACATTACAAACATGTCCTTTTTGTAGGCAAGTTGGTTTAAACTTTTATATCATTTTCAAGAAAAGTCTACATTGAATGACTGAAAAATGTGGTGTAACCATCAAATGAAGTCTTAAAGGCACAATATGTAAGATATTTGGTTTCAAATATCCAAAACCCACTAGAATAGTGTTATGTATTTTGTTGACTTGTGTACTTACATAATCCTAGATGTTTCCAAAAAAAAAATTATCCAGAGATATAAGCAATTTTAACCAGGACAAGGACGGTGTCATCATTAGTGACGCCATACCTGCGTTACCCTCGATTTTATTTAGCAGAAACCATGGAAACAGAGAGTTCCATAGGCGGGGGGCAGCAGAACTAAAAGATCTGGCACCCATGGTAGTTAGTCGAATCCGAGGAACCACAAGAGAAATTGAAGATCTGAGAGCACGTGAAGGAGTGTAAACATGAAGTTGAGTAAGGTATTGGGGTGCAAGATTATGAAGTGCCTTATAAGTAGCAAGATCTTGAATTCAACGCTATACTTTACTGGAAGCCAGTGCAATTGCTGAAGAACTGGAGAAATGTGCTCAGTAGAAGGTGTTCTAGAAAGAACACGAGCTGCAGAATTCTGAACCAACTGAAGCTTATTTAGCAATTTGGAGGGAACTCCTGTGAGAAGAGCATTACAGTAGTCTATACGTGAAGTGACTAGTGCGTGAATAAGAACTGCAGTATTATTATTTGAAAGAAAGGGACGGAGATGGTTAATATTACGCAAGTGGAAGTATGCAATCCGCGTGATATTATAAATGTTGAGTTTCAAAAGATAGTGTGCTATCCTTGATGATACCCAAACTTTTGACCTGTGAAGAGGGAAAGATTTCATAATTGTCAATGTACAAAGAAAAATTATTAGATTTAGATACAACAGATCTAGTGCCAATAAGTAAAGCCTCAGTTTTGTTGCCATTTAGCTTCAAGAAGTTAGCTGAAAGCCAATCTTTAATTTCAGCTAAACAGCTGGACAAAGATGGTGGAGGAAAGACCCAGTGGGTTTGGCAGACAGGTAAAGTTGGGTGTCATCCACATAACAGTGAAAATGAATACCATACTTCCTCAAAATATAACCAAGAGGGAGCATATAAATAATGAAAAGAAGCAGGCCCAAAACAGAACCCTGGGGAACACCAGTGCTGACTGTAGATGTTCTTGATCTAAAACTTTTTATTTGAATACGCTGACTGCGTCCAGATAGATATGACCTAAACCAAGACAGAGCAGTGCCAGTAATCCCAAAAGAAGCGAACCTGTCAAGAAGTATCTTATGTGAGACAGTATCAAAGGCAGCGCTCAAGTCAAGAAGCACAAGTATGGTTAAAAGCCCAGAGTCAGCTGACAACAGTAGATCATTGGTTATTCTGACAAGAGCAGTCTCAGTGCTATGGTGGGTACAAAAAACAGATTGGAATTGTTCATACAAGTTATTATTGGAAAGATGTTCATGAATTTGAATTGCAATACACTTTTCCACTACCTTAGAGATAAATGGTAAATTTGAAATTAGACGAAAATTATCAAAATTAAATGGATCACCCCCTGGTTTCTTAAGTATGGGAGTAATAATAGATTTAAGAGATGGAGATACAGAGCCAGAAACAAGTGAAGCGTGAACAATTTTTGTAATCAATGGCGAAAGGGCTGGTAAACAAGCTTTCACTAAAGGAGTTGGTAGAGGGTCTAACTGACAAGTCGAAGATTTAGATTGATATATCAGACACACTATCTCTGAAGTAGTTGGTAGTATAAAGGTAGAGAAAACAGAGTGGGGAGGTGTGTGAGTGTAATTGTGGAAAGTACCAGTAAGTAATTGCTAATGTACATTTTCAACCTTGGATGCAAAAAAAGTCAAAAAGCGATCGCATAAGTCAGTGGAATAGTTATCAGATGGCAAAGAATCAGGTGGTTGCAGAATATTGTTTACAAGAAAAGAGACCTGGAGTTCCCATTGCTAACTCCAATTATGTTGGAGTAGTAATCAGATTTAGCTTTGGACAGTGCATTTTTATCATTTTGAATATGTTCAGCATACATTTCTTTATGAACAGTAAGGCCAGACCTGACGTACAACCGCTCTAACTTACGGCCTTTAGTTTTAAGTACACGCAGTTCAGGTGTAAACCAAGAAGCTGAATGTACAAGTTTGAGTTTTCACAGGTGCGAATTCATCTAAAATCATGTTCAGTCCATCATTGTAATATGTAACTAGTTCATCAACTGTAGAGAAATCAGATTTACTGGAGAAGATGGCAAGTTCATCAGCAAGAGTAGGCACATCAATGTTCTTAATATTCCGAAATGTGATCGAACGACACAGGTTTACCTTAAAAACTGTCAGTTGGGCACAAAAGGACACCAGTAGGTGATCTGATATACAGATCAGAAACAGTACAATTATAAGGTGTTATACCAGAACAGCAAACAAGATCAAGAGTATGTCCCTTAGTATGTAGTGTTAATAAATTTTAACACAGAATCTAAAAACATGCTCATTATAGAAACTTTTGCCCTGAAGTCATTGTACAGTATGTGTGAATTGCATTTTTCTAAAATGTATATTTGAATAAATTATTAGATTGGACAAAAATAACATCATTGACCCCTATACGACTTGGAGCCATTCTGAATGTTTTATGTGATTGTTTTGTCCTTTTTGACAGCCTTGGTCATCATTCATTTCTATTTTATTTTATTGTTTTGTTTTCCACAGAGGAAAGAAAGTCAAACAAATATGAAACGTGTAAACGATTTTCATTTTTGAGTGAACTGTTCCTTTAACACTGAAAAAAAAAAATTTGCACACCTCACCTTTAAAGAGATCTCTTTTGTCATTTTCATGTATATAAAAGGGCTTTTCTACATTCTTTTTGCAGATGTTCTATTTTCTTAGTCTATTCAGGATGTGTTTTGGTCTCTCTGCCGCTCATAGTCTTATAAACAGAGTAAAACTGAACAGCAGCCAGATGCGCGGCCAATTGAATCCATCCCGTCCTGCCCTGAGCTGTGATTGGTTCATCCGGCTGCCTGGCCACATGCAGGGTGGGGTTCATTACCCTGCAGAGCACTGGTGAGAGAAAGAGAGGTAGAGCGGGGTTTGTAACTGTGCACCTTACAGACGGCAGCTCCCACACCCCCCGTCAGACCCACACTGCAGCAGAAAGACTATTTTTAGCTCCTTTACATGAGAAGGAATGATGCTGGGAACTTGATTCAGATGCTCTGCAACTAAAAGCCCATGCTGTTTAGACTTGCTACTTTGATTAGTGTCATCTTATGTAACCTTAAACCTTTCATTTCGCAGCCCTAGATTTCAAACCTAATTATCTAAAGAATGCATGTGGGTAATGTAGTGATTTAGTGAATATTTAAAGGTAATGTATGTAAGTTTCTAGGACTTATAGGGGCCTATTTTAATGATCTAAGCACATGGTCTAAAGCGCAGGGCGCAAGCGCACTTAGGGTGTGTCCGAATCCACTTTTGCTAGTTTAATGATGGTAAAAATGGTCGGCGCACCCTCCGCATGGTCTTAAAGGATTTTCCTATTCTCTTAATGAGTAATGGATGTGTTTTGGGCGTAACATGCAATAAACCAATCAGAGTCTCATCTCCCATTCCCTTTAAAAGCCAGTTGCGCTCGTGCCATGGTGGATTCGCTATTTACATGGCGGAATTAGCAAGCGGAAAGACTGAACGCTTCTCTAGCGAGGAAACGGGCCGGCTCCTGCGCGAGGTTAAAGCGCAAGCAGACTATCTACGGGACAAGCCGGATTCCCCCATATCTTTATGTACACAATAATAATCTTTTACATTGTAATCCTTTTATTTTTAATATTTGGCATGTTTGTGTGCTGCTGCGCATCCCTGTGTGTGTAATAAGCAGATTGTACGCGCGTGGTGAACCCGCCTATAGGCGCACATTACTAATGTGGCCTTTAAATAACAAAACAATACTGCGCCATTGGTTGTGGTTGATTTTGAAATCTGTTTACACACATGGATGGATGGATGGATGGATGGATGGATGGATGGATGGATGGGGTTAGGTTTATGAGATTCAGAATGGATTCAGTATTTTTTTTTAAATGATTCAAACTTGTAACTTTGAGTTAGAGTTTTTTTTTATATTTTTTATGATTCTTTATATGAATAAACTTATAAGAGTAATTTGCTTGGACAACACATTAGAAAGTTAGTTATTTTCTTGTAGATGGCACTGTCCTCACTAGAATCAGTTCAGTTTGCAAACTCATATTTATAGACTTCGTCTTAAAATATTTAGATTCTGTCTCCTGCTCTTCTCGTTTAGCATCCATTTTTGTGTTGCATAAGCTTTCTGGAACAGTTTCATCCGGACACATACATTTGCTCACACACTCTCGCTTTGCTGATTATCTATTACATCTGTTAAGGTAAAGGGCTGCAGTGCATAACACAGCAGCATTAACATTAATTTGTGCGTGTATGTGTGTGATGATCCATTAGTATTTCGGTGCATTATGCTGCTACACACTATAATGATATTCCTCCTTTCTCCTGCAGGTGGACAGACTGGCTGACACAATGAAGGAGGAGAACTTGTTCCGCAGACGGTTCTCTCTCTGTCCCACAGCCACGTCTCCTCCCCAGATCGACCCGCGTCTATTGACCCGCAACCTGTCCTATGGAGGAGACCATGAACTGTACCCAATCAGCCCAGGTATCCATTCTATTCTTAAATGTGTGGAAACATTACATCCTTTGAGCACAAGAGACATGGAGGAGCTCACTGCTTCTAAGTAACTACGGTTATGGTAAACAGTTGCGTTAAAGAATTCAAGAGCAATATGGTTTTTCGTCACAAAACCTCATTCATAGTGCATTTAGCTTCCTTAATATTCCACAATGCAATGCCCTGGCAACCACCTAAACACGGACAAGTAACCTATAGGCTACGTTGGGCTTCGGGCATGCGCTTAAACGGACAAATACACACAAAAATATGTCAAAATGCCTCTCTTGGCAAGTTTTCACTTAAACATAGTCGGTTAATTGAAAACCGACTCAATGTAAAAGATTAATATGTATGTACATAAAGATATGGTAGAGTCCGGCTTGTCCCGTAGATGGTCTGTTTGCGCTTTAACCTCGCGCACGAGCAGATTCGTGTCCTCGCTAGAGAAGCATTCAGTCTTTCCGCTTGCTAATTCCGCCATGTAAATAGCGAATCTGCCATGGGACGAGCACAACTGGCTTTTAAAAGGAATGGGAGATGAGACTCTGATTGGTTTATTGCATGTTACGCCCAAAACACACCCATTACTCATTATGAGAATAGGAACAAGCCTTTTAGACCAAGCGTCGGGTGCGCCGACCATTTTTCCCTGTCGTTAAACTAGCAAAAATGGATTCAGACACACCCCAAGTGCGCTTTAGACCATGTGCTTAGTTCGTTAAAATGGTGCCCTTGATGTTGTTAACATCCTAATGTTATTTTATGATACTCAAAAGCATTCACGATGGGTGAATATAAATGAATGATGCTAGCATACTGAATTTAACCCAAGAAATAAGTTCTAAATAGTGTTTTAAAAAACAAGGCAATTGTATTCAACTCTTTATTATATATCCCGGCGCTATACGTTATTCCTTGAATATGCTCCATAGAACCTTCTTCGACCTCCTACTTGGAGAGAAAGATCTCAGAGAGACTAAAAACTGTTAAAATATGACAGATAGCATCTGGTTAGTAGCTGTTGCAGTGCTGCTCATGTTATCTAACTGCAATTAGAGTCTAACGATCTAACTATAACGCGCTTCAACTAATTAATCAACGAATGCAATAAAATCTCAAAATATGCAGTAATTTCATCAACTTTCCAGCGAGTGTACATGGGACACACTGAAATGAATGGGGTTCAATGCTGGAACTATTGGTTATTTGGAACTATTGGTTGTTTGGAACTATTGGTTGCTCCATGTCATGACACGCTTTACTTCCGCATTCCTCAATTCCTATGGGAGTGTCAGAACTCTGTTTTTAACGGCTCTAGAACAACCTAGCTACAAACCATCCCTGGCAACCACTTAGAATATCATAGAAACCACACAGCTACATGCTACAAACAACTGCACAATAAGGGACATGTACTACAAATAGAAAGTGTAAAAAAATGTATTTGATTTAATCTTTAACTGAGCTATGTTTTAATATCCCCTGATATATGGCTAAAATGTTATTTACTGTAGCGTTACATGTGTATTCATAGTCCTGGTGATTATAATTTATTTCCCTTGATATTAATGAGGTGTTTGTTTGCTGGTGTGGGTGTGTGCGTGCGTGTGTGTGCATGTGTGTGTTCTCCAGGTAATGAAACGGAGCGGAACGGTTTGCCCTTACCGAGGGACGAGGTCAGCCCGGCCCGGTCGCCCAGCAGCGTGGTGCGTTCATCTTTTGTTGACTGCCTGCATGGAATGTGACGACAAAATAATGCAGCTGGGAAAGAAAATTCACTGTACTTGCTGGTTGAAGAGCATTTCCAAAACACATCTGTCATTTCAACCCGCTTACTAGTTAACCTTTTAATAGAGTTTATTTCTAAATGCAGCTAAATGAAAGCTTAAAGGATTCACTAGACCTCTGCTAATGCGAAGTGAAATGACCTGCAATTAGCGCATGTCAAAACTCAACCAATTACAGTCTTCCTTATTAATTTCGCTCAAACAGTTTTACATGCGGTAAAAGCTTTTAGTAAATCAGAACCAAAACAGGCACATATAAAACGCATTTGTCTGCATCATGTGTTTTTAATGGTCGAATCTAAAGTAAAAGCCTGTCATTCATTCACCCATGTGAGACATTGAACTATAACATTTATGCATCGCATTTGTATAAGCCAAAAAAAAAAAAAAAGCATTTAGCATTGCACCTGCAACTACTGTAACTATTAGTTGGATATTCTGATAATATTTTGATTACTTACTATTTATATATAATGGTGCAGTGGTGTGTTGAAATGAGGAGGCAAAGTCCTCTTTTTTTAATTTTTAATTTATTAAATTTTTTATATAAATCAAATGTCCCAGTTACACTTTATGTTGTAACATTTTCTTGGTAAAATAAACATTACATCAAAAGAAGAAGAAAAGAAGCTAAATACACTTCTGTTTTGTATTTTTACATTAACAATGTTATTAATCATCTGTTTATTTTAACCAAGTTTAAATCTCATCAAGTTAGTGTTTTAAGCATTTTTACATTTATTAAAAAAATGACTAAAGACAGTAATAATTTAAACAATATATTTTATTTGTGAACTGATCTTTTAATAGTCAACTTATTTCTGGATCATCAGTTATCAAACTCTGTAAACACTGGTTACAGACATGAAGATGTACCTTTAAGTTCACCAAGCTGATTGTTCACTAAAAAATCTGCCACAAATCATGTTTTAAGGGCATTTTAAGTTTGATTTTGACGTGTCATAAAGCGGTGATATCTAAGTGGGTGAGTTGTTTACTTTACTTTTTAAATATTCTTCCCATTAACGCCATCATTTTGTTCATTCAGACTGATTCACAAACGCACACAAAAACAAGAGACAGGATTAACAAACCAATCATAGCGCGATGGAGGCATTAGTTGTGTATGAAATCACCCCCTATTCCCTACATTAATAGTCCACTAATAGTCCACTTGAAGAAGTGAATGAAAATGAGTGAGTGAATTCGGACACGGAGTTCTCTGATTAGCAAACTGGCAGCTCCAGGTAGTAATGAAAATATTTATCTTGAACTCCGTCATGGAAACTATGTATAAACCTTAATTAAACAATTTAATAATCAATTAAAAAGGTAATTATACCTGTATGATATAATGCTGTTGCCACATTGGACCAATGGTTTGGAAAATAAATGGTTGCGGGTGCCATCTTCTGGTCAGACACAGGAACTTATTCGGCTCGACCCTCACAGTGCATTATGGGTATTCTCTAGCCGTTGAATGTACATCAATTGTACGCTCATAGTGGTGCATTATGGGACTGAATCAGTGCACTCGATAACGTTTCGGATTTAGTGACCTATTTAAAGGTAGGGTAGGCAATGTGTTTCATAAACACGTATTACTGGTTTAAACTTCCTGAGAGCATCAATAATAGAAGTGGTCTAAATATTAAAACATGAACATATATCTTCTGTGGGAGTCTCAGGACCAAAAAATGTTCGTCCGAATGCAATGATAGGATGTCATACTGCCTGTCAACCTGTTGCAAACCTCTGCGCACCTGCTCGCACAGACATCACACATCATCAGTTCGCTCTGTAAGCAGAGATGGCAAAAGTACTCACTTCCCGTACTCAAGTAGAAGTACAGGTACTTGTGTAAAAAAATACTCTGGTAAAGGTAGAAGTACTGATTTAACTTCTTTACTCAAGTAAAAGTAACAAAGTACAGGCTTGGAAATGTACTTAAAAGTATAAAAGTAAAAGTAGCCTTGCGAATTTTTATGCAAAGCTACCTGGACCACATGTTACTCAGTGCAAGCTGATAAACTTAAGTGGTTTTGGAAAAAAGGTTCTTTATATGCCATTGCCTGCATTTTAAATGGATGTCTGCCAATAAGGCCTAAAACATCACATAGCCTATATGATTATTGTGACAGACTGGGACTCCAGGTTAATAAGATTCTGACTGAGTAGCAAGATATGAATTCAATTGTGATTCTGTGAGAATTCACAGATCCAGTTTCTCTTTTTTTAATCTTCCCCTTAACATTTAAAGGATTCTATATGTATATGATTTGCCGCGAATGAATGCCGCCGAATCTGCCGAGTCGTCTTGTAGTGGTGCGTGACGCGTCAAGTGCAACGTATGACCGTTCGCAAAGACGGTCTTTGGTTACCGTTGCTGTGTCCGTCTGTCCGACAAGCGACGCCGTTCTCACGCAGTGAAAGATACATCGCGGAGCAGAGAGGATGCTAACAACACAGACAGACAGGACAGACCAGGTTATTTTTTATATGAAACAAAGTTCTTTCAAATTTAGTCATTTTTAAAAGAAATTTAAACAATGAATACCGTTTTGTGTCTTAATGTGTATGACAGATCAATCAGTTAAAGTTGCGCGTGAACCATTCATCTCTTCCTTCTAGTTAATGTATAGCATCAAATAAACATGAATGAACATAAGAAGGAATGTTGTTTTAACCGCGGAAAGACCTCGGTACGCTTCGTTTTTCAAGTTTAAATCCTCCAATGTTAATCTACTAACTCCTGACTGCTTTGTCGGACTAAATGTCAGATCGCCTGTCAATCAAACTCCCTGCGAAGGGTTGATGACGCGAAAAATAATAACGGTAACTCCATTAAAATTATTTGAAACTAAAGTAACGAGCCAATTTTGTAAAATGCAAGGAGTAGAAAGTACCGATATTCGTGTTAAAAATGTAAGGAGTAAAAGTAAAAAGTCGGAACAAAAATAAATAGTAAAGTAAAAATATCTGAAAAATGTACTTGAGTACAGTAACAAAGTATTTGTACTTCGTTACTTCCCATCTCTGTCTGTAAGGCGATGCAGAGTTGTAGACAGACAGTCACCGAGCGCCACACACAAACAGCAGTCGTCTTTTATAGTTCCTCCTGAACTAAAACAATGAGCTTATGCTCCGTTCACCAATTGTCGTAACCGTAATTACTATTCTATCAGGAGCGGTTTACGTCTTCTTCAGACTTGGATTTGCGTTCCTATGTCAACACTATCAATGCCGAAATTAATCTGCAGCAATCAGGTGGGACAAGTAAGAGCTCTGTAAATTGATTACGTTCATTATTATTGTAATGGTATGTGGTTTGAGACATGAGGTAATTTAACGCCGTCTCTCGTGATGCTTTTCAGACTCTGCTCTGGAGACACTCTGAAGGAAGGGTGGGATCTCATGCTTTGAAAGCTAACTTGCTGTTGCTAGCCTCTCTGAAATTGCCTACCGTACATTTAAGGGTATATGGGGCGATTTCGGGCACAGCCATTGCCTCCTCTAATGTGACTTTCCTCCATTCATTCTCTTACCTCCCACCAAACCTCCCCTTTAGGGGGTCTGTTAAAACTCAATAGGGTCAAGGGGAGGCAAGAGAGACAAGGACTCCCGTTACAACTTTACCTGCTCGTGTCGCTGTTGGGACGGTGTTATTTTAGAAAAACTAGTGATTTATATACTTTATCATGTCACAATTTGTAATATTTGTATTGTTTTATTTTTGGTAACACCTCTGAATATAAAACTGTGAAATAACATTACTGGTGTTATTCTGGACTCCACACTCGATCATCTGGTTTACAGGCTAATTTGAGCCTAAGAGGGAAGCTGTCGTCTCCATGGTTCAACTGACACCCACAGCTGACCAAACAGACCTGCTGCATTTAGCCTGGCTCCTTTTGCAGTTTGTGTGAAAGAGTTGTAGCTGGAAGTTGCATCATTTGCATTACAATTTCTAAATTAATTTACTTACTTAATATGATTATAATGGGAAAGTGAGCATGAAACGGCATTCGCAACTCATTTTGTTTCCGTAATGTAAGGATATTCAATGAGGAAAAAATGAATAGGTGGAGCAAAATGACTACAAATTATAATTTTTTTATAATGTGCAGTGGTGAATTGTTCATATTAAGCTCATGAACATGTATTAAAAAAGAAAACATGGTCAATTTTGATCTCGTGTGGACTTTTTATGGGATTTTCTGTTTTGCAATCTCTTCTTTGCCTCAGTCGGAGTCCAGAATGTTTATTGGTTTGGAGAAGGAGTCTTCCTCGCCCACGGAGAAGCTGGCAAGGAAAGAATCGCTTAAGGTATGATGTGCTTCCCACTCAAGGCTGAGTTCCTGACCCAGTTTCTCAAAACAGCAGCTTGGTTGCGGTGTCAACAGGTGGACGGCACAGAACCTGCGTACAGGCACTTCCTCTATAAGCAGAGCAAATACTAAAATATTTATTAAAATATTGAATCCAGCTTTTCATCTGGCCTGTTTTTCATCTTTTTACTTTGAAGCTTGAACAGCAACAAATGTTATCTCACAAAACTTTGCATGTGGCTAGGGACTGGTTTGGGCTTTTTTGTCATTTTGGGACGGATGTACGGAAACATCTCACTAGGAAGTAGGAACACATTTGCCTCAAATAAGGACCTTTCTTAACGTTCTGTTATGAAAATGTTTTGGGTATTTGATATTTTCTGTGAATCCTTTAAAAATCTTTATCTAATGAACCACTTGTCCAGTGTTGTTATTGTTAACTGTAAATATTAAACCCATTTTTGTTACTTGAAATAAAATAAATTATAAGTATTTGATGAAAAGGTTAAATAAATTTTTTTTTAACAAAAATTTGAAATGTTGCATGGCAACTAAATTGAAATACTAAAATTACTAAAACTGAAACTGAAATAAAAATTACAAAAATTACTAAAACTGAAACTGAAATAAATATTACAAAAATTACTAAAACTGAAACTGAAATAAAAAACTAATAAAAAGAGCACATAAAATATATTACTAAAACAAAACAAAAAATTGAACTGAAAGTATAAAAAGCCAATAATAAAGCCAATTCAAAACATTAAGAACTACTTTAATAGTATATAAAATAAACTGGTCTTGTCAGTGTTATTACTAAAATAATGTAACTCTTTTTTTTTCAACATCTTTGGCAAAAGCCGTTATAAATTTAAATGTTCCTAACTCTAAAATGTACATAGATTTGTTGAGTTTTCAATCTAGACATTAAAATGTAAGGCCGTCAGTGCAACTCATAGACTCTAATGTTAATTTTGGGTTATCCTTTTACGAAAACAAAAATGACTAGGTTCGAGATGAGATTTCTTCTCCTCAATCTAAAATGAAAGCATTAAAAGAGAGATTTAAAAATTAAAAGAGGTATATCATTTAGTTTTGTACATGCAATCATCAATATGAAGTGTTATCTGCGATGCTATAAAAATCAACCACACAAAATACCCAAGCTCTATCAGGTATATAAGATTTTTTTTTTTAAATCCTAAAAAACACATCTTTAGATTCCACTAATTTATACTTGCAGCTACTGTATATCTTTTGTTGGTTTGTTGCTCTTTAGTATTGTATGTGGTGCACTCTAGTGTTCAACAAGACATTTTACACGTCTTGCCGCCCACTTACGCCCCCTAGCTGATGTTTGAGCAATGCATTAAACCTTAACCTTTTATATTGTAGGTTCAGAAAAAGAACTATCGCCAGGAAAAGAAGAGGGTTGCCAATGAACTGTTCAGTGCACTAAAGGATCCAAGTGTGGTCATTATGTCCAACTGGCTAAAGGTTAGTAAACCTAATTGGTTTTCATTCTAACAATGAATCATTTTGCAACAGCTTTAAGATGTGGTTCTTGGATGTATCAGATTCGGGGATCATTGAAGAGCTGGACGAAATTATGGTGCATCCTGAAGCCTGGCATTCTCCTGATATACAAGACGCCCGGTTCAGATCACTGGGTGGGAACGATTCTTCTCAACGCCTGCAAACTCATCGAAAGACCCTCAAAGAAGGACGGATTCTGCTTCAAACTCTACCATCCGCTGGATAAGTCCATATGGGCCATGAAGGTTAGACAAGAACATCTTCAAGAACATGTTTTCTTGACCTTATTGTTGGGATTGATTGGTGTCTGTGTTTTTTTTAGGGTCCTAAAGGAGAAACCGTTGGTTCCATCACACAACCCTTGCCTAGTAATTACCTGATCTTCAGGGCAGCATCTGAATCTGATGGTGAGCATAGGCATTTATCTTCTGTAAAACTGCCTTCTCAATATGGAGTCCACCTGAGGGCTACAGCCTAATGTCGTTTGCTCCAGGACGCTGTTGGATGGACGCTCTGGAACTGGCCCTCAGCTGCTCCAGCTTGTCGAAGATGACGGCGAAGAGCTGCAGGGATGGAGATCTGAGCAGCTCCTCGGAGTCCTCACACATATTGCAGCTGTTGCAGTGCTCGGCTCTCACAGACCAGGACCTCCTGCAGTGAGTGTTACCCAGCTGTCTGAACTCTCTACATCACCATACTGTTTTCAGCATGTCACTTGACAAGTGACATAAAATAATTGAATATTCAAAGATCATTTTTGACTCCAAAACTATTCATATTAGATTCAGTGCAAGTAAATTACACTTTTTTGGCACCAAAGCTAATTGCATCAACTATGAAATCAATGTATGAATTATTTGCAGTCAAGTTCTGCCACCTAAACTATTTGCTTTAATTTCTATGGGACTCAATTGAAACAAGTTATATAATGTACAGGTTTTTATTTTTTATTTTTTTATTTTTTTATTATTGAGTCATAGCCAGTACTGTCTTAAATATCCTGTGCATAGCACTTCATCTTTTATAACATGAGATTTTGGTCAAAATACAGAAAAAACTCAGCGCCCACATAGTTACAATAAACTTTATAACCTGTAAGTTGATGAAAACGTAATGCGATGCACTTACTGCCTTAGATGCGGCCGTTCTAATGACGATGCTAATGACGAAAATTCTCACTTTTGCCACCAAAACTGTTTACATCAGCTATGATGTGACTCTATGATTTCAAGGTATGAATTATTTGCAAACAGTTTCTGGCACCAAAACTATTTGCATTAATGTTTGTTTTTTTTGCCACAAAACTGTTAATACAGTGCAACTAAATTACATGAAAGTACAAATTGTTCAGATTTTTGGAGAATAGTTATTATATATATATAAATATAAATTATGTATCCTCCAAATACAATAACTAATTATTGCTAAATGATACAAAATATGAAATACACCAAAACTATTTTCATTAACTACAACTATGATATATTCAAAATATTCTCGAAAAATTTGGTGTGAAGGAGTTCATCTATCTTCTCTTTTATGTTGGGCTCATTTCTTAGTGGTTTGTTCATGGGATCCCCATTTTTATAACTTTGGTGCTTATGTGGGAAAATTAGGTTTGAGTCTGCAACACATGGTATCTAGATCCTTCCCAGTCTTGTCTCCTCGTCATTTGTCTATCAATAAAATGCCAAAAAGTGTAGAATAGCTATTGAACATTTTAAAACTCAAATCAAATCAAATCACTTTTATTGTCACACAACCATATATACAAGTGCAACAGTGGTGAAATTCTTAGGTGCAGTTCCAAGCAGCATAGCAGTCATGACACAATGGACGAAACAATTTACACTTACAGATTACACCTCTAATGTGCGCACGATAACTCACAGCACCATATATACTATACAATATACAATAAATAATGTACAATATACAATATAGACATCTATACATACAATAAATACACATGCGAAAGAAAATAAATGTAAATATACAGTAGGTTAAGTTGAGGTGTTTTGAGATGCAGTGTGTTTATGGTTATTGATCACTTGGGATCAGGAGTTAAGAAATCGAATTGCTTGCGGGAAGAAGCTGTCATGGAGTCGGCTGGTGCGTGTCCTGATGCTGCGGTACCGCCTACCTGATGGTAGCAGTGAGAACAGCCCATGGCTCGGGTGGCTAGAGTCTCTGATGATCCTCCGAGCTTTCTTCACACACCGCCTGGCATATATTTCCTGGAGGGAGGGAAGCTCACCTCCGATGATACGACTGGCAGTGTGCACCACCCTTTGCAGGGCTTTGCGGTCGCGGGCGATGGTATTGCCGTACCAGGCAGTGATGCAGCCAGTCACGATGCTCTCTACAGTACTGGTGTAGAACCGTGTGAGGATATGGCGGTTCATTCCAAACTTCCTCAGCCGTCTCAGGAAGAAGAGGCGCTGGTGAGCCTTCTTCACAACGGCCTTGGTGTGGACGGACCATGTGAGTTCCTCTGTGATGTGGACACCGAGGAACTTGAAGCTGCTGACTCTCTCCACCGGTGCTCCATTGATGGTGATGGGGTTGTGTTCTCTGCCACTCCTCCTGAAGTCAACCACTAGCTCCTTGGTCTTGCTGACGTTGAGGAAGAGGTTATGCTCCTGACACCAGCGTGACAGAGTGTGTACCTCATCTCTGTAGGCCGTTTCGTTGTTGTCGGTGATCAAACCTACCACCGTCGTATCATCAGCAAACTTAATGATGGTATTGGAGCTGTGAGTTGCCATACAGTCATGTGTGTACAAGGAGTACAAGAGTGGGCTGAGAACACAGCCCTGAGGGGCTCCAGTGTTGAGGGTCAGTGATGAGGAGATGTTACTGCCCATTCTAACCACTTGGCGTCTGTTTGACAGGAAGTCCAGGATCCAGCTGCACAGCAAGCTGTTTAAGCCCAGAGCCCGGAGTTTCACATCAAGCATAGAGGGCACTATGGTATTGAATGCTGAGCTGTAGTCTACAAACAGCATTCTCACATATGTGTTCCTTTTTTCCAGGTGGGAGAGAGCAGTGTATATTGTAGATGCAATAGCATCATCAGTGGAACGGTTGTTGCGGTATGCAAACTGCAATGGGTCCAGTGAGGGAGGTAAAACAGAGCAGATGTAATCTCTGACTAGTCTCTCAAAGCATTTGCTAATGATGGGGGTCAGAGCAACAGGACGCCAGTCATTTAAGCAGGTGATGTTGGATTGCTTCGGTACAGGTACAATGATGGACGTTTTGAAGCATGTGGGGACTACAGACAGGGAGAGGGACAAGTTGAAAATGTCCGTAAAAACACTAGCCAGTTGGTTCGCGCATTCTCTGATGACACGGCCCGGAATGCCGTCTGGACCCGCGGCTTTACGGATATTCACCCGTCGGAAGGATCGGGTTACATCCGCTACAGAGACGGAGAGTGTATTAACCTCTGTAGCTTCAGCCGCGAGAGCTCTCTCCGCGAGGGGGGTGTAAGTTCCCTCGAAACGAGCATAAAAAGTGTTTAGCTCATCCGGGAGAGAGGCAGCGGTGTTCACTGTGGAGTTTGTGTTCCCTTTGTAGTCCGTGATGATGTTAATTCCCTGCCACATGCTTCTAGAGTCGGTGGTGTTGAACTGTCTTTCAATCTTGTCCCTGAAATGGCGTTTTGCTACTCTGATAGTTTTTCGGAGGGTATAACTAGCTTGTTTATGCTCCTCCACAGTCCCTTTTCAGGATAGGAAAGCACTCCAGCATGTGATAAAAACAGCACAGTTCATATGTGGAGTAGCTTTCCCATAACTTCAGGATACTTACAGCAGGTCATCAGGAGGGCCTGATGCTACGTTATTATCAGTGCCTGAAACTACGTTATTATCAGCCACCTTCAGAGTTTGTTACTGCAACAGTTATCTATTTATGCTCTTACATAACCTTTAATGAATTAAATGAATCGTGGATACCACTAAATGCACCATTAAACACAAGATACAATATGTATTGTCATATGCACAGTAAAAGTCCACACAGTGAGATTTGACCACACAGTGAGATTCTTACTTTGCAAGTCTACCTTACACAAAATATACCATATAAATACAGACAGAATATACACAGATAAGATAATGGGGAGATAGTGTTTCATGTGTTGTTCAGGAGTCTAATGGCTTTTGGATAATAACTGTTTGAGTCTTTTGTTCTTGATTTCACACTCATGTACCGTCTCCCAGACGGCAGCAGTGTGAAGAGATTGTGTTGTGGATGTGGATGTCCCTGATGATGTTGTGGGCCCTCCTGATGACCTGCTGTAAGTATCCTGAAGTTATGGGAAAGCTACTCCACATATGAACTGTGCTGTTTTTATCACATGCTGGAGTGCTTTCCTATCCTGAAAAGCGCAGCTTCCACAGCACACTGTGATTGAACTGGTGATCACACTTTCAACTGAACATCTGTAAAAGTTGCTGAGGATTTCGCTTGCCATGCCAAACTTCCTCAACCTTCTTAAGAAGTACAGTTGCTGCTGGGTGTTGTGAGAGAAGGTGAGATCCTTGCTGATGTAGGTTCCGAGGAATTTAAAGGTTTTCAACCTCTCCACCTCTGTCTCACCAATGTAAATTGGGGTATGCTGCTCCTTCCTCCTCCTACGATCAATAATTGTCTCCTTGGTCTTCTGTACATTTAAGGAAAGATTATTTTCCTGACACCAGGCCAACAGTCCTGCCATCTCTCTTCTGTATGATGTTTCCTCTCCACCAGTGATCAGTCCAATGACTGTAGTATCATCCGCAAACTTTATAATCCTGGTATTGGTTTGACAGGCCACACAGTCATAGGTGAATATGGTATACAGCAGCGGGCTCAGGACACAGCCTTGGGGGATCCCTGTGCTCACAGTTCGGATGCCTGATGTCCGGTTTCCTTGACTGTGGTCTGTCTGTCAGGAAGTTTAGCTCCCAGTTACAGAGGGAGGGTGTCAGTCCGAGGGTAAGGAGCTTTTCGGAGAGCCATAGTCATATGACTGTGTTAAATGCTGAGGTGTAATCAATAAATAGCATTCTCACATATGAATTCTTACCCTCCAAATGTGTGAGGGCTGTGTGGATGGCAGTATTAACAGCATCATCAGTGGACGATTTTGGCGATATGCAAATTAAAGTGGGTCCAAAGTGGCTGGGGTTATCCTTTTTATGTAATACATAACTTTACTTTCAAAACACTTCATAACAATTGGTGTGAGTGCAACTGGACAATAATCATTCAGGCAGGTCGCAGTGTTTTTCTTTGGGAGGGGCACAATTGTGGTGGACTAAAAGCAGGTAGGCACCAAGGCCTGAGCGAGGGACAGATTGTAGATGTCTGTAAACACATCAGGCAGTTCCTACAAGCAAACCCTAAGTGCTCGGCTGGGGATGTTATCTGGGCCGGCTGCCTTCTGTAGGTTCGTTCTCTTCAGAGCCATTCGGACTTCCGCTGATGACATGGTGAGTGGCATGTCCAGTGTGCCCTCTAAGTCCAGATAGAGGACTTACATCTTTGCTGATGGCTAATGTTTAGGGCCTCAAATCGAGCATAGAACTCGTTCAGCTTATCTGGGAGTGTAGCATTGTTAATCGTGGCTCCATGGCTCTTCTGTCGGTACTCCGTGATGTGCTGCAAGCCTTTCCACATGCGCCGGGAATCTGCTGTGGGGTAATATCCCTTCAGCGTCAAACTGTAATGTCTCTTGGCCTTTCTGATTGATTTTCAAAGATTGTTACTGCCATTTTTATATTCCTCAATGTCACCTGAGGTAAATGCGGTGGAGCGAGCACGTAACATGGCACCTCGCAGTTGATCCAAGGTTTGTCATTGGGATAGATCTTACAAATTTTTGGGGGAATGATGTTCTCAGTGCATGTGCTGATGTAATCAGATACAGCTGCAGCATACTCCAAGTCCACATTGGCATCCCCTCTTTGAGCAGCAATTTTTTAAACACACCCCAATTTGTACTCCCAAAGCAGTCCTGAAGCAATAACTTCGGTTCTTCATTCCACACTTTAAAAGTTTTACTTATTGGAGGAGTCGTCTGTAGGCTCCATAGAGAAACACTGAGATGGGCACTGTCCAAAGTGTGACCGGGGCACAGCCTTATAAGCATTTTTCACATTGCTGTACACTTGGTCAAGAATGTTATTCTCCCTTGTCGGAATACACACATTCTGATGGTACATATGGAGAACATTCCTGAGGTCGCAATGGTTAAAATCACCAGACACAATGAACACAGAATCTGGGTATACAGTCTCCTGCCTGCTGATGATGCCGTGCATCCAGCGGAATGTAAACAGCCAGCAGGAACACAAAAAAAAAAATATATGAAATAGCCACAGAACAGTGCTTTCCAACAACGCACACATCCTCACACCACATGTTGTTAACATACACGCAGACACCGCCTCCCTCTGGTCTTCCCAGAGTCTGGCACTTTGTCTGAGAGCCAGGTTTCCGTGACAGTAAGAGAACAACGGTCCCTTATCTCACACTGGGTTGTAATTCTGGTTCTCAGCTCGTCCATCTTATTTTCGAGTGAGCAGACATTAGCTAGCAACAGACTAGGTAGCAGTGATCGCGTAGCTCTAGCCTTTAGTCTGGCATGTAACTCGCCTCTCTTACCTCGTCTTCACCTTGGATGCACTGATCATCAGCTACAACACTCACGCGAAGCCGGTGCTGCCGTGTCTTGCCGGCTGGTGTTGGTTGGGTCCAGATGTAATAGAAAGTCACAGTCCAACAGGCGATATTTAAGTTCCCTTTCAAGGGAACTCCCGTTGCGTCGAAAACTGACGCTATGGGAACGCTTTGCGTGATGACGTCTTGAAGCACATGTAAAATCAGTCCAATGGTGTGGCGGAACGTCAGAGGCGGGTGACGTCACGTACCAGGAAGCTATAAAAGCCGGCCCGAAACAGAAAACGAAAGCTTTCTGAGTCTTCAGTTGCGCTCTGTGTTGAATCTGTCCTTGTTATTTGGTGTTGTCTGTCTATATTATATATATATATATATTCAGTATGGCGAGCAAGCAGCAGTTTAGAGTGTGTGTCCATCCCTGCCCGCGTTATTTAACGGGAGGTGATACTCACACTCTTTGTGTTGTTTGTTTGGGTGAGGAGCATGCCCAGTCAGCACTCGAGGGTGGTGACTGTGTGCATTGCGACGCGCTTCCATTGCGCACGCTCCGATCCCGCTTGGCTAGGTTCAATCCCGATCGCGTTCCCCAGGGCTCGGGTCCCGCCGCTGCCGAGGCACGGCGGCAATCACAGACCTGGGGTTCGCAAATGGATCTATCAGTGGATGTTGAGACGGGCTCTGCCTTATCTCAACATCCTTCTGATAGATCCAGTGCCTCTCATCAGGGTGTGGAAGCACGCGCTGCGGTTTCTTCCCCCCCGATGGAGGCACCAATACTGCAATTGTCCAGCTCTGAGGAGTTGGACGTTGTTAGTATTGAAGCTGAGTCTGAGGATTCGCCACCTCAGTCTCACGCTTTTGAGGAATTGCTCGATGTTGTCACGAGAGCAGTTCACAGATTATCTATTGAGTGGCCAGAGGATAGGCAGGACGTTCGTTCGAAAAGTAAGCTCGACGAACGCTTCCTGCCATCTCGTACACAGCCTCCGCGAAGAAGCCTTCCGTTTTTCCCCGATCTCCACACCGAGGTGTCGAAATCGTGGGGAAAACCGGTTTCATACAGAGTGTATGCACCACAAACATCCCACTATTCTTCCATTCACAAATATAAAGAATATGGTTATGGGGAGATGCCGAAGGTGGAAGAGACGCTCGCGAGCTATCTCTCTCCAGCAACGGCATCTTCCCTGAAAGCTCCTTCACTTCCCTCTAAGCCAGTAAAATTCACATCATCTCTGGTTCATAAATCGTATGCAGCCGCTGGTCAAGCTGCAGCGTGTCTGCATACGGTGTCTATTATGCAAGCCTATCAGGCAGAATTATTGGGGGATTTAGAGGAGGGCGGGGGAATTGGTCCTGACACAGTGGCTGAACTACGCAGAGCCACAGATCTGTCTCTCAGGGCCACCAAGGAGACCGCTAAATCAATCGGGCGGTCTATGGCAGCCCTGGTGGCCACTGAGAGGCATCTGTGGCTCAATTTGAGCGATATAAAAGAGAAAGAAAAGCACGTTCTCTTAGATGCTCCGGTTTCCACTGTTGGTTTATTTGGTGATGCAGTAAACAGTGCGGTAGCTAAATCTCAGGAAGCTGCTAAACAGGCAGCTGCATTACAAAAACTTCTCCCCCGCCGTTCTTTCATTGAGGCTGCTGAGCGGGAGCAGCCTCACTCCTCTAAAAAGAGTGCTGAACATCGTGCCACTCAAAAACAGAGTGTGTCCTCTCGTGCTCCCCCACAAAAATCTCGGGGACACGGAGGGCGCTCTCAAACCCAGCAGTCTTCGAGGGGTAAAACGGATCTGCGGACCGTTATTACCGCCAAGAAGGCTGCTGGGAAAAAGTCCTGATGTCTGAGGGCTCAGGACAAATGAGGGTAGTCCCCCCGAAGCAGAGCGGTTAACACCTCTTTTCACGGTGCCCGTCTCTCTTCGGTGCCCTCAGGGGACCGTTCTGCCAACCCTGCCACCTCTGGTGTTACAGGGCGCAGCGGTCTCCGGCGAGCACATATCTCAAGGTCCACCCGGAAACGTAGTGGCCTCGGGATGCCCGCCCCCTCTGAGGAGGGTGCTAGAGCAGTCTGTTTGGTCGTTCCCTGCCGGTGTGCCGTTACAGGGCGACGAACCGACTACTCAACAGCAGGAGAAAAATACGGTGCCGTCTCTCTTCGGTGCCCTCAGGGGACCGTTCTGCCAACCCTGCCGCCTCCGGTGTTACAGGGCGCAGCGGTCTCCGGCGAGCACATATCTCAAGGTCCACCCGGAAACGTAGTGGCCTCAGGATGCCCGCCCCCTCTGAGGAGGGTGCTGGAGCAGTCTGTTTGGTCGTTCCCTGCCGGTGCGCCGTTACAGGGCGACGAACCGACTACTCAACAGCAACAAAATCCAGAAACCAGTCTCGAGAGACTGGTACCTCTAGTAGAATATTTGACAGCGTGGAAGCTACTGTCAAATGTTTCTCGTTGGGTCCTGCAGACCGTGGAAAAAGGGTATTAGATACATTTCTATTAACGCCCACCGCGGTTTATGGGGGTCCTGCCCACAGTGGTGGGCCCCGAGCAGGTTCTGGTTGTGGAACATGAAGTAAACACTCTGTTAGAGAAAGGGGCCATAGAATATGTACCCCCCTCCAACAGGGAAACCGGGTTTTACAGCCGGTACTTCATAGTTCCAAAAAAGGACGGGGGATTGCGTCCCATTTTAGATCTTCGAGTTCTGTACGAGTCAGCCATGCAGCTCAAGTTCAAAATGTTAACCTTGAGACAAATCGTGCCACAGATCAGGTCCGAGGACTGGTTTGTCACGATAGACCTCAAGGACGCATATTTCCATCCGTCCGTGTCATTGGAAGTTCCTGAGGTTTGCTTTCGGGGGCAAAGCATACCAATATCGAGTTCTTCCATTCGGCCTGGCTTTATCACCCCGCACTTTCACCAAATGCGTGGATGCAGCTCTGGCGCCTCTGCGCCTCCGGGGTATTCGCATCACGAACTACATCGACGATTGGTTGATTTAGCTCAGTCGCATTAGATGGCGGTTCAACATCGAGATGTTGTTCTCGCCCATATGAAAGAGTTGGGGTTACGGCTGAACGCCAAGAAGAGTGTGCTTTCTCCATTTTAGAGGACCACTTTTTTAGGCGTGGTTTGGGATTCAGTGTCGATGCAGGCGCGCCTGTCATCGCCACGCTTCGATTCCATCCTGGCAGCTGTGAGAAGTGTAAAGCTAGGCCAGCTACTCACTGTCAAACAGTTCCAGAGACTGTTGGGTCTCATGGCAGCAGCTTCCAACGGGATACCTTTTGGACTGCTGCACATGAGGCCCCTGCAGTGGTGGCTCAGGACCAGAGGGTTTTTCCCCGAGGGGCAACCCATTTCGCACAATCAAGGTCACGCGGTGATGCCTACGTGCCTTGGTTATGTGGAAGAAACCTTGGTTCCTGTCCCAGGGCCCAGTGCTGGGAGCTCCTTGTCGTCGCAAACTGCTAACGACGGATGCTTCCCTCACGGGTTGGGGAGCGATCCTGAGGGTCGCTCATCTCAAGGTCTGTGGGAAGACCATCATCGTTCCTGGCATTCTATAGCCTAGAGATGTTAGCTGTCTTCCGGGCTCTGAGGAGCTTTATCACAGGTCTCAGGGGACACCATGTGTAGTACATACGGACAACACGTCGGTAGTCGCCTATATCAAGGGGGTTTGCGCTGGCATGCCATATCCTCTTGTGGTCCCAGGGGAAGTTGCTGTCACTCAAGGCAGCCTACATCCCCGGGGTCCAGAATATAGGAGCAGACACTCTGTCGAGACAGGGGCCGAGGCCCGGGGAATGGTGGCTCCACCCCCGAGGTGGTGGAGCTGATATGGAAATTATAAGTGGATCTGTTTGCGTCTCGAGAGACGTCTCACTGTCCACTTTGGTTCTCCTTCACGCATCCAGCTCCTCTGGGACTGGATGCTATGGTACAGACGTGGCCGAGGCTACGTCTGTACGCCTTTCCCCCAGTTGCTCTGCTCCCGGGAGTTCTGGAAAGAGTTCGCAGGGACCGGGTTTGCCTGCTTTTTATAGCCCCGCGCTGGCCGGGCAGAGTATGGTTTCCCGATCTTGTGTCCCTCCTCGACGGGCATCCTCTGGAGCTACCCGTCAGGAGGGACCTTCTGTCCCAAGCAGGGGGCTCAATATTTCACCCCCGCCCAGAACTGTGGAACCTGTGGGCTTGGCCTCTGAGGGGGCCCAGCTCATAGAGTCAGGTCTCTCAACCGAGGTTGTTGAGACCATTCTACAGTCCAGAGCTCCCTCCACGAGGAAACTTTATGCCCTGAAGTGGAGAGTATTCACTTCTTGGTGTAGTGACCGTCGGTTGGACCCAGTCCACTGCCCAATTGGTACAGTGCTGGAGTTCCTGCAGGAACGGTTCACTGCAGGTCTGACCCCGTCCACTTTAAAGGTCTATGTGGCGGCCATAGGTGCTTATCACAGTCCTTTGGGTGGAATGTCTGTGGGGAAAGACCCCTTGGTATCTCGTTTCCTTCGTGGCACTTGGAGGTCCTCCTCCCTTTCGAAATCGGACCAGGAGGCGAATAATTTGCTTTGCCCTGTTCGGGCGTTAGACGCGTATGTCCACAGAGCTGCCCTGTGGCGTAAAAGTGACTTTTGCTCCCCTAACAAGGGAGGTCCAGTGTCTAAGCAAAGGATGAGCAAGTGGGTGGTTGAGACTATCTCACTGGCTTATGAGGCGGCTGGACAGCCTTCTCCTTTGGCTGCCCGGTCGCTCTCTACTAGGAGTATGGCGGCCTCTAAGGCCCTTATATCAGGAGTATCGTTACAGGACGTCTGTGATGCGGCAGGCTGGTCCTCACCGCACACCTTCGTCAGGTTCTACTCTCTGGATTTAGACTCTACTCTAGGGTCTCATGTTTTGTCTTCTTAGTGCTGCTCACATGATTACACACAGGACAGACATTTGTAGCTATGGAGGCGTTGGTATAGACGTTCCCATAGCGTCAGTTTTCGACGCAACGGGAGTTCCCTTGAAAGGGAACGCCTCGGTTACGACTGTAACCTCGGTTCCCTGAAGAGGGAACGAGCGTTGCGTCGCCTTGCCATATCTCCTTCATGCCTGTCAGCGCGACTTCAGACTTTACGAAGCTTTCGTTTTCTGTTTCGGGCCGGCTTTTATAGCTTCCTGGTACGTGACGTCACCCGCCTCTGACGTTCCGCCACACCATTGGACTGATTTTACATGTGCTTCAAGACGTCATCACGCAAAGCGTTCCCATAGCGTCAGTTTTCGACGCAACGCTCGTTCCCTCTTCAGGGAACCGAGGTTACAGTCGTAACCGAGGCGTTTGTGGTGTACTTTGCCGATATCCAAAAGTTCTTCCTTACTGTATCTTACTGTTGCATGCATAAACTATGCGTTTAAGACACATAACAACACTAATAGACATTAGTTTACAACCTTAAAACAACAACAAAAGTCCTACAGAGGAGGGTGGTCATGCATAGATGGGTCTTAGAATGAGGATAAAAAGCTGAAGACAGTACAACCCAGAACAAGAGAGAAGTCAGGGAGGAGATGATGGTTGGAACATCCAGGGAGGAGCCCAAAAGAGCCAAAGGGGTGGAGGGCCAAGTTGCAGACAAGGGCCTAGAAGTCCATGGCGAAAGCAGAGCAACAACTGACCAAGGTGGAGGCCGAGGGATGTGGAAGCCCTCGTCCCTCCCATGTAGCTGTAAGGACAACGATTCCAGCTGGAGCCAAGGTAGTAAGGCGTTAAGGGGGAGCCAGCGGAGACAGGACTGAGAAACTGGATAGCATGGGCAGAGGGTTACGAGACGGCCTCCTCTGCTGAAACAGGATAGGCAGAGAGTTCAAAAAATGGTGTCCTTGGCCGATGCAAGACAGGCTGAGAGTTAAAAAATGGCCTCCTTGGCCGAAACAGGACAGGCTAAGAGTTCAAAAACAGCCTTCTTGGCCGAAGAGAGAGGAATTGGGAGTGGCAGGCATTGTGGGAGCATCATAATCCACACTGATATGATGCTTGACGACGAAACAGACTTGGTGCTCAGCTCACCCTCAGCAGCGGGTGTATGGGCAGGACTCCACGTCATGCCCTCATACTCTACAACGATGCCCATTTAGATAGACTGTGTTGCCTGCTCATGCTCCTGGTCAGACCTTTTATTGGGCTCTGGCTCCAAGGCAGAGATAGGCTCAGGCTTCAGCTCTGCCATGGGCTTATTGGCAGGCTCTGGGTCTGCAGGGGAATCAGGCTTACAGTCTATGATGAAGTGTTGTAGTCGAGTCACCAACTGTTGAGTCCGAGTCGAGTCTCGAGTCCCCAGTGTTCGAGTCCGAGTCCAAGTCACCAAAGAAGAGTCAGAGTCGAGTCACCATTACCTGAGTTCGAGTCCGAGTCGAGTCTCCAGTCCCCAGTGTTCGAGTCCGAGTCGAGTCATCAAGGTTGAGTCTGTTATATTTCAAGACTGCCTACATTTCTCCACTCTGGCACCTTTAAAGAGCTGATACAATTGTAAAAGAGGGTCTACATTAAACAAAAATGACACCACTGTGTTAACAAATAAAACTTTTGATTTAAAAAATGTTGAAATAAACTTTAACAATGCTGTAGAAGTGCAGTTTATTAATAGTAAATGTTAACTAATGTAGTTAACTAGTTTAATAAATGTAACAATGCTGTAGAAGTGCAGTTTATTAATAGTAAATGTTAACTAATGTAGTTAACTAGTTTAATAAATGGAACATTATTGTAAAGTGTTACAGATTTGTTATACACCGATTCAGACGTCTCGTGAATTCATTGTTGGACAGATGGACAGTTGTTTTAACTATTCCATCAAAGTGAGTCGGTTCAGATGAGTCATTAGTTCGCGAATCGGACGTGTCATTAATGGACGTGTAGCCTACGGCACGCGTTGTGTGATTATCTGGGCAGTTTAGGACATCGCACAAGATTTGTATCAACACAGAAAACATTTCATCACTGGATAGGTTTTTTCGTTTATTTAAATGGTTGTTTATGTCAGCTGAATGTGCGGAACGCTTTTCAGAGAAGATAAGGCAAACGTTGTTTTTTTTAGAACAATTCACACCCCACGGTAATTCAGGAGAAAAAAATCTCTGAATGCTCCACGTGAAACTTCATTCTTTCGACCTTTTACTATCGTGTCAAATGATTTTAATTAATATGCGCGAGGGAGCAAGACCGCGCTCGTGTTGTTTGAAGATGGTGAGTGCGCGCGCGGCCGGGGCTTTCTCTCTGCTCGTTCTTATATGCGGGAAAAAAGAGATCCCGGCCGGTCTTGGAGGCCGAAACAGGAAAAGTGTAACATCTTAAATCAAAATTGTATAACCTATTTGGTCAGAAACTTCATCCAACATCATTCATTTGATGAATGCTCAAGTCCGATTGTATATATCCTCGAGTCCGAGTCCAAGCACGAGTCATCAGTCCGCGAGTCCAAATCAAGTCCAGAGAATAGAGAATAGAATAGAGTCCATTTTTTTTTTTTTTTTTTGTCATTACTTTTAGTCAAACTGCAGTTACTGACATTAATTTTGGTAGCTATTTTATATGTAGTCTTTATTAAAAATGTCATTATAATTTTTCTCTCTAGGCCAATTCAATTATTCTAAGCTTATGAGAAATTTGAATCAAGGTAACAGGCTGTATTGACATTGCACTCTTTAGCAGTAGCACGTGTGAAATTCTACATATCCCTTTTCCTTAGTTCAGTGGTTCTCCAGTTTTTTAGAGTGCCATACCCCCTTTCTTCCACTTAGACTGCAGTCACACCTTTTCCTAGCCTGACGTCGTCATACTCAGATTCTAGTCAGAATGGGAGTCTGAAACTGCTCCATTGAGCTTTGATTATGGGGCGTGTTTCAACCGAACCAGGAAGGAAAATGCCTCTGCACTCAATTGGATAGACCTATAACCAATCAGAGCAACGGTGTAAGTGACGTATGTTTTTCATTCATGTTTCCGATCGACAAATGTCTTGATCGTGGTTCTCTGTTCCTCTTTTAAAATCAGTGCGCTGTCGATATCTTCTATAACAGATGCGATGGCGGAATCTACACATAATGTTTTATAAACAAAGTTCGAGAGGAGCACGTTCAAATAATCAATCCAATCAACTTGTCATCAAACAATGACCGTCTGGTCTACACTATCAGCATCAGAGGAAGCATATATTTATTCACTTTGTCAACTCACCTAACATTCCTTGACAGTTTTCAGCATCCCTCCACTCACTCTCGGCCTGTTCTTCCACAGCCTGGAATACGGGGGGAGCACTTTGGGTTCGGGCCGAATACCGAGCCCGGAGCCTCTCCTCAAACAGCGCGCCAAATATGCATTTATTCTATCTGACTTATTTGTAAGTGTGAACTCGTGAAATAACAATTCTCCAGCGGCAGTCATCTGTGTTGTAAACGAATTCAACCCAAGCGCTCATTGGTGACGTGGATGATTACGTTGCGTTGCTCATCTGTCCATCATCGTATAAAGCCCGCCCTGACAATTTGATTGGTCCGAACAATTTTTGTTCGGGCATAATAGCTCCTCAACGGAACGAGTCCAGACCGAACTTCCCGACCTAAAAATTTGTGGGCGTGGCTAAGTTCGGCTGGCATCCAGGCTAACCTTTTCCATTAAGGGACAATATTTTCCCCCTTGAATCGATTTTTCCAGTTAATTTTTTACCTTTATAAATACCTTTTATAAAATAAATAATGCTTTAAATAAATAAATAAATGTTATACTTTTGTGATATTTTTAAATTTTAAATATTAAATTAAAATCGCCGGTAGGTGGTGGTAAGTCACTGTCTTTATGGGTGAGTCATCGAGTCATTCATTTATTCAGTAACAAAGCAAGTGGCTGTATTTATGGACGGATCATTGAATCTCACGATTCGTTCAAAGCCACAGATTCGTTCACGAATCACCGCTCTGTGCTGTAGTTCTGCTGTGGCTTTTGTTGCAAAATAGAGCAATGATATAGCCTACTGACAATACTGTTTTAAATGTAGTACATCACTTAATATTATCCTTTTTTTTTTTTTACTGTTGTATAAAATCAATGTCACAGTGGATAATCAGGAAACATAGCATTAATATGATCAACATTAAAAACACTGCTGGATTTCAGCCTGCATTTTGATGAACACAGTCCGACTGAATGACACTTTAGTTTAAGTAGAAAATCTCAAATGAAGATTGCTGAACTCCAGCTTACTTGTCTGTGTTTTCAGATCATCTGCGCTTTTTCAGCAGTGTAGAGAGAACAGAGCAGTGCGACGCGCAACGCGTGTTTTCTTTTAACAGAAAAGCTCTGACTGGGGGTTTAAATGATTGAAATCTGGCAACCGTAAGCATGAACGCTCGTAAAAAACAGTCTGTAATGTGTTGTCTCCTCCTTTATTCAACAAAAACAAGTGTTTTTTAAAAGAAATGTAAACACATTTCAGTCTCGTCTTTTTTCGTCAACGATATTGCATGTGTTGATATAGTCACAGACTAGTTATCGTTTAATGACGTGGGTGTCGTCTCTCATCGTCTTGTCTTAGTCAGGGAAAAAAAAGGTTGTCAACGAACATTTTTCGTCATAGTTTTCATTAACGAAATTAACACTGCTCTTCAGTCTCCCAGATGGTGTAGGGGGATCCCCATTGGGAAAATTCCCAGTCCAAATAATCTTGGAAGGTCCCTCGAGGGCATCTCCGAGCAGGCTTTTGTCTGTTGATTTAGACCTGCCCAGAAAAACATGCAGAGGCTGGCGTCATCATAAGGGACCAGATCTAAACAGATCTCCCTGGGAGAGGAGAAGAAACTGCTGCTAGACCCATTTTTTCTGGTCAGTTCTTCTCTCAGCCATGGGTTGCAAAATGCAGAAAAGTGCAGGATTTATTAAGCAGTGGGTCTCATTCACTACACGTATGTACGCACAAATTTGTGCGTGAAATCTCCGTACAAACGTTTTCATGAACAAATCATGATTCATCAAAACTTGATACTTCATCATACTAAAATCTATTCTAAATTTACGGGAAAAAAATGCTGGAACAACTGAAAACACTCGTACGCAAAAATTATACACTCTTGGTGGCCTTATGAAGATGTTAAGATGACATTTTAAACACACACACACACATACAGTAAAAGAGTAAGAAAAGGTGCGTTAAAATTTTGTTTTGTAGGTCTCCTACAACAGGTTTACATGCATCTAAGGTCAAAAAACGTTTCATTTTCTCACAATATACATTGCACATCACCACATTTTTAAGTGATTCTCAAGCAACTCAACGGATGAATTAGTCTCTCTTTATCCCTCCTTTCCGTGAGCCTACTCTGCTCTGATTGGCCAGATGGCCCAGTCTGTTGTGATAGGTCTGCCGCATACAGCTCGTGTTTCGGAAGCTACATGCCCTTTACCATAACTGAACTACAGCTCAGGAGGCTTCCTAAAGTTCAGCGATTGTACATCAGTATCTGATATTGAATATCAATATCCAATGGGAACTGTATCAATAATGGTGTATACGTTAGCCCAGCACTAACTTGAATGACTGATTTAACAAACGTTTGTAAAACAAATCTTGCTCCATCCTTTATCTTTACACAAAGTAGTATGAATGACAGACAATCTAACACCCGGTAGAAAATATATACATCGATAATTATTCATGCTTACAGGTCTTGATTCTGAGGAGCAAGCTGGTCCAAATAAACTGGGTACTGAACCATCTTTCAAGAGCAAGCATTTTGTGAACTTGTTTTGTACTCTTGCTTTTGAGTAGCTGCTGGAGGTTGTGACTAGAGCACCGGCCAAACTAAATATCGAATGGCCAACAGAAAAGCAGGAACTGGCAACAGAAAAGCAGGAACTGCAAAAGAAAAAACTTGATGAGCAAGGCGCCTTTCACTGTCTTCACGTCAGAGTCTAACTTTCTTTTCCGATCTCCACACAGAGGTGTCGAGATTGTGAAAGATGCCGTTCTTATCCAGATTATCGAGCCCTACTGTTCACACTTTTTCCTCTGTCTTGGGCTCGAAAGAGAAAGGCTATGGGATGAAGCCACGGGTTGAAGAGACATTAGCAGCATATCTCTTATCCGACGCTGTGTCATCCCTTAACCTGTTAGGCTAGAAACAGATACAGTTCATGAACCCTTTGTACTAAAAGCACAAGTACATTTATGCATTTTGGCAGACGCTTTTATCCAAAGCGACTTACATTGCGTTATCCTATACATTTATACATAGGGATGTGCAATCCCCTGGGATCGAACCCACAACCTTGCGTTGTTAACGCAATGCTCTGAGCTACAGGAAAGCTATGTATTTGCAAGCTGACACCTGGCAGTTTATTGTAAATGTAGAATTAATTAAAAATGTACTAAAATAGTTATAAATAGCTTCAAAGTTTTGTAAAGTTATTAGAAATTCATGAAAATAAAATTGAAGTTGGCATTGTATCAATCTAGAAATGCACTGCAGCTAAAGCCACATGTCTGACCATGTTATGTTTAAAATCTGAAGATGATAAGTCTAAAACTCTGTATTTAGTTAAATGTTTTTCAAGATCATGTCATATTACTTTATTTTGATTAGACTCTAAAATGCAAACTGATGTTTATGTAATCTTCTAAGCATCTATTCAGTCTATTGTCTCTATTGTTTTGTGGTGCAAACGAGCTCCATTCAGAGTCAGTCTCTCCTGGACACATTCACACCTCTCCAGCCTGGTTATGGCTCTAAATATTATTTTCTTTTGTCTGCATTATGATTACTAACGACTGGCTATTCACACTGTTTCAATCCCTCATTTCTTTTATCAAAGTTCTCACTTTACATTTGAAACTGTATCAAATGCCCTTCTTGAAAAAACAAACATTTCAGTAAGTATTCCTATTTAAAGAAAAATCCTAAAATAACAGCTTGGTGGCAGGTGCACCTAGGGCTAGCTAGCATGTTAGCTTAGCACACCATCAATACACGACAATTTTTGAGATTAAAACCATGTTTGTGCTCCAAACTTACTTTATAACGCAAGTCAAGTGTTTAAAATAACCTTCTGTGATCTGATTTGGCTTCAGATAAAAAAATCAGACAGAAAATATATAATTTTATAGTATTCTGCACGATGATAGTCTATATCGATTAGCATTACATTATAAATATAATCTATTATTATGAAAATACCTGACATGGCTCGAAAAACACAGTTAAATGCATGTTACAGCGATCTCTGTTAGCTTTGTTTGTGTCAGGGACTTCCTGGAATGTCACATGATTATGACACTTCTTCATGTGTTCCATATGGACTATACTGTGCATAGGGCGCCCTCAGGCTGCTGGTATGGATTGAAAACACAGTACATCAGAGTATCCAGCGCTCATAATGATTACATCGATGCATTTGGGTATAAATTCAATAAATATTATTCCTGTCCATAGAAATCTGATATAAACCTATGAGAATCTATCAATATTTCTCCAAATCTGCACATATTTGAGCTAAAAGCCCTGAGGGACGTTGTTTTGTCAAGTGCTGTCATGATGACTGAGAGCGACTGACGCTCATAATTCATATTAAGGTATCGACTAATTTTTTCATTACATAACTCCTGACACAAATTAAGACATAACTGTCACTATAAGTTTCTCAGAATACAATAGTGGTCTCATACTGAAACTTGAGTCTTATATATTTTTAATGATGTATAGTTTGTCAAGGTAATAACATTAAATCTGATAGTAACTTAAAAAAAAAAAAAACGCTTCAGTGTGTCGGCACACTGGCAAAGGTTAACAGGTTAAGACACTGACGATGCCCACCAAACCCTGTCGTACAACATCTGTATTGGTGGGCAAGGCATATATGGTGGCGGGTAGGACTGAACGATTTTGGAAAATAAACTAATTGCGTTTTCTTTTTTACCAGTATTGCGATTATTGACTATTGTCAACCCCGAGCAAGGTCGGGTGATGGAATAGGAGGTCTTTTAGCAAAGGAGGCAATAGAGTGTGTTCCTCCTCACAAAAGGGAAGCTGGGTTCTACAGCCGGCACTTCATAGTTCCCAAAAAGGATGGGGGGTTGCGACCCATTATAGATCTCAGGGTAGTGAATCGTTCTCTGAGGAGATTCAGGTTCAAGATGTTAACTATCTCTATCATTGTGAATAAAATCAGATCCGAGGACTGGTTTGTCACAGTACATCTCAAGGACATGTACTTCCATAGATCCATCCTTCCTCAACACAGGAAGTTCCGGAGGTTCGCTTTTAGGGGAAAAAACATACCAATATCGGGTTCTTTCCATTCGGTCAAGCTTTATCCCCTCGCACCTTCACAAAGTGTATGGATGCTGCTCTAGCTCCATTGAAGCTTCAGGGCATTCGAATAATCAGTTATATCAACGACTGGCTCATCCTAGCTCAGTTGGAGGAGATGGCGGTTCGGCATCTAGATGCCGTTCTTCGTCAACTAAAGTGCTTGGGGTTGAGACTCAATGTCATGAAGAGTTCACTCTGCAGAGAACTACATTCCTGGGGGTAGTATGGGACTCAGTTACGTCGTGGGCACAGTTGTCTCCTGCTTGAATTAAGATGATCTTGACTACAGTCACCAACATCAAGCTAGGTCAAGCCATCACTGTCAAACACTTTCAGAGAGTACTGGGGCTTCTGGTGGCAGCGTCTAACATAATACCTTTTGGCCTGCTGTACATGAGACCCCTACTGTGGGAGCGCCGTGTCAGCGGAAAACCATGACTACGGATGCATCCTTCACGGGCTGGGGAGCGGTCATGGAGGGCTGCTTTACCATAGGTCTATGGAGGGACCATCATCTTTCATGGCACATCAATTGCCTGAAGATGTTGGCTGTGTTTCTGGCTCTGAGACATTTCCTGCCGGACCTCAGAGGCCATCATGTTCTAGTTTGAAAGACAATACGTTGGTGGTCTCTTATATAAATCAGCAGGGGGGCCTGAGGTCGCACCCTCTGTACAGACTGGCACATCTGGTTCTCCTATGGTCCCAGGGCAAACTACTCTCACTCAGTGCAATGTTCATTCCCGGGGACGGAAATGTGGGGGCAAACATCCTGTCGAGGCAGATTCCAATCAGGAGGGTCCTTCTATCTCAAGCTGAGGGCTCAATACACCACCCCTCGGCCAGAGCTGTGGAAGCTATGGGTCTGCCCCCTGAGGGGGACCAATTCGTAAGTGCTGGTCTCTCAACCGAGACCATCTTAAACTCTAGAGCTCCCTCCACAAGGAAACTTTATGCCTTAAAGTGGAAAATCTTTGTTTTATGGTGCAGAGAACGCCAGCTTGACCCAGTTAACTGCCCAGTAGCTTCAGTGCTGAAGTTCCTCCAAAGTCATTACTTTGATGGGCTTTCCCCGTCCACACTGAAGGTCTGTGTGGCGGCCATAGCTGCCTTCCACACGCCTTTAAGCAATGGTCCTATGGGGAGGCACCAACTAATTGTTTGTTTCCTTCGTGGTGCTCGGAGGATGAGGCATGTCGTCTACGCCAGGGTTCCTGTTTTGGACCTGGCAGTGGTTCTTGAAGGGTTATCCCTGGCACCCTTCGAATCCACTGATGAGGTTTCGGAAAAGTTTCTCTCTTTCAAAGTGGGCTTCCTGCTAGCTATTATTTTCCTCGAGAGTTGGAGACCTGCAGGCGCTATCTGTTGCTCCCTCTAGCCTCAAGTTCGCTCCTGGAAGAGTAAAGGCCATTCTCCGATCAGGAAAAGCTATATCTAATATGCCCTGTCTGGACCTTGGAGGCCTATGTACGTAGGTCCTCGTGCTGGAGGAAGTCGGACCAGCTACTTGTTTGTTTTGGGTCACTTAAGAAGGGTTTCCCTGCTTCTAAGCATACCATTAGATGGTGGATTGTGGAGACTATTTATTCAGCGTTTGAGGCGTGCAGTCTTCCTTCGCCTCTCCTTATAAGAGCCCACTCGACTAGAGAACTGGCATCCTCCAAAGCCCTGCTATCGGGGGTTTCCCTTCAAGAGGTCTGTAATGCTGCTGGCTGGGCTTTCCCACACACTTTCATAAGTAATACAGCCTGGATCTGCCCTCCACGGCGGTTTCTCAAGTCCCTACGTTCTGAGTTGTGCCAGACAAGCTTCACACCAGGACAGGCACTAGTCATTGTAGTGCAGTGGGTATTTCGTTCCCCAAAGTGTCGACTTCGACGCAGCGCGAGTTCCCTCGAAAGGGAACGTCTCGGGTTACGATGGTAACAGTACAACGGTGACGAGACACTGCGTCCCTATGCCACACCTCCTGAGTGCCTGAGAACGACTTGTTTCAACCTATTAGAAGCTAACACAGTAGCTGCGTTTACATGGACAGTTATAATTGGATTGACAGCTCAATCGGACTAAAAAACCTTCATGTAAACACCTTAAGCGATCCGATTGAACTCGATCCGAATGAAATTTCGAATGAAAATAAATGTAATATATTTATTCCTTTTGTAATCCGATCGAGAGAACATGTAAACACTTGATCGGATTGAAAACCAAAACTGAAAGGACTGCGCATGTGCAATGACGTTAAATAGCGTAATGATGTATGATGCGCGGAACGAGCTGGTCTTCCTGTTTAATAAAGTGACATATAAATAAGTGTCCCGTCATTCTAAAATTCTCATTTCACTCAGCATCTGTAAAGTGAAGCAGGACAACATCCCACCAGTCCACAGACGACTGGTTTTGGCCACGGGGAGGGGCATTTTTACTGCGTGATCAATATAAGCAGCACGGCAAAATGGTTAATATGCTCATTGCTCAAATCATGACTAGAGATGGATTAATATTACGTCTGCTGTTTAAAACAAATAAAGAACCAATAGAAGAGAATAGTTATGCGCGAACAGCAGGAAACTCTGTATATTTGTGCAGTGTGCGCATGTCAAAAAATCTATTCCGATTTGAAACTTGTGGCACATCAACCCGATTACTTTATTTATCGTTCATGTAAACACCGTGTTCGGATTCATCAATCGTATTGATTTCCTTCCGATTGGACCAAAAGGTGTCCATGTAAACGTAGCTAGTGTTGTCCCTTCTTAGGGAACAAGGGTTACAGTCATAACCCAAGATGTTTTTAGTGTGTTGGTTTTCTGATCTGGTTTTGATTAGTTTTTTAGCGTGTTGCTATGCAGTTGGTAAGTCTGTCTGGTTTTGCAAACATCATTAGTTTATGATGTGATCAAATAAAAAAATGAATGTGTTATAAATTTGATTGATTTCCACGAAACACAATTTTATTATTCGTTATATTATTTTTACACCTTCATTCATTTAATTTAAATACACATATTTTAAATCCTATAATGCTATCATTCAAAATAAGTAGCTGAAACACATGACATGAGATATCACCAAACATTAATAATTCATTTATGTTCTCCACAAAATAATCAAATAAGATTCAAAGTGTGTTTAAATTACATAGGTGTTTGCATACCTGAGAGGAAGAGAAATAGTAGACGTTGTTTGCCAGTGACATGCTTGAGCTGGCAATCATTTATTCCAAACCCTGCCTCTTTCTGGCCACTTTGAAGCTCTCGTCCAATCAACTGTGCCCTAAAGGTTTACGTGAAAGGCAGAGGAGCAGGAAGAGATGAGGAGAATGTAAACTCAACACCACCATCGGCACAAACAAACACACTCGTACAAGCGCGTGCACGCATCAGAGAAGCTGCTAGGCTGGAAAAACAGCTTTGGAAAACACATTACTGCGGAGCTTTCCTATGCAAACACCAGTCGAAACAGGAACTATAGTGGGAAATCTCTGTGTTTTGACTGTAAATTGAGGCCATTTCTGTGTTTGGTCATTTTGATTTACCAATCTTTGGAGTTTCAGGAATAAAATATCCTTAGCAAGGTAAGGACACATTTCTTGTTTGGCTGTCTAGCCTGCTGACAGCCAGCGACGCAGGACATATGCTGTTTTTCCTCTTATCTCTGTGTGTGTTGGACACAAAGAGATTGTTTTATGTCATGCGTTTTGCTAATGGTCAGATTACTAATGTAAGACCTTTTTACTAGTCAGATGCCTCATATTTCTCTTTAGAGATGTTTTGCCTGAAGCATTAAATGGGACAAAACAGGAATTTTGAATGTATGCTCATATAATGAACCTCTTGTGACCATGGTGACGGCCCTGTCCTTCAAATTACTCATGAAGATAATCGTCATGTGATTTGTTGCTTTGGCAACTGATCTCGACAGGCTTTGAACGTGAACATAACAAATCAATTTCAAAGGCAGAAGCAGAATAAACAATTATTATTAAAAGAACAAATGAAAGGGTGTATGAAATAATAAATAATGAAGCATGTTTAAAAATAAATATAAAATGAAAATGTACAAATTGCACCCAGAACAAATCTCACATGGTCATTTGTTTGTGTTTTTTAAAGGTTGAATGACTCCATGTTGGAAAACCATATGGAGAACGACGCCAACTCGGACAAATCGGAGAGGGAGACACATGAAGACTCAGACAATGCAGCCAATGAGAATGGAGGCAGATTGACTGAGGAAAGTGATATGGACCAATCAGATGATGTGTGCCTCCAGGCAACAGCATTCGTTGAAGAAGCCCATGAAGAGATGGGAGAGGTGATAACTTAATATGGCTTAATCACAGTCTCTGTTTGGCCTGAATGAACTGCTGTCTAACCAGCACAAATTTAATTGTGTTGCGGTTATGCAGTGATTGTGTTTTTTGAAAATTGTGTTTTCTTGTCAGTGAAGACTAGCTAAAACAAATAGAAATTGTATGTTAACCAATTAAAATTTGCCCTTAAAAGTAAATTTTTCAGCTTAAAAATACCTTTAAATAGGGCATTATTTGAGGGAGCAACCATTTGTAGTGGTGTCTGAAACCATAGTGGACGTTATTGCGTGCACTCATTAAATCCCACAATGCACCGCAAACAGCTAGAGAATACCCATATTGCATCGTGAGAGTCATGTGCCAAATAAATTCCCACGTCTAACCAGAAGATGGCACCTGCAACTGAATCATCCATCCATTCATTTTCCAAACCGCTGGTCCAATGTGGCTACAGTGTAATGTCATACAGGTATGAATACCTTTTTAATTGGTTAATTGGTCACCTAGTATTGAAGGGATGGTTGGGAGTCATTTCACCATTTGCACCACTACATCCCTATGCATGGCTTTCTGCCAGGACTTTTACGGGCTTTTCCCGAATCACGGAAGGGACCTCGACGTCCGGGTTAGCGGTAGCATAAGCCATCAGGCAAGTGTTATTTAAATAAACTCCTGATGTACTTACAAACTTTCCAATGCCTCATTTTATGAGTACAGAACCTATTTGTACTTCTGTAGAAGTGTGGTACCATTCTGGGCATTATTAGTGGGGTAATTTACGAGATACAACCTTGGATTCATTAGCGCCTGCACTAAGCCATTCGGCTGATATCTCGAAATAAGCTCTAACTTTAATGATGTTTGACCAAGGGAAAAAAAGCTTCTGGGGGGGTGTTTGGCTCGAGGTCATGGTGCAAAGGACCCTAGGTTGAAATTACTTAAAACCATCCCTTTAACCTCTTGTTTATTGAACTGTTGTAACAAAATCAATATCGTGTTTGCAGTTGTGCTTATAATGGGGAAAACAGCACTCTTCCTTGTGTGGTAGCCTATTGCTTATAAATATTAAAATCAAGAACTCATACAGGGACACTGTTTTGTCCCATACCTTGAATTTTGAGGGCTTTTTTATCAAATTTGGTGGTATTTTTGCCCTAAGCCCCCGTTAATTTCCGGTGTTTCTGGTGTGTGAAACGGCTGAAATATAGCAAAGACCACTACTGATGACAATGGGTATCTTTTTTTTACAGTTGCATTAACATTTTACATTTTTGCATTTAGCAGATGCTCTGAAACGACTTAAATGGCATTCAAGGTAAATATATATATTTTCTGTTGTCATCACAGGCTGGTGAGGCGTCCCAGGTCGAGACAGTCTCAGATGAGAATAAGGGTTTAATTTGGACTCTCCTGAAGCAGCTGAGGCCAGGGATGGACCTGTCTAAAGTGGTTTTGCCAACATTTATCCTGGAGCCGCGTTCATTTCTGGACAAGCTGTCAGATTACTATTACCATGCTGACCTGCTGTCCCAGTAAGCACCTCATTAGCATCACTACTGCAGCCAGCCGCATTTGACTAAAATTAGCATTTTTAAGTTTCACAGGGTTTGTTGGAGAAGAGATAATCATCATATATATTTTTGTTTTAGGGCTGTGACGGAAGAGAGCCCATACTGCAGGATGAAGCAGGTCTTGCGCTGGTATCTGTCAGGCTTCTACAAGAAACCAAAGGCAAGTTGGTTGAAGTGCTAATTTTTGGATTGAGATTTCAGAATCATAAACCAGTTCACAGTAACCAGGCTTCCATACATGGAATTTTATGCATATTTTGGGATATCTTGTAAAAATAACTGGATGAAAACACCAAAATATCGATCAAAAGTTTGGGGTTGGTAATATTTTAAATATGTTTTTGAAAAAAGTGCCTTATACTCACTAAGGCTGCATTAATTTGATGAAAAATATAGTAACAAAAAACTGTTACATTTTGTGAAATATTATTACAATTTAAAATAACTGTTCTATTTTAATATATTTTAATATGTAGTTTATTCCTGTGATGGTAATGCTGAATTTTCAGCATCATTACTCCAGTCTTCAGTGTCACATGATCCTTCAGAAATCATTCTAATATGCTAATTTGATGCTAAAAAAAACATTCATTATTATTATCAATGCTGAAAGCAGTTGTGCGCATTTTTTTACAGGGTTCTTTGATGAATAGAAAGTTCAAAAGAGCAGCATTTATTTCAAATGGAATCTTTTGTAACATTATAAATGTTTTTACTGTAACTTTTGATCAATTTAACTCATCCTTGATGAATAAAAGTCCTTATTTATTTACCTCAAAAAATTTAATAAATTATTACTGACCCCAAACTTTTGAAGGGTAGTGTTTAATGTTACAAAAGCTTTCAGATAATATATTTCAGATAAACGCTGTTCTTTTTAACTTTCTATTCATCGAAGAATCCTGAAATAAAAATGTAAATAACTGTTAACATTGATAATAATGAGAAATATTTTATTGTGAGCATCAAATCATATAAGATTGATTTCTGAAAACTTACATGACACTGAAGACTAATAATTCAGCTTTGATCACAGGAATAAATTACATTTTACTATATATATATATATTCACATAGAAAACAGCTGTTTTAAATCGAAAAAATATTTCACAATATTCCTGTTCTTTTTTTGTATTTTTAATCAAATAAATGCAGCCTTGGTGAGCAGAAGAAAAATGCTGAATTGCTGCTCAAGAAACATTTGTATTATTATCAATGCTGAAACGTTGCTTAATATTTTTGTGGAAAGTCTTACGGGTGTTCATTTGTATGTTTTTCAGGGTCTGAAGAAACCATACAACCCTATTCTAGGAGAAATGTTTCGATGCTGTTGGCTGCATCCACAAACAGACAGCTGTACATTTTACATAGCAGAGCAGGTGAGACTAGAATTATGTGGTTTTAACGTGATCGGCTCAGAATGCATTTTCAAATTGCACATTGAATTTTGCTACATTCATTGCGTAACACTTAATAGAAATGCAATCGCAAGTGTCTTAACTGTGAGTGTAAAAGCAATTAAGAAAAAATAACATTTAAATTACAATTTTGCCACAGTTTTTGCTTGAACATGTTAAACATATCTAATCATTTCTGTAATACATTTTAATTTTAATTGTGCAACTTATAAAGCGTTAAATTATGTATTCAATGTACATATTAAAACAAGTGTACGAAATGGCAAATGTAAATTTTAGAATTGAATTTTCATTTTCATTTTGCACCAAACGTTGCACAAATGTATGGGAAAATTAAAATTGAAATACAGAAATGCATTGCCATTTTACATATTGCATTGTCATTTTGCATATTACATTTCAAATTGAATATTGCTACCCATAAGCTTCCATAAGAATGAACCTCATTGGTTCTCGCTCGTCAAGCAAGCATTATTGAGCTTCCACCTGTTCATCATATAAAGTGATCGAGTCTCTTCAGAAAATTTGACCTAAACTGCTCAATTCATATGGACTCGTTTTATGATCTTTATTTGAACTTTTTGAAGCGTCAAAATGGTAGTTGCGTGAACTGTCAATGGAGGGACAGAAATCACTCAGATTTCATTAAAGAATATTCACTTGTGTTCCGAAGATGAAGTCTTACGGGTTTGGAATGACGTGAAGGCGAGTAATTAATGACAGAATTTTCATATTTGGGTGAACTATCCCTTTAAATACAAAGTATCAATCCAAGTGGCATTTTAAAACGATATACTGATATTAAAACAAGTATTTGGACACTTTCTAGTGAATCTTAATGTAATGAACGGTGTTGCTAGGACATTTGTCTTGCTGTGCATATATTGTAAACATGACTACAATCTCTGTTTGCAATGGAAACCGATAAGCTCATCTGATAAGCAGTTCACTTTTGTACTTTCAGGTTTCTCATCACCCTCCTGTTTCAGCCTTCTACATCAGCAATAAGAAAGATGGATTCTGCATTAGTGGAAGCATTCTGGCCAAATCCAAATTTTATGGTATGTAAATTTCATGCTGAAGTTCAAATACAGACATTTCAAATCACAACCTTTGTGCTTCTCTTGTTTGATACTGGTTATAACCTGGTCATTTCTTAAAGGGAACTCACTGTCGGCGATACTAGATGGAAAGGCCAGGCTCTTGTTTTTGCCCCGAGATGAAGAGTACATCATCACAATGCCATACGCTCACTGTAAAGGTGATGGACTTCAATCTGTATCTAAATTTCATAATTAAACCATGCTGAATTTTGAATTATGGCTTAAAGAAATAGTACACCCATAAATAATGAATATATATTTAAATTTTTTTAATCGTAACTAAAAATAAATAAATAATTGTATCATTATTTACTCGCCATCATTTTATTCCAAAACCATATTATAATATTTGAGTTAGTTTTTGGAATAATATTAAGGTGAGTAAATAATGAGAAAACTGTTAATGTTTTCATGAAACATTAATAAACAGAAACTGTGAATTTCTTACAGGTATTCTGTATGGTACAATGACTTTGGAGCTTGGTGGGAAAATCACAATTGAGTGTGAAAAAACACAATGTTATACAGAACTTGAATTCAAATTGAAGGTATTCTGGAGTTCCAAACCTCACCAATGACACTTCATTTCTTTTTTTAATCATAATCTTACAACTGCTGTCTTTCTCTCTGTCCCAGCCTTTCCTTGGCAGCTCTTGCAACGTTAACCAGATTTCTGGAAAGATACGCATGGGGGAAGACGTTCTGGCTACAGTAGATGGCCACTGGGTAGGAGAATTTTCGGATACATTAAAGAAAAGTCCACATCTCCAACATCTCCCCCAATTTTTTTTTTTTTTATATATACATTTTAAATAATCGATTTTGAGGTTGAGGTTCACTTAAAATGTTAAGACAAAGCATTATCAAATCACTTAAGGTTTGTGATGCCGCTGCTGTCAGATCCAATACAGTTGGATCTTCATCTTTCAACAAAAGCTTCTTTGCAAACTCTCCATTAATCTGTGCCTTGTTTACAAAGCATATACCGTATTTTCCGGACTATAAGTCGCTCCGGAGTATAAGTCGCATCAGTCAAAAAATGCGTCATGAAGAGGAAAAAAACATATATAAGTCGCACTGGACTATAAGTCGCATTTATTTAGAAATTTATTTTCACAAAATCCAAGACCAAGAACAGACATTTAATCTGGAAAGGCAAGTTATTCAACTACACAGTAGTACACAGAACAACAGGCTGAGTAGGTGTCCGGTGTGTTAACGCAACACATTAACAGTTATTCTGCTACACAATAGCATAAAGAACATATACCTGGGAGGCTGAATAGGCTAAATTAACATAAGCCAGCGAGTCCAACAAGCAAGTTACCAGTAAACAAGTTCACCAAGCTCCCGCGATCTCATTCCACATCATTTTCTTCATCCTTGGTGTCGCTTCTGAACAACTCCGCCAACTAGAGCGCCCTCTTGCGGCTGTAGACGGTAATGTTTTCTTATGGTTCATCTCAGTCTGAATTAATTTTGATATATAAGTCGCACCTGAATATAAGTCGCAGGACCAGCCAAACTATGAAAAAAAGTGCGACTTATAGTCCGGAAAATACGGTAATCCTCCGACACGATCGGGGACACGATCCAGGACACCGTTAAAATAAACGATCCACTTGTTTCCGACGCTGGGATCCTTCTAAAGTCTGTATGAGCTGTTGAAACTGGACGTGTTAAAGCGAACGTTCTTTCCTTCGATTTCCTCTTCCACTCTTCCATTTGTCATATTATCGACAGACTCAAGCGCGTTGAGTGTCACAAACTGAACACTCATCTGTATCCTGTATCCAGTGTAGACAGCATCAGTGATTACAATGGATTCTTTTCGCTTTTGCTCACATCCAGTGTAGGCAAATGTCAGCCGTTAAGTGATTGAACGCCAGTGGGCGGGGCCTATGATGTGATGATGTAACTATTCGTCGATGTCTTGCTCTTGAGGCAGTCATGTGCACATGTATTTGCCTGTGTGACATCACAAATCCTGCAATATCAAAACGAGGCGTTTTCGGAGCTTGATTAAATAAATGCTTTGTTTATAATAATGAGGATGTTTTAAGTTCTGAAACTTCCAGAATGTTTTAATGGTACAAAGATCCCTTTTATGTCAATAGATCAAGGCAAATTTGATTTATCATGTCATGACCCCTTTAAATATTAAATATTTTTCGCTGGTTTCATCAGTAGCTTACAGGAAGATGGATGGATGGATGGATGGATGGATGGATGGATGGATGGATGGATGGATGGATGGATGGATGGATGGATGGATGGATGGGTTGATTGATTGATTGATTGATTGATTGATTGATTGATTGATTGATTGATTGATTGAACCTCTATGTGCATTGAAAGGATTGTGGCTAACCTAATCCTCCAGGTGTCTCTTCAAAGATAAGAGAAGATAAGACAGAACTTTACTGATTCCTAGGGTGAAATTTAGGCAAAAATGTAAGAGCTCAGGCTACAACATTGCTTATCACAATGGCTGACTGCACATGATCTCACAGGCGTGTTTAATTCCACATCTTCCCCCAGGATGGTAAAGTGCACCTAATTGAGAAGAAGACGGGCCAGCAGGAGGTGCTGTGGAACCCCGGGCCTGACATACGCAGACAGAGGCTGAAGAGACAGGTGGTGCAGATGGACCAGCAGGAGGCGTTCGAGTCTCAGAGGTACACAGACACACATTCACTAACAAAGACAACAGGCAAAGAAAGTGCTGCAAAATGGATTGTCTATATGCTATTTTATTGTAATTTACTATATATTTCTCAATTGTTTAAGCTGCTATATATATATATATATATATATATATATATATATATATATATATATAATATTGTTTTGGTTCAACTTTATTTTAAGGTATCCGTGTCACAGTGTAATTATGCATTTAAGTACTGTGCAATAATAATTAACTACATGTTAGTTAATTAGCATGTAATTATGCATAATTTATAGTTATTACTACAGTAACTACATGTAACATGTAACAAGGACTAAAATAAAGGGTTACCATATAGATATATGTTAGATATATTTGTTTTATTATTTTTGTTCATTTTAATTTATAGAAATATATCATGATTTATTAAAAAATATATAGGCATTATTTTTTATTATTTTTACGCTATTTGTTAAGAAATAAAAGCAATTAAACTATTTCACTTTAAGAGCCTTCCACAAACTCAAACTCAGGTAAAACATGTACGGTAATGAAATGAAATATTAGCAATTTATATTTTGCTTGCAAGAATGTTGTCATTTACTGTACATGGCTGTCAATGGAGGAAAATCACTTCCTAGATCTTTTGAATCTTGACCTCTCAATCACCAAAGAATATTTGTCAATCAAAATGACCTAATCTTTCTGGTTTATGTTATGCCACATCAAAGCGCTGTGAATAATGTGTTGTGACTAAACAATAATGGCTTTTATAAGCTGTTAAGCTTCTGGTGTATTTCCCTGCAGGCTGTGGCAGCATGTGACCCGAGCGATCACCGATAAAGACCAGAACAGTGCCACCCAGGAGAAGTTTGTTCTGGAAGAAGCTCAGCGTCAGGAAGCCAGAGAGAGAAGCGAGAAACCCTGGAACCCACATCTCTTCACTCTCAACACTGACACTAATGAGTGGCACTACAAATATGCCGAGTATGTTCAGTGAGCCACTTTTTAATGTGAACGCTACAGAAAAATAATGTGATTTAAAGCTAAATGAACTGATACCCTAATTTCCATTGGTTACAAATCCCCAAATTTGGTAGCATTTCCATTATTAATAATCTCCTCATTACGATAACTTTCTCAGCACTAAGCCGTGGGATCCGGAGCGCTCCCTGGTACAGTTTGAGAAAGAAGGCATCATCCAGACGAAAGAGAAATCCCAGCGTCAACGCAGCAGTTTCTCCTACAGCCAGAACTGGGCTGGACAGAAGAAGGTGAGTCACACAGGAAAGTTAGTCCCAGGATTTCCTAGTATTTTCTGAAGAAGGATTCTTCCTGGGCTCCTTTAGGTGAGCCGATGGCCCTTCAGGGTGTGTTTGACTCGACAGGTGTGTGTGTGTGTGTGTGTGTGTGTGTGTGTGTGTGTGTGTGTGTGTGTGTGTGTGTGTGTGTGTGTGTGTGTGTGTGTGTGTGTGTGTGTGTGTGTGTGTGTGTGTGTGTGTGTGTGTGTGTGTGTGTGTGTGTTTCTCAGCTGCGGGTGAATGGCAAACACAGGAAGTCTAGCAGCCAGCCGTCCAGCTGCAGTCAGAACACAGAGAGCAGCAGCACCACACCAGAACCCAACCACGAGTCATCCGACAACGAAGGCAAGTCCTCGTCCCGTCAGACTTACACACACCATAAGCAAACAGAGGCGTTTGTATTCTGATAGTTAAGAGGTGAATAAATGGTTCTTGCGGCAGTTAAAATAGTTTGTGAGTCTGACTATTGACTATTACTTCAAATATATCTAATCCAATCAGATTAGGAAGTAGTTTCTCAGATCCACTAGGCTATAAAGGACTAATAATCGACTTCTTTTGCTGTATATTAGAGTAAACTAGTTGTACTTACAAATATCATTTGGACACAACTTTTAAATGCCTGTATAAAATGTAATAAAATATTTATACACTATTTGACCATTTAAGAAAACAAACAAATAACAACAAGAAAAACAAGATGAAAAAAACATGAAGTAAAACAAAGAACTGATTCAATCCAAACAGCTTGAGAACGCTTTTATATTTAAAATAAAATGGAAAAATAATCTATTTAAATATAAAATATTTATATAAATATATGTATTTTTATTACAAAATAAAATTAACAAAATTATTATAAAATAATCAGTTTTTTATAAAATATCCCAAACAATAAATGTGTATTATAAAATGATTTTTTTATTATGAAATGAAAAAGTATTATAAAATAAAATGTGTATGTATGTATATAAAGATAAAGAAATGAATTATTATAATTAGATAAATTATAAAACAAAAATATATTTACTATAAAAAATATATACTGTATATATTTAATTTTGAATATGTAATTAAATTAAACAAAGATAAATATAAAACAAAAAATATATAAAACAAATATTTTTTATGAACCAAATATTTAATAAAAAACTAAATTAAATATTTATTATAAAACAAAGAAAATATTTATTGTGAATTTTGTTTTAATTTATATATATATATAAATATTTAATTAGGAATATATATTATTATGGTAAACAAAAATAAATATTATAAACCAAAAATATATATAAATGAATAATTTATTCTAAAACAGACATTATTAAAAAAACTAAAATAAATATTTATTATAAAACAAAAACAAAATTATTATAAAAAAAAAATATATATATATATATATATATATATATATATGGGGAAAAATTATTATGAATATCTAATTGTATTAAACAAATTAAACAAAAATATATGAAACAAATATATCATAAAACAAATTATTAAAAAACTAAAATAAATATTAATAATAAAACAAAAAATGTAATTTATTTAAAAAATCTATTTATTATCAAATAAAATGCAATGCTTGAAAAAAGGATTGAAGACTTCAGATTGTTTTATGTGTCTCATCTTGACTTCATCAGGCTTTCTGAGCCAGTGTGGAAGATGTACTAAAGAAGTGAAGGACATCGCTCTCATAGAGGCCTCAGTAGCAGCTATACAGAAAACACAGCAAGACATACAGAGGCACGTACACCCTTTGAAATACTGCATTCAGTGCTACACTGTATATTTCTAACACTGATCCCTGTATCTTTAGAAACCTGAGTGCATTGGGTCGTCAGATAGCGCGACACAAGACGGAGGAGGAGAGCAAGTCCTTGAGCGGTCGCCACTGTCTCATCCTCTGCATGCTGTTGCTCTTTCAGCTACTCATCAACTACGTCTTCACTTGAGATGCCGTCACCTAGCGACCATCGCCTAGCAATCGTTGCCTAGCAATAAACACAGCCAAACTATCACCATCACACAGCCCCTTGAATGCCCCACCGTGATGTTGCTACCAACCGTAGCCCACCATCAAGCACTAAGCACTTCAATTAGAGAGAAAGAGACTCTTGTTTTAATTCATATGACAGATAATCATTTGAGAGTGGATGTAAAATACTGTACTGCCACTCTTGTTAATTGATGTTCCCTCTTCCCTACGCACTGTTTCTTGGCAATATTGGTAATCTATTTGTGTCACATTTGAATGCAGTTGAATGGGTTTTTGTCTGTGTGTGCGTTACCGAGAACTCCTCTTCCATTTATACACCGGGCCTTAACACTGAAGCCAAAAAGGGGAAAAAAACAAACAAAAGAAAAGTCAGTGAAGTCCGCCAGTGCTATTTCTTTATGCTTTCAACCACACAAATTTGCTCATTTTATTATTTTACCAAAACAGTGTTTCTGTATAGAACAATACAAAGAAGAGTACATGTTTACAAACTTGATTGTACACTACACAATGGAAAACAATGCTCCGACACCAAATGCGTACTGTAGATTTAGATGAAGAATTGACGGTAGCACTATGATGACAGAACGATTAATCAGCCATAAGACTGAGGGTGTGTTCACACTTGTAGTTCGATTCGCTTGGTTCGTTTGGTCCGGACTAGCGTTCAGATTGGCATTTTGACACCGAACCTAAAGGCATAGGGATACAAAAACGATTGGTTGGCATATGCTTGAGCTTTCTGTCCTTTTTAGGGTCTCATCTTCCTGTTTTTGGTTCGTTTACATGTCTTTGAAATATGAACGCAATACAGACTAGTCGAACCACACCAAAGTTTGTTTGGAAGTGAACCAAGACCCATCTTTTCAGTCCGCTTGTTTGGTGCACCAGGGTTCGGATGGCAGTGTTCACACTTATTCAAATGAACCGCACTAAGAGAGCAATCGCATCAGGGTTCTTTTTAATCGAGCCAAACATGCCAAGTGTGAACACACACCCCAAGACATTCATATTCATGACTGTTTGTTAGGCATTGGTTTGGTCAGTCCCAATAGAGACACGTGAGGCCTTCTGGGAAGTTCCAGTTCATTGATGTTGCTCCGATGAAGTGTGAGACGTTCGATAGCGAAGGCGTGACTGGGTAATCTAAAGTGTATATTTGTTTGAAACATTTGAAATTGAGAATGTATTTATTTGATCATTTCACTTGATTTGTTTTATATGTAATCATACTGTTTTTAAGAACACGTTCATTCAGGTTTTCTGGGAGCAAGTCCAGTAGAGCATCATATTGCGTTCTCTACTCGAGGTTTTTATTGTGTTGTAAATTGACCCCTTAGTGGGGAACTGTTAAGGTCAAAGTACAAAGCTTCCAATGCAGGATTCATATAGGAAATTTGTGCTTGAATGATGCTTGTGTTCTTGAGCCATAGTTCAACCCATTGAAATTTAAAAAATTATTTTTCATTTGGCTTTTCCTTTTTTTTTTACAGAGCACTCAGTACAGTTATCTTGCCTGAATGAAATGAATGGCTCACTGTTTGTTAATGATTGTTGCAATTACAGCACCACAGTAAAGTTTTACATTTCGACATGTTGCTTTGTCTTCTTTGAAACATTCACATACACAATAAGGAAAGCATTTAGATTAGTTTTACAAAGATTGTTCAAAAGTTTTGGGACTGTCAAAGCCGGTCCACCAACAGCAAGTTGACTGTGCGTCTGCTACCTAGTTATATACATGGATGAATATCTACGTGGAAAAGACTTCAGCTTATGATTTAGCTAAACACAATACAACAAGACGACAGCATTCGCTAACACGACATTAAAAAGTTACTGTAGTTTAAAAGCCTGTAATATTGAGTTAATCCATAAAAAAAAAAAGAGACCAACACATTCTCACCTGTCCCTCTTCAAGATTCTGAAATCTGTGGTTTTTACTACCAGAGGCTGCTTAATGTTGTGCCATCTTGGAAAACTCATTTACTTTTAATGTGAGTTACAACAGCATCTGAAATGTTAACCGTTCTAAGATGGCAGATGCGTTTGATGTGTCTGGAGTGGATAAATGTTGCCACTCAAAACACATTAGCAACATGCTAACAACCACTCAAACACACATTAGCAACATGCTAACAACCACTCAAACACACATTAGCAACATGCTAGCAGTAGCAATCACTTAAAGGTGAACTAAGTAACTTTTTTTACCTTAACTGAACAGCTTCGGAGTCATTGGAATGGTTATATTACTTATTTCGGGTTGAATGGTGGTCGTTTCGCACCCCCCTGTTGCCCGTGAGCGGAAAATACGCACTTGCAACTTTGAGCCGGCGGGCCGCCGGCCGCTGCGTCAGGAAGTCTCGCGTGATATCAGGTCTCGCGATGTAAACAATTGCTTTACGGCCAAAAGAAATCTGCTAAAATGCTGTCATTATTGCGCTTCCTCACGCTGTCCGAACCCGAATGAAGAAGACGTTTTAAAGAATGTCCCATCTGCTTTGATGTCGTTGATCTATAGCCTCTGGTGTCTGAGAATCAACAACGAGTTTTTACAACAGTGTTGTCAAATATCTATTCCGAAGCTGTGGGGGGAGCTCTAGAGAGAAACCTGCGAGCAAAAAGCGAGAATACAGCGAAGAAATCCCGAAGCTACTTTAAAGTGCATCCACAATTGCATATTCTTTGACTAGATACTTAATTTGATGAGGAATAAACTTAGAATATGCTTTTCAATTAATGCAATCTAATATGAATGTGTGTATTATAAATGACATCTGGACGTACTACATTTGTCATGTTGTCATTATCTTGTGACCTACCAGCATCAGTTGTGTGTCACTTCACTGCCATTCATTTTCTCTTACCATAAATTCGGACATGCTACTTGTTTTACATACCATTTTTCACCTACAACATAGTAAAAACTTCTTAGTAACATGCTAATAACACACAGAATCTTAGTAACATGCTAATAACACACACAACACCTTAGCAGCTTCCCTGGCATCCACCAAAACACCCTAGCAATCACCTGTCAACTACCCACAAACCCTTGCTTTGGGATGGTGAGTTTTGTGCATAAGATTTGGGCAAAAAGTTAAAGTTAATTTTCTTGTTCAGAGGTCTTTGCGGTTGGACTTTTCTTTTTGTTGTCACAGCAGGCAGTGCTAGGGCTTGTTGGGACATGGTAAAAAGTGAGTAGGCTAGTGTCTGAAAAACCCCTTCCTTCACTTCCCTGAGCAAATGCAGGCCTGTGGAATAAAAGTGCATAATTTGCGGTCTGCTGTCTCTTACTTATCTGGTTAAAGAAAACAAAAGATAACTACTTCCTCAACCTACCTATGTAGGTAACATTTTCATTGAAACTGAATGTAGAAAAAGCCTCCAGGCAGAAGTTGGGTGTGGTTATTTGGGAGCATATGAGTCAGTGATATACTTCAGTGATTGCTACGTTTAAGCAATACACCGTCAAATAAAGCTGTAGGTTAGGAGACAAGTTCTATTTTAGTACAACATCTCAATAATGATTGCTTGGTTTTAGGTTATTGCAACATCAATGTGGCAAGCAGGGCGGGGCAGAGAGCCGTGGGAACGGAGTGAGGCTGGTGGTGCGAATGCTAATGAGCACCGGTCTCAAATCTCACGGAGGAGCTCCAGAAAGGTTAAAGAGAGGACCAGGCCTTGACTATTTATGTTGGTTTATCATGTTTATATGCGGCAGTCTTGAGGAGCTGCCGCTTTACTTTCATTTAGTTGTTTGTTTATTTTTGGATGAAAGTTTCTTGAACATTCGCCGGTTCCCACTTCCTTCTTCCCTGAACTTTAAACATTGTTACATTCGAGCCAAAAACATGTGAGAAAGGAGGGATGCGCTGTCATAGAGCCCTCGACGCTGTGGGGAAGTCGTGGTGCCATCGAGTTGGATTGAGCAGAATCTGCAACCGAGGATGCTCGAGGCAGTGGAGCTGGAGGGCTCGACAAGGGGACGGATATACTCGCCTCCGTCCACCAAAGCATGGAGCGGCGGCTGCTGTCGGGATGGAGGAGGTGTCGCCATTTACCGACTTTCATGTCTCTCTGCCGGACACCGACAAGGACGAGCCGTCACCGGCCTTCAGGGGACAGGGGGAGAATAAGGCCGTCCACCTGGGGCATCCAGTGCCACCGCCAGAAGAAGTTCTTCCAGCTGGTTGAGGACCGAGCGGAAGTGTGTTTTGGGAACTGGACCAAGATTTTTTTTTTTTTCTCTCATTTCTGTCTCTCAACCTTCTGTCTCCTTTTCTCCGCCTCGTCTGTCCTTACCCCCAGGTGCTGCAGCCTCGGTTGGGTAGGTACCCCTCCGGCCTGCGAGGGGCGATAAGGGTATGTGGCAAGCAGTGCCACAAGTGCTATTGAGTGTCACCTGTGCGCCACACCAGTCTCGAGTCTCACGGAGGAGCTCCAGACGGATAAAAGGAGGAGTAGAGGACCAGGACCAAGCCTGGACTTTACTTTGTTTTTGTTTATGTTTGTGCGGCAGTCGTCTGTGATGGGCTGCTGCTTTACTTTCGTTTTGTTGTTTGTTTATTTTATCATTAAAACTTTACATTGGACGTTCGCCGGTTCCCTCCTCCTCTTCCCTGAGCCTTTAACCTTGTTAAAATCAAGTTTATGCTGTATCCAAAACAGAAACACATAAAGATAATTTACTGTTAGCCAGCACTTTTTTAGCATTGAGTCATTTGATAAATGTTTACATGGTAACTGTTTGTTTATTGTCTACATGGTGATCATTCAGTTCATTGAGCCATATGTCAGCCCATCACACTGATGGACAAGTTCAGGAGTTGCAACAGTAGTTGCAACAGTGCCAAGGCCTACAGGCTACATATCTGCGAGTGGGCGCATACACTGGACCTTTGTGCTTGGATACATGCGGGGGAAGACGGAAGCGCTCTGTAAAGGCAGGGCCTAATTAGGTCACATGTGTGCTGGACTCCGCACAAAAGAATTCCATCCTCCTACAGCTGTGTAATGTGTTTTCTGGGACTACAAAACATGAACATAAGATTTGATGCCTGAGGACAATATGTCTATCAAATGGTCAAACCTCAATAGTTGCTTTTAGGTGGAAGAAAACCATGCATGATTGACAGTAGAGCGGGTGTGGGTGTTCAGACAGTACTTAGAGTGTGTAAGTCTAAACCCTCTGAGGGATGGTGGTCCTCTTGGGTTCTTTCTGTCACACCTTTCTTTGTTAGCGGTTTCAGGATGCTCTTGGCGTGCCTCCAAGGCCTGCAAAGCATCTTTGTTCAGCTGTAATGTGCCCAGTGTAGTCATACATTTGGAGATTTGCTTCTTTGGAATGTGACTTTCCACAAGGTGGTCTGTGTTGTCTTCTTCATGTTGCTATGCATGTACACATTAGGTACACAGTGTCCCATTCAAAGATAATTGGCGAAGGGACTTGCTTGTGACAGTCGGTAAGACAATATTTAGTGTTGTTAGCTTTGGTAAATGCAATGAAAAGGTAGTGTAGCATTGTGTCAAGTAAGTCTGGTAACTAGAAGGCTCCTGTCTGATTTTCCACATGGTTTGAGTCATTTGTGTCTTTGAAAAGTATTTCCAAATTACATAATTTCATAAATAACTTTTCAGTTTTCTGGACAACTAGTCAGTCTTGTCAGTCCGTTTTCTGGACAAAGCCAAGGCCTTGTAGTGTGCATAAATGCTGGATAAAGTTAACTAGATCTCTTAGTCCAGCTCAGTGGTTTAATGTGTAGCACCGCTGCCTTACAGCAAGAATGTCCCCAGTTTGAGTCCTGGCTGATGCAGGAGGCCTTTCTGTGTGGAGTTTGTAAGTTCTCCCCATGTTGCAGTGGGTTTCCTCTGGGCGCTCTGGTTTGCTCTCAATCCGAAGACATTCAATATGGGTGAATTGTCCATAGGTGAGTATCTTTCATTAGTGATGGATTGGCCATCTGTCCATTGTGTTTCCCAAGACGCTGGTATGGGTTCCAGCTCCCGTGACCAAAGACCCAGGACAAGCAGTTTGGACGATGGATAGATGGTCCTACTTGGCAAAAAAAACAAAAAAACAAACAGCTGATAGGATTTCATTCAGACTACAACATTGATATAACATTTAAAAAAGACAAATTACCCTTCTAGTTCCTTAGAAGAACTCACTTTGTCGACCATTCTGATGGACTACTTAATTGTTGGACAACTAACTGCTGAATCACTAGACTGAACTTTTAATAATCACACTGTTAGTGTTAATCACCCCGCCCCCATTACTTTTCTCACCAGTATTTGTCTTCCGCTTAATAGAGTGCTATAAAAACTACAAAACTTTACAACTATTTTATTATGTACCACAAACATGGCTAATAAGGTGAGAGGGCAGGCTACTAATGGTACACTTAGGTGTGTTGGGAGGACAAAGTTTGGGTTGTTCTTGCGGATGTTTGCCCAGTAATTACCACTCCTGTGTTTCCCCTGAGCCATCTCAGATTACAGAGCACAGGGAGGCATCAGAGTCATGCCTTGACTTGTTCACTATAGGTCAAAGCAGAGATCGTTTGCAGACAGACATGCTCAGCTCTGCTATGAATCACAATTTCAGACACATTCATTGCAGTCTACAGGAGCAGTAAAAAATAAATTAAAAATTGTTTTGAGGAAGGACACAGTTAACCACAGTGTACAATAATCAATACTGTAGTTTCCGTGTAGTATAATTAGGCACAAGAAAAACATTATGATTACTATTTTTCATATTTAGGATTGCTACATCCCTAAGTATTAAACTTTGTGCAATGTCACACAGGTATTATATGTTTTATTATGTGCTTATGCTCAGGGAAACACTGAATCACCATTAAACAAACACTATAAATACTGAATCAAAGCTGAATTCAATGAATCACACATTAAACACTGAATCAATGCAAATCAACACTCAATCAACATTAAACCAACACAGAATCGAGAACGTACAATGCTGGATTAATACTAAATCAACACTGAGATAATAAACAACCAACACTAGGCCATTAAATTTGCATGTTAAACAGAAGTGTATTCTTTTGTGTTTGTCAAAATTACCTTGAAAATCTGGAATCAAACAGGCCTAACCATTATATTAAAGGTCGTGGAACGTCGCTTTCAACATCAAATTCAAGGACCAGAACTAACTGTTGTATAATAAAGAATGCAAGGCAGAGTTCATAATTTACATTAGATTATCCATTCTGATTATTTTTGAAGAGTGTACCTTAAATGAAACTTTGATTTTACGACAATAGTTGAGTATATTTATCTAAGTAGGTAGTGTCATTAATAAATACTACCTGTCACACAGTTCCTGTAACTTATAATACAACAAGTTTTTTTTTCCCTTTGTAAACTGTAAATACATTTTTCTACAAATGAATATGGCATGGCAAACATGATGAAGATGGCGGATAATTTTATTAATCAGTATTTCTCAATCAATATTTTTGTCTTTTTTTAGTACAAAAATCTAAACACTTTTAAAACAACACAAATTTACTTAAGAAGCAAGAAGATTTTCACGGCATATATCTTGAATTAAATGTATTTTCTTATTAAACTAATGATCAGAAACAGAATGTCTGCTTTGCTCAGCTGGGATTTGAGCCTGGATTTGAACTGGGGTTAGCCTTGTTAAATTTTGGTGTACCCAAAACATATATACATACATTTGTATTTATTCATTTGTTATATTATATTTATTTATCAGCGTTCCTCAAAATCAAATTCATTGCAATATGTTGGAAACCAATTTGTCAGCTGGCCATATTTCAAAGTACCGGAAGATGAGATGAGCGGTTGTGATAAACAGAGCCCCATTTGTTTTCCTCTACCATGACGCCACGGGTAGGGCGTCAGGGCAGATTGCTGTGACCTGTTTTGAAAGAAAAATTGATCCTCCATTAGAAGGGTGGGTCATGACTGACTGAATTGAGCTTGTCAGGTCTTGTTGCAGAACAAATTACTTGCAAAGCTACTTGCTGTGATTGATGCCTGCAAGGAAAAATACATGCTCGTGCTAAGATCCACAGTCATGCTAGCACACCCACAATGAAAAAGGACAGTTTGTTTTGACAAGTACTTGAAAGGGATTTTGAAAGAAAGTGTATTTCAACAATTGTTGTGAATCACATTTTTACAGAGTTCTGAGAAAACATTTGTGGTGTTTTTGAAGGATTTGCGAATGCATGGCTCATAAAAATTAGTCTTATTAATTATGATAATGAGACATCTTATGCAAGAAGATACGGGATACCTTGGAGTGTTGTAATCCATTTAAAATATGTTGTAGTTTCATTATAAATAAACTAAGGGTGTATTTACGCGACAATGATGTACTAAAAATGGAAACGTTTTTCCTTTGCATTTTTCAATTACAGACGACACCATTGTAAAAAAAAAAGACGATCCTGTTCACGCGGATCCACGAAAATGACGCTGTATAATTCATACCAGGCCAGTAGATGGCGATCTCACTTTGAAAAGAAAACACTAAGGGCCTGTAGACTGAACATGTAATACGCATGTGCATGATGTCACCGTTTTCGGAAATGTGCGTTTTTGCAGTTTACATGAAGACTTTAACCGTATCGTTTTCAAAAACGTGCACTTTGAAACCTATTATCAAAAGTTTCAAACAGCCTACAAACAGCGTTGTCGTGTAAATGAACGGTCAAAACGCATTAAAAATCGCAGTGTAAACGTGTCATGTAAACGTCCTGTAAAACTAATAAAAAAAAATGTGTTTCTTAAATGAAAATAAACATTAACTGAAATTAAATAAGGCTAATAACTTATTTTATTTTAACTAGTTTCCAAGTAAACATTTCTCATGTCATTGTTTAACTCGATGTACTAAAATAACTAAAACTGAAATTAGAACTATTTAATTTAATATTTTATTTAATTATGTTAAAAAATGAGAAAAAAAACCCCAACAAATTTACTAAACATTTTGCGAAAATGAAAACAGAAGTTATAAAAATAACTACTCATAAAATCTATTATACTATCTCAATTATACTAAAATAACAGTGGTCTGTCATGTATAGAATACCTATTTTCGAAATAGATGCCTATTCAGGTGCAATGTGCCATACTGAAAGAGACATCAAAGGACCTAAGAAGAAGCCGTGGAGGACTTGAAAGGGTTTCTTAGCACTTGGCCCGTGATAAGTTGACAGGATGATTTACAAATGGACGAAATTCAATACTGTTACTACTCTCGTATCTACATAGGGCAAGGACATGCCACCAAGTCTTCAAAGAAGTGACCGTTGACAGAGCAGATCTAAAGGTCTGCTGGCATCTCTTTCGCTTGATAATGTTCAGATTCTTGAATCTACCTCAAAAAGGAGTTTACCACAAGCTTCTGTAATTATACTACCTTCATATGTGAGGACTGCATAAAAGTTCCTCGCTGGAACCCATTCAGCATGTTCCTGTTTCTCAAACAGTAGCATGTGGTGCTAGCAACACTAAGTTTGTGAGTTCGATTCCCAGGGAAAGCATAAAAAGTATAAATTTAAAAGCTGTGTTTGGATAAAAATGTCTGTGAAATGTAAAAACTTCACTTTGCACACCAACAGAAAAACCACATCCCATCGTATAATGGAGGAAGTTATCGTCTAGACACTTTTACTCAAAGCAACATACAACACACTTATTTAGGGACAATCCAACTGGAGTAACCTGAGTGCCTTACTCAAGGGCACAGTGGTGAGAGCTCAAGGATTGTGTCTTGCAAAAACCTTCAACCCTTTGTTGACAGCCTAGCATTATACCCACTGCACCAGGAAATATAATGTTGTGGGACAGAGGTATGATCGCCTGAGTGTATCCAAAGATGCAGCATGTCAGGACAGGCCTGTGAACTCAACATTCAACATTGAAATTAGGTTATACAACATAATACAGAAATATAAAAACTTGATGACCTAAGCTAGAAATGGCATTATAGTTGGTCCAGCTCAGGATAGTAGTTCTGACTGTGTTTTTGTTGGGCCATTAGGCCATCAAGCCAGTTGTCATGATGTAATTTTCCTGAAGTGCCAGAGCGATTAGTCACATGATATTTATGGCTCATGTAATTGACTAAAAATGATGTGGTTTCATAAGCAAAAATCAGCATGTATTAGCATAGAAATTCACATATTGTGCTGGATTTGATGAACTTGCTTTGGAGACATACTGCATCCGCCATGTTGACATTGTCATGAGACCTAAAAAACTTAGCCATGTCACTGTTCCCTACCATTTATGAATTTGATAACTCCTCTACCATGGCTTCATGGGAAACATCTCTGGATGTGCACTTCAGAATCTTGGCAGATGTTATTGGTTATCCGGGTATTTTTTGTCTACTGTTTCTTGAATGCTGCCACTGAGATTACTGGATATGCTAACCTCTGGCCTTTGTCCACCATCTCAGACTTTTTTTCTGTCAGAGCTGATAGCCTTGTGGGCAGCAAACTCACACAAAGTGTGGACGTGCTTTGAACAACCCAAGTTCAAGTCCTGGCTGATGGTACTTTCTGATCCTTTCCACTCTCTGTAATGACCTGTATGAATACCGGGGGAACAAACTTTGTCTTAGTCCCGTTCTGTGATCTAATATATATGGGGATTTTTATTTTTTTATTTTTTTATTGAGAAAGAGAACATTCCTAAAGGAACTAGATTTCACCCTTTTATCTTGGTTCCGTCACATTGCTTCCTCCCTGCTACTTCTTGTCTTCTGTTTAATCCTCCGCTGGCAGTTGCCGTCATGGACAGCTGCATTGGGTACGATAAACAAGACCCTGCCGTCTCGGGCACAGCTGTGGGGGTGTAGTATGTACAAAAATGTATGTGCTGGGGGCAGGGATGGTGGACTGAGCTTGTATGTGTTTGTAATACAATCTTATGCTTTTACCAAGACTTGAGACCTGAGCGGATGGCAGCAGAGAGGTGTCAGAAAGGCAAGACTGACCCTGACATTGCCTAGCCTGTTGAAGTTGATCCCCAACCCTCTCCTGGATCCTCTCCGAGCTTCTCTTGGCTTATTAACACTGTCTTTCGAATGAGGTTGAGGATTTGAATTGATCAACTCGAGTCAACATGCCAGCAAATAGATCATGCATGCCTCTGGTGAAATATCCAAATGTAGGCTCCAGACTCATCTAGAACTGCTATTGGCTATCAACATGTCTGAGGATGAAAGTGCACTTTGACTTTAATCTTGAAGTATATGTAATGGAGGCTAGCTGGTAAGAGCTTTACAGGTAAAACATTACTCCCCTGGCCTAAAGAGGTGAGGTGTACTAGCGAATGATGTGAGAGACTGTGGTCTTTAGCATTAGCAGGTCGAGTAGGCCTGGTTACATTTGGTGCCGTGACCCAGATGGGAGTGAGGTTTAGGGGGGTGAATGTAATGGACGTAAGGCAGTAAGAGCTGTGCGTGTAAACCTCACTCCCCTGGCCTCAAGAGGCATGCAAGCGACTGACACTAGAGGCTTCGGTCTAAAGCGTCCTTGTTGGCACTCCCGCCTGCATGCTGGGGACCCTAGTTCGAATCCCGCTCGGAGCAGGTCGAGTAGGCCTGGTTACATTTGTAAGCGCACTCGTATCCCATGCTGGTTGAAGCTGGCTTCAATCCCACTTTGAGTAGGACCAGTTACATATACCTAAAGGCCCCGATTTACTCATGGCCAAGTTCCTTTTCGTTCTTGCTTAGGGGTAAAAAGAAGTTAGAAATATGTGAGCAGTGATACAATGTTAGTGAACATCCTGACACCGCCCACACTGCTGAGAGCGGCGTTTAGATAAATATGTAAATATATGCCACACACTTTCCTCTCACTAACAAAATAAACACAAATCAAAAATGAAAACATAGCAGAAAAGATAGCATCAAATCATATCATTGGGAATTGTTTGCACAAGCTCAGTAAAGTCACGTCATGTTTATTTAAATAGCACTTTATACAACAGATTGCTTAAAATCAAGCAACAATACTGTAGTATTAAACATGAAAAACAGTGTCAGTGTCTCTTTCATGTAGAAATACAACTTCATTTTCTACTATAAAGCAGCTATCCAGTGTTAATTTTTTAACTCGCAGATGTCTGACCTCGATGGAAAAGAAGAACTGATACGGAGAAGATTCCACGTCAAAGAAGGCGGAGCCTCAGAGCCACACCTACCTATTACATCATCACCACAGACCAATGGTAGTTCGGATATGTTTACCAGCCGGAGCGAACTTTAGATCGCTTCGGCAAGCTATTTCGAACTCATGAAACGAACACCACTTTTTTTTTTTAAAGCAGTAACATCAGTTTAGTAGAGAAAAAAGTCAGGAAATCAAGTGAATAAGACCTGGGAATCAAATATCTCTCTCTAACAACCAGCTCTGTGGTCTAGTAACTTTGGGTATAAAAATAGCTAATCCTAATGTTAACCTAATGTTAATATTAATCATTTCTGGAAATGGTCAATACATCTCTGCTGTATATAATGTTAATTGTTCCATTTAAGACAACATTATACCCTCCTAAAATTAATCCACTGGGTTTCTCTGGGTTACTCTGGCCTTGTCCACACTAATACGTTTTTGTTTGAAAATGTTTTGTTGTAGATGTAGCCTCTCTGACCCTCGAAGTCCACAATCCCGCAAAGTTTATCTCCAACACTAATCAAACACAGCTGAACAAGCTAATCAAGGGCTGAATCCGAAATCACCCCCTAAACTCTCATTCACTATTCGAGTCGTCACCTTTATTTATATAGCGCTTTTTACAATACAGATTGTTTCAAAGCAGCTTTACAGAGATAACAGGAAAATTTTGAAAATAGGCTACATAGTCAGAGGCTACATAGTCCAGCTTAAGTAAGTTATAACTAACTCCCTACATTAGTCCACTAATACTGTTCACTTGAAGGAGTGAATGAAAAGGAGTGAATGAATTTGGACAGCCGTTGAGCGAACATCGGTTGTACACTCGTTATGGCAGTGCAATGTGGGATTGAATAAGTGCACTCAGTAACGTCCACTATGGTTTCGGACACCACTCCAAATGTCTGGCCACTAAAATAACGCCCTATTTGAGGGTATAGGGTGAGATTTCGGATTCAGTCAAGGTCTTCAGGAAAGGTACAGGCATGTGAGCTTGATTAGGGTTGGAGTTAAACTCCACTGCAGGACAATGGAGCTTGAGGGCCTATGTTGCACTAGACATAGATAAGTGGAATTTGTGTAGTACATTATTTAGATTGCAAGTACTATAATTATATCCATTTCAGTTATAGCAGTAACCTACCTGTTTTGCACGCACAGACTCTTTCATCTTTGAGTTAGAGTTGTGAGAACATGTCTGTCTGAGTCTACATGGGGAGCAAATAAATGAGTGATTTTGTGTTCGACCTTAAAATTTGAGAGTATTCAAGTCAGGTCACCTTTATTTACATAGCGCTTTTTACAATACAGATTGATTCAAAGTAGCTTTACAGTGATAACAGGAAAATAATGCAGTTTTGTTTCGCCAGGTACAGCAGATCTAGAAGAAAATAGTGTCATAGTCCAGCTTAAGTAAGTTCAGTGGTTCATTTTTGTGGTAAAAAAGTTATTAAAGGGATAGTTCACCCAAAAATTTTAATTAGCCTATGATTTACTCACCCTGAAGCCATCCTAGATGTATATGACATTCTTCTTTCAGACGAATACAATCTGAGTTACTGTATATTAAAAAAAATTCCTGGCTCTTCCAAGCTTTATAATGGGAGTGAATAGGTGTATGTCTTTGGAAGTCCATCAGAGTGCATCCATCCATGATAAAAGTGCTCGACGCGGCTCTGGGGGGTTAATAAAGGTCTTCTGAAGTGAAGCGATGCGTTCTTGTCAGAAAAATATCCATTTATATCTATTTAAAACTTTATCGACTAAAATAACTTCCGGCAGACAACCGTACACATCGATTTACGGCGAATTAATCGCTTAGCCTTGATATACTATGTACTTACCTTCTTCCTCCAGTATGAGATTTGACTAGATACTTACAGATTCTCTACAATTCTCCAGTTCTGTGATACACAAATAGCATGTTAGTATAATCCACATTACCCATAAGGCTATATTTTATTCTATTAATATGAACGTACTGATATACTAATGATATGAATTTGAAAAGCTGCACACAATTTACTGTATGTTACATCACGTGGGTCAATAGTTTCCCCATATATATATTTATTTATATATATATTAATTAATTATTAATAATTAATTAATTAATATATATTTCAGACCTACTTGGTGGAGTAACACATGACCCACTTTACCACTGTGAAGTTACTGGTAGTCTTCAGTGCTTTTGTAGTTTTTCATAGCGGCACCATCTACTCCAAGGGACAGCACGAAATAATTGAATATATCCCTGTACATTATTTCTGGCCACTTTCTCATGTCATCCTCCCAGTCGCTAGTGGCGATCCTTGAAGGATGCAATGCATTTACACCATCCGACCACCGCAGCACAGAAATAGTGTGCTCCCATATGTTGGCCATGTCAGCTAATAACCGCAAACTAACGAAATAATGTATAACGAAAGTTTACTTGCCCTTTTACTGACATATTAGCTTTGTTTTGTAGCGCTGTTTACACTTCCTCTTTCTGTGGCGTTTGAGGCTACATAAGGTCTATACACCTAGGATGACTTCAGGGTGTGTAAATCATGGGCTAATTTTCTTTTTTGGGTGAACTATCCCTTTAATTTAGTTCATTTTTATATATATAGCCGCTCTGGAGAAAACAGAGACGTCTCCGTCCAGCTCAGTTCAGTTCTCATATAATGGTGTTAATGCAGGCAGATCAATAATATTATTGAATATTAAATGTCCCCAACTAAGCAAGCCAAAGGCGACAGTGGCAGGAACCAAAACTCCATCAGTGACAGAATGGAGAAAGAAACCATTGGGAGAACCCAGGCTCAGTCGGGGCCAGTTCTCCTCTGGCCAACGAGCGAACAGTGTATGATTATGATTCAGGCAGCGTTACAGGTCAGAAGTCAGATTGGATCGCAACATTCAGAATATTTGAATTATAGAGCTTTTTATTTTCTCCTCCATTCCTTTCAGTCACGTTCAGGTGCACCAAAGAAAGGCCTTTCAATTGTGTTGGTGTATGTCTTGGATTCCATTAAATCTGGGTGGAATATGAACTTTTCAATGCTTGATTTTTCCGGGTTGGATTTTAGTATTGACCATGGGAAGGATACCTTTTCTCTTTCCCATGCAGACTCTTATATCAAATAACAGTCTGGTCTTGAAAAACTCTCCCATAGGAGGAACTGCATTGTCTGCAGTGCAAACTACAGTGATTGTAGCAACCAAACTGCGCCAAAAATCCCATTATAGTCTCTTTGGGGAGTTTCACAGATAGCCATGTGGAAAAGAGACATCTAGACTCGTATAATCCTAAACGTCCGTCTATTTAATAGATTTTGAGATCATATATATTGATTTACAGATCCAGGATCACTTGACATTTCAATTTAACAACCTGCCCATATCTTCATTCATTTTCAAACCATCCTGCCAAAAGAATAGAGATAAATAGGCGGGCTATTGTATCACGGACACAATGGAGCACATCCTCTGCGGCTGGACCCCTAATGTGCAAATTCCTCCTACGCTTTCACTGTTACAGCCCGGCCGAGCCCAAGTTAAACACTGGCAACATAAATCACGGATTCAAAAGAAAAGGCACAGCTGCTCCCAGCACAGGTGCACGAAATTCCCAACCTCGGGACAGGACAAAGTGTCGGAAGAGGAAATGAGGTCGTGGCTTTCTTTCTGGTTGCGTGTGAGTGAGTCCACATGTGCATTAGAGTGCGAAATAGACAATTACTGCCCCAGGTAATAATAATACATAACCAAATCTGTGCACAACCGACTCGTTTTCTCCAAATATCATTGCATTGTTTTCTGGGAGAACAAGACTAGAGTCATCAGTCATCAAAAGTTAACCATGATTTATGTCCCAAGCAATTGATCAGGGGTTACTATAGGTTACACCTTAAGATGACTCGTTTAAGGTTTGAATTATTTAATTTAAGGAAAGCAGGACACCGAGCCGGAGGTGGAGAGATGTGAATGAGTAATGAGAGGTCAAAAAAACGCTTGTGCCAGGGACTTTCCACCCAGAGTTTGTAATGCGTTTCTCAGAAAACTTGAGCTATAGGCTGTGAAAGTGCAAATGTATTTAACTTTACCTCAGAGAGATTGTACTTTACTTTCATTCTCACTCTGTGGCTTTCTAGACAGCTGCAGAATATGATGCATTATTATGTAGTTTTCTAACAGATGTTATTAAAAATGACCACATTCTCAGACAGGATAGAGTCACCCTAAAAGATCTGGACCCTTAAGCTGTTTGAACAATTGTGGTTTACAATTCAATATAAAATCGGATTTGTGGATTTGTGTGTTTTATTTTGTCATTCAGGGTGTGACATATGTGTCATAACAATCTTTTTATAGAGATATTTCTTTAAGAGATATATTAAAGAATATATACAGTATATATATATATATTCTGTAAGATATGGCACTTTAGGAATCCCATTCTTTCATTTCAACTGATTTTACTTTGTGCTTTTTTTAAAACCTGATTTTGAAATTTGATCTCACAGGAAGGAACTTGTCAAAGTTTTAATTATCACTGAGTGTGTCTTTAAATGCTTCAAATGCCTGAAGCCAAACATTCAGGTTATATGTATGCCCACAAAGAATTGAGGCGCTGCTTAAAAAAAACGGATATGGTCCATTATAACTAAATACCTCTATACACACAAACATTTCACAGCTACAATAGATGAGTGACTCCATTTGCCAGCACATTTGAATGCCATTTTAGGAGTCTGTTCTTTCACGGGTCTATGATTGTCTCTCTTTTTTTATGTTGTGCGGTCAAAGGTAAAAAATGTGAGGTATGACTCAGGTGAGGGCTCACCTGACTGTGAGGGCACATCCAAAAAAAGATCAAATACTGTATGATATGGACACAAGCATATTAAGATGTCATACGAGAAGCGGGCTCGTCAATGGAAAAAGTACTAATTATTTTTTCTTTTTTGCCCTATTTTGTGCTCGATTTATTGATATTCTCAAAACATTCTGGGACTTTATTTTTGTTATTTTATTTTGTAATTTAATAGTGAGTATAAGTATAACTATTAAATCAAGATAATGAATAATAATGTCATAATTTTGTAAAAAAAATTTATGGAAGTTCAAATGAAATGAAAAAGTTGAAAGTGAAAAGGGTGGTATCAAAAGTAATGGTAAAGTTGTCTGTAGAATCAGTCACATGATTGAGCACTACGCAATGACTGTGGATCTTTTTGTTTATAGAGAAATGATTCATAAGGCAGTAATGATTCATAAAGGTATGGCAATTTTAAGATCAAACAAGTGACTTTGTGGGTGCAGCTTATCTTTTAGATATGGGGCGAAAGACACTTTCCGTTGTAAACCCAGCCCTAAGTATACAACACTCTCCGGTTCCTGCATGACTGGGAAGTTTGATGGGCTCTCACTACTTCTAGTGTTTGTTTGAGACACCGAAAGTAAATACTGTTGATTGCATTGTGTCTCTGTGTAAACCATTACAACCATAATGTCTTACAGGAAGGATTACACTAATATATAACTATTTAAAGGAATTGTGTCCTGTTTTTTATTTAAATAATCTTAATAAAAATATAAAATATATTAATAAATAATAAATATATAATATTAAATACATATATTTAATTGAAAATGTGTCGTAGATATGTTTGAATAAATACACATAATTAAAAACTTTATACAAAATTGTATCCTAATTTTCCTTAAATATGCTAAATGAAATGCTTAATAGAAAAATATTTAACAGAAGAAATTGTCCAATTTTGCTTTATTAAACTAAATGCTTAATAAATTAATTAAAAAAACACATATAAATGATTTATAAAAATTAAATGATTAAATTAATAATTAAAACAATCTAAATAGAATAATAAAACAATTACAAAAACATTCATTTGAAAAATTGTCCAAAAATGGGTTTTATTTATTGAATAGACAAAAATTCTTAATAAATAATAAAAAATATTGAAATGAAATTTAGTCCTAAATACGTTTCATTAAATAAACACATAATTAAATATTTCACAAAAAAAGTTTATTAAACTAAATGCTTAATAAATGAATTAAAAAAATGTAAACAAAAACAGTTGTGTACTGAATCTTTTTTAATAAAAAAAATCATAATAATATTAATGAAAACATTAATAAGAAACATTTTCCAAAAATGTTAATATATATATATATATATATATATATATATATATATATATATATATATATATATATATATATATATATATATATATATATATATATATATATATATTTAATAAATACACTAAAACGCTTGATAAATAATAAAAACTTTTAAAGGAAAATTTGTGTCCTAAATATGTTTTATTAAATACACATAATAAAATGCTTCACAAAACTCCTAATTTTACTAAAATATGCTGAATTAAATGCTTAATAAAAATGATTTAACTGAAAAAGATATATATTTTATTAAACTAAATTAATAAATCAATTATTAAATAATTAAAAATGAAAAATTGTGTCCTGTATATATATATATATATATATATATATATATTTTTTTTTTTAAATACATGCTATGCTACACATGGATCCTATGCTACATGAAATGCTTATAATAAAACAAAAATAACCCCAAAATGTATCCCGTTTTTTTTTTTATGAAATATTTACTTAATGAAATGCATTAAAAACATTGAAAGGAAAATGTGTGGCCTAAATTATAAAAGCAATAATGGACATGAGGCCAAGCCCTATTGTGAATGTAACTGTGGCTTAGTTTGCCTAGTTTATGAGTAATGTACCCTCAGTGAATTTATATTTCATAAAAAGCAGCATAAAACATTTCATAATAAAAACAAGCCCTAGTCATAGCTGAGAGTAACACAATGTATTGGCATATCAATGCCAACAATGTAAATGTTTCAAACAAAAAGAGTGAGAAAGAAATCCGAGTATAAATCTTTTGTTAATCAACACATCTCTTTCTTTTTTTCTTTTCTTTTTTTTTATGACTCATATAAAACTCAATAAGACGATAGGGAACTTTAAATAGCTATGTCATATGCTGAGTTTATGGTAGTGAGTTATAAATGTCTTCATCCAGATATCCGGACACATTCAGACCTCAGGAGAGAATACAAAGTGAAACTGAGCCTCCAGGAGCCCCTCAGGAGCCCCTCAGGAGTCCCCCAGGAGCCCGTCGCTGAGGGGCCAAATGAGCGAGACATATTTCTTGACTGGATTCTGCTCCTTAGATCAGTGTGTCCCTTTGATCCATAAACAACTTCAAAGCCCAGCGCTCAATAATCTGTAAAGCTGCGTAATACCACCGAGAACTTGGCTTCTCTCACTTACTCTATACTGACACTTCAACTTCAACAAAAGAGGAGTCTGCTTATCAAACCCATTCTGACACCTCAATGCATTATATCTAACAAAAAACTATGAAAATATAATTTTGCCCTCTTTGTAAAGGAGTGCTGACTGAAGAAATGACACACATTTACAACACGAGATGATGAGCGGTTTCCTGTCATCACATGCCTTGATAAGGCGGCAGTGTATTGTACTTTGGGTGGATCACTAGTTTTATAATCTAATCTATACGCCTACACCTGTTCAGAAGGGCAAATATGAAGGTTATAGCCTCAATAAAGCAAAATAGGGATTGGCTTTTGTCTTTTTTACACATTTTTTAAGTAAAATATTATACAAATTTCGTGTTCTCAGTGGGTGCGGCGCACAACATAAGCGTATCGCTATGCTATACAACAGGTCTATTGAGCTATTTATCTGACGCATGATCGCTGACGCCACATTTCTGAATGAACAAGTCACTTCCACTATAAGGGACTTTCCACTCCCTCAAGAAACGCCTGGTTTTCTGACAAAAGCCACAAAATAACTTCTGGAAACATGTAAACGCTGAAATGCCATGTTTTTTTTTAATTATGGTGCTGTACTACAACACTAGTGCACAACCACATTATGATATGAAAAATTATTAATGAGTTTTGATAAAAACTTTACAATAAGGTCAGTTTGTTAGTTAGTTAATAAAAATACTACTAGTTTAGGTCCATTGTATAATATTAACAGATATAAGTTTTGATTTTAGCAATGAAGCTTGAAATCGATCCTAGACAGCAACATAGTGTCGGCCCACATCTGGAACATCTGGATTCAACGCGTGCCAGATGTGGGCCGACACTATGTTGTCTGGGATATTAACTAAGATTAATAAATGCAGTCTCACTTTATATTAAGCGTCTTTAACTACAAGTATCATTAAACAAGGGTGGAATTACTAAATGTATTAAAATGTATGAAATCAACTAAATTGAATTGAGCTGAGGTAACTAAATAAAATTAAGTACATTCAACTAGATGTGTATCAAATGATTCATTTAAATGTTAGTATATAGTACATCATAGTACTAACATTTAAATGAATCATTTGATACAGTGCTTATTATATACATAAATGTGTTACATTGTACTTATTATAAAGTATAAGAAAGACACCTAATTTAAAGTGTAACCATAATTATTTTATTGCATGTTAACTAATCCCAAATAGAAACTTATTGTAAAGTGTTACCTGATTATTATTTTTAACTGAACTATTTTAATATAAATAATGAATTCATTCATTACAAATGAAGTCCAAATACAAACTCAGTTTTATGCAAATTTATTTAAATAAATACATCATGAAATAACTTAATACAACATTGGTATTCGCAGCATTCCTTTGGAAAAATAAATAAGATGCATTTACATGTACATATCCAGAGCCTTATCGAGGCGGTTAAGAAAGTCCAAGGATTCAGTCTTGAGGGTTTTTTGAGGGTTTTGCTTGTTGAAATCATTGCAGGTTTATTCTTCCGAAGACCTTCACAGACCAGCTCAACCACAGTCCTTATTCTGAGCACACGCGCTCCTTTCAGACATGCTTTGGTCCAAACTTCAAGATTCAGTTTGCTGTATCTCTAAACGAAACAAGAGGGAGAATAAGTTTTCTTAAATACTGTATATAAACCATAACATTACTGAACTATAAAGCCTCAGTTCAATTGATAGCTTGTATTCAGATCAAATAATTGTCCAACTAAACTATAGACTACTATTATGTCAAACAATTGAAAAATAAAGGTTCTTTACTGGCATTATGAAGCAACTTTAACATCCATGGAATCTTTCCATTCCACAAAAGGTTCTTTGGAATGGAATAAGGTTCTTTAGATACGGAATAAGGTTCTAAATAACCAAAAACGGTTCTTTAATGGCATTGCTGCGAAAACCCAATTTTGGAACCTTTATTTTTAAGACAAATACATAGATGAACATGATTTCTTTCTCACCATGTGTGTGTTGGATTGGCCACATCTCACGGTGCTCTAGCCTCGCATCTCTCTTGCTGTCCCAGAGAAGGGTTCTCCGATTCCTGGCGTGTTTTAAAGTCCTGAATGGCTTTTCTGTTCTGAAAGTCAATCAGAGCCATTGTGATCACGGCATTCCAGCAGTTCTCCTCGCCCGAGCACCTAAAGTCAATCTCCTTATTGTCTGTAGTCACAATCGTGAAGTAGACGAACTTCCCAGTGCGCTCCACACAGTCCACCTTCTTAATGGACTGCAGCTTGAGCTCTTTGCTCCTGTTCTTCTTCTGGTTATCGGTGTAGATGTTCAGGCTGTCCGTGGTGAGAACGCACGTCTTCCTCTTCCAGAACTGGAGGAGATTATCGCTCCTCTTTTCCAGCTCTCCTTCCTTCAGGACGTGGGAGATGTCAGAGCCCGTCATTTCGGTGGCGTTTTGAGTTATCTTTGGGTTATGGACGAAAAGACAAGAATACGAATGTCCAAGAGCTTCGTATAATCTCCGCTGAAGTCTCCGGCCGACTGTGTGCTTCTTCATGCGTGCGTAAGATCCAGACAGACTCGAGTAGGCTTGAGGAGGAGAACGGGACCTTTTTTAAGCCTCCGCAGCCCGGCCCACATGACGTCACGTCAACTGTTGCTCGAGTATCAATGGAAGCGCGTGGGCGACAGGCAACTCGACATGTCAGAACTCAACGAGACCATTAAAACCATTTCTGTAGAATCTCAGTCAATAATCAAAAACGTCCTTTTTTTTTTTTCAATATATGAATAAACAATTATATTTGAATAAATAATGAATCATGAATAATGAATGTATATGCTAATTATTTGCAATATTATAATAAATATTTTTTTAATTTTAATTTTAACTTATATATATATATATATATATATATATATATATATATATATATATATATATATATATATATATATATATATATTATTTTTTTTATTTTATTTTTTTATTAAAAGCCAAGTGCCCAGGCTACTGTATGGAACTCCTGCAGTCCTAATTACTCTAAAAAGTATCCCAGGATGCACCTCATTAAGTTGGTCCAGACTGCAGAGATAGAATTTAAACAAAGTCAAATCAAATGTAAGACGAAATTATATATATATATAATGAAATATATGTATATTCCACTATTCACTTCACTTGTGATTGGTCATAATGTTTTGGATCATACGTGTATGACTACATAATATATGCATTATAAATAAGAGAAAATTACCTCAAAAAAAAAAAAAAAAACCTTCTGGCAAATACATTTAAAATATATCATTTTACTATACATCATTTCCTTTTTTTCTCAGTTTTTTTTTTTTTTTTTTCAGTTTTCTAAAATAGTAAAGAGTCTTATAATATAATCATAACTACAGATAACTATGGATAGACAGACAGATTTTTTGCCTTAGCAGTTTATGGGTGAAGGCCTTCTGTTTATTGCATATCATGATGGTTATAAATATGGATAATATGAGCATAGTTTGTATAATAAGGGTTTTAAGGGTGTGTGTGATACATTATGACATTTTACACCTATTCCTCAAATATAACAGAGTTGAGTAACTTATTATTGAAGTAATATAAAGTGTGACTGTTCATTTTGAAGTGTGTTCATGCCATATTAAGTCATTTCCGCTACATTTCATCTTTGAAAACAGCAGTTCCAAAATCCAATCTTAATAGACTGCCAGTGCTATCAAACGTGCTTTGATGAACCATCTTTCCCTCTCCTTTCATTTCCTCCAAGTGGGTTGTTTTATGGAAACGGCCAGGGTGTGTGTCTGTGTGTGTGTGGTGTCATCAAGGAGAGCAGTAAAGAGAGCATGTCTGTCGGATGACTCACACTGATAACAGAAGGAGGAGTCTTGCCAAACAAGGAGTTCTGGGATTTTACACACCTCATTCCAGCTCTGTCCATAGGTCGCTTTCGGATCTGATCATAGCCATATATTCTAGTATGATCCATTATAACAAGATCAGAGGAAAACCTGCGGCTAGCGGCTGCATTTTTTTCTGGTTCATTGTCTAACCTCATATTCCAAGAAAGGCAACTTGTCCTCTAGATCCCAATATGGTTTCCAGTGGGTGTGTTTTGATTCCAGGCAGTGACCTCATTATCTGTGGGAAGTCATATCAAGGTTTTGGGACATAAGTGGGATGATAGTTGGGATCTGAGAAAGGAAGTTTAGACTGGTTTAGAAGAAACACATTTCACCTCGTTGATTAATTTCCAGAGAAATGAAAGAGGGGCTATGTTGTTGCCTCATAGACTGAATGATTTGTATTTTAATCTGGTTTAACCAATCAAGTCTGTTCAAGTCCACGGCTGTCCGGTTTATGAATAACCACAATGATGTGATTCATACTGTAATCAGTCTCCACCTTCACTTCACAAAAGCTTCTTAAGTTGCTCTAATTTAATAAATCAAGCCACTGTTGAATAAGTATGTCACTGTGTATATTGTGAAAAATAATCTAGTTTAACCCTAGAATGCATAAAGGGGGTCAAATTGACCCGTATTCATTTCCTGTGGAATTCTTACTCAACATATATTTTAAAAACTTCAAAGCTCTAGTGACATTTTGTTGTTGTTGCTCTGAGCCAAGAATTTGCCTCAGACACAATATGCATATGTCCATACCATAGGGGAAAAGCAGCATGTGAAATGAGTAGTAGCCTATGTCTGAATTCCCAGTATTTGTAAAACAAAAAGCAAAAAAGTACCTGGATGACCTTCTACTTCTGCCATGATCCTGAAGTTCACATTCCAATGGACCCTTTACTGGATTCATAGACCGTGGTAGAGGACGAGGAGGCTCAAACAAAGGAAGAGGTGCAAACTCTGCCCAAAAGTTATGCTTAGAAAGGTGCAAATCTGATGTGAAATGTTCTGTCTCTGTCTGAAAAGATCATATTCACATGCTCTGTGTGAGAAATGTGGGAAGTGAAGTTCAAACTTGAATAAACTCTACAGTAGATCTAAATTAGTTTAAGAGTTTAAGAAAAGAGTACAACTGCATTTTAAAAAGATTCAATTTTATATTTTATAATGCATATATATACACAGGGAAAGTGGACAAATAAACATGTTTGGCGTATCTTCAATTATTTTAATTTTCTTAATATGACACCAATTTTTTTAAGAAAACCATTCATTCCAACATGGGCCATTTTGAACCCCTTTATGAATTTGTGTAGTTTTTTTTTTAGGTTCATGCATAGGGTTAATATAAAATGTAGATTATGGGATTTTAGAAATGAATTGTTTTGAAAAGGCAAAAAAGTTTATTTTCCTTTAATCAAACTTAAATATTTTCTTAAAGAAATATACAAATATATATATATATATATATATATATATATATATATATATATATATATATATATAAATAAAGACAAAAGCACACAGCGATATTAATCTGGGGGAAAAAAACAGAATATATACAAATAAAAGCTAATTCAAAATATTAATAAATATATAAAAGTATATAAATAATACTAAAACAATACTGTTTGTTTGCCTTAGTAAAAGAAAAAAAACATAAAATGTTAGTGAAAAACAGATTTTCAAAAACCTTTTTCACATACAAGAAAAGTCCAAAGGCAAGATCCAAAATCAAGGGATACAACTATTGCAATTATTATATGAGAAAAAATACAAATTAACAATATTATTGGCGAAGGTGATATAATAACATTATATAAAATGTACACACATTTCATCAGATGTTTCCAGAATATTTGACACTTGATGTTGCAAAATCAGTTCAACACAAAAAGATGTTCTTTAAATCCCCTTCTACAACAGTTTATCAAAATATATCATTATTTTCATACATCACTGTACTGCAGTATCATTGCAGTAATTGTCCTAGGAGAACCAAAATTAGAAAATATGCCAGTGAAACCAAGCTGAATGGATTGGACACAGTTATGATATGGCCTTATTTATGATGAAACCGGTCTGAAGTGAAAGGCCAGAGCCACAAAAACACTGCAGCTGTTACCTGACGCTTCTCCAGCAGGATTCCTCGCCTGTCAAACCCCTATCTCTCTCAAGAGCTCTCCTCTACAATTGTTTGGGAGACCTATTTTTGGCAGCTTGATCTCCAAGCTTGATCTCTCAGGAAAAAAAAGCTTCACCTCTTTCCTCACACTCATAAACGTATGTAGCCCTCTTGGCCAGAACGCACAGCGATGAGTCCCAGTAGTTATTTGAAGCATTGTTCAGATAAGCCAGAGCAAGTGCTGCCATATCGTGGGAAAAAGAACAAATGGCGCAAACGTCCAAGAGAGCCATGAGAAACTATTGTGAAACAATGAACAGGGATGAGAAGTGCTGACACATGTGGGTCAGGAAGCCAAGTGCCTAAACAAAGCCTGATAGCTTTTAATATGAACCTAATTTGCCATAAACAAACCACTGACTAACAATCCAGGAAAATGCCTGAATAAATGATAATAGATTAAAAACAACATGTTAGACCCTATACTGACTAAGCTACTGAAAGGGATGCTTCAGGATATCACAGATCCTCTTCTTAATATCATTCATTCATCTTTGTCACTAGGATATTTACCAAAAACTTTTAAACTGGCTATTATTAAACCTCTTATTAAAAAAACACAACTTGATCCTAGAGAATTAGTGAATTACAGGCCGATCTCGAATCTACCTTTTCTGTCAAAATTAATAGAAAAGGCAGTATCTTCACAACTATGTCCTTTTTAGAAAGAAATGGTATCTCTGAGGATATTCAGTCAGGATTTAGACCATATCATAGTACTGAGACTGCTCTCAGAGTCACAAATGATTTGCTCTTATCATCTGATCATGGTTGTATCTCTCTATTAGTGTTACTTGATCTTAGTGCTGCATTTGATACCATCGACCACAACATTCTTTTGAATAGACTCGAAAATGATGTTGGCATGAGTGGAATTGCACTAGCACCATGCGTGGTTGCACTGCATGCTTAAATCATCTGACCGTTATCAGTTTGTAGCAGTAAATGATGTCATATCGATCAAAAGTTCAGTATGGCGTACCACAAAGCTCAGTACTAGGACTGTTGCTGTTCACTCTGTATATGCTACCCTTGGGAGATATAATTAGGAAGCATGGAATTAGTTTTCACTGTTATACTGATGATACTCAGCTCTATATTTCTTCACGCCCTGACGGTATGCACCAATTCACAAAATTAACGGAATGCATTGCTGATATAAAAAACTGGATGACTAGTAATTTCCTACTACTTAATTCTGAAAAACAGAGATTCTATTTATTGTACAAAAAACCTCTGCACGTAATAACCTAGAATACTGTCTAACACTTGATCGCTGCTCTGTCAAGTCTTCGTCGTCGGTTAGGAACCTGGGTGTGCTCTTTGATACCAATCTTTCATTTGAAAACCACATTTCTAGCATCTGTAAAACTGCATTCTTCCATCTTAAAAATATATCTAAATTCCGATGCTCTCAATGAAAAATGCGGAACAGTTAGTTCATACGTTCATGACATCAAGGTTAGATTATTGTAAAGCTATTGTGGCTGGTTGCCCTGCACGCTTAATAAACAAACTACAGCTCGTCCAAAACACAGCAGCTCGAGTTCTTACCAGAACCAGGAAGTATGACCATATTAGCCCGGTTCTGTCAACACTGCATTGGCTCCCTATTAAACATCGTATACATTTTAAAATATTGCTGATTACTTACAAAGCACTAAATGGTTTAGCACCACAGTACTTGAGCGAGCTCTTAACGCATTATAGTCCATCACGTCTATTGCGATCTCAAAATTCTGGCCAGTTGATATCAAAATCGACTGCTGGCGGTAGATCCTTTTCCTATTTAGCACCAAAACTTTGGAACAGTCTTCCTAACATTGTCTGGGAAGCAGACACACTCTGTCAGTTTAAATCTAGAATAAAAACACATCTCTTTTACCTGACATTCATATAGAACATTATACATTCACATTATTCAAATCAATTAAATGATTATTAGGCTGCATAGATTAGGTCAGCCGGAATCGGGAACACTTCCTATAACACCTGATGTACTCGTTACATCATTAGGAGAATGGCATCTATGTTAACGCTAGTCTTTCTGTTTATTCTGAGGTTTACTGAAGTCAGCCGGATCTGGGCCGTATCCAGATCAGATGGTGGACCTGCGCCTGGACCCATCCACGACGCATCCCTGAAGTGCCAGCCTCATCAGCCCTGTGAAGGCCTCATCGACACAACAGCCATCGGCACTGATCCTCAATAAACTCGTCTCCATACTGGCGTGATGACTCTGAATAAATATTCTGAATGTTCTGATCCAATCTGACTTCTGACCTGTAATGCTGCCTGAATCATAATCATACACTGTTCGCTCGTTGGCCAGAGGAGAACTGGCCCCGACTGAGCCTGGTTTCTCCAAAGGTTTTTTTCTCCATTCTGTCACTGATGGAGTTTTGGTTCCTTGCCACTGTCACCTTGGCATTTGGCTTGTTTAGTTGGGGACAATTAATATTCAACATTATTATTGATCTGCCTTACTTAAGGTGGACGATAATGCAATTTTCTTCTAGAAACAAACAACATGTATAAAACAACAGTATTATTTTCATGTTATCACTGTGAAGCTGCTTTGATACAATCTGTATTGTAAAAAGCGCTATATAAATAAAGGTGACTTGACTTGACTTGTGTCCTTCCCTAATTAGGGGCTGTTTACACAACACCGGTTTTTGAAAACGGGTTTCAAAGTTTACATTTTTGAAAACGATACCGTTTTCATCTCTGTGTAAAATACATTGATGTAAATTTGAGAAAACGGTGACGTCATGCGCGCAGTGTTTCTCTACAAAGTGACATCGCCAACTACTGGCCTGGCATGAATAATACAGCGTTTTGAAGCATTCTCGCGGATCCGTGTGACAAGGATCGTTTTGACAATGTTGTCGTTTGTACAAAGGAAAAAACATTTATGTTACCCTTATTAACCTTAAGGGTATAAGTACCCTTATTCTCCCTGTGTTTTCTGTGCTGGTTAATTGTTTTTTTTTGTGTGTGTTTGTTTTACAGTTTAGGTGTTTTCCTGTTTGGTCCTGGTCGGTCGGTTGGTCGTTTCTGCTATTATTCCCAGACCGTAATCGTAATCAGTCTTACTTTTCGGATTCAAATTACACCAATTGAACTTTTTATGTAACTGACTTACACAAAATTATGACCGGACTTAAAGTGCCCTTATTATGCTATATTAAAGTTTCCTAATGTTGTTTTGGAGTCTCCTACAACAGGTTTACATGCATCAAAGGTCAAAAAACAGTTTCATTTTCTCATAATATACATTTGCACATCACCACAAACGACTCGTCAGATGAATGAATCTCTCTTAATCCCTCCTTCCCTCTGCTCTGATTGGCCAGACAGCTCAGTCTGTTGTGATTGGTCTACTGCGTACTGTGCAAGTGTCGAAAACAAAAACGCCCATTGTTATAACAATGTCAGCTCTGCTTGTCCTGAGGCTTCCTACACCGTAAACTAAACACAGTAACGAATAATGACGTGGATTTTACCATATCAATCTGAGCACAAGTCCGATGATGAAACATTGGAAGAACTATTCATTCAGCCCGAACCTCCATTGCAAGAACAACTCGAGCAGGACGTTTCTCAGTGACACGCAACTCATTTTGAGGTACATTATGAGATGTTGCAACTGTAACTCCTCACCATCAGCATTATCAAGTGCATGTCCATCAACAAACCGATTATTTTACTTGTACTTATTTATTTACCAAGTATTTTTCTAATTTCTTGCGGTGAACATGTGGAAACTATATCAATAACAGTGCATACATTACATTTACATTTATTCATTTAGCTTACGCTTTTAATCCAAAGCGACTTACAATTGCTATACATGTCAGAGGTCGCACGCCTCTGGAGCAACTAGGGGTTAAGTGTCTTGCTCAGGGACACATTGGTGTCTCACAGTGGATTCGAACCCGGGTCTCTCACACCAAAGGCATGTGTCTTATCCATTGCGCCACCACCACATTAGCCGAGCTCTAGCGTGAATGACTGATGTTACATACACATTGGTAAAAACTAATCTTGCTCCATGCATAATCTTTCCTCAAAGTAGTGAGAACGACAGACAATCTGCATTAATAGACACAGTTATAGGTAATAGTGGCCCACAACTGATTAGCAGAAGTAGGCTATTTCAGTAAGACAGCAATAATGTTAGTTAGCCAGTTAGCAGGAAACCTACTCAATATAAAACTCGAAATTAAGTATTTTGAACACCATCTTTCAAGAGGAAGCGGTTTGCGAATCCTACACTGAACTCCGAGATTTGAGAAGAAGTCTCAGTAAAATAAAGGGAACAGCAAAAGTTTAGGATTATACTGCTGTGGTATCGTGGTAAAGATGAAGGCTTTACCTTCACATTATAGAGCACAGCGTCTTCTCGACATGATGCTATCCAGTATCCACAGGAATCAGCTGAAGTGTTTGAGGTTCAAGTTTTCCCTGGTGTCTGCGCGCAATAAGTGGGCGGGCAATATGCTAATGTTTCGTCTTGACGTCACAACGAAACGGCTTATGACTTGTTTGAAAAACTATTAATTTCATTGACTCAGAGTTGACTCTTACTTTTGAAAGAAAATTACTTTATAAACGGTGCACTTTCAGATTTAAAACTTAGCAGCAGGATGTTTTCATTCACTTAGAGCTAAGTTTTTCCTATTTTCCTACTCTATTTATCCTGCACAAAATGTTATTATAATATACCATGCATAAACGTAGGAAATGATCATTAGCATTAAAAAAGACCATTAGATTAGTTGTAAGTGGCAGTTATAATAACACAATTCACACTGACAGCATATTATGTTTATGAAGCCGCATATCTGTGCCTTTTTATCTCGATTCATCTTTCTATTTTACTTGTTTACAATCCAAACAAGCTTCGCATACTTAGCATACATAGGGAACAGCAATGACATTGCAGGATGGTTAAAGAAACATGAGTTAGTAAAAAGATCTGGGCTGATGGTGTTTTTTGTTTTGTTTTGTTTTTCCAGGTAGTGACTTGTGGACTAGTGTGGTAAAGCCTTAATTCCCAGTATAAAGCTTAGAAGGCCTGTTCCTTGAATTGTATTGTAAGCTGCTTTGTATACAGAGCATGACAAGCAAGTAATACTTAACTATTGTTTCAATATGAGCATATAATAAGCCCTGACATTTTCATGAATAAGCTAACATCACCAACTGACTCAACATTTATATCTGAGATTAGCTGTGCCGGTCTGTTTAGATATTATGTAAGTCTAATTAATGATGTCTTTCTAATCCATTTACAAGATTGATTAACTTAAGGGATGATTCACCCACAAATGAAAGTTCGGTCCTCATTTACTCAGCAGCATGTCATTCCAAACCTGTGATTTTCTTCTTCTTCTGCAGAACACAAATTAGATATTTTGAAGAATGTTTCAATTGTTTTTGCCCATACAGTTATAGCCAACTATAGCATGATATTGGATAAACATATAGCATTGAGATACTGTATTTAGCTTTTCTGCAATCTAAATTGTGATATAAAAAAATGCAGGTGTTTTCACTAGAATACTATGGAAATAATTAATCATTCTAGAATAATTGGGGTGATTTTGTTGGATCTCTATAGAACTTTTCTAAAGTCTTTTTACTCTGAAGACTTTTGAGTGTGTGTGTGTGTGTGTGTGTGTGTGTGTGTGTGTGTGTGTGTGTGGGCGGGGCCTGATAAATCCTACTTTATGGGGACAAAATGTGTTTGTGTGTGTGTCCCATACTTGTAGAACTGAACAGTTATGGAAAAACTTTTTGACTTAATCAATATAACTATAAAATATATATCTGTATTGTGTATTATTTTTTTTTAAATCGAGAATTTTTTTTTTTTTATAATACAACTATAAAATTCCAATACTATTATTTACATCTTAATTACTTAATTTTCAAACATTAAACCGATCCAGTAGGCTATTTCAACGCATCAGATCGGGTTTGTTGATTTACAGTCAGTGACCAAAGACGCTGAAACACTGTATAGTGTAGAACACAGTGGTGCACTTCACTCTGAAATCCACAGTCAATATATTTATTTAACTGAATCACACCCTTCATAATTTGATAATTGCTCTAAAAGCCACATTGCGATATTTATTTCGATATTGTGCATCCAACCCGATCTCACGGCAATTCGCAATTTGACCCAGCAGCCATATCACCCTGTAGCCCAAGACTGGTTGCCCACTGAAGCTAAGCAGGGCTGAGCCTGGTTAGTACCTGGATGGGAGACCTCCTGGGAAAACCAGGTTGCTGCTGGAAGAGGTGTTAGTGAGGCCAGTAGGGGGCGCTCACCCTGTGGTCTGTGTGGGTCCTAACGCCCCAGTATAGTGACGGGGACACTGTACTGTCAAAGAGCACCGTCCTTCGGATGAGACGTTAACCTGAGGTCCTGACTCTCTGTGGTCATTAAAAATCCCAGGATGTCCTTTGGAAAAGAGTAGGGGTGTAACCCCGGCATCCTGGCCAAATTGCCCATTGGCCCCTGTCCATCATGGCCTCCTAATCATCCCCATATACTGATTGTCTTCATCACAGTCTCCTCTCCACCAGTAAGCTGGTGTGTGGTGGGCGTTCTGGTGCAATATGGCTGCCGTCGCATCATCCAGGTGGATGCTGCACATTGGTGGGGGTTGAGGAGATTCCCACCTTCCATATGTGAAGCGCTTTGAGGACCCAGAAAAGCACTATATAAATGTAACAAATTATTATAAGTATTTTACGAGGTATAGCAAATTTGTATGATTTTTGCTCAATCTTACATATTTTACGAGTTGCCCAATTCAAATGAATTCGTCTGAATGACCTACCCCTGACCCCGCCCCTAAACCTTCCCATCACTGGGGTTTAGACAAATTGTACGAATTACCAACAAATTGGCCGAGAGATAGCGTGCATCTCTACGTTGAAATTCTCTGTACGGACAAAAAACAGCCTGAAACTGCCTCTATAGTCAAAACAATGTAAATTCTAGTAATCAATTTCAATCTGTCAAACACCGGGTCCCCTCAGCCTGGGGCTTAAACCCAGGTAAGCCTGTGCATTAATGTGGCCCTGGATGGAGACCAAAAAGCACTAATAATCAGACAGATGTTTGTTGTGTTTAGATCTGTGGGAACATACTGTACACAGTAGTAATGTATTTTTATACCCAGTGACGGCAACTGTCAGCAGAGATAAAACATCGTCATCCGCGGCAGCTGTGTGCGGTAATACTCTGGGATAAAGATTTACGTAAACTACCAGATGGAGACAAACTGAATAACTGGTATATCATTTTCCATAACAGAGATCTTAATAGCACTTCATTGTGTTTTGTATTACAGTATTGCAGTCATTTCCCATGAATTATTAGCGCAGCTTGAGTTATGGCGCCTCCTTGCATTATCAGACATCTAGATGCCACAATAAAGCACTTATTTTTGTGCCGCCCATCCGAGACAGAACACAAATCTCTCTGTTGAGCTCTTAGTGACGGTTGCTTCCGCTGTGGGACATTGCAGGACCTCACACAAGGGGTTCAGTGGTTCTTGTGGTCAAGCAAACCGGGCAGCCATAAAAGGCAAAGGCAGTCTCACTACAAAGGGCAGCTGGGGAAGAAACCTAGGGGTTCCTGTAAAGTGTGACTTGAAGGAAGGATTTAGGACTTCAGACTTGAAGCTCTTGAATGTGTGGTGTTAAGTGGTGTTAATCCACTGAGGACAAACACATAAAACTCAAAGACAAACACAAGGCATTGTGGGTCTTCTTGATAATACAAAGGGTTACTCTTTTCATGAATAAGGTACAAAATGGAGTTCCATTACATTGAAGCAATAAGAAACACAAATCAGTTTAGAGTTAAGTATTAAATGTTAGATAATTAACATAAAACTAAAATCTTTTACATAACCATGTTAAAATCAACCCTGTTACTGCATGATTCTTCCGCCCCTTAATAAATAATGGAAAATTTTGTAAAATTGTGACACCCAGGAACTTTCATAATTTGGATAAGCAATTATCTTACATAAAATTAACTGCATCTAAAAGTGTCAACAATAATATAACAATGTTAAAATCAACACTGTTACCGCATGTTTTTTTAGTTTTTTTTTAACACTAATTCTATAAAACTAAGACATCCAGAAAGTAACATAATGTACATAAACAATTATTTAACGTATAAATGAACACAGAAAAGTGGCTTTATCATATAACAGTATTTAATTCAACCCAGTTACTGTTTAATTTCCCCTTATCAAAGCCCAGGAAGTAACATAATTTAGATAAACAATAATCTAACATAAAATGTACATGGCATGTAAAGAGGCAACAGTGTGTTACAATCTGTTACCGCATTTTTTTTCCCCCCATAATTCTGTAAAACTGACACCCAGAAAGTAACATCATTTGTATAAACATTTGTATTTATGATCACAGCTTGAAACAGCATTAAATTCAACCCAGTTACTGCATAATTTTCCACCTTATTAAAAATGGATCATTCCATAAAATGTTGACACCAAGGAAGTAAAAATTTGGATAAACAATTATTACATAAAATTGACACATCATGTAAAGTGGCAGCAATAATATGTTATATTATACTATTTTATATATATACATTTATTATGTTATGTTATACTATTTTGTACCCTTTTTGTGGACAGTTCCAGTACGGTGAAAGTGACATTATAATTTGAGATAAATTGTGAGGGTGAGAAAGAAAGAGTGTTTACATGTGTGTAATGGACAATGAATGTGACATTTAAAACTATGTGGGTGTTTGAACTTTCTCCTAGTCAACAGAGCAAACTGGATAACAGATTCTTTGTTTGGACTTTAAATTAAGTTGTTCGGTCTGTTATACATTTATAGATATAAAAATTGAGAAAAAATCTATTTAGTGTAGTGCAAAGTATCACTTCCTTTAATTTAAGCCCACACAATAAGGCCATAAAATATGCTTTCGTAATTCGTATGCATCAAAAATCATAACATATTTCTCCACACCGCAATTAAATATCATTACCCCCTTAAAAGTACAGTACGTAATTTTTGTTGTTTATTTGAGTGGTATGATGTGGTCTTAGACTTTATACTGAACCTATCAAAGTTTTTTGATTTTTTTTTAAAGAGATAAAAATAAATAGTATTCAGCTGGTCATGTGATTCCAACATGGCCGCCACCATGAGGGTGGACCACCCTTACATGGAACAGCTTGTAGCCTCCTAAAAAGACTTGACTCTTCATCAAAAGTGATTTACATAATTTAATTTGTATACATTTAAGAAAGTACTATAAATTTTTTGGATTTTTTAGTGCATTTTTAATCAGAGACATGCCGATATTTGCATATCACACCGTGAGAAGTTTTTTAACTGCTTTCACGAAAAATGACAATAATGTCATTCCAACCATGCCATGATGATAAAACACAGCAGTGAACAATGGAGACAAATGCTGCTCATTCCACTCTGAAGTATAACAACGTTTTAAGATAGCCTAACTTTGAGCAACAAAAGAACTGCCAAAAGAAACCAGAGCATGAGGTGCGAAAGTGGGAATGATACCGCACAGAACCGATCCCGCTTTATGGAATCTAAACCAGTGGATTACACACTTGAGAAAGTACTAGGAGAATGCCAGGAAGTATTTGACACAAAGCCGCCTCACATTGGTGAAGTAGTTCATGAGCGCTGCTCTAGAGCTGTCAGTGTTGAGATTCCACACATAGCTGACGGTTTCTGGAATCTGGTTCGGTGGGGGATCAGCTTCCCAATCATTTCCACCTAATTGCGCTCACATTGTAATTATAGCCCTCCATGGCTATTTCAAGCATTTCATTTCTCTTAAACAGGACAACATACACTACCAGTCAAAAGTTTTGGATCGGTAAGAATTTTAATGTTTTTAAAAGAAGTCTCTTCTGCTCACCAAGGCTGCATTTATTTGATAAAAAAAAAAATATATATATATATATAGTTAAATATTATTCAAATTTAAAATAACTGTTTTCCATTTGAATATATTTTAAAATATAATTTATTCCTCAGATGAAAGCTGAATTTATAGCAGCATTACTCCAGTCTTCAGTGTCACATGATCCTTCAGAAATCATTCTAATATGCTAATTTGATGCTCAAAAAAAGTTGTGCGCATTTTTTGCGGGGTTCTTTGATGAATAGAAAGTTGAGAAGAACAGCATTTATTTTAAATGGAATCTTTTGTAACATTATAAATGTTTTTACTGCAACTTTTGATCAATTTAACTCATCCTTGATGAATAAAAGTATTTATTTATTTACCTCAAAAAATTTTATAAAAAATTATTACTGACCCCAAACTTTTGAAGGGTAGTGTTTAATGTTACAAAAGCTTTCAGATAATATATTTCAGATAAACGCTGTTCTTTTGAACTTTCTATTCATCGAAGAATCCTGAAATAAAAATGTAATTAACTGTTTTCAATATTGATAATAATGAGAAATATTTTATTGTGAGCATCAAATCACATAAGATTGATTTCTGAAAACTTACGTGACACTGAAGACTAATAATTCAGCTTTGATCACAGGAATAAATTACATTTTACTATATATATATATATTCACATAGAAAACAGCTGTTTTAAATCGAAAAAATATTTCACAATATTCCTGTTCTTTTTTGTATTTTTAATCAAATAAATGCAGCCTTGGTGAGCAGAAGAGACCTCTTTTAAAAACAATAAAAATCTTACCTATCCAAAACTTGAAGGAAATGTGAACAGTTTGCCTATGCAAAACCTGGAGCCATGATGCTGAGGTGTTGTACAGTAGGCGGTTGTCAAAGCGTTGATATTTGGTTGCTAGTGCATTCTGGGTGATTGCTTACTGAGAGCCTACCTGCAGGTTTCTAAGATTCTCTGGTCCTTAGATATGGGTTCTTCCAACTTTATCCACCAAGTGAAGTCAGATTTCAGTCATCATGCACTTTTATATAATCTTTTTTAAAAAAGAGCAAGCATCACGTCGCACAACATTTAATAGAATCTTTGTCTATTTTGTACAAAATGGAAACAATGCATTACAAACCAAAGAAGTTCCAGATAAGGCTATGGCTTTCACACAGTTCAAACGCAAGGTAAACCTGCAATAGCTTTAAGATCTGCTTGTTAACATTCTCAATACTGTAACTGATGCAATTCTGTGCATGAATGCAAGCAACTCGACACATAACCACATGGCGAAAAGAAAATATGGTTGAAATCCCATGTCAACGTGCATGGCATGGATATGCGTTACGTCACGCAAGGATTGGGAATTCGATGACGCCCAACCCTGGAGACAAATCATAAGAATTCTATAACCTCAAACCACATCGTCCAGCAACCAATGAGCAGGACGATTCACATCAAAACACTTTAATAAACTACATTGTAACAGCGTTATCGGATATTTCAGTTATGTCAAATTCCAGAAGACAGCAGGCTCATTTTGTTGGCAAAAAAACCCTGAGTGATGCTACACTGGACGATGCCTTGGAGTTTATATCATCGGGGGAGTGTCCATAAACCAGCTATGCTGCAAAAGGTTAAGAATTCAAACACATGGCATCTTTGCTGGACCTCAAACACCAGCTCTAGGCAAACATTTTGAATATAGAAAAGGTTTCTTAGTCAAAAGAAAAACGTAGTACTTCTTTAATACATTACGCATTTTGTGGGCTAAATTTTGGAACTTATGAATGAGAACACTGAGGTCATTTCTGTAAAAGTACACAGTAGAGAAATAAACAAACATGCATTTCCTAAACAGTGTTTGGTTTCCTATTGCATTAATGTGGCGAGTCCACGAGGAAATTAGGCCTGCATCCACATCGTCGAATTGTCTGACGGACAGCCGAGTTGTGCCGTGGCTGTCCGTTCACGAGTCTTACTGCTGTTTGCACTCTGCAGGAGGAGGGTCTTTCTGGAAGAACAAGATGGAGATAATAGAGTAAGAGTATTAATTCAGGCTCTGGGGAACAGGAAGCATTTCAATAGTTTAATTCATTCATAAAACATGCTTGGTTTGGTAAAGGTGAAGTATGAAATTTCTGCACCAGTAGTTGCATCAAACGTAATTGCAGAAATATTGTTTCCAAAAAGGTTTTGACACCACCCCTGTGATTGGTTAGTCCCGCCCCCAAATCATGCAATAGACTGGCTCAGGTATTATGTCAGAACCCGAAAGTCTAATTCGCCGCTGGTTCCTTTGAGATTTTCCTATGGGGTTTGAGAATGGGTTTTCAGGGGTGCATCTTGGCCCCTTAGTTCCAGTGAAAGGAGCTCTTAATGCTTCAGCATACAGTTTGGGGACGGCCCCTTCCTTTTCTAACATGACTGCGCACCAGTGCACAAAGCAAGGTCCATAAAGACATGGATGAGCGAGTTTGGTGTGGAGGAACTTGACTGGCCTGCACAGAGTCCTGACCTCAACCCGATAGAACAGCTTTGGGATGAATTAGAGCGGAGACTGAGAGCCAGGCGTTCTCGTCCAACATCAGTGCCTGACCTCACAAATGCACTTCTAGAAGAATGGTAAAAAATTCCCATAAACACCTTGTGGAAAGGGTGGGCCAACTTGATATTGAATCCTACGGATTAGGAATGGGATGTCATTAAAGTCCATGTGAATGTAAATGCAGACGTCCCAAAACTTTTGACAATATAGTGCAAATCCAGCGGTGAATTAGTCTTCAAGGTTCTGATGTCATACCTGCACCAGTCGATTAAGCCAGAGGTTAATATGTCATGCCAAGCATTTTACTGTGAAAAAATTTATGTACTTCACCTTTAAGGTTAATTTAGAATTGAGAAGTTTAGTCTTCAATGTCTAAGAAAAACTTCCCAAATGTCATTTTCACACTTTTGTTTGTCCAATTCCAAGTTTGATTGTCGTGTCCTCCTGTCTGATCTGCTGTTAAACTTACGTTTACAGGGAACTTCTGCGAAATACCAAAGTACTACTAGAAAGAAGGGATGTGCGAGACTATTCGACTAAACTGTGTTTCTACTGATAATCAATCTGGAGCGTAAAACAAAATCATTTAATTTTACCTCTGATCTTGTATGCACTCGTTTTATACCGATTTAAAGGGAAAACTTTGTGAATGAATCTGGCTTGACAACAAGATCCTATATTAATATCTTAACGAACAGAATACCCTTAAATATTGTATAGCTGCTGGTACATGTCAAGCTTTTAGTACCGTTTTTGTGTACAGCTACTTTCATACAATACAAGAGGTTTCCGTTGTAAAGAATAACGCTAACTTGGCGTGTGGACTTATGTTAAATAACTTTTATTTGAGGAATATTGTTTATATTATGCTATTGAGTTTGTATCTATTGGTCCTGCACTGCCTGTTGATTTTAATAAATGAGTCTATGTTGGCTAACGTTGATTAACTGAACGCTTAAGTTTAATGTACAATGAAAGCACATCGCATATATCGTCACTGTCTCCATATTTCCTCATTTTTATTTTTTTCATAAATCATTACTATTGGTTACCCTTTACGTCCGTCTGTGGGTTTTTGCAGATATTTAACCAATGAAAAGTATTAAAAAGAGCTTGTGACTAAACCTCGTAACTCCATTGGATCTTACCGACACAATGCTGTACAGTTTGGACCATCTCTGCTTGTTTGTAATGCAAGGGTAAATAAAGGACTGGTTCTTTCAATAAGTACATTGTAACTATACTATAAAGGCTGATGTTTTATGTGTTAAAGGAGAGGAGAAGAGTATTCTAGCATTTGTCGTCGAGTCATAGCCAGTACTGTCTTAAACAGCATGTGCGTAGAACATCTTTAATAACATGAAATTTTGGTCAAATAACAGAAAAAAAAACTCAGCAGCCACATAGCTATAATAAACTTTATAACCTGTAAGTTGATGAAAGCGTAATGCGATGCACTTACTGCCTCTGTTACTCGCTCTGTTGATGGACAAAAACACGCATGTTCGATATTCTCCAAAGTTCGCTGGTCGTAACTCCATATGAGCTTGATTTTGGTAAAATGTTAATAATATGATGACACATGCAAGTGTTTGACCATATATAAAGCCACAATATCAAATTTGACAACATAGTGTTTGACTATTTAAAAAAAATAGTGTTTTTCCCATTTTTTGAAAAGTTGTGTTTTTGGAGATACAAGGTTTTTTATAGACATGACCTATTCATATATGAGCTATTTTTCTGTGGCATTCAGTGTGAGATTTGATGGTTTGAGTCATAGATTTAAGAAGGCTATTTCAAATAGATCTTCATATACAGGCCGTTTTTTTATCTTTGTTAGACTAGTCTGTTACAAAAGTTCTATTTAAACGTTAATGAAAGTAGTTGTGCAGCACATCTTTACTGAACATTATTGATCATCGTCTAACATCAACAAAACCTGATATCTGAACGGTAGAAAGTTTTATGAAAGAAACTAACATTTATTTTTATTACTATTTTCAATTAGCAAAGACACATGTAAATGTACATAATTACTAGTAGTAAGATAGTTACTCAGCTACAGACTGCGGTTCACATGAACCGAATTCCAGACCGCTGTTTTCAAACCAAACTTAACAGTCAGTTAACCTCTGATCCACACACAACCCTCTCATGTGAAAGTGACATAAGAGTTAAAGCAGAGGAGAAAGACTAGAATAAAAATAAAGGGGAGATGGGAAAGATTGATGGGAAAGAGAGCCACATCCCTTCTGGTGTCTCTTACCTAGAAATGCATGAAGTGAGAAATGAATTATGCCTGTAAAAGGGGAAGTGGAGGAACAAACACACAGGTTTACACGTCAGGCATGCAACTGATTATGAGCACCATACAAGTTAATCAGACCACTTTCAATCCAGACCACTTCAATCAAACACAGATCAGCAATAAAAGTCTATTTAAGTATTCAGAGACAGCTCTGTTTGGCACAGAACACTACTACGATGTATCCTACAATGCAAATTTCTCAAATTGCTAAAAGTTGAGACATTTTTGCATTAAAATCTGGATTTAAAATATAACCAGTAAGTCATGTGTAGCATACTATGTTTGTGGCTGCCAATGTTATACTGTTTCGCATATATATGGTAACAATTTACAATAAGGTTCATTAACTACATTAGTTAGCATGCACTACTAATAAACTGCACTTATACAGTATTTATTAATCTTCTTTGTTAATGTTAATTTCAACATTTACTAATACTTTATTTATTAAAATCTTGTTAACATTAGTCAAGCCACTGTGAACTAAAATGAACAAACAATGATCAGCTTTATTATTAACTAACGTTAACAAAGATGAACAAATACAGTAACAAATGTATTTCTCATGGTTAGTTCAAGTTAGTTAATACATTAACTAACGTTAACTAATGAACCTGATTGTAAAGTGTTACCACTTTCATTTATTTATATTAGGGATGTGACGGTGAGAATATTTCCCCCCCGGTTAATCTACGTGTAACAACACCGGTAATAAAATTAATTTAAATAAATAAATAAATAGTGCCGCAGTGGGCAAGTATCTATTGCTACTATCGTAGCAAGCCTAATTTACATATTCATACATATACATATATATATATATATATATATATACACACACACTCTCACACACACACATATATATACATATATATATATATATATATATATATATATATATACACACACACACACACATATATATATATATATATACACACACACACACACACACACACACACACATATATATATATATATAGTATAGCAGCATGCAGTATGTACTAATTTTCCAGTATTCTATTTCAAACAGCCTAATATCCTAGCAGAACTTGCAGAAATTAATTAAAACATTAAAATATTAAGAGGCCTACAGAAATCTTGCCCCAAAATCACATTGCTCAAATTAATCAATTGCAAAAAAATTATAATTAAGAAATAGGAAACCAGAGGATTTAAATTCTCACCGTGGGGTCAAAATCTCCCTCATCCTCTTCTTCACCTTCCTCATCCAGGTCCTGAATGACAATAACATTTTGCTTTTTAAGTTTTTATTGCCCAAAAATAAATAAGGCTGTCTATCAAATGATTCTCACCTCCTCCTCTCCCTCTTCAAGATCCTCCTCTTCAAACTGCAAAACGGCATGGAATTACAGAAATATTATAAATCAAATGTACTATTTGATTCAACAGAGAAACAGGGTGATATATATTGAATATTTAATTCAATATTGCCATTGAGGTTAATTTATTTGTGATTAAAAATGATAAAAATCAACTGAATAAAAATAAAAAGGTGATCAGTCCTAGGACCCAAGCCTAAAATAAAGTTCCAAAATAAATCCCAATGAAATTAAATACTATATAACCCTCTAAGCCAAAGCAGAGCAAACACATACATCAAGATATACAGTATTTTGAATATTATTTTTACATTTTCACTCGATTAATAGTCAACAGAGTAGACGTACACTATCGTCGTCTTCTAAGGCCTCTCCTGTGAAATAAAGCACGGCTCTGGGAATGACCCTCTCCCGGAAGAAGTGCCCGGTCTCAAAATCTGCAGCTAGAGTGAAGTCCAAGTCTTCATCCTGGACACAAACACATGCAGTGAGCAGATAGCACACTTTTTTTGACTTAAAAACTTAAAGGTGTCTTTTACTTTTAACAATTACAGGATTGAAAACAGCATCTCCTCATTTCATATTAATGAAATACGTTCAGTGTGTGACATGCTTGAGTTTAGAGAAGCCACCTATCAAATCATAGTGGAATGACTGTACTTGTGTTTAAGCAGCCACATGTACGTTACTATATGAAGAGTTGACCGTAACTGACGCAAGAACTCTTTCAATGTTTCCTGTCCGTGACGTGTTTTCTAAACTTGCGCTACAGTGTGTGTTTGTGTAGGCAGCTAAAGACGTGTACTGAATACTGCAATGATTCACATGTTTACAAACACAACAAAACACTGAGAACGCAAGATGTCTCACTCACCATTCCATCAGGTGACGCTGGAAAAGAAAGGAAAAAAGTATTAATACTACAAGACTAGAAATAGTAAACAGATCATTTCAATTGTGATAATATTTCATAATACATTTTATGGTATTTTTGAACTCACACTCACACACACACTCAACACTTTATTAAGTACACCTGTTCAACTGCTTGTTAACACAAATATCAGCCAATCACATGCAGAAACTCGATGCATTTAGGCTTGCAGACATGATCAAGACAATCTACTGAAGTTCAAACTGAGCATCATAATGGGGAAGAAAGGTGATTTAAGTGACTTTGAGCGAGGCCTGGTTGTTGGTGCCAGACGGGACCGTCTGAGTATTTCAGAAACTGAAGATCTACTGGGATTTTCACACACAACCATCTCTAGGGTTTACAGAGAACGGTCCGAATAAGAGAAAATATCCAGTGAGCGACAGTTCTGCGGGAGAACATGCCTTGTTGATCCCAGAGGTCAGAGGAGAATGACCAGACTGGTCCAGCTGATAGAAAGGCAACAGAAACTCAAAATAGTCGTTACAACTGAGGTCTGCAGAAGAGCATCTCTGAACGCACAACATGTCGAAATCTTGAAGCAGATAAACACACTAGTGTCACTCATGTCAGCAAAAACTGCAGAAAACTGAGGCTAAAATTCACACGGCTCATCAAAATTAGACAATAGAAGATATCCTGTTCTGACGAGTTTCAATTTCTGCTGCGACATTCAGATTGTAGGGTCAGGATTTTGCGTAAACAAGAAGAAAGCTTGGATCCATCCTGTCTTATATCAACGGTTCAGGCTGATGCTGGTGTAATGGTGTGATATCTTCTTGGCACACTTTGGGCCTCTTAGTACCAATCGAGCATCGTTTAAACGCCACAGCCTTCCTGAGTATTGTTGCTGACCACGTCCATCCCTTTATAACCACAGTGTATCATCCTCTGATGGATACTTCCAGCAGGATAACGCACCTTGTCACAAAGCTCAAATAACTCAAACTGGTTTCTTGAACATGACAGTGAGTTCACTAAACTGAAAGGAAGTTCTGAAGGCAAAAGTGGGTCCAACCCGCTACTAGCGAGGTGTACCTAATAAAGTAGGAGGTGTGTATATATGTACGTATGTGTGTGTATACACATACACATATACACACACACACTTTTATTCAACAAGGATGCATTAAACTGATCAAAAGCGACAGTAAAGACATTTATGTTACAAAAGCTTTCTATTTCAGATAAATGCTGTTTTCTTTTTTATTTCTATTCATAAAATAATGAAAATTGAAAATGAAAAAAAAAATTTGAGCATCAAATCATCATATTAGAATGATTTCTGAAGAATCATGTGACACTGAAGACTGGAAGTAATGGTAACATTTTTGCTTTGATCGCAGGAATAAATGACATTTTACAATATAGTCAAATAGAAAACGGGTTTAAATTGCAATATTTCACAATATTACAGTTTTTATTGTATTTTTGATCAAATAAATGCAGCTTTGGAGAGCATTAGAGACTAATATATCTGTATATAATGTAATCATATATATAAATTTTTTTTTTTTTTTTTTAAATCAGTATAGTAAAGACTACCATGATGTACTAATACATTTTATTTAAATGCATTTAAATTTTCATTCATACCAGAATGCAAAAATTGCTTATTATTGTTAATAAGAATTTGGGGTGAAAATGGTTATTTGTCATGAAAACAGGGTAACAATGTAAAACAGTCCCAAATTGTCTTTCTATTTTAGTGTGAAATATGACCAAGACATGTTCCTGACAGGTTTTGTGAGATTCAGCCATACAGCCGCAAGTCATACGTTGAAAAGGTCCTGATCAAAGTCAGGCCTGAAGGAGACGTCTCTTCATGTGGATCTTAGGAAATCCCACTTTCTTCTCAATTTGAAGACTTACTTCATTGAGAGACACTTAATATTCAACAATATTATTATTGATTGGACTGTACTGATTCTTTTTAACTAGAACTGAACTGCTTAATAGATGAAAGGAACTAATTTAATAATTGATGATCTACAAGATCAACACTGCATCATTTTCCTGTTATCACTGTGAAGCTGCCTCAAAACACTCTGCATTATTATAAAGCGCTCTATAAATAATGGTGACTTGAAACACAGAAAGCATTACATCATTCAGTTCAACCTTTTCAGTGTAAATGCCACTCCTAAGACAGGAATGTTGTGGAAATCACCGCAGTAACAGATAAATTACACACATCCGGCGCCGCGCTCATTGACTGTAATCGTGTCACTTTCCCACAGTCTGTGTGCAGGACGGGCGGCATTCTTTACCTGTCGCGACTGACGGGAAACATTGCGCTTAAAAATCTCAAGCATTCAAAGCCAAGCATTTTTGGAAGGCTTCTTGAGGTGAAGGAAACACTTCATACAAGATACAACTTCAACTGACATTCCTTGGCTGGGATGAAAGGCTTTTTGACTGTGTTTGGCTATTAAAAACTGAAGAATCTACTCAAACTATCAAAAGCCCTGTTGTAGCGACTGCTTTCCTTTGACCTGTGTTATTGAGAACCTTCACACACACACACGCAATAAACATATCTTGGCCTAAATATGACTGAGTCAAACATAAGTAGAACAGGTTAGAAACAGGTACGATTTCTGCTCTAAGAAATGATTTTGTTTAAAAGCATTTTCGAAATGCATTTAATAAAATGGCTAAGAATATAATAGAGCTGTTATTATATAATGCAGATGTTCATTGTGAAAAAGTTCACAAAAAAGTATGAACATGGTTAAAATATGGCTAGCTGTGGAACAAGCAATATTCAATTAGTTAAAATGTATGATACAGATTTATTGATAGATATCAAAACTTGATTATTGCATATTTCATATTTTATTTTTTTATTGCTGACAAACATGCATCACATTTGTTTGTTAAAATGGTGTAATCCAATTTTCACATGCAGTTCAAATACATACATCTTAAATTAAGGCCTATATATATATACATTTTTTTTTTTTTTTTGAGAATGACTTTTAGAGGCTGACGGAAAAAGGTTTTTTTTGACCGCACACTTTCTAAAATCAGCCAATCGCAACCGCAGGTCACTGACCCCTATTGGTTCTCCTCTGTTTACTTCCTGGTTTTCTTTAAAAATCTGATTGAAATATATATTTGTGCCTATAAATGCAAACCTATGCATCACTAGGAAACATTTTGTCCTGATTAAAAAAAGAAATGTCACTTTAAATCTACACTGAATTATCAAACACAACTAGGTTTTTTGTTTTGAGGAAAATATAATTGTCACCAGTCACATTAATGAACTGTACTCATCAGAACAGAATATGAAAGTACAACGGAAACCAGCCAAAGAGGGTATGGAAATGGACAGGCCATAGCATTTCAAAAATAAATTATATTATTAAAGGGTTTGTTCACCCAAAAATGAAAATTATCATTAATTACTCACCCTGATGTCATTCCAAACCCATTAGACCTTCGTTCATCTTCAGAACACAAATTAAGATATTTTGATATTAATGATTTCAAAATCATGCCGCACCACAGCGTCACTCACATAGTTTTCCATTAAAACAGGACATGTATTGTGTAATGTGTATTGTGCATTTTTCAGTAACAGGTTTGTTTTTGTGGCTTGAATAAATATGCTTCATATAGAGAAATAATTTAGATCACAATGTCTCTTTTCGTTTGTACTGTTTTATCAAATACTTTCATTCAAACTCATTGACGCCACTTTTTTGGGCATAAAGCGCCCAAGCGTCTTTGGCAACTCATGGCAATTATTAGAGAAGTCACAGAGAACTTTTGTTAAATTTTTTATTAATCTATGCACAAACAGTGACTGACTGTCATAAAGCTGAAAGCAATACAGATGTAATATTACATACACTTAAATCTAATTTGTGACTTTGATAATCTGGTTTATTTATCATATGTTTTGGCTAGAAGTTCTCAATGGCTGGTGAGTGAAAAAGTTAATTTCAAACCCTGATTATTATTATTATGATGATGATGACGTTGTTGTCCCTAAATTAATCAGGTATTCTGACTTGTCAATATTCCTGCTTTAACCATTAACTGTTATTTTCAATTCATTGACTATTAAAAATTTGGTCACTTTTTTTTTTTATTGGGTGTCTTTAACTGCTATGTACTATATAAAAAAAGGACAATGTATTGTGTTCATTTAATAGCAAACACTGCTATTAAGGTGGGATACGGGTAAGGTTAGGTGGTATGGGTAGGTTTAAGGGTGGGTTAAGGTGTAAGAGAAGGTCAACAGCGCTATATAAATGTAATGAATTATTATTATTATTATTAACAGTGTAATTATAGATGTCATTCCAGAACTGTATTACAGCTGTAACTATATTACGGTATATCTTAAATATACATACAATGTAAAAACATGCATGTACACAAGTGCACTGTATCAAATTATTAATTTCAAGGTTAGTACATAGTAGTTCAAGACATCTAATATAAAGTGGGGCCAAAAATTTGATTGATGTGTATTTTTGTCCAGACCACTGCTGAAGATGCACAAGCTGTCAAGCGCCACCTGGAGGAGGTTTGTATTACATACAAAATAGTTCTGAGTTGGAAACATTTGCCACCCAGTGGATAGTCCACCAATTCAGACAAACATAACTGTGTGACGCCCCCTGCTGTCCAGAAGACACTAAAACTTACATTTGTAGCATCTAATTAAACATGTGTATGCCATCAAAAATAGAATTTGAGAGAATTTTTTAAGTCCCCCTGAAACCACAATTGAAGTTTTTTTGGCTTTTGGTATGAATATGTTAGCCTTACTGATATCCATCAGGCATCTATCAGATTCAAAACAATGACAAAATTCTTATTTAGAAAATATAGGCATTAAAACTCACAGTCTTCTCACTTCCGCCAACATGGATCAGTGATTTCGATGACATCACTCTGTCCAATCAAATGCTCTCTAGAATCTGAAGAGTCCCTTACATTATAAATAGATGCTGAAGCTGCGGCTAAAATCGGTCACTTGTTCACACAATTACTATTTTCTACATGATGAATGGCACATAGTGCACTATACAGGGGATAGGGAACGAGTAAATATGATTTCATTGGGGCGAATGAAGTCTGGTTTCACGTTAGTGTCACGCTAAGCGCCGTAGCTCTGGTCCAGAGACACGATACACAGAGCGGATCATGTCATTGAGTCGCCACAGACCAGAAAACATATCGGACCCTTTTGAATTTTACACAGAATGCTATATATTAAAACGACATGAAGGAGATCAGGAGGAGAAACGGTTCGAGATTAGAAAGGAAGCTGCTGCTTTTTCCCCCGAGCTCAACGGCTCTGGCCGCGCTGTGATATAAACTAAATGCTATTGGCTATTTTAAAAAAGGGAGGAGCTGCTCGATATGTCCCTCAGTGTCTTCCTGTTTAAGTGGAAGTTGATATTCCTCATGACCTCAAACACTTAAGGCGTGTTTTCACACTTGGCAAGTTTGGTTTGATTAAAACTAGCTCTGGTGCGATGGCCCTGTTAGTGTGAATGCTTCCACCAAACACGCGGATCGAGATTTTCATAGGGTCTCGGACCACTTCCAAACGAACTCTTGTGCGGTTCCACTGAAATATGAACGCAACATGGACCAAAGACATCTAAACTACCAACAAACAGGAAGTGAGGACACAAGATGCAACCCTAAAATGGACTGTAAAATCATTTGATCATCCAATCATATTTTGCCAAATCAACAAACCAATTCAATAAACCAAACCAATTCCTGATATAGGTCATAAGTATATTCCAAGAGTCTTTTCATGAAACGCCATTAAACAAGAAAAGATGCCAATCCATTTGAAAACACACTCAATTATCTTAATCCCAAGATTTCAGTCTAATTAAATCATACCAACAAGACCAAATGACTGTCTGTCACACTCTCGTAATGCTAAACTATGAGTTCTGTTTAGGTTGTTTCTCAAACTAAGATGAGGCTTAATATTTTGTTGTACCGTTTATGGCGATTCTCTATTCTTCTGCCTGGGAAACCAAATCCAAACGAAATAATAAAAAAAAACTACTAAATTCAACCAAAAGATAAAAAATGATGAAATTGTTGCTGCAGTGTAACTTACCTTTAACCGGAGAGAAGAAGTTGAAGAATGAATCTTGTGGAATCTCTTTGGAGACAGTCCGAATGGTCCCTCTTCCTTTGTGTTTCTGCTTCTTTTTAACAATTTTTACTGTGACATCTTTGCCTTTTTGCCAGTCAATCTTACAACTAAAAAAAAACAAAAAAAATAAATAAATAATGCATAATTTAGAAACACTGGCAGTCCAGATGTATGTAAAGAACATAATCAAATGTAAATGCCAAGTGAAAATGTTTAATTCTCTCCCAAACAAGCCACAAATTGATGTGTCATTCATGCTAAATCAAATCTTCACTACCGCTGAAAAGTTTGGAATAATTAAGATTTTTTATGTTTAAAATAAGTAAATACAGTGATATACAGTGATATACAGTGGTACAGTGGCATTTTGGCGTGCTCTTCGTCGAATTCATTCGTGCGTAAGAATCGTTTTACAAATCAATTTGAAATCCATAACTTTTTGTTGGCATGTTCTGAAGATCTGGTTACATTTTCATGAAAATCGGAGCAACGGCCTAAACAGATTTGAAAAAGTAGGTTTTACTGAATTTTTAGGGTGCGATCGAATCGTCTTGAGGTTTCTAGCCCTTTCAGTTCAAAAGTTATTAGCATAAACGTGAGTACACATTTGAACAGTTGGTGGCGCTAGAGGGTTTAAATTAGAGACTCCAAATTTGCTATGGTGACGGTTCAGACTGTCCTCTAACTGTGTGCCAAATTTCACAACTTTCCCACAAGCGGTTATATGGGCTGCCATAGACTTCCTATGGAGGAAGTCTTGCCTACGATTACAATAGGTGCCTACACACCTTTGCTGCACAATATTATTGTTTTACTGTATTTTGATCAGATAAATGCAGCCTTGGTGAGCACAAGAGATTTCTTTAAAACAAACTAATTTCAAACCTTTGATTGGTAGGGTATATACTTAAAGACTTTTGTTTAGGATTTCTATTAGAAAGCACCACTAACTAGTTCTCCATCTTACCCTTCACAGTCCACGATCTCCGGCCCCTCGAAAGAGAATGGATCTTCTGCGTCCGGCTCTGATTTCATCTTGTAGACTTTAGTGAGGACCGAGTTACTGAAGAAACTGTTGGGCTCAAAGTGGAACTCTAACGTGAAACTCTGTTTTTTGACAAACAATTGAACAATATTAAAATTGATACCTGTATATATTTGCTTATAAGTAAACAGAGGCTAGTTTAGCTGGTTTGACAAACCATTGGCTGTCCAGGCTCAGAAAACTTCACAGTGATGTCCTGCAAGTGTTTCAGGATTGGCTCATCATGCTCCTACAGGAAACAAAAAAGATCCCAGGAGGGTTAGCCTAAGCCGGCATGGATTCAACATCGGAAATCACTGTGTGGAATGGAAGAAAAATGGCTGAGAGAATCCGCAAAATACAGACAGAACTCTGAGGATACAGACTCTGTACAGTCCTACTGATCACTTGATTATTTAAATGAAATCAAGAAAATTATACATTAAATGACAACATAATCAAATTACATGTGAACTGTGCATGTACCGATAAAAACTTGCATATCCTCTAAGGGCTTCCTGTCACAAAAACCACATCCTGTGTAAACCACATCAACGCTTTATGCAGAGGGTCAAAGCAGTCATTATTGATTTATGCAATGTCCTTATAGTAGTAATAGGACTAGAATTTTTAATGACATGTCAGCAGCTGAGGCTATTTTCATGGCAAGAGCAAAGTTACACGTTACACAAGAGCTGCGTAAATACAAAACAAAAACCAAACTAAATATAGAGTAGTTTAAAATTACGCAAGATATTTTAAATGCACATATTATAAAAATGATAATACTTCGTCTGGTCAAATCTAACTAAACAAGTCCTTAAGTGAGCTTACCTATAAAAAAATGCAATGTTTATCTGTTGTAAAATGTAAAGCTCTAGCTACAAAATCTGGCCACAGTGACCCTACAGTTAAAATATGTATTATTATTATTATTATGATGATGATAAAATGTGTAATGATAATATTAGTATTATTGGCCAGTAGTTGTGCATAACAAAAGCCCTAAACTGTGGCAAATTCACTCTTAAGGGCCCCAACATACTTCAAGCGAAATCGAATAAATAACTGGTGTGACATCATTTCAAACAAAATCAGGCCAAAACTTGGTTTGTTTGGTGTTCGTTTCGGGAGTTCGGACCAGCTTGCCAGAGCAAACTACCATTGGTCAGTGGTGATGATGTAATAGGTAGCAGTGATGCGCGGGTCAATGTATAAACAACCCGCACCCGACCGACGTTTTCAACTAACCCGCCCGCAACTCGGATCGCAAAAAAAAAAGAAGAAAATATTGTACCCGACCCGCTTCCTGACCCGCATTGTTTAAAAGTAGTAAATGCATAGCAAGAAGTACACATAGCCAGCACTTTGGTCATCATCTTTCATTATTTCGGCAAATGTCTCCCACACTTTGCTCTTTCTGTTTGTGTATTTGCGGAGCTTCCACTCCCCAGTCTTCACCTTTTCTCTTGCCGCCTCCATCTCTACCTGCAGACTGAGCTCGTGCGTCATCTTCGCGCCAGTTATTCAGCCAATAAAGTGTAGGCCTATGTATTTCATAGAAAATTGCATGTGAGCGGAGTGGAGCGGGAGCAAGCGGGCGGATCTTGGACAGAACGCAGAGCGGCATTTTTAAAAGGATGGAGCGTCGCCCTATTTCCCGCTCCAATTTCGCTCCGCGCACACCACGATTCTGAAGCATGCTCAGTCAAGCCTGACTCAGTCTACTGTTGATGACTGCAAGATGGATTCTATTTTCAGTCAAAACTCGGCTCAATAATGGAGTTCAAAAAGTAGGCTACTTCAAAAAGGAAAATAAGAAGTCATACAGGTGTACTATAATATAAAACTAACTATAATGTGGTAGAAGAAAACGAATGTGGAGACATGGTTTCAGTCAGTAAAGATTCATTTTGGAATCTAAAAAGACACATCTCTCGAAAACATGCAGTGTGCTATGTGAACACGCTGGGAAGAAAGCAAAAGGTTAACTTGTAACAAAGTGTAAATTAAATATAGCGTAATATTCAAACAATTGATACAAGCCCATTTAAATTTTAATCCTGCGTGCTGCGCAAAAGTTCAGTTATAAGAATGTTGGCCTTATGGCCTATAGTTAATTTAGCCTACTTTTAAAAGTCAAGTCAAGTCAAGTATATTTGTATAGCGCTTTTCACAATACAGACATTTCACAATACAGACATACAGACATAAATGTTTCACAAACATTTATGTATATTTTTTTTATATATATATTTTATTTATATTATTAGGCCCATTTATTCGTTTTATTTTACAGCAGTTTGTGTGTACAATGGATATAAACCCATTTCAATTTTAATCGTGCGCGTTGCGCAAAAGTTAACTTATCAAAATTCTGGCCTAATAGTAAATTCACCTTTACATTTTTTATGTAGGCTATATTTTTGTTTATATAATTGTTATTTATATTATTAGGCCCATTTATTCGTTTAATTTTACAGGACTTTGTGTAGGCTATATTCCTTCTTACATAGGCCTAATTTGTAATTTGAAATAAAACATTTCTATTTGAAAAATGTTGTTGTTGCTCATTAGTTCTTTAGGAGGTAAGGCTGTGGTCTAAGCTAAAAGTGATATACATGTAGATTTTTTTTTCCTTTTTTGGAGCGAGCGGGGGGCAATTTGAGTGGAGCGCGGAGCAAACCTCGTTGAGCGCTGAGCGATAATGAGCGGAGCGGCCTGATGTAGCTTTGAGCGGGGGAGCGGAGGGGTGGACAGTTCCGTGAGCGATGAGCGGAGATTCTCACCGCTCCACTCCGCTCATATGCTCTCTAGTACTATATAAATCACAAAGGTTTTAATTTGCATCTTTATTTCAAACGACCCGACCGACCGCGACCCGAATATCATTAAAAATATTTTTGGATGACTCGTAACCGCGGGTAACCGCGGGTGACCGCAGGCACCCGCTCATTTCGGATCAACCCGCGCATCACTGATAGGTAGGTGTGGCTCTGAGGCTCCGCCTTCTTTGACATGGAAATCTTCTTTGGTTTAGTTCTTCTGTTCAGTCCCTCGAGGTCAGACAACCACGAGTAAAAACATGAACATGAAGTCGCTTTATAGTAGAAAATAAAGTTGTAATTCTAATTGAAAGCGACACTGATACTGTTTTCTCAAGTTTAATACTGTAAAGCTGCTTGATTTAAAGCAATATATTGCATAAAGTGGAATATAATTAAACGTGACGTGACGTGACTTGACTGGAGTGGCGAATTGCAGAGCTCGCTATGATCAGATGCTTTCTTAAAGGTAGGGTAGGTAATCCTGTTCAGAAACACTTTTTTTTATACTGGGTGAAATGGTCCTTCCATCCTGATAGTAGTCAATACATTATGTGTTTAGAAAAAGGAATGAAAAAAATCAGACCTCTGTAGCAGCTGCAGGACAGTAAAAACTCTGACCAATCACTGCCATTCGGTGCGAATGTAAAGAACCAATCAGATGCCTTCATGTCTCGTGCCCGCCCCGAGCCCCACTGCGCGCGCTGCCCTGCGTGCACTCATCACATGTCACCGTTCCCGGAAATATTCAGCTCAAAGCACCTGCATATGCAGTCAGCGAAGGCAAACAAGGCAAAAACTACTTCCTCGGACCCTGCCCGCACTCTTGAACGACCTCCTCTGCTTCGCCCTCAACCCCGGACCTGTCCTCGAGCCGACGATGCGGTACTTTTCTCCGGACTCGGAGTGTACGTTAGTCTTCATTAGAGTCAACAATGTTTTCATCATGGAAACTCTTACATGCAAAACACCGTATATGTTATGAATCTTACATGAAATTCATCTTCATCACAGTGTAACTGATGGTAATGGAAAAACGTGTATCAATGCAACCTGTTTTTAGTTTTGCCTTATAAATATAGCTCGTTACCGAATGAAACTTTACCATTATCGATATGCTAGCTTGATAGTGAGTACTAAAAGAAATCTTATTTGTTTATATTCATAGTGATAAAGTTAGGTATTTTATTACATGTGATTCTGACATGATGTCACTGTATGTACTGCGCTCCTTCCTCTCCACTCGTCTCAGGTAATAAATGCGTCTTGTTCCAGCCTGAGCGTTTGGCGTCGCGCGTTCATGTGTTTTGGGGGCGTGGCTTTGGAAGGAGCTCAGAAGGGAGGGGGTGGAGTGAATGGAAATAATGAGCTGTGTTTATTGCAGATTAAAAGGTCTACAGTCACTCGATTTTTAAATTTTCTTTTTCAGAGTACTTACATTTTAATTATGTATTGGTATATAAAGACAGTTTAAACAAATTTGGAATGTTTTTTTTTTTAGAAAAATGATTACCTACCCTACCTTTAACTGTTGTTTTCTCACCGCTCTCATTTTTGTAGCGTGTTTGTTTAGTTTTTTAAAGGAAAGGAAAGTGTGCAACTCATATTTACGGATTCATCTAAACGTCGCTCTCTGCAGTGTGGGCGTCGTTGGGATGTTTGCTAACAGTTTCGCTGGTCACGCATTTCAAACGTATTTTTACCTCAAAGAAAAAACGTTCGAAAAATAACTTTGCAGTGAGTATATCAGGGCCTTAATGCGTAGCTTATTTCTTTATTATTTCACCAAAATACTGTTAAAATCTATTTAAAATTCATATTAAAAACCATATTAGCAAATATTTTTCACTCTAATCAACAGTAACTCATTAAAAAAATAAGGAAAGTGACCCCAAACCTAAAACATGTCCGAATGTGAATCTCACTGCGATGTAAACATGTCTTCTGCAAAAGCTTTGGTGAAAACATTAAGGAGAAGTAATGTGAAAGTTCACCTGCAGCATTTCTCCAAGCATATCCACATGTTTAAAGATGGTGAGCCAGAACTCCGGGATTCCTTTCGGATCAACGGCGCTGGCTGAATCTGCCTGCTTCTCCTCCAGAGCAGCTTTTTTCTGCAAATCTGCCTGTGGGTGTAAAATCGGTTTATAAAATCGACCATTAGCACGCAATCTCCAAATGCTTCAATGGCTCAGGGCTTCCATAGAAAGGTTTGCCAAGAAAATAGGTATTTGCAATTGATATGATGTGGTTTCAGGATTCTCACAAGTATCAACTTACAGCAAGCTCGTCTTCCTCCTTGTCACTTTGCCATTCGCATTCCTCATCTGTGGGTTCAACAGCACCAGTCACAATCTCCCGTCTCTGAACACAGAAGCATTGTGTTAATGTGACAACATCATTTCAAGGACACAACACTTCTAGCAATCAATTCACAAACAATTATGTAAGACAAAACTGAAGCATATTTGCCTGTACAAAGACATTTTTTATAATTCTGTTTCATGCAGGTCTTGAAAATATTTCTTTGGACAGGCCTGTAACAGGAAGGCTGGCTTCCCTTTAATATGCATTGTGGGTAAAAGTTGAACTACTAGCTCATCACCAGCCAAGGAAATGGCCATGCTTGAATGAGACCAGTCGGCTCTTTGATGACTTAAAACACTCATATTGTGACCATACACAATGTTGTTTATATGTCTGTGTGATGCTTTTAATATGCTTTAAGACAAACCATGTACAAATGCATAATTCAACACCATTGCTGAGTATTTTCTCTTTAAAACTGCAGTGAAACAAAAACACTGTTTGAAATCGCTGGTGTTTCTGACATTACAAACGACCTTGTAACCAATCAGGTCCATGTGTGATCGTCAACGATTGGATCTCTGAGCTGCGGTGAGTGAGTGGAGGTGGGGCTAATTTGCATATAGAACTGCATTTACTAAATGAGGCAGGGGTGTAGAGTTACATTCAAGCTATTTTAAGGCATGAATAATTTTTTAATCAAGGAAAAAAACATTTAAATATGTCATTTTGGTGAGTTTTAAGGGATAAATTATTGACTACAGGGGGACTTTAAGTAAACCAGCTCTGAACTAACTTACACAGAACGTGTTTAAACAGATAATTGGTACTGCAGGGATTTCGTTTGCATACCTTGTCAAACATAGGCAGGTAAAGCCCAGCATACTTCCTCTCAAGCTCATGGACCTCTTCGTAGAACTTCGCCTCTATGTTGGCACTCTGGAGCTGGAGCCTCTTTAGGGCATAAACTCTTCTCTTTACGGGTTTGGGCAGGAGGTTGAAATTCGGTATTCTAGATAGCCAAAAGTTAGGCAACAGTTTTACACAACATTATTACAAATTTGAGAAACTTTACAGACATTTACTAAAAACAAGTTAAAGAACTTAACAGATGAAAATCAAGTTTATGACACATTATGTTTACAAAACACAAGTTAGTTAAATTTGACAGATACGTTTTTCGTCTTTAAACCAAACTTGGGTCTTCAGCCGACAAAGTTTAAATCCCGTCTGGCTAGACTTCCCATAATGTTTACGCATTAGGTCAGTAGGAGGAGAATAGGCGTCTTTTGAGTTTTAGATCGGTAAGATTTTTTATGTTTTTAAAAGAAGTATCTTCTGCTCACCAAGGCTGCCTTTATTTGATTTAAAAAATAAAATAAATAAAAAAGTAATATTCTGAAATATTATTACAATTTAAAACTGCTGTTTTCTATGTGAATATATAGTAAAGTGTAATTTATTCCTGTGATCAAAGCTGAATTATTACTAGAAATCATTCTAATATGATGATTTGATGCACAAGAAACATTTACGATTATTATCAATGTTGAAAACAGTTTTATACATTTTTATTTCAGGATTCTTTGATGAATAGAAAGTTCGAAATAATAGAATTTATCTGAAATGGAAAGCTTTTGTAACATTAAACACTACCCTTCAAAGGTTTGGGGTCAGTAAGAATTTTTATTTTATTTTTGGGTGAAAGAAATTATAAAATACTTTTATTCATCAATGATGAGTTAAATTGATCAAAAGTTACAGTAAAGACATTTATAATGTTAGAAAAGATTCTATTTTAAATAAATGCTGTTCTTTTGAACTTTCAATTCATCTTTTTTTTTTCAACATTGAAAATAATAATGAATGTTTTTTGAGCATAAAATCAGCATATAAGAATGATTTTTGAAGGATCATGTGACACTGAAGACTGGAGTAATGATGCTGAAAATTCAGCTTTGATCAGAGGAATAAATTACATTTTAAAATATATTAAAACAGAAAACAGTCATTTTAAATTGTCATAATATTTCACAATATTACTGCCTTGGTGAGCAGAAGAGACTTATTTTAACAACATTCAAAATTTTACTGATCTAAAACTTTTGACCGGTATTGTACATCTGGAAGTGGTTAAAGGTTGACAAGCTTGAAACATTTTAGACCCCGTTCACACCCGTATTTATTTAGCGTCGTCAACTTGTGATCCGATCGACCAAAGCGCATCTTAAGGTGTGAACAGGGCCTACAAAACAAGTTTATGAAACTTAACAGATGTTTACTAAAACAACAAGTAACAGAACTTAAATGAAACAAGTTTATGACAGATGTTTACAAAACACAAGTTCGCAAAATCTTGACAGGATTATGAATTAAGTTTACAAAACTTTATAGACGTTTACTAAAACAACACGTTACAGAATTTAAATAAAAATGGACTATGACACTTAACAGATATTTACAAAACACAAGTTTGCTAAGTTTTATGAAAGAAGTTTATAAAAATTCTGACATTTACTAAAACAACACATTACGGAACCTAACAAATGAAAAAGGATTATGAAACTTCACAGATGTTTTCAAAACACAAGTTTAGTAAACTTTACAAATGTTTACGAAGCACAAGTTTTTGAAACTTCACAGATATTATACAAAAGAAATTTAACAAAATGTTAGGTTTATCAAATATAGAATTTGAGCCACCATATAGAAATATGTGATTTTATTTATCATCTTTGCTTTCTAAAATAAAAAATTTGCTTAAATAAAATTGCTTCATACCTTTCTACTTGTAAAAAGCCCTCTGGTTTGTCGGACTGAGAAGGTTTATCGGACTGAGGAGGTTTATTTCCTCCTTTCCCTTGAAAAAAATGAAAGCAAATATCTCATATGTACAGTGGTCAAAGAGATAGCTGTATAAGTTAAGGTTATTACTGCTTAAAAAACTTAAATTAATGTAAATTCTTATAACTTTTTTAGTAAAGAAAACTTTGCATTTAATGTAAATAAATATAAATAAATATAAATAAATATAAATAAATATAAATAAATATAAATAAATATAAATAAATATAAATAAATATATACAAACACAGTTGTAATAGAAATTATTCAACCCCCATTGCAAATCAGGTTTATTGGCAAGATTTACAGACTTTCAGCCGTTTGTAATAATAAAAATCAAACAAAAGTAAAGTGTCTCTAAATTCGACTGGAAAAGCAACTTTTAATGACTTCTGCAGTCTCAAAATTATTCAACCCCTTCATGGAAAGCATCTTTAGTACGAAGTAGAACATCCTTTTGCTGTTATCACCTGCTGCAAACGAGATGATCAATGGCCTCCAGTTCAGTAATATTCTTGGGTTTGTGTGCTGCAATCGCCTTCTTCAAATCCCACCAGAGATTTTCTATTTTCAAGTCAGGTGACTGTGATGGCCACTGTAGAATCTTACAGGACTTCTTCTGTAACCAAGCCTTGGTGGAATTTGAGGTATGCTTGGGATCATTGTCTTGTTGGAAGGTCCAATCATGCCCAAACTTCAGCTTCCTCACTGACGGCATGATGTTTTCTCCTAGGATTTCCTGATACTTCAATGAATCCGTCTTGCCCTCCACACGCTGCAGGTTTCCAGTGCCAGAGGATGTAAAGCAGCTCCAGAGCATCACGAGCTCCACATGCTGAACTGTAGACAGTGTGTTCTTTTCAGCATATGCTTCATTCTTCTTCATCCAGACCCGCTGATCCATAGGGCTGAAAAGTTCCAGTTTTGTTTCATCGCTCCACAGAACAGAATCGTAAACTTCTGTGGCTTATTTAGATGATTTTGAGCACGTTTCTTGTGCTTTTGGGTCAGTAGTGTTGCCAGCGAGTCTTGCTGCAGGTCTTTTGCAGTAACTCAAGGGTTTTTCTAATGGTGTCTATAGGAACATTTAGTTCCTTCACTATCTTTTTGTATCCTGTTCCTTGTTTGTGAAGGGCGATGATATCTTCTCTTAACTTTTTGGACCATTCTTTTGACTTAAACATATATCTAACATGCAGTCAAACGTGACACTCAACAAACCGAGCCAGTTCAGATATTTAATGTGTTCTAGCTCAAGTACACCTGGTGCAACTAATGAAGCCCTTGATTAGTTGAATCAGGTGTGCTTGAGACGACGCCTGTTCTGCAGATTTGTGCTGTTGTGAGGGACTCTTTTCAGGGGATTGAATAATCATTAAAAGTTGCATTTTCAGTTGAATTTGGGGAAAACACTTGAAACATTTGTTGTGTTGAGCAATTTCAATTACTTTTGTTTGATTTGTTCATTCCAAACAACTGAAAGTCTGTAAATGTTGCCAATAAACATGACATGCAATGGGGGCTGAATAATTGTCAATTATATAAACACACAACACTAAAAACCTACCTTTGGCTTCACTCTTTTCATTTTTTTTATCCATTTTCACTCCTCAGCTATTTATCAAAGAAAAAAAATTAAGTACAAGTAAGTGGCATGCTCACATTGAAAAGGCATATACTGTGTTCCAAATTATTATTCAAGTGACATATCAGTAGGATTTCAGTACAATAAACATTCAGATTTTAGCTTTTCAAATAAAGTGTTTGTTTTATTCCTCATATCTTTCGAATAACTGGTATCAATCTCAGAGAGGTTTCTTAAGCAGTTCGCCAGGTCTACTTAGGTAAATGGAAAACCTACTTAAAAAGGCAGTTCCACATAATTAATTACATTAATGCAAGTCAGTTCTCATGCAATATGGAGGAAGAAAGATCTTTCTGAAGATGAAAGCATGAAATGGTGCAATATTTTGTGAAAACTGAATAGATTATATCGAACTATTTGTGAGTGATTTAGAGCACAGAAGAACTCGGTCAGTTAAAGGGTTATTAAAGGAATATTTCATCCAAAAAAATTAATTCAAAAGTCATTATTTACTCACCCTCAAGTTTTTCCAAACCTGAATGAATTTCTTTCTTCTGATGAACACATCAGAATTCCATACTATGGAAGTCAATGGGGTCCATCAACATATTCTTCAAAATATCTTCTCTTTTGTTCATCAGAAGAAAGAAATTAATACAGGTTTGGAACAACTTGTGGGTGAGTGAATGATGACAGAATTTAACTTTTTGGGTGAACTAGGCCTATCTCTTTAAATTGTATTAAAAAGGCAGATAAAAAAAGAGCCATGGTTGAGCAGCAAACAGGCATTTGAATTTAAGATTCATAGAGTCTTAAAGGGATAGTTCACCCAAAAATGAAAATTCTGTACATTAATTTCTCACCCTCTCACATCTCATGTCCTTCCAAACCCGTAAGACTTTCTTTCATCTTCGAAACACAATTGAGATCTTTCTTTTTGATGAAATCTGAGAGCTTTCTGTTCCTCCATTGACAGTCACTGCAACTACCAATTTAAAGCTTCAAAAAGTTCATAAAGAGATCGTAAAACTAATCCAATATGAATCGAGCGGTTTAGTCCAAATTTTCTAAAGAGACTCGATCACTTTATATAAGCAACAGATTGAATTTAGGCTTTTATTCACATTTAACATTCATCAACGCACACATCAGTTGTGGTAAACAGAGGCTCAAGCAAGTTAGCTTGACATGCAAGAACCAATGAGGTTCATTCTCGTGTTACGCAGAACGTTTGAGCTTCTGCAAGAACCAATGAGGTTCATTCTCGTGTTACGCAGAACGTTTGAGCTTCAGCAAGAACCAGTGAGGTTCATTCTCGTGTTACGCAGAACGTTTGAGCTTCAGCAAGAACCAGTGAGGTTCATTCTCGTGTTACGCAGAACGTTTGAGCTTCAGCAAGAACCAGTGAGGTTCATTCTCGTGTGTCAAGCAGGTTCGGTTGAGCTTCTGTTTATGTTCGCTGATTAATGTTTATGGGCATGAATAAAAGCCTGAATTCAGTCTGTTCATCATATAAAGCAATCGAGTCTCTTCAGAAAATGTGTTTTACGATCTCTAGGTGGTAGTTGCGTAGCTGTCAATGGAGGGACAGAAATCGCTCAGATTTCATTAAAAATGTGTTACGAAGTTTGGAACGACATGAGGGTGAGTAAATAATGACAGGATTTCAATTTTTGGGTGAACTATCCCTTTAAGAACATCTCATGCAGGCTGGCAGTTGTGCATAAAGTAGCATTTCAGACACCCCTTACCAAAGCTCAAAGAGAAACGTTCACAGTGGGTGTAAAAATATTAATAATAATAATAATGTAACGTCCTTTATGTTTCTGTATTTGTAAGATGCAATAATCACATAAAAGTATGACTAACACCAGCATGGGTTGAATTCCTAAAGTAGGTGATGAGGATGATTATGATACGAGTGGTTTGCAAAACAAGTGGATCAGTTAATCATAGCTGTCAATCAATGTGCATCACAGAAAGACATATCGAATGAGTTAGGCTATTATAAACACCTTTAAGTGTCTTTATGTTTCCTTATGATAAACTGATAATTATATTTGATCAATGTCAAGTAAACTGTCTATTTGTTTGTCTGTGTTTTTTTTTTTTTTTACTACCTTAAGAAAAACTCTGGTAAAAGAAGAAGCCTGAGCAGCTGTAACACACCAGTGGAACTGCATGTGTTGTTGCTGTCACTGTGCTGTCATGCATGTGTTAATGGCAGTTAAATATCCCAATGCACATGTGCAGCATGCATTTCTCTCAACACCTCAGTTTCAAACCTTATAAAGTCTTGGGACGAAGTCGTTATAGCTCTTTAAAACCACATAAACTATTTCAAAACCACGAGGCTTCAGCTCTAATCGCGATTAAAAATAAAAAAAATGTTTTCTTTGACTTACCCCCACGTTACGCTCCAGACCGTCCTCACGCTTCTAGCAGACGGAGAAGTGCGATGGCATGTCGCATCATCCTCAACTCTCATTGGACGACTGGCTGTCATTGGTCACATACACTGGCCAATCAGAGGCGCGCCTCTGTATTCCGAAACCTCATTGGTTGCGAATGTCTCAGTTCGTCACAAGAGCGCATGTTGCAGTGTGTGTACCGTGTAGCGTACTCATATATCGCATACTATTTTATTACGTATTGAGTAATAACTACAAAGAATGCTTTATGAATGTCCTACAAATGCATAATCTAATACTTTATATATAACAGAGTGCAATGCCCTGTTGTGCAGGACCACCAACTATTCATTTATAATTCTACGTCCTAAAAATGTAACAGTTTTCAGATCTGCAAGATAATGCTTGTTATGTAACATGTAGTAAGTATACTATCAATGTACTAAAAGTATACTTGTAAGTGTACTGTTTCAATACTTGGCACTATTAGCCCACTTTAAGTGTTACAGTAGTAAACTTTGAGTACACAAGTAGTTTACAACTAAGTTTTTAGTTTGTACTTCAAGTGAACTTATAGCTATACTGATAGTTTACTAGTCAAATACTTGTAGCATATTGTGAAAGTACACTTTGAACTACTCTCAGTAAACTACTGTACTAGTTTAGTAATTTTATACTGCAAGTATATACTTGTATGTTTTCTTTAAGTGAACATAACATTATATTTATACTATTTATATATTATTTTTGCACTTGTATACTATGTTCCTATTCAGGAATTTTTGTACTTAAACTCTTACCTTTTTAAAAACATTTTATTCTAGCTTCATTACTTTTTTTAATCAACACTTGAATGTGGGTAGCATACGTTTAATTTTAAAAAGTAACATTTTGAACAAAAAGCTGAGAAAATCATATTTTGTCAAAGACTACGTCCGGATGGGATTCAGAGCGATGATCAAAACACAGATAGAGAAGATCGAGTCCAGCATCCCCAAAGCTTCAGTCGTTTCCTCTCCATGGGTCGACATTTCGTGAAGCTAGTTATTTTAGTCGATCAAGTTTTAAATATGGATATTTTGCTTACATGAACGCATCTCTTCGCTTCAGAAGGTCTTTATTAACCCCCAGGGCCGCGTGGAGCACTTTTATCATTGAGGCACTTTGATGGACTTCCAAAAAAATATACTCATTCACTCCCATTATAAAGCTTGGAGGAGCCAGGACATTTTTTTATATAACTCACATTGTATTCGTCTGAAAGAAGAATGTCATATACACCTAGGATGGCTTCAGGGTGAGTAAATCATGGGGTAATTTTCATTTTTGGGTGAACTATCCCTTTAACTCAACACTCGTTGGGTGGATGTTGAGAAGACATGCTGTGGTAGAGACTTACACATCAGACAAACACTCTTTTCTCCAGGCACAGATATAAACTGCCCTCCCGAGTCCAGAATGAAGAACGAGTTTCATGGAAAGTTTCATTGAAAATCTCACCAGCTCTAAGTGTAATGAATTTAGCACCCTTATTTCAGTTTTTTTCATTCCAGGTGTAAAACCGGTCACAGCCACTCCAGAAGTGTCATCTGTTCAGAAGATCAAAACAAGAGCTCAGGATGAGACGAAGGACCTGAGACGGAAACATCCAGGAGAAGTACAGACGGTATACCGTCATTTATAAATGACAACCATGTTATGAGAATATTGAACTCTATGTTTCCTGAATCTTAACATGACTTCATAATTTACACCTAAAAATGAGAAACTGGAACTTTTCTCACCTGTTCTAAAGCCTTGTCCACACTAATACATTTTCTTTTGAAAACGCATCTTTATCTCTCCATTTTGGCCTTCCGTCCACACTGAGACGGAGGTTTTATTAGTGAAAACGAAGCTTTTGAAAACACTCTCCAAACTGGATACATTTGAAGACGCAGTTTTCTCGTTGTAGTGTGTAGGCCTACTGTCAAAACGGAGGTGTTTAAAACCGATGAAGTAAGTTTAGTCATGTGACGCATATCAATATATATTCATGTTTATACCGCTATTGTCCCTGTTATGTCAAGTCAAGTCACCTTTATTTATATAGCGCTTTTTACAATACCGATTGGATGAAAGCAGCTTCACAGTGATAACATGAAAATAATACAACAAAGTTTATTTTTATAAGAAAATGGCATCCATCTTAAGTAAGGCACATCAATAATATTGTTGAATATTAAATGTTCCCACCTAAACAAGCCAAAAGCTATATCATGCTATTCACTTTCACACTGTTGCTAAAATATGTTAGTTTGCACACTCTTCATATCACAGTCCTGCAAAGATGACAGAAGATTTACTCACAATTGCTGTCCTGCGGCAAAACATGAGAGAAACATATAATGGTGAGAGAGTGTGACCTGGACGCATCAGTGAACGCTGAGATATTTTTTCACAGAATGAAAGACATGGTTTTGCTGGCAACATGTAATTAATCATAATTGATACATATAAAAAAAGATGGAAGATTCTGTCTTAGAAATTCAAGAGGGAAAATGAAAATTGACATATTGCTCTTTAAATTGAAACAAACTTAATTTTTTTTTTTTTTTCATTGACCTATTTCTTATTTACAGTTTTTCTCGATTGTTTACACACATTTTCTGGTAGCCTACTTGAGACACAATGACCACAACATGTAACTCATTCACCAACCCCCTGAACCAATTCTGCTAAACTACAAGCACAATTCCTGCTTTACACTGTAAAAATAAAAGGTGCCTGGAGGAACCTTTTGGGGTTCTTCACTTTGCCACACCGGCGGAACCGTCTGTAGATCCTCTAGGCACCCTTTAAAAAGGGGCGGTTCTCTGAAGAACCACACAGGTTTCCTGAGGAACTCTTATATTAGGCACTGTGTGGAACCACTTTGGGTGCCTCCAGGAACCAATTTATTTTTTTTTTTTATATTTAATTTCATGTTGTTACTACTACTTTGACTTCTATTATAATAAACAAATTGAAACAAATACAAAATAAGAATTGTTTATTACATATTTGATATTCATTTTTATACATACACTTCCATGCACATGGGAAAAAAAGCTTAAAGATTAAAATCAATGAATACACAAAAAAATAGTATAATACGCAACATAAATAATCAACCATGTATATACAATAGATAAACAAGAAAATACATCTCAACAAAATGCATGGAAACACATATGTTCCACGAAATAAATTAACATTTAAATTGACTAATTAAAAATGTCCATTTTCACTTAACTTTAAAACATTTGTGTTTCAGTCCGATGGTAAGTCTGACATCACTGTTTCCAAGTCCAAAAGCTCTATCAGATGCCAAAAACAAACAAACAGTGCTGAAAATTATGATCCTAACCTTTATCTCTATACCGAAATCTCAGATGGTTAGTTATTCAGCTATTTTGAATGATAAAATGTTCAAGTCTGGGATGCCGTTAGACTGGAGACTGTAATGTACACTATGGCTTTTGAAAAGCTTAAATGTGTGACTTGAATCAACAGTGTTCATAAATGGTTGAGTATTCTCATGAAACAAGATAGAGGAAGTAGAAGTAGAGGTTTCGACCCGGAAACAGTATTAAGGTGCAGTAAAATGATCTGTTGTTCTGTGAATGTTCACTGGTGAATTCCAGTAATTTCAATAAGAATTTACATGGTCAGCAATTTCGTTTGTGGTCAAAAATGTCACTATGGGACCAAGTTGGTGTGAGGTACTTAACGAGTTAGAAAAGTGAAAAGGTACAGCAGATTCGGTTTCCGTTTGTTTTTCCTCTGTTCTGGTGGATGGTCCAGGCACTTCAGTGATTTTCAGGTCTACAGGAGGATTTTTATTCTTGTTCAAACTTGTATTCAGCTTACCGAGATCCCTGAAAAGTACAAAATGTACTGTTAGTAAGGTTATTAAAGTGATGATAGTTGTGAAATTTAAATAATTTCCTCAGCCTTGGGACGTTCCAAACCTGTTTGACTTTCTGTCTGTGGAACCCAAAAGCAGATCTCAGGCAAAATGCAACCCCAGTCACCATTCAATTTCCCTGCATGAAACACAAGCAGAAAAAAAAAAAGTGTAAATCATTCATGAAACCATTCTTATGTACACTTGTCTAGTTCAATTCAATGCAACAGTTTATGTAAAAATGGTTAAGCTCCAAAAATGTCCCAGAAAAGTTCACAACTCATATGTTATAATGCAGTGGATCTCAACTCCAGTCCTCGGGACCTGTTGCTCTGCACATTTTGTATGTCTCTCTTATCTGACACACTCAGTTCACTTCATGGAGTCTCTCCTAATGAGCTGATGATCTGGTTCAGGTCTGTTAAATAAGGGAGACAAACAAAATGTGCAGAGCAGCGGGTCCCGAGGACTGGAGTTGAGAACCACTGTTATAATGGGTTGTGTTGTAAGTCTTCTGAAGCCATATAATAACTTTTTCCTTTTTTTTTTTTTTTCTTCAAAAAAGACTAAACTTGAATAAAATGTCTTATTCAAATGCAAATGATAAAGATATAAGAAAAAATGCATAGCATTATTTGTGAACCAAACCTTGTGATATTATTTTTCTGAGTAACATGAATGAGATTTGAGAGCATGAGGGAATTTTCATGAGCATTTTCAGAGAATAACTGATTAAAAAAACACAAGTACACAGTCAAACAATACAATTTCACACAGAGAAAGTTCATAGTAATAAAGTACTTGCATGTGGTGTATAGGTAACTTACTGTAATTCAATGTTGCCTCAGAAATGTTCAGATTATTTTAGAAATGTAGCCTAATGGTTGTTCTGGGGAAACAAAAGAACAAAGCTGATTATTCACAACATAATATTTATTGACCAGTAAATGGCTTTAAAATGGTATCTGAGAGAATGAGGGCATCTGTAAAGTAAAGTTAGGCTAAACAAAAACAGACCAAACTATATTAACCTGCTTTTGTTATTCATAACAAACGCCAATGACGACAGCAGCAATCAGATAAATTAGTTAAGCTATATCAGCAATTTGTACAGAATATGTTGAATTGAATGACTAAATCAATCTAAGACAATAAGTCAATAATTTGCATTTGTTCATTAGATCAACGTAGTTAGCATCGCGGCTAAAACCTTCATATCAAATACTGTGCAATAAACGAGTGGTAAACACTGTAAAAACGTAGTAATGTATAATAAATTTAGTTTATATATGTGTGTGTGTTTGAATATATAGTGAGTACACTGTATTTATATTTATTTGGCGAGTTTACAAACCTTGTAACGGAGAGCTGAACAAACGGCGGAAGCTTTCATGTGGAGAGCCGTTACTTTCAAACCCGATGATGACGTCGATCAGCTGAGCTTTGTTGCGCGCGAGCAGCGCGAGCATCACTGAAGTGACGACAGCAGAGCAGCAGTTTCGTGACAGAATTAAACTTCTCTCCTCCTGGTTCTTCTTCTTCATATTATTAATATTATTATTATTTAGTGTTGTTGTTTAAGGTTTAAATTACTTAATAAAATAGGCCTATACTAAATAAATGTAAGCTACCCAGGTGAAAAAGATGTAGGCTACTGTTAAATGTATTAAAAATGCATTAAAGTATATTTGTATTGTAGGTCTACTAAAAACACACTCAAGTACATTTTTAATACATTTAATAGTATGTATTTTTCACCTGGGTATGTATACTGAATCAAATTTAGGTAGCCTATAATAATAATAACAATAATAATAGGATAATAATAATTTTATTCTGGCCTCACTGAACCATTGGGTTCCTCCAGATGCTGGCTTTAACATAAGAGATCTTCCAGGAACCACTTAAATGTTAAAAGATCTTCCAATAACCCTTTTATCGCATTCAAGTTCCTCTATTTTCCCCCAAAGCACTTCGAGGTCTCATGGTAATGAAAAGGTGACTCCAGAACCTCTGAACTAAATACAAAGTGCTTAAAGGATCCCAAAAGTTCCAGCAAGAACCTCAAAGATTGTCAATGCTCCTCCAGTAACCCTACTATAGGAGAAAGAGCTTTGAGGCTCCTAAATTACATTTTTAAGTTCCTTGAGTATCCGACAGGATATTTGAGGCTCCTTTAGTTTTTACAGTGTACACTCAAATTGCAGTTCTAAAACACACTTTTTTCAAAACACTACACACAATTCTCTGCTTTTGGCACAATTTTAATGCAGAAAACATTAAATTAAACATTAAACACTGCCATTCAAATATGCACACTGACTCATCACATGGGCAAACACCCGTCACACAGTTTTACAATTAGCAATCAGAGCTTTAGCATAAAAGGGCAACAGGTCAGCTCTTCAATGGAGCAATGGATGCCAACATTGGATTTTTTTTTTTTACTGTAACTGTATACAGTAAATTCTTCTGTTGTTTTGTATGTAGACCACTGTATGTACAGCTTTGTGTTGGTTGGGATGTACATTGTTTTTGTGGGAAAAATTTAATATATTTGTTACCATGCATTTGTGTGTTCTGAGTATAAAAAGAATATTCTCAAATATTTTACAACACACTTATGTATGTACTGTCTGTAGTAAGTGTAACACTGAACAAAAAAAGGTCATTATGATGAATGGAGAAGAAGTGTTTTCCATTCATCATAGTGTTTTCCATTGAGCACATCAGTGTTCAACTGGTTCTTATAAATGTCTATTCATATGATGGTTTGTGTGTGTCATTTGAAAACAAAATACCATTTTGAGAAGAAATAACATTGTTTTGAATGTAAAGTTTCATTTTGCAGGAGAATTGAGGGGTTTTGCCCATTGTGTGTGTTTTTTTTGGATTTGTGTGTAGAGTTCTGAGAATATGAGGCATGCTTTCAGAAAATGTGTGTAAACAATCGAGAAAAACTGTAACTAATATCTGCTTCTGTGCATAAAGGAGCATTCATTTAATTCTCCCCTAAACCACTAGATGGCACAAAACTTGCCGCATAAAATATTAAATTAATAATTTCATATAGTAAACTATATATATTGTTACTAATGCCATATACATTTCCCCCCCCCAAAAAAAAGCTCCAGATTCTATCGTTTTTAAAAAATATATTTATTTAAATATATATTTATTAAACAAAAATACATTTCCTTTATTTATTAAAATAAACAGGAAATAGTACAAGCGTTGCTGAAGTGATTGTTTTGAAAAAGTATTAGATATTATGCAGAACATATTACTTTATCTAATGTGTTTGTATCAGTAATGAGGCCCTTTTGCCCCGGTGACTCTTGTACCTCCAGAGAGCAAGGCCCTCCTCGTCACCTCACACATTTACATGAATATTAGGTGAAACAAACCACTTTAATAATTGATTTTCCCACAAAATCTTTTGATCCATCAATGTATAATTACAGTTTTTCTCGATTGCTTAAACACATTTCTTGAAACTATGCCTCGTATTCTCAAAACTGTAAACACAAATCCAATGTTTTTTTATTTTTTTATTCTCTCCTCTAAATTTTTTTTATATTTACTTACAGTAAGATGTGCGTGACCATACCATTGATAAAGACATGGGCAACTAGAGTGGCTTGAATTTCATCTGAGACTGCTTGTCTTCTTGTCCTTGCCCTTCCTGTGTAAAAAATAAAATAATGATGATGTCATCTTTCTAAAATCATTTTTACCCCCCTGTAATTTCGCTCCAAATCTCAAAAGTGAAAATTGTCATTTTGACCCTCCTCCTCCAAAATAGTGATACTCGGTAAGAAACATCTGTGACATTTAATGTTTTGGCTTTCATCATGTTTGTCTTTGTACAGAACAAATATATTACACAAAATAAAGAATTTGAGCTGGGGAAGTTTCAGAAATTTGGTTGATTTGACACGGAATGACCCTTATTACATTTTAATAACTTGTAATAACCTATTACATTTCAAAAGTAACCTGATGTGACAATGATATGCCATCATGTAAGCGAAGTCAACAGTGATTACAAGGTGATTGGTTTCATTTCATTTCTATGCTATTTGTAGCCCACTTATATCAAAACTGATTCATTGTAGTTTTTGGCCAGCGCATGAGATGGTTGATATCCCATCATGTTACCAATGTCAATCATTTCTACAAGATGTAAGTGGAATTTCATGTCATGGTCAATCTGTAGTCACGATTTAGCTATTAAATGACTATTTGACGTCTTTTAAACGCAAAATTGCTTGCTGGGTTAAGTGCAATTTTAAGTATATTTTTGAGAAGTACATAAAGTATATTTCTGTGAAGTAGGCTATTCAAAGTAGAATGAAAGTATACTATCTTATTTTTAGTTTAAAAGAAGTAGCCCATACTAATAGTAGCCTAAACTTGAATAAACTTCTTTTTCGTAAGGGAAGTCGAAGTCATCCTTGTAATACAATGGATATATCGCTATATATATATCCTTCTTCCTAAAAGAAGGAACAGTAAACATCAGATTTTCTTCTGCACTTCTTATACTCCCACCTGAACAAGGCTGCTAATTGGCTTCTCTAGTGATTTCGTTACCATGGGGACAGGCTGTTTGCTATTTCTTTGTGCTAATTTCTACGTTTCCCTGTTCATAATTATATATGTGGAAAAAGAGTTGAATCCTTTGATGTCACATTTACAATCCATATCTCCCAGGACGTCGATTGTGAACCAGCCGCGCGCGCCGCTCTCTACACCGCGTGACGTCACGTGGAGGGGCGGGTTTGCTAAATTACCCTTATTACATTCATTCATATCTTACACTAAAAGCAGGCGACGGCGAACCGGCGCGTCTCCTGCAGTGAAACAGTAATCCACATCGTCCATATTTCAGGAAAGGACGTAGAGGTAAGAATCCAGAATAAATCGACTCTATATAGCCTATTCTAGCAGCAGCATGAGATTGTGGAGTAAGTGGGTGAAAGTGCACGCGCGCGCAGCCTGTGGTGTATTCCTGTCCTCTACGGCATGATGACACTGACGTGCTACTTAAAACACAAGGTGATACCGGACAGCAACACCGGTTTTCTTTGAATAAAGCATAAATGGGTGTCATTTATGGTGTGCGATTAGTTTTTGTTTGTTTATGCATGTGTGTTGACATTCTGACACCCAAGAGCACCTGGTGTGTGTGTGTTGCACGACCTGGTGTGTGAGGGCATCTCGCCAAAGCGAGTTGCGTTGGAATTCGTTAGATTGTGTTGTTGTTGTTGTTGTTTGCAATGTAATCAGCGGAACTTGTCAACGTGATGCCGATATATCAGCTATAGCTCCTCTTGCTTCATAGTTCCGACAAATAAGTTAACTAATGTAAAGTGTGTGAAATCTTTGCGCGCAGCCTAACTTTTTTATGTAGGCTAGATATATTAATAACACATTGCCCATGTTATTAGGCTACTATAAATAAGGAACAGTTCATTCAAAATTTAAAATACTATGATTATTTACTCACCCTTATATAACATGTTGATCCAAAACCCGGGAAAACAAAAGGAGATACATGACAGCAGCCAGTCACCATTTACTTTCATTGTAAGCTATAGATGCTATGGAAGGAAAGGAAAGTCCCTAAACACTGCCTAATATCTAATATTGTGTCCTACGGAAGATACAAAGTCATATGGGTTTGAAATAAGATTAGTTTGAGTAACTGATGCATTTTCATATTTCAGTGAAGTGTCCCTTTAATTGAATAGTTCGATCATAGAGCAGGAACTATGATAGATATACAAATATTTAAATAGCCGATATCCTCTTTCTGTTGTACTATAAAGTAAGTCGGTACCCGTTGTGGCAGAATATATAATGCAAACTTATTAAATCACTGTGTCTGTGGCGGTAATGGCGCGCGTGACCTTTCCCCTAGTTTCCATCTGCACCAGTGCGTCACGTGATCACCGCTGCTGGGGGACTGAGGTATGACTTGCTGATACATAACATAGCACCCTCTTAACAAAATATGACCTTCATGGTATTCTTTATTAGATTCGCGTTATATGATGATAGTATCACTGTTATAAACAATTAACAATGACCTTATGAAAATACTATTGCATTTATGTCCCTTTGATAACGTATAGACTTGTTTAAGTGGTGATTGAACAAGGAAGTCTGTGTATTTGTGCTTTAATACTGTAATATATTATTTATAATATTGATTTATTATTACGATTATATTAATATGTACATTACACTACACATTTAAACAGCATTGCTGAACAGTTTAGCCTATTAGTTACTGTGCATTATATGTCATGGAACTTTTGATTCATGCCTTTTGATATATATTCATATTTGTTTTATTCAATATTCAAACAGTCCTGTCTGCCATTGGTTGGACAAACAGATAGACCCATCCCAAATTCACATAATTGGTTTAGCCAATGTTATTGTTGAACATACAAGGGCAATACAATGAACATACAAGGTCAATAACATATCAATTACATCAAATCAAATATTATGATAAACAAATAGCATATTTGAATTGAATTGGGAAAGCAGCAAGAAATTCAATAAATGTCTATAAATAAGTACAAAGAGTTTCAAAGAATACAAATTATTCAAAGAATAGATTTCAGACTTTAAAATATGTTTTAGCTTCTCTCTTTATAGCCATTATGTTGAATTTGTTTAGAATTATATTAATGAATTGGGTATAATAAACATTTATATCATTTTCTGTTTCTTTTGGCTTTGGCTATTTCTTTTTTGAGATTGCAAATTTTCTAGTTTCATATTTCATACTTTCCCAATTTTTTTGATATAAGCTATAATGTTATATTTTAGCGTTATTGTAACATATCCTTATCATACTTTTAACATTATTCTTACATTGTATATCTTCATGAAGTGAATTGTCTAATTTCCAGTAGTTGAAACAGAATCCTTGAGTTCTTGTATCTTCAAGACTGATATGGATCATTTTATGGTCACTGAAGACAGAAGGCACAATGTTAATCTCCTGAGTTTTATTTCCAAGTTCCTCAGACGTTAACCAAAAGTCAGTTCTAGATTGTAAGGATCTATCTTTATCAGGCTACTCCAAGTGAAGTCTATCTTATCAGAATTTCTGTGCCTCCATTCATCACACCAATTTAATTGGTAATTTAGATATAAATATATCAGTGTATTGGAACTGTCTACGAAGTATATTTGTGAGAAATCCACAATTTCTTCTCTAAAGTTTTGTAATAACAACCTGTTTTGCCAGCTATGATTGTCACCATAGATGTTCCCCAAAAATTAAACATTATTTTGATCAAAAGCCTTATGAAGCGAAGCGATGCGTTTTTGTAAGAAAAATCTACATATTTATAACTTTATAAACTATAATGCTTCCGGTACATTTTAAGCTATGAAACTTGCTGGATGTTTTAATGGTACAAAGATCTCTTAACCAAAAGATCAAGGACATTTGTTTTTTTCTCAATTCATAACCACATTAAACTTCCATTTTATGATGATTTCTCCCAAAAATCTGACATAATTTTGACCTATCAAACATTCCTGCATCTTTATTTACATCAGAGTGATGTTTACAATACAAACACTTGTGAAAGAGTTGCAGAGGTCATGAACAAAGCACATGCTGTAATCCGCTCTCTGTCTTTAAATACTTGAGGTCACACTGAACCGTAATACAAATGTGATTAGATTACAACTAATGTTTTATTACAGCAACATGTTGTGAAATTCACACATTAGGTGGCTTTATGTTACAATGTTTGTTCATGTCTCTTCTATAATAATGAACATTTTTCAATTCTACTCAATTTGTGAAAAACTCTGATATAATTTGTAATACAATGTTTGTATTAGATTTAAAAAATGCACTATAGAAGCAAGTTTTACATTTATTACCGAAGTCCATTTGAGGCTAGTCATTTTACTCGGCGGCCATCTTTGAATGCAAGCTCTTATCTCTTTGAATGGGGAAACATCAAGTTCTACAAAGCTGTTCACCAAGCTTACTATTACATTTCATATTTGAAATCACCAATGAAGTCTGACAACAACTGTCAACACATTTCGTTTCTAAATCACGATTAAAAACTGACACAATGACTTTACCAATCAGCGATTGGCTCATTTATGTAGGAGGCGGGGCTTATTCCGCAATATTGTGCGTTGTAGGTTCTCCCATTCATAGTAATATGAGTGACACCATCTTTGTATATCTAAAGTCTTTAATATTCATATTAAATTCTATAATAATCATTGTTCGATGGAGCAGTTGTTTTTTTCACATTAATAATAATGATTTATAAAGTTTCAGTACATTCTTCTGAATTGTGAGTCTCCAATAAAACTTTATTTATGTCTCTTGTCTATAAAGGCTCTTTGACTCAGCGAGGCAGTGACAGTGTGCAGTCAGCATGGCAGAAGCACATCAGGCGGTGGCCTTCCAGTTCACCGTCACTCCTGATGGCATCGACCTGCATCTGTGCCACGAGGCCTTACGTCAGGTCTACCTGTCAGGCCTTCACTCCTGGAAGAAGAGGTTCATCAGGTTCAAGGTGACCTCACAGCTGACTTTCTTTTGGAACTGATTAAGTAGTTAATGTACATGAATAGTGCTATCTAATCAGCACTCGGAATGTCACTTTGAAAAGTTCAAAGTTGAATTGATTTTTTGAGGTAGAATTAGAGCTGTGGTATACTGTATATGATATGATAATTGTCCATGTAAGCTGAGACTAGTATTGTGTTTTGACCTATATATTATATTATATTATATTATATTATATTATATTATATTATATTATATTATATTATATTATATTATATTATATTATATTATATTATATATTACATTTGTAATATTACATTATTGTGTGTTTCTGTAGAATGGTGTCATGACTGGGGTCTATCCAGGAAGTCCTTCAGGGCTCCTGGTTGTTCTGGTGGGTTATGTGTCCACCACCAAATATGCCAGAATAGACCCTTCCCTTGGGATATTCACTAAACTATCGACACACCTACCAATCAGGTAACCCACTGATAAACTGTCATCTGTTTTTCTGTAGTTATTAACAATGTATTTGGAATCTGTTATTGGGAGAAAGTATACAGTTGTAATCAAAATTATTCAGCCTCATTGCAAATCAGGTTTATTGGAAAAATTTACAGACTTTCAGATGTTTTACAATTAGGGTTGGGAATCGTAAGAAATTTTCCGGTTCCGATTCTGGTTCCGCCAAACGATTCCGGTTTCGGTTCCGGTTCCCATTCAATAAAAATTATTCAAACAACTAATAAAAAAAATAGTAGTAAGGGGAAAATGCACAATCCTTTTTGTGTTTATTTCTTATACTTGTCAAATGAGTTTAACAGACTGGCAATGTCAACAAATTCAACATATTATTTAGCAATTCTTAAAAAAAAAAAAAAAAATTCTGAAGGAAAATAAACATTTCTGCATTCTCTAGGACAATTTGGGACCTCTCCTATAGCGTATTGTATCTCCAGCAGTGGAGAATACCCTCTCAGAAGGGGTAGAATATGCTTGAACACACATGTAAGATCCAGACAGGTGAAACATAATATTTTTTAAATCGGTTTGAATGATTGATATTACTTCTCTATGTTTATGTCTATGACGAGGTGAGTCACACAGGCACTGGGATACTCCGCAGCGGTGCCGACCCGACCCGTGTAAAGTAGTCTGAGTCTAAGCGCTTATTACAGGCCGTATTACAGTAGTGATTCAGGATAAGACAAAAACACGGTTTGAAAAAAAGGCATTCATGATGTACTCGCTCATTATTTTGTAAATTCTGAACATAAAAAAAGTTACAGACTGCAGCTTTAACAGCGCCTTATGACGCATCAGATATAATCGATACACTTGTTATTTGAAGCGACTTTAAAAAGGTGATTAACTCTGTATTGGTTGCTACCGTAGACATCAGTGTTTATACTCGAACTATAAACTTTTATCTCAGTATTTCTGTGATCATTTGAATATTTGTAACACAGAAATATCGATACTGTGTGGTTGAAAAGACTGTGAAAGTAAAGCTGTTTCATATATATTAACATTTGTTCTCTCAACGACAGCGCAAACAGATTTGAATGTTCCGGTGTGAAGTTTTTGTCATTTAGGAATAAGATGGGTGTTTGAATCGAGATTGAGATCGTTTAAAGATTAATTGTGCAGCTCTACTGTCTTTATACTCTCTCTCGCTTTCTCTCTGCGTTGATATCTGACTCAAAACGTATATGTGTAGCGCGAGGGCCAGTGCATTCATTACTATTTTAATATCCATGAGGTGAGGCGTCGCTATTAAAGGATTTAAGCTCCCAGCACTTCGCCCACACATCGCACCAGAACCGCTTTCGGAACCGAAACTTAGGAATTTCGCACGGTTACGGTATTTTTGAAAAACACTAACGGAACTGATTTTCGATTCCCAACCCAATTTATAATGATCAAATCAAACAAAAGTAATTGAAATAGCTCAACACAACTAATGCTTTAAGTGGTTTCCCCAAATTCAACTGAAAATTCAACTTTTAATGACCTCCTCGTGACACTCAACAAACCCAAGCTAGTTCAGATTTTTCATGTGTTTTAGCTCAAGCACACCTGGTGCAACTAATGAAGCCCTTGATTAGTTGAATCAGGTGTGCTTGAGACTAATCTGTTCTGCAGATTTGTGCTGTTGTGAGGGATTCTATTCAGGGGGGAGTATAATTTTAAGTCATTAAAAGTTGAATTTTCAGTTGAATTTGGGGGAAACTACGTGAAACGTATTGTGTTGAGCTATATCAATTATTTTTTGTTTGATTTGTTCATTGCAAACAGCTGAAAGTCTGTAAATGTTGCCGATAAACCTGATTTGCAATGGGGGCTGAATAATATTGATTATAACTGTATCTGTCAGACATTCAAAGTCATATGCAAACATTTGATTGCTTGTTTTGTAGTACTTTTTTATTGTGTTTTATTGTTTTGTTTTGTGAGATATTGTGGTTGCAATGGTAACATTTTGTAAAGTCTGAAAGGTCCATAGACCATGATGCCTATAATGTGCAGTAAAATGCACTAATGACCTTGAGAGCAGGAGAGCAGAAAGTTCAAGCATCAAAGGTTTCTATTTGTAGTTTTTTTTTTTTTTATCTATTATCTTCAAAACAGATTACAGTGTTATACAAGTAACTCCCTGAACAGTTTTTATTACTATATCACACACAGTCTGCCCGCTTACTTTATGAGCAGTCACAAAACAATTCATATTCAATGCAGTCTCTGAAATTCATATTAAAGTATCATTTTAATCAAATAAATCAACTGTAAATGACATCCAGTATTTATTATGATTTTACAGTAGTGTACTGAAAGCAAAACCAGACTACTACTGCATTTTTCAGCAACTACAGTATTTTGGTGGAAACTATGGTCATTTTTACCATAGCATTACAGGGCATTGCTGATTATTTCTCACCTAATGGCTGTGTTTGCCTGCAGTAAGTACGTAACAGAAGAAGGGCAGCGTATTGTTGGTGGTGTGCTGGTTGGGACAGGATTGTGGATTACTGTGACTTTCGTTATGAGGAACATCCTTAAGTGCTTGCTGTCCTGGCATGGCTGGATGTTCAGTCGCCATGGATCTTTATCCCTGAAAACAAAGATTTGGCTGGTGAGTGTGGCCCTGATGGAGAATTTCACATAAACTAATAATTTACCTAAAAGAAATAGCCATTTTTGTAGTCCATATGACTCTGTCCTTATGAACTGTTCGTTTAACACTTCAACCCAGCTTTGTAAATATTTTCCTATGTATATTCAGCTAGAGTTCAAAGTCTTAATGAATTTGTTTTATAACATAATTTCAGCACTGTTCCAGTAATGGCATATTTCTTCAGAAGTGTTCTCCAAGTCATTGTGTCATTGCTCTTCTGATATCACTGGAATATGTCTGGTTTTATCATTGGAAAGTATTCATGTTTGTCTCATGTCTGACTTGTGACCCAATATTATCACCTCAGGTATTGGTGAAGTTATTTTCTGGGCAAAAGCCAATGCTCTACAGCTTCCAGAGTTCACTGCCGCGGTTGCCAGTGCCTCCTGTAAAAGACACCATCCGAAGAGTAAGTCAAGCATTTTCATTGCGTCCTAAAATGATCTTATTCATTAATAGATCAAATTTGAAATAACCATTTGAAAATTCAACCATTTCAACCATTTTTTTTAAAAGGACCCTCACTTCTTCACACCTATATATTATATATATATATTTTTTTTTTTTCAGTATCTTGAGTCAGCTCGTCCTCTGATGGACGATGAACAGTACAAACGTATGGAGGGGTTGGCAAAGGACTTTGAGAAGAACTTGGGCCCCAAACTGCAGTGGTACTTGAAGCTCAAATCCTGGTGGACATCCAATTACGTAAGTTCACACTGCACCTATTATTCAAAGGTACTCTTTTCTTGAGGGATTTGGGGAACATTTAATAAAAAAAAATTGCAGTCTTATTATATCTGTTTATAAAAATGCCTTGGAACCTAAACTGATGAGCCAAAACAATATGGCCGCCTGTCTAATATGCCGTTGGTCCTCTGCGTGCTGCCAAAACAGCAACCGACCCGCCGAGGCATGGACTCTACAAGACCCCTGAAGGTGTCCTGTGGTTTCTGGCTCTAAGAGGTTAGCAGCAGATCCTTCAAGTCCTGTAAGTTTCGAGGTTTAGCCTCCGTGGATTGAACTTGTTGGTCCAGCACATCCCACAGATGCTCAATTGGATTGAGATCTAGAGATCTAGACATCTAGTGTTGTGACACATTCCTCCCATAACCATCATTAACATTTTGTGTGACAGTAGACCTTATGTTGGCTCGGACCAGATGGTATAGCCTTTGTTGCCTCCTCGGACCACTGTTGGTAAATTCTCACCACTGCTGACCAGGAGCAACACACAAGCTTTGCTGTTTCAGTCGCCTTGCCATAATTTGGCCCTTTAATCTACCCAGACCTTAATATGTGGGCTTGTTAGGAGAGGATCAATGATATTCGCTTCACCTGCTGTGACTGGTCATAATGTTCTGGCTCATCAGTGTATTTCAAGTACATCTTTCATTCAAAATAGCATGAAGCTTCTTAAATTATGAACCTTAATGTACCTATATTTGAGATTTGGTTCTACTGTCATCCTCTCAGGTCAGCGACTGGTGGGAAGAGTATATTTATCTCAGAGGTCGAGGACCAATCATGGTCAACAGCAACTACTATGCGATGGTAAGGGTGTTATGAAATGGTTAATTCGTTTTTTTGTTATAAATAAATAAATTGTCAAGTTGTCAAAAACATAATCAAGATGATGAAACTCAAAAATAATCCATTAAAACATTGAATGGATAGCTTGTCACATAAGCTATTTTAAAATCGGACATCCGGGTCACGGCACCAATTTGTGTAGTGCAGCGATTAAGGCTTAGAGATGGAAAGTTGATTGTAACTAATTTAACTCAAGGTTGCTCAAGGGAGATTGTTCCTGTAATACATTCATAACTTCATAACATCTCAGTTAGAGTGAATGTCACTTTCTCTGTCTTTATCAGGACTTCCTCTTTGTGATCCCGACTTCCATCCAAGCTGCCCGTGCTGGTAATTCCATCCACGCACTCATGATGTACAGAAGAAAACTGGACAGAGCGCAGATCAAACCAGTGAGTCCACAAAAGAGTCTTTAACACAAGCATATTTGTCTATTTTACATTAAATCAATACATAATCTTTTTTTTTTACCATCGTTCTATTTAAGGATAATGGCTTAGTTTTACCACTGATGAAGGAAACCACACACGTTTAAGTGTCTGCTTGAAGAATATCCACTTTAAAACCCCGTTCACACCAAGAACGATAACTATAAAGATGACTATAACGATAATGTCCACACCAACGCACAACATTGTTCTGTTTATAATAAGCATGTGCTACAGTTATGCTCAAGCTCTTTAAAGCAAGATTTGCGATCATTATTAATATCGTTCATCAGCTAGAAAAAATAGTTTTGAAAGTAATTCCAACAATATAGTATACTCTGTGCCATTTGTGTTATATTTGTGGTGTGGACTCTGCGATTCTTTTACTTCCTTGGTGTGCCTACATAATAGATCTTAGATTTAAAGAACTAGTTTGTCCTAAAAGTAAAGCATTTCGCTATCTTGTCACCTGCATGATTTTCTTTATTCTGAGGAACACACAGATATTTTGTCGAATGTCCAAGCCGCTGTTTTCCATACAACTCATTGTCCATAAAAAAACAAAAACACCATGAAACTAGTCAATATGACTCACGACTTATGTATTTATCAAGCTTTTTGAAGTCATACGATTGCTTTCTGTGTGAAACAAATCTTATTCTTCATTATTCTGGTATGAATGATGGTTTTACTGATCTAGGTTTAAATGTTGGTCTTTTTAAAAGTGCCTCTTTTGGGTGATCTATTCCCTTAAGTATAGTACGTTCTCTTGGATTGTTACTGTTGTTCATAGGTCAGGGTAATGTATGGGTCAGTGGCGGTAAAGCACTACTCAGAACTTCAGATGAAACATTAACTTCTTCTGTAAATTGAGCTTCAATGATCACGAGGTCTTTGACTTCACAGAAGGAAAAGATGAGGCTTGGGTTAGTTGGTTAGTTTATTGCTTTTATTTGTAGATACATTTAGTAAAAGCTAATGTTGCTCTATAGCATGCAGTAGAGGTGGCCAAAATCTTGGCATTAGTCACTGTATATTGTGATAATCGTAAATATTTCATGATATTGTTTTACATGATAATTACATTTTATATTATATATATTAAATCATTACATTTGATAGTGCAGTGAATGAATTATACTACATGCAGTATGATATATTATTAAGTATACATACACACTACCATTCAAAAGTTTGGGGTTTGTACGTTCTTTTAATGTTTTTTGAAAGAAGTCTCTGATGCTCACCAAGGCTGCGTTTATTTGGTAAAAATACAGTAAAACAGTAATATTGTAAAATTAATTAATCTAATTAATCACATATTAATCACACATCAAATTCGGCTGAGAAATTACCCCCAAAAGATCATTTAAAGTCATTATTGTGTTAAATGAGAAAAGAATCAAAAAGACATTACATTTTTTTGATTCGACATAGACTTTATTACACAAATGTTTAGGCTTCAACGGCCATAAGGCCGTAAATGGTGACAGAATGATGGGGTCCTTATTAATATGAAAAAAATAAAATAAATATATATATATATATATGAAATGATACTCTAAAAAAAAAACTAAAACTGCCAGTAGGTGGCAGTATACAGGGCTGGGTTTAGCTTGAAGTGAGATTTTTGTTGGGGGGGGGGGGGGGGGGTAACTAAAACATTTGGTAACTAAATAGAATTTTATGAAGTTTAGTGACAACATTTTACAATGTTTACATTGTACAATGACTGGTAGGATACAGTTTTTATTATTGCTTGACAAAAATTCTTGTGATTTGATTCCGATTTTGATTCAATATTGACTACTTTGGATACATGTTTATTTTAAATTTTACTTAAAAAAATAATCTCACCTAATGCTGTAAACATAGAGGGCCCAATCTGCTGGTATTATTAAAGGTTAAAAATAAGAAATGAAATTAAATATAATGCCGTTTTTGTTATAATAACAATTATTTAATGACATAAGTAAAAATATAATAAATATGTAATCTAGTGCTCAGCAAAATCTCCTCTCTAGCTATTTTTTCTATTCAATTAACATGCTATGGTCATTAAATGGCTTTCCTGAGGTAAATGTAACGTTATGTGACATAATTGTTCTCCTGTTATTATATATTGACCTCTTTCCGTGGTTGAAAAACACTAATTGGTCGATATTATGTATACTTTCGGTAAGTTGTACTGCATCTTTAAATAAAAAAGTAACAGATGATCGGTTCATGTGCACTTGAACTGAGGCGCTCAGCGATCTGTCACGTCACATTTACAAGCGCCAAACGTATTTTTGTCTGAATTTCGTAATAAAATGGACGGAATCTAAGAGCTGATAATTAGTTTAATATTAAAAGTACCTCTTTGCTCCGCAATTTTTCTGTGCGTGAGAAAATGGATGTGTGGCGTGAGAGCGTGTGAAAAGTGTCAATTGCTTGAGTCTCACGCTCAATGCGTGAGAGTTGGCAGCCCTGAGTATATGTCTAAATGAGTAAAACATTGAGTCATTCATAAATTTGATTAATTCAAACGGCTGATTCATTGAGGAATGAAGAAGTAAATGACTCTTTATGAATGGACCATTGAATCATTGGTTCACCGACTGATTCGCTTAAAACACAGATTCAAAAAACACAGAAATGAAACACCGTTGTGTGTTGTTCGGAAATGCACAACAGTTCTGCTCTGGCTTTATAAGTAATATTTTAATTTGCCAAATTCAACCAAAGCAGACAATATTGTGTCTAAAATATAATACAATATTAACTTCTTATTTATTGAACTGTTGAGTAAAATCAATATCACATTTGCAGTCGTGCTATATATTGTTTTATAATAATGTTTTTGTCTCTCCTACTTCATGTCAAATTTGTTTTAGTGCATGTTGGTGTCTGTTGATTTTGTTTAGTTTTCATTTGTACTGTATAATGACCAGATCAGTAGACCCATGTTGAAAAAGGCTGTTTGTCATGTCATACCATGCCTCTCTCTCTCTCTCTCTCTCTCTCTCTCTCTCTCTCTCTCTCTCTCTCTCTCTCTCTCTCTCTCTCTCTCTCACTCTCTCTCTCTCTAACCCTCTCTACTCTTTCTGCACGACTGTGAAAGAGCCCCCCTCATAAACGATCTTCTGTTTTGTTCCTCGCACCCGGACGTTGCTGTGTTTGCTATGTGTACTCACACACCACATGCACAGTTATTCTTGCTGGAGAATCGCGTGCCGCTGTGCTCGGCACAGTGGGAGCGGATGTTTAACTCGTCCCGCATCCCCGGGCTTGAGACAGGTAAGAGGAGGGGCTCGTCCGACACGACCCACAGCTCACCCGCGCTCCTTCCTCAGCTCCAGAAACATGCAGACTCAGCCTCAGGACAACAGCACAGTAGACACTACAATAGAGCTGCGTCTTCACTTACAGTGGTCCACTGATGCAGGCTTTTTATTGGCTGATTTCCAGAGAGCAGGGTGGACAAAGATGGACAATTTATATTATATCATATCATTTAATGATTAATCAGTTGAGACCAAAGCAGAATACTTCTTTTTATCCCTGTGTGCACCAATCCCATCTGGTGGGTTTGCTGCCAAAAAGCTTTTTTTTTCTTTTTTTATCTGACCATAGAATCTGACCAAGTTTTTGAATGAAAGATTAAAAGGATAAACAATGGAGATTTATTTTTACAGCCGTCTTTGCTCATATTTACCAAGGGTGCAAATATTAGTGGAGGGCACAGTATATAAATATAGAAAATAATTAAATTAATATCTTGTTAGGTAACAGCCATAATATTGTATAAAACATTTGTATTATTTTTTCATTTTGCAATCTTTAAACTTCTTTATATATATATATATATATATATAGTCAATCAGTCACCGTAAAAATTGGCCTAGACCATTGGAAAACACATATCATGTGACCACTAACAAATAATCTTAAAATAGCATATATCACAGCCTGAACAATATATTGGTCAACACTGTTTTGAAATTGTTATTAGACGATATCATTTGCGTATTAATTTGACTGTAGCCAGTCCTGTGCTGTTATCTGGAGGCCAAGTCACCATGTTGAACTCATTCCTCCTGATGATCCTTCACTTCACTCCTCCCACTTTTTTCTTTTTGTTTCCAGTTTTCCATTACTCTGTTTTCCCCTCCAGGTTTCCATAGTGGTATTTTGGGTTTCTTCCTTGTTCCTCTGTTACTGTTTGACCTTCCCTTCTGCTTCACAGCTCATGGTTTTAAACACTATCCCCATGTGCTCGTCCCAGTACGAGCGTATGTTCAACACCAGTCGAACTCCAGGTGTAGAAGCAGGTAGAGCTTCCCTCGAGCCTGCTTCATGAACCTTTATTTGACCATTAATCTGCTTCTAGATGCTAGTGAGTGACTGCTGTGGGCCTAAAATGCATGCGCTAGTCGGTTTGGTTCACAACACTGTGATTTGGGTTTGCTTTAAACACTGAACTCTATATAGCGGATGTTAAGAAGCAGATGGCGAGGAATTTAACATGCACTTAACTGTTTCATAACTCGATAACCTATTGTGTGATTTAATGATTAACCTGTAATCTTAACCAGGATGAATGAGGAACAGGAAATAGCTTGTTTTTACACCCGTCATGCAGTGGTTCCAGTGAAAGATATCTGTTATTTCTATTGCCACTCTTTTATAACATAAACTCAAGAGGGACACAAGTGTGTGAGTGGTTTTAAATGCTGAATTGATTCTAGATTAGTAACTAATATACTTTATCTTATGACTTACAGTATCATTTATCATCAGATCACTTATGATCTACAGTATTATTTAGAAAATGAATGTAATATAATAATAAAATGGGAAACAAGAGTGCGAGTAGTTTTAAATGTTGAATTAGTTCTAATTTGTACCAACTAATGACTTTGACTTATGACATTTAGAAAATTAATATAATGATAATGTAATATAATAAAGTACAATGTGAGTGAAATCTATGAAATTTGTCGCTAATTATTACTATTAAAATCTAATAATAAATTATTACTAAACTAATATATATATATATATATATATATATATATATTAGAATAACTATAATTCCATTTATAGTGTTAATGCAGAAATCCAAATAATAATAAATGTCGTATATATATATATATATATATCCTCCATCAGATCACATAATAATAATAATAAATAATGTATTACTAATTTATTACTATGAATTATTTCATAGTACTACATAAAAATATATACTTTTTATGTAGTATAATCAAGTATAATCAAACTTGTACTTCATAAAAATATATAATTTAAAATTATAATTTTATATATTTTGTATAATATAATAAAATATATTTTTTATTACACAGCTCTATGGAAAGTTTTATTCCATTGATTCTAATCCAAATATTTTTGCATAATGGCCGCTAAACTGTATAATTGACGGTTGTCACATGCAGCCGATTTCTTACATAAATCTTTTTTCTCTCAAATCAATATTTCATAATTATATATTTGGTTAGTAGTCATGTAATACGTGTCTTAATGTATATGTGTTCAGTGTAGAAACCAAGCGTTTGGTCTTTCTTCTGTACTTTGCCTTTTTTCCCGCCTGCTTTTCTCATCATAGTTTTCTGACCACCACCATTAATCATTTAACCCTTAACAAATACAGTCTAATTATGACACAACTTCAATTGCACAAATAATTGTTGAATGAGCCACAGAATAATGTTACTTTGATTTCATGCACATTTATACACCTCCATCCTTCACGTCCATATTCTTCATCATCAGACGTCCTTCAGCATGTGAATGAGAGCAAACACATCGCCGTTTTCCACAAGGGCCGCTTTTACAAGGTGTGGATGTTTTACGACGGACGGTTGCTGTTGCCTCGAGAAATTGAGCAGCAGATTGAAAGGATCTTGATGGACAAGTCCGAGCCTCAGCCAGGAGAGGAGATGCTGGCCGCACTGACAGCGGGCGACAGGTGCCCTTTTTATTTATTTATTATTATTTTATTACATTTTTAGAATATTTTAACTTTTGGCAGCCTGGTAAAATGATAAAACGAGAGATTTTAAATGGTGAATGAGATTGCATTAAAGAGGACCTATTATGCTTTTTTACACTTTCAGCTTTCTTTAGTGTGTAATGTTGCTGTTGGAGCATTAAAATGGTGTGCAAAGTTCAAAAGGGAGTCATTCTTTATATTAGTGTCACAGTTTCTGAATTCCCTGAAACTCCTTGATTGTAGTCTTGAGTTTTCTTCCGGGAACGAACACATCACAACATTCCTCATTTAAATAATCCCTGTCCAAAACATATGCAAGAAAAAGGGGCGGGGCTTGGTTGAGTTGCGTTAGTAGTGTGTAAAGCTACGTTCACTCCGTCAGGCCAAATCCGATTTTTGTGCATATCCAATTGAAATCCCTTCAGATTTAGCAAGGTCATCTATAAATCAGTTCATCAATACATTAATGCAGCAAAGTCTGTTTTAAAGTCTGTTTCTGTCTCCCCCATTGTCTCTGTCTCGACCACGTGACCATAATTATAACAGCAATAAAACCAACTTATCTGATCGTGGTCATGGTATCTAAGACCTTCTTGCCCTTGTTGGGGGGGATGGGACCACAGATCCCAGAGTGAGTTTTAAATATTATTTGTTAAACTATAACAAATACTTGTGTCTGATTTGTCTCAGTCGTTACACTATATTGTTAAAGGTGCTATATGAAGGTGACTTGACTTGGCTTTACGGAAGAATAGGCTTCATAGAGACAGGAACTGCTGTAAACAGAGCATTAGTGACAGACGAGGAAGAGAGGTGATGCTGTAATGGACGTAGGCCAGTAAGAGTTGTGTGTGTAACGGTTGCGGTTAGCGCCTTGTTAGTGCGTCGAAGACCCTGGTTGGAGTCCCGCTCGGACTGGGTCGAGTAGGACCGGTTACACTGCAACAATGTGAAAAATCATGTGTTTTTTGATCATTCAAACATTCAAAACTTTTCTAGAAGACCCCAAACACAAAATCAAGACTTTGTAAAAGGGCATAATATGGCTTCTTTAATATTTAGGGAAGAGAACATTCTGCGGCTGCTAAATCTACAAATCTCAGCTTTCATTCAGGAAACTGTGTTTCCTCTCTTTCTGTTCAGTGAAATGTGATCAAGGCTAATTAAAGAACATGCAATGAGCCAAGTGATTATATCTATGCTTTTGTTCCCCATTACCCAGAGTTCCCTGGGCCAAAGCCCGCACACAGTTCTTCAGTCGTGGGAAGAACAAGCAGTCTCTGGATGCTGTGGAGAAGGCCGCTTTCTTTGTTACTCTGGATGACAGCGAACAGCGTTTTGATCCGGACAATCCGGTCCAATCGCTGGACAGCTACGGCAAATCTCTGCTCCACGGAAAGTGTTATGACAGGTGACTAAGAGCTCTCTTGATTATAATTAAATTAGATAATAAAATCCCTTATTTCGAAACATAATATATTTCTTTCAAGAAATAATTTCATTTTTAGTTAATGTACACTACTGTTCAAAAGTTTTGGGTCAGTAAGATATTTTATTTTGAAAGAAATTAACAATTTTATTCAGCAAAGGGTGCATTTGATTAATCAGAAGTGACAGTACACTTTTATAATCTTACAAAAGATTTGTATTTTAAATAAATGCTGTTCTTTTGAACTTTCTTTTTATCAAAGATTCCTAAAGAAAATCACGATTTCCACAAATATATTAATCAGCACGACTGTTTTCTGCACTGATAATAATAGCAGTAAATCATCATATTAGAATGATTTCTGAAGGATCATGTGACACTGAAGACTGGAGTAATGATGCTGAAAATTCAGCTTTGATCACAGGAATAAATTACATTTTAAAATATATTAAGGAAATATTAAGTTTATTGTATATTATAATAATATTTCACAATATTACTGTTTAACTGTATTGTTGATCAAATAAATGCAGGCTTAGTCAGCAGAAGAGACTTCTTTCAAATACATTAAAAACAAGCTTACCAACCCCAAACACAATAGTGTCTTAATTATTATTTCACTTCATTGTGTGTGTTTTTTTTCTCCAGATGGTTCGATAAGTCTTTCAACCTTATTGTGTTCAAGAACGGCACTATGGGATTGAATGGAGAACACTCCTGGGCCGATGCTCCCGTCATTGGCCATTTGTGGGAGGTGAAGAAACCAATTCATTGAAATACTGAGATATATGAAGTGTAAGATTTGATAGATCCCTTTTCAGGGTTCTTTGATGAATAGAAATTTCTCAAGAACAGTATTTATTTGAAATAGAAATCTTTTGTAACATTATAAATGTCTTTACTGTTGCTTTTGATAAACTTGATGCATCCCTGCTGAATAAAAGTATTAATTTCTTTCCCCAAAAAATCGTACTGAACTCAAACTTTTGAACATTAGTGCATGTAATGTAATATTTATAAATATGTTGTGTGTATGTGTGTGGTAGCACGTCTTGTCATCGGATCCAGTGCGACTGGGCTATAGTGAGGATGGACACTGCAAAGGAAACCCCCACCCCAACCTCCCGGGACCCCAGAGACTGCAGTGGGACATCCCAGAAGAGGTCAGTTAAGATGTTTATTGTGCACTTTAGACATGCCCCACTTGCTCTTCATAGTTTAATATAGAAATACCCCTTTCCTTCACAGTGCCAGGCAGTGATCGACAGCTCTCTGAAAGTGGCCCAAGCTCTGGCGGACGACGTGGACATGCACATATTCCCCTTCAACGACTTTGGCAAAGGCCTGATCAAGAAATGCAAGACAAGCCCTGACGGCTTTATTCAGCTCGCCCTCCAGCTGGCACACTTCAGAGTACGTGAGATTATCTGAGGGTGTGTTCACACTTGGCAGGGGTGCGTTTCCCAAAAGCATCGTTAGCCAACTATGGTCGTAAGTTCCTCAACGTCCCCAGAGTCGGTGTTTCCCAAAACCATCGTTCCAATGAACATTCGCAAACAGCTTTGCAAAGTTGTGTGTTTGGAACGACAGCTCTCGACCTGTGGTTAGAAGCAGAGTTTCATGTTTGCACGACATCTTATCTTGTCCTTATCTTGAGCAAAATAAGCAAGCTGACATTCAGTACAATCTATGTATCTTATTTAGAATACATACAAATGTAATTTACGTCTTTTAGTTTGTCAAGAGATTTAAAGCGTCGTCTTTGAAGAGTGCGCATGTGCGAACGTGCTCTAGTACGTAAGAACGAGCCTATGATTGAATCTGGAAATAAAGCAAAATAACTGAGAAAAATGAGAAATAGTCCTCAGATGCCGTGTTCGTAATATACAGCAAAACATCTAGCACTGATTTGATCTCAAACAGATTCATTAAAAGAATTTATTTCTCCACCATGTGCGTGGAGAAAATTTGGCCGATATATTAAAGCTTATAAATTATGGATTATTTCCTTTCGAACTGTTGGCACTGTTCGCCAAGATGGTTTTGAATTGCTTAAAATATGATTGGAATCACTTCAAAAAAGGAAAATACAGTTTGGGGGCGGCAGTGGCTCAGTGGTTCATATAGATTGTCTACAAACCGGAAGGATGGGGGTTCAATCCCCGGTTCCACCTGACCAAGTGTCGAGGTGTCCATGAGCCATGAGGTGTCCATGTCCATGAGGTGTCCACCTAACCCCAGCTGCTCCCGACGAGCTGGATGGCGCCTTGCATGGCTGACACTGCCGTCGGTGTATGAATGAGTGAATGAATGGGTGAATGTGAGGCAATATGTAAAGCGCTTTGGTGGCCATGGGTCTGTTGAAAGCGCTATATAAATGCAGTCCATTTACCATTTAAGTCTGTCATGTTGGCTTCATAAAATTATTGCTCTTGTAATCAGGCTCTCAAAAAATATATAAAAATTTGGATTTATATATCGGCCAACATATTGGTTATCGGCTTTCAAATATAAAGAATTATCGGTTATCGATATCGGGCAAAATTTTCATATCGGTGCATCCCTAATTAAAATGAACTCTGGTGCGATTGCTCTGTTAGTGCAGCTCATTTGAATAAGTGTGAACGCTGCCATCCGAACCCTGGTGCGCACCAAACAAGCGTACCGTGACCCATCTTTTCATGGGATCTCGGTCCACTTTCAAACTAACTCTGTTGCGGTGCGGTGCGGTTCGAATGAAATATGAAAGCAACATGGACCAAAAACATGTAAACAAACCAAAATTAGGACGTGATGCGACCCTAAAAAGGACCGAATGTTCAAGCATACCTGTTTTTCTCAAGGTATCTCCAATGCGTCTCCTCACAGCAGATCTTCATTTGTGTGTGTGACCGAGGAATTCCTACCGCTGTTTTGTCTCCTTTACACATTTTATAAGCTCTTCACGAGTTCTCAGGACGAATTTTATCATTTACGTTTTTGGTCCGGACCAAAAGATCCAAGAGAACTACAAGTGTGAACACGCCATGAGATTCTTTAGATCTTTGTGGATTCCTCATCAGATTTCTGTAGAATATGTTAAATGTTTCCTCCTGCAGGATAAAGGCAAGTTCTGCCTGACGTACGAAGCGTCCATGACGCGTCTGTTCAGAGAGGGCCGCACTGAGACCGTGCGCTCCTGCACCACCCATACCTGCGATTTCGTCCGAGCCATGATGAATGGAAAAGCAACGGTGGGGTTGACTTAAATGGCTAGCTAGTTTCAGTGCAAGTGTGTTTACTAATTTCAACATGTCTTTTTATTTTCTCAGAGAGAAGAGAAGTTGAAGCTGCTGAGAGCGGCAGCAGAAAAGCACCAGGATATGTACAGACTGGCCATGACAGGAAACGGCATCGACCGCCATCTTTTCTGCCTCTACTTAGTGTCCAAGTACCTCGGGGAAGATTCAGCTTTCCTCAAAGAGGTTTGAGACCTGTCACAAAATAAAGTGCCATTTCAAAGGGGTGCAACGGCACACGTATTCTTACCAAGCATTTTCATTTTCGTTTTAATATCGACAATATCGTTTATATCTAAAATAAACCCATCTAAAATAAAAAATAAAATAACTAAGTATACAGCGTGAGCTTCTGTCGGATAAGTGCACCGTCCAAGTTGTCTTAGGGCCCTTTCTTGTTTGGTTCGGATTTTCGGACTTTTCAGTTTGATCCGAATCAAAATCCGTCGAATTGACAACACGCTGACGTCAGACGCACGTCCCTTTACAAACCTCCCCTGGACCACGGCCCGGACCAAACAGACGAAATTTCGTCCGACAAAAAGAGGTAGTCTCGGTCCGGATCAAACTGAACAAAGGTTTGGTTCGTTTCTAGTGTGAAAGTATTTTCTGTATGGTTCGGACTTTCAGACCATTTGTTCCGGTGGTTCTCGCAGGATTGCTTGCAGTCTTCTCCTCCTTTCCTGCCAGCGACGATAAAATGTTCGCACAACGAGGACGTTCATTTGGCGAATTTGAACTAGCCTCGAGTATAGTTGGTGCTGCAGGGAGTAATGCCGTGATAATAACAGTATAGTGGCAACGATATGCATTTGTTCATTCATTCTTTTTGTCAAAGTTACCCGCCGAATTGACAACACGCTACGTCACGCTAACGTCAGACGCACGTCCGTTTACAAACCAATCAATGTCAAGAAGCAGCCCACATAGATGATGATGACAGGACGCAAGTGTGTCATGTAAAGTTCTTTAGTGCGCTCGCATAATTGCAATGTGAAACCAAACCAAAACTTACCGAATGTATGAAATGAATCAAAACATGAACTTTGGTTCGGACCTTCTGACTTTCAGGTGTGAAAACACTCTTAAACATGGGATGTACTTTATATTAAGCACTTCAAACTAACGGAGCGGTCATACTACACTTTTCGTTCTATTTTTGTGTACCGTTCCACCCCTACTAATTCATAGATTTTTTAACCTAAAAACGTTTCAGTTTTGATAGCCCTTTGGAAGCTGTATAGTTTGTGACGGGTTGGGTTTGTTCCAGGTGTTGTCCGAGCCCTGGAGGTTGTCCACCAGCCAGACTCCTCTCCAACAGGCCGAGCTGTTTGATTTAAAGAGACATCCCGAATATGTCACCAGCGGAGGTGGATTTGGACCGGTAAGTTCAAGCAGAACCTGATTTCACCAAGTGGAACATGTTCCTGGATCAACATATTTGTTCATCCAGGAACAACATTCCAATCAACCAATCAGATTTGAGGGACAAGGTTACGGTTTGTCAAGTTTAGGCTTAAAACCAGGGTTAGGTGCTTCTACATCAGTGTTATTCAGCTGTCGTTTCCCTCTGATTTTAGGGATACGTTATAGGTAGAGTTAGATTTAGGGGTAAGGATATGGTTAGGACCAATTTCGGATGGGAATGTTGTTCCAGAATCAGCTAAATATGTTGACCCAGGAACGCGTCTAACTTGGCAAAATCGGGACGTGCCTAAGTTTCTAACACTGTGTCCTACCTGGAAATGATGCAACTGTTGGTATACATCACTATTTGAAACTTTGGGGTTGGTATGATTTTGGTAAGATTGCTCACCAAGGCTGCATTCATTTGATCTAAAATACAGTAAAAACAGTAATATTGAGAAATATTATTATAATTCAAAAGAACTGTTTTCTATTTGAATATCTATTAAAATTGTATTTATTTATGTGATCAAAGCTGAATTTTCAGCATTATTACTCCAGTGTCACATGATCCTTCAGAAATCATTCTAATATGCTGATTTGCTGCTCAAGAAACATTTCTCATTATTATCAATCCTAAAAAAAAGTTGTGCTGCTTAATTTTTTGTGTGAAAATGTCTTTTCTGTTACTTTTGATCAATTTAATGTATCCTTGGCTAATAAAACTGAATTTATTTTTAAGAAAACTTATTGAGTCCATCCTTTTGAACGGTACATATATTTTACGGAACTTAATAACATGTTTTCAGGGTTTATAAAGACAAAAGTGTTTATTACATATTTTAATGTATTTTCTTTTACCAGTATGTGACCAATATGTGTTTTGTTTAGGTTGCTGATGATGGTTATGGTGTATCATATATTATTCTTGGAGAAGACTTCATCAACTTCCACATATCCAGCAAACACTCTAGCCCAGAGACCGTGAGTTTACTTTATTCTATCTCAAGTATAATAATACAGTATATAATATCATGTATATAATCATTAATAATTTGTAATATAATTAGTGCTGTCAAATCTATTAATCACATCTAACATAAAAGTTTGATCATTTAATATATATGTATATATATATACGTAGTGTACATACACCTATATATTATATAAACACAAACTTTTATGTTAGATGCGATTAATCGCGATAATATATTCATCTCTTTCACTTTTCCTTGTTATTTTTAGGATTCTCACCGCTTTGGAAATCACATTAAACAGGCGATGCTTGAAATCCTGGAGCTTTTCCAGCTTGACAACAAAGCTAAAGACAAGTGATCTATCTCGTCTTGTTGTCTCATCTCTGAAAAAAGGGAAATCATTTTACAATATTTGAAACAGAGATCTGATCCTCATTAGGCATGTACAGAGAAATTGTTGGTTTTAATTTAAATTATAATTCAAAGAATGGTAATTTAAATAGGATGGAGCATGTTATCTGGGCATTTGGTTAAACTGCATTGCATTGTTTTCGAGTGTAAATGACAAGAAATACCTTGTGGTTGGGGAGTTATATCACAGATTGTAAGAGATATTTAGTTTGTTCTGGGATGTATTCATACACAGTTGCCTTAATCTCTGGAATGGATGTGAATGTGCTTGAAGATCCAGCAGAGAGCGGTTGCCTTTCTGTGCTGCTGTACATTCAGATTTTCACTTTTGCTCTTGTGTTCAAACATTAAACTAGTTTTTAGTTTTTTTTTTTTTTAGATGAATTTCTCAGGTTTGCAACTAATTTATTCACTTTGTTGTGAGTTGAATTGTTTCTGAAGGAACACTGTGACAGGTTACAGGGAAGATATACAGGGAAGACATGCCAAATATTTCAATAATATAGGGCAACAATACATATTTTTCTGTCACTTGTGTTTTTGTATTTGCACATGCTCAACAATAACTTATTTATAGGACTCACAACACTCGAACCACACTCCACATAATGAAGTTTTGTTTTCCATTCTGCACTTGTGTGCACTAACAAAGCCAAGTGAGAAGAAACTGAGATATCGTTCTCAAGTACGGTATATATGTTGTTTCTCAATGACAGAAACGTGTGCTATTTATTTATCGGCTCCTCATCAGAAATTTTTGAAAGTGTGCTTATGGATGTATTGAAAAAGAATTATTCTTGACTGTATAAATACATGATTGCAAAAAAAATTAATACAATTTAAAGTGAAAATGTCACTAGATGTGTTGTGCAATTTATTAAATATATTTTTATCACACTATAGACCTCATGTTTGCAGCAAAGGTGTGATATACTGTAGGAACTGTTTGGCATTGTTACTGTAATTTTCAACACAGTGAAACACAATAAAAGTTGACTTTTAAGACTGTTTGCTTTATATGTTATTGGATTATGTAAAGTGGGTACTGAAAGCATATTTAATTTAAATGTTTTAACATATAGGTTTTGTCATATAAATAATAATATGTTTAAACATATAGGAAATTCTTTTTTTTCACATTGTAATGTGGTTTTAAGGAGCGTGGTCTTAAAATAAATTCATATGAATATATATTTATTCAAGTAATTTTACAAATGCTAAAAAAATATTTTTTAAATCAGCTTGATTTAGCCGTCTTTGATGCCACCACTAGATGGCGATATAAACTAGTGAAATGATAGGACAGTAGTTAGGTCTTGTTTTTTTATTAATTTTTTTTTATTAAAAAGACACTCAGATGTCACACCTATAAACTAATTCAACTTATGAATTGTCTAAAAATAGCGTTTCGGTGTAGGTTAAGCTCTATGGACAGCAGCTTACATGCTGTAGCTGTACTGCATACAGGGAATATAGGGAAAGACATTCTGAAGGATTGAAAAGAAGAAATGTCAAGCTTTGTTTTTGCTAAAGTTCTAATATTAACTCTTCCTTACAATATGTGTGTTATGTGAGCTGTAAAATTGTCTAAATTGTCATTTTTATTAGTATGACTACTTTTCTAGGCGGCAGAGCTTGTGAGTGAATCGTTGGTAAATTGTAAACAGACGCTTTCTGGTATCCTTGCGCAGCCAACACTTGAAAGCAAAGCAGTGCTGTCGCTAGACCATTTTTTAATACTATGGTAAGAGTTAAAATACGCCTTAGCCTCGTTCCCTCGCCATGCTCGTCCTCCTTCACTTTTACCAGTGGAATCCTCGACTTGCATTCAGTCAGACGATTATTCATAAGCTGAGGAGAGGTAAACTACCAGGCTAACGCTGATTATTGTGATAATGAGCAGTAGGTATGTGAATTTAGTTGAATGAGGACATCCCATTGTTTCAGATCTAAAAGAATGCTTACTTACCTCTTATAATCTGGCATGGTTTGTGGCTTAATTTAGACATCATCAATTAAGGTTTTTTTCCCTCATTGTCATCACTCAAACAGTAGCCAATTTTGATACCTAAAAAAAGTTAACCGTGGCAATTTAGCAAAGCCCATTACAGTTCATTAAAATGTAAAATTGAACTAATTAAATAATCTGAAGCACGTGCTTACATTAATTGTTTGTTACATAATGTGAATAAAAAAATGAATAAATATGATAAAAAGTCATAGATATTCTAAATATCCAAAGCCACCAGATATTAATGTTTTGGTGGTCCTCAGTCACCCCTAGGAATTTTAAAGTACTTGGGTAACATTTGTGGGGGTCCCTCGCAAAAACTTTTGCGTTCTGCTGGGAAACTTTGCGTTCGCTTGCAAAGAGCTCAAAACGTTTTGCAAAAGAATGCAAAGTTTCTCAGGGGAACGAAAAAATTTACGAGAGAACGAAAAAGTATCAGCTTATTATTTTTCCTCCTCTCATTTTTCTCCCACCAGTGCACACCATGTCCCTTTAGGGGCTCCGTAAAATCATGCGTGCGGCCCAGGCTATTGTTGAAGGTTTTTTTCTTGTTTACAGGCACTACACAGTGCATAAAGTATTAAAGGGATAGTTCACTTTGAAATAAAATTTTCAAATTTTCGGTTTGACGTGGCTGTGTACAAGAGGTAACAATGATATAAATACTGTTCGTTTTCTCACACAAACCGCTCGTTTCGTGTCTTAGGCCATCAATGTGTACTTACGATGGGGAATTGTTTAATTTGGACGATGGGGAATTGTTTTAATTTGGACTCTGTGCATGCTCTTTGAGACAGTGACCATAGACCTGCATTATATGACTGACAGACAAGAACGGTTTGACCTAAAAATATCAAAATTGAAACTACTGCGGAAAAAAAGACACCTACATCTTGGATGCCCTTGAGGTAAGCTAAAACATACCAAAATTTTATTTCAAAGTGAACTATCCCTTTAAATGAAAAGTGTTTCTGTTGCTACATGAAGCGGCAAATCTCACCAATTACGTCCAGTCACAGCCAAAGTCAAACACACCTATGGCTGGCCACACACTTGAAGATTGAAGAGGCGTGGCAGCTGTTTCAATAGCAATGGTACAGTGAGTGCGTCCAATGACGGTTGGCAAGGTGTATGATCAAAATCCAAGTACACCCCCAAAAGCCAGCACCAATATGACAGATCAACATCCTGGTGAGAGCGACGGTCAGGAGAGGAGGAAGGAGGCAGGGAGAGAGGAGAAAAAAGAGGGAGATGTAACAGTGGAGGCTTCCCTCTTTAGAGTTGCCAAAAAACACCTTCTAGAGAGCAACTCTACCACGTACATTTTATATTGCCTAAAGTATTTGGGACACCCCTCCAAATCATTGAATTCAGGTGTTCCAATCACTTCCATGGTTACAGTTGTATAAAATCAAGCACCTAGGCATGCAGACACTTCTACAAACATTTGTGAGAGAATGGGTCGCTCTCAGGAGCTTTCCTCACTACTAAATATTGCACGGTCAACTGTTAGTGGTATTATAACAAAGTGGAAGTAATTGGGAATAACAGCAACTCAGCCACGAAGTGGTTGACAAAGTAAAATCACACAGCACATGCTGAGGTGCGCAGAAGTCAACTTCGTGTGGCCTTCAGATTAGCTCAAGAACAGTGCGTAGAGCTTCATGGAATGGGTTTCCATGGCCGAACAGTTGCATCCAAGCCTTACATCGACAAGTGCAATGCAAAGCGTCGGATGCTGTGGTGTAAAGCCACCGCCACTGGACTCGTCTAGAGCAGTGGAGACGTGTTCCCTGGAGTGACGAATCACGCTTCTCTGTCTGGCAATCCGATGGACGAGTCTGGGTTTGGCAGTTGCCAGGAGAACGGGACTTGCCTGACTGCATTGTGCCAAGTGTAAAGTTTGGTGGAGGGGGGATTATGGTGTGGGGTTGTTTTTCAGGGGTTGGGCTTGGCCACTTAGTTCCAGTGAAAGGAACTCTTAATGCTTCGGCATACCAAGACATTTTGGACAATTCCATGCCTCCAACTTTTTAGAAACAGTTTGGGGATGTTCCTGTTGCAACATGACTGCGCACCAGTGCACAAAGCAAGTCAAGTCAAGTTTATTTGTATAGCGCTTTTCACAATACAGATTGCATCAAAGCAGCTTCACAGTATTAAATTAAAATAATACAACAAAGTTTTTTCAAGAGGAATTTATTGATTGATAAAATTAAATTAAATATCCCCAAAATATCCCCAACTGAGCAAGCCAAAGGCAAGGTCCATAAAGACATGGATGAGCGAGTTTGGAGGAACTTGACTGGCCTGCACAGAGTCCTGACCTCAACTGACCTAATCACAACTAATCACATCTGCACAGAGTCCTGACCTTTGGGATGAATTAGAGCGAAGACTGACAGCCAGGCCTTCTCGTTCAACATCAGTGCCTGACCTCACATATGCACTTTATGCACATGCATATGTCAAAAATTCCCATAAACACACTCCTAAACCTTGTGGACAGCCTTCCCAGAAGAGTTGACATTTGCAGACATTTCAGACATTGACATTGCAGACATTTCCCAAGGGACTATGATCTGTGTATGCTGTAACAGAATTTTCAGTTTAAATTATGCAAACAATAAATATTTTCCTAATATATCCTATTACACAAAAAGCAAATAAAAAATATACATAGCCAGGCCTTTCTGTGTGGAGTTTGCATGTTCTCCCAGCGTCTGAATGCATGGGTTTTCTTCGGGTTATAGTCCGTCCGTCTAGACTGGGTAAACCCAGCCTGATCTGCCGGTGTTTTGATTTCACCCTGCAGCTCAGGCTGGAAACCTGCCCAGGGCTGCGTCCTCTCCGCGATCTTATTTTTTTTATATACAAACGCATGCCAAAGCCAGCACACTAGGCGTCATATCATTAAGTTTGCTGACGACTCTGTAATAGTGTCGCTGCTGACACACAAGGACCCTGAGCATGGCGCTATTTTAAATGATTTTACAGAGTGGTGTAAGTCATCTTTTATTAATATTAACGTGGCAAAAACTAAATAAATATTAATCGATTTTAGAAAGAACCCCCCGCCCACCCTCTCTTCTACCCTTCAAGCTATAGAAGTGGTGAAACAATATAAATACCTTGGTATTATAATCGATGACAAACTCACCTTCGAGCCAAGTTGACGCTGTCTTTAAGAAATCACATCAACGCATGTTTTTTTATCGTAAACTTCGCAATTTTAATGTCGATAAGACTTTTATGAGGATGTTTTATTGAATCCATTCTTTCTTTTGACCTTGTGAGTTGGTTTGGGTCCCTTACGCTTAAAAACAAGAATAGGCTGCAATATATAGTTAATGTGTGTGGCAAAATTTCCCACAATTCTCTGACTGATTTAAATTCTGTATATGAGACGAAGACCCTCAAGGAGGCTCAATCAGTCCTAGCTGACCCAAGTCACCCCCTGAACAGCTGCTTCATTCTGTTGCCGTCGGGCCGCAGATTCAGTCTGCCTAAATTTTTAGGTTGTTTAAATAAGTAAATGTGAGTTGTGGACTTCTGTGTAGTATGTATTTATTTAGTTTTTTACTGATTGTATGGTTGTTGTTTTGTATAATCTGTTATTTAAGTCACATGCTGCTGCACAACGAATTACCCCTCGGGGATAATAAAGACTCCTTGAACTTGAACTTAACTTGCTGTTTTGCATACCTCATTTCTGTGTTAGACAATTACTCATGAGAACATGAAATTTGTGCTTTATTTATTTATTTATTTATGTCATTGGATGCCACCCCATTCATGGAAAGTGCCTTTTATAGATTTCATATAGGGTAAAGACCCGTAGAACTGCAACCATAAGGAAATGATTGTGTTAGAGTAATTAGAGCACAAACGTTCTGGATACACATTTACATTTACATTTACATTTATTCATTTAGCTGACGCTTTTATCCAGAGCGACTTACAATTGCTATATATGTCAGAGGTCGCACGCCTCTGGAGCAACTAGGGGTTAAGTGTCTTGCTCAGGGACACATTGGTGTCTCACAGTGGATTCGAACCCGGGTCTCTCACACCAAAGGCATGTGTCTTATCCATTGCGCCACTACCACCCCTTCAGGATACAGGGGGTGGATACACTGTTCCTCTGATCCAAACTGATAATCAGTAGGCTACAGAATATCTCATTGTTATTATATATATCCAAAAGAGAACTGTTTTGATCAACTCCCAAAAGTTAGAAGTTAAGTGCACTGAAATACCATTTTAATTACTAGTAAAAGTAATACCTTTACAAGAAGCCTATTGCCAGGGTTTTTCCTGGCTCAAAATGAGGTGGAGGTGGTAAAATCATAATAATGTATTTTAATAATAAGATAATTTAAATGTGTATTTTTTTGTAGATCATCATATAGCCTGATGTGTTTCCCACATTTTTTTGTTGGTGCTTGGTATCTCTAGGGGGGTCCGGGGGCATGCCCCCCCGGATGAAATTTTTTTACATTTTAAAGATAAATCCGAATCCACCCGAATCCACTATTAAAAACAAATAATCCACCCGCAAACCGCCTATATTTAGATATCTGCATCTGATCATCACATTATAATTATTCAAATTCTTAGTGTTAAGCATGATAATATGGTAACATATCACACTGAAGTAGGCTGATTTAAAATGAACATTTATTTAAAATAAAAGTTCTTCTTTTGGCAAAATTACATTTCCTTAATAGCCTAAACAGAGGCTTTACTCCCTTCAAGCTTAAATTGCCAATGTTTCATTACATCACTGTTTGAAAACACTCAGAATAATTTTTTTGTACCTTTATAAAGGGCATTTTCCCCTAATTTTATTAAATGTATGCTCCATCTTTCATTTCAAATTCTTAAATTTGATAAATACATTAAATTAAAATAATTAGAATACGTTTGGCGCTTGTAAATGTGACGTGACAGATCGCTTAGCGCCTCAGTTCAAGTGCACGTGAACCGATCATCTGTTACTTTTTTTATTTAAAGATGCAGTACAACTTACCGAAAGTATACATAATATCGACCAATTAGTGTTTTTCAACCACGGAAAGAGGTCAATATATAATAGCAGGATAACAATTATGTCACATAACGTTACATTTACCTCAGGAAAGCCATTTAATGACCATAGCATGTTAATTGAATAGAAAAAATAGCTAGAGAGGAGATTTTGCTGAGCACTAGATTACATATTTATTATATTTTTACTTATGTCATTAAATAATTGTTATAACAAAAACTGCATTATATTTAATTTCATTTGCTATTTTTAACCTTTAATAATACCAGCAGATTGGGCCCTCTATGTTTACAGCATTAGGTGAGATTATTTTTTTAAATAAAATTTTAAATAAACATGTATCCAAAGTAGTCAATATTGAATCAAAATCGGAATCAAATCACAAGAATGGAATTGAAATCTTGAAATTTTTGTCAAGCAATAATAAAAACTGTATCCTACCAGTCATTGCACAATGTAAACATGTTGTCACTAAACTTCATAAAATTCTATTTAGTTACCAAATGTTTTGACAATCACAATTACACTTATTGTGATACAATATTTGTTTACATATCGGATGGTGTGATGCAGAAGATGCGCACATACACCTAATTAGCTTAGCACTGCAGAAGAGCACAATAAACCAGACCACAGCTGTCACAAACGATTAAAGCAGCCATTTATCAGAGAAACTAAATGAGCAAAGCGTCTGCTTCATCTCCTGCCATCTTCTGGAAGATATATGAACTACATTTTGATATAATAATAATAATATCATTTTATAAAGTAAGTAATATATATTTTAAATAGTTAATTTAAAAATTATTTTGAATTCAATTAAATAATATTACATAGGCCTATATATAGTAATTAAAATACTATTTGTCATTATTATTATTATGTCACAATGATGAAGATGAAAACCGGTTCCAATATGAAATGTCTTTTAATAATAAAGTAAACTTAGGTACAGACAGAAGGTGTAACAGTGTGTGCTTACAACAATACAAACACAAACAACGAATGACCCACACAGAGGGAACAGGGAGGAACATAAATACATGGTGACGAACTAAACGATGATCAGCTGTGATGATGAGGAGTGTCCATAGAGACAGATGAGTGCCATATTAGTAGAAGTTAGTATATCAAATAATATATTATATTACAATAATTTTATAAAATATAATAATATTAATTAAATATATTTTTTCATTATTATTAGTAGTAGTAGTACTATATAAAATATTAGATATGTAATATAAGTATTGTATGAAATATAATATATTATAAATAATATTAATTAAATAAAATGTTTCATTATTTTTATTAGTATATGAAATAATAGATATATAATAATAATTGTATGAAATATAATAATAATATATATTATAAATAATATTAATAAATACCATTTTTCATTGCTATTATTATTAGTAGAAATATTACAATATAAAATAAAATACATGTTATATAATAACTATAAAATATAATAGTTTTATATATATACACACACACACACACACACACACACACACACACACACACACACACACACACACACACACACACACACACACACACACACATATATATAGAGAGAGAGATAGATAGATAGCCTCTCTCTCTCTCTCAATATATATATATATATGAATGTGCTTTCGTCACACAATGCTGCGTTGTCGTCACGTCCAGGCGCAGGTCCTTCATCGGATCTGGATACGGCCTGGATCCGGCGGACTGTTGTAAACCTTGGTATAAACAGAGAGACTAATATTAGCGTAGACGCCATTCTTCTTATGATATAAAGAGTACATCAGGATTTATGGGAAGTGTTCCCGGTTCCGGCTGGCCTAATCTATGCAGCCTAATATGGAATTATAAAAGTCTATAATGTGTTATGTGTATGCTTGGTCAAAGAGATGTATTTTTAGTCTAGCTTTGAACTGACAGAGTGTGTCTGCTTCCTGGGCAATGTTGGGAAGACTGTTCCAAAGTTTTGGTGCTAAATAGGAAAAGGATCTACCGCCAGCAGTCGATTTTGATATTCTAGGTATTATAAACTGGCCGGAATTTTGAGATCACAATAGATGTGAAGGACTATAATGCGTTAAGAGCTCGCTCAAGTACTGCGGAGCTAAACCATTTAGTGCTTTGTAAGTAATCAGCAATATTTGAAAATGTATATGATGTTTAATAGGGAGCCAATGCAGTGTTGACAGAACAGGGCTAATATGGTCATACTTCCTGGTTCTGGTAAGAACTCGAGCTGCTGCGTTTTGGACCAACTGTAATTTGTTTATTAAGCGTGCAGGGCAACCACCCATTATAGAGCATTACAATAATCTAGCCTTGATGTCATGAACGCATGAACTAATTGTTCCACATTTGTCAATGAGAGCATATGACGTAATTTAGATATATTTTTAAGATAGAAAAAAGCGGTTTTACAGATACTAGACATGTGACTTTCAAATGAAAGATTGGTATCAAAGAGCACACCCAGGTTCCTAATAGTCCATGAGCCAGGCCCCAAATTTGGTCCATCGGTATCATCTGGGGGGACAAAGTCTCATAGTGATTTTTGGCAAGGTATACACCCCTAGTACTAGAAAAATCACGATAGCAGTGCAGGGGTGGTAGCGAAATCACTTTTTTCAGCTCATGAAGTTACTAACCCCCTAAAATAAATTCCGTTTTTGAAATCTGGTGTATATCTGGTTTAGGCTCATGGCAGGGATATTGTCAATATTCTATAATATGGTGCTTGGTATCGTTGGAAAGGGGCCCTTTTAGGCTTTCATTTAAGCCCAGTACTGAATCTGTCTGACAAACACAGAGGTCACATGACTTCTTTAAACCAGAAATAACACACGTTTTTTCACAATTTCTGCCTAAACTGTATGCTTTCTTTTATCCCTGTGGCATGAAAGAACACCAGGGACACAAAACTCAACAACTTCAATACTCAAGGCACTCTGATGACTCAGAAAATGTATAATATACCCATACTATTTATTTGTGAGAGCCTTAAATTAGACTCGTGCAGCCAGCACAAGTCTTCAAAATAGAATAGAGCCAATAGAATGGACAAATAGAATACCCTATTAGTCCAGGGCCAAATGGCCTATTTATTCATGTACAGTTGTAATAAAAAGTAATTGTTTCAATAGTGCTGTCAACATAACACTTGTAAGTGGTTTAACAAAATGTTTCTATCATGTATTTTGATAGTCACCCACTTTCAGTTAGAATGTAAGAAAGTAGCTCATGCACAGTTCATATGGATTTTTGGGCTCCAATAGTCCATATTGGACCCAAGAAACATATTTCTGGCCAAAGAGTCCTCGATCTTGGGCTTTCTATACATACTCATATACTCCTTCTGATGCTTCATAAGCCATATAGTCTGAACATTAACGCACAGACCACGGACGGCGCGTTGCGTGGAACTGTTGGTTCAGTTGACTGGTTATAACAACACTACCAACTATGCCATCTTCAATCAACTTCCATTGAAGCTGCACAGACTTCAGAAACACAGACATTAACGCTCTATACATATTGACTCAAGAGTCAAAATTTGAGTGTTAGAATGTCAGAAAGTAGCTCATGCACGGAATGTTGATGGATTTTGACAGTTTGACAAGGTTTTGTCAGTTTTGTGAAAAGATTGTTGGTTCAGTTGACTGGTTATAACAACACTACCAACTATGCCATCTTCAATCATCTTCCATTGAGTTCCAGGGGTATTAAATGTAAGTACAAAATACTTTTTCTCTTGTGAATTGGTGGGGAATAGTAGCAGTAGCTAATGTAAGCTTGGTGTTTTTAGCAGGCTAGCTATCTTGCAGGTTAAACAGTGTAACAGTAACTGCTACAGTGCAGTCAGGGCTCTCAAGTGTCACGTGACAGTCATTCATATCGGTCTTTTGTCACGCCCTCTCGCCACACATTGTATTTCTCACGCGGAAAAACTATTTATAATATATTTAATATGCCGCAGCGCCCCAAATGTCTCTGGCTGCGCCAGTCTCATTATGGAACCGGCAGGAATAAATAGAGAGATGAGCAGAGCAACTGAACCAACAATCTTTTCACAAAACTGACAAAACCTTGTCAAACTGTCAAAATCCATGAGCATATTTGGGTCCAATATGGACTTCTGTATGGCTGACGTAACATCAGCAAGAGTCAACGAGTATTTATGGAAAGGTCAAGTTTCAAGTACTCCTTGGCCAGAAAAAAAATCAGTATGTCAAATATGGACTTCTGTCAGGATGATATAACATCCGAATATATCAATCTGAATGTATAGTGTAATTCTTTTAGGGCTCTTTGGCCAGAAATATGTTCAGTAGGTCAGAAGGGGACCTCTGAATAGCTGATTTATCATCAGAAAAAGTCTATAACTTTATATCATTTAAAAACTTTTGAGGACCCTTTGACCAGAAATAAGTTCAAAACGTCAGATATGGATATCTACATGGCTTATGTAGCATTAGAAGGAGTCTATGAGTATGTATAGAAAGTCCAAGATCGAGGACTCTTTTGCCATAAATATATTCCTTGGGTCAAATAAGGCTGATTTGACATCAGAAGGAGTCGATAACTTCATATAGTTTGAAAAATGTTCAGGACACTTTGACAAGAAATACATTCAAAAGGTCAGATATGGACATCTATATGGCTTATGAAGCATCAGAAGGAGTCTATGAGTATGTATAGAAAGCCCAAGATCGAGGACTCTTTGGCTAGAAATATGTATCTTGGGTCAAGAAAAAAATTCAGTGTGCACCACCACATTGCACCACCAGCGCTAACTCCTTCCCATGTTCATTAAAGAGATAACATGTTGCATTGCATTGCACAAACGATCTAACATTGAGCACTGAAGAATAACATATAGGTTATGCACTTCTTGCATGGCATTGCACACTATAACTAAGTCAATCCCATGTTCATTAAAGAGATAACATGTGTTGTTGTAATGCATTGCATAAACGATCTAACATTGTGCATTGAAAAATAACATAGGTTATGCGCTTTTTGCATTGCATTGCATTGCACACCAGAACTAACTCCTTCCCATGTTCATTAAAGAGATAACATGTTGCATTGCATTGCACAAACAATCTAACCTTGTGCACTGAGGTTATGCACTTCTTGCAATTGCATTGCATTGCACACCAGAGCTAACTCCTTCCCATGTTCATTAAAGGACAAGTTCGGTATTTTACACTTAAAGCCCTGTTTTCAGATCGTTTCTGATGAAATACAATGGTTAAGATTGAACTTTGGACAAATGCTGCTGTCCCGAGAATTTTAGGTTTTTGTGTTAGCACCCCCCCACCTCCACAATGGCTGCATAGGTGCACTGGAATAATCCTTCCTAAAACGCATTAAACTTTCGTTTACAAAAACTCACCGAGTGGTCAGGGGTGTTCACTGATATGCTCACACAAAAATCGCTGCAAAAGATGCTTTCCAACAGGTTTTATCGTAGTTTTTCATCCAATACAAGTCAATGGAGTTGGACAAAAACTACGATAAAACCTGTTGGAAAGCATCTTTTGCAGCGATTTTTGTGTGAGCATATCAGTGAACACCCCTGACCACTCTGTGAGTTTCACGTCTTTGTAAACGAAAGTTTAATGCGTTTTAGGAAGGATTATTCCAGTGCACCTATGCAGCCATTGTTAAGGTGGGGGGGTGCTAACACAAAAACCTAAAATTCTCGGGACAGCAGCATTTGTCCAAAGTTCAATCTTAACCATTGTATTTCATCAGAAACGATCTGAAAACAGGGCTTTAAGTGTAAAATACCGAACTTGTCCTTTAATGAACATGGGAAGGAGTTAGCTCTGGTGTGCAATGCAATGCAATTGCAAGAAGTGCATAACCTCAGTGCACAAGGTTAGATTGTTTGTGCAATGCAATGCAACATGTTATCTCTTTAATGAACATGGGAAGGAGTTAGTTCTGGTGTGCAATGCAATGCAATGCAAAAAGCGCATAACCTATGTGATTTTTCAATGCACAATGTTAGATCGTTTATGCAATGCATTACAACAACACATGTTATCTCTTTAATGAACATGGGATTGACTTAGTTATAGTGTGCAATGCAATGCAAGAAGTGCATAACCTATATGTTATTCTTCAGTGCTCAATGTTAGATCGTTTGTGCAATGCAATGCAACATGTTATCTCTTTAATGAACATGGGAAGGAGTTAGCGCTGGTGGTGCAATGTGGTGGTGCACACTGAATTTTTTTCTTGACCCAAGATACATATTTCTAGCCAGAGTCCTCGATCTTGGGCTTTCTATACATACTCATAGACTCCTTCTGATGCTTCATAAGCCATATAGATGTCCATATCTGACCTTTTGAATGTATTTCTTGTCAAAGTGTCCTGAACATTTTTCAAACTATATGAAGTTATCGACTCCTTCTGATGTCAAATCAGCCTTATTTGACCCAAGGAATATATTTATGGCAAAAGAGTCCTCGATCTTGGACTTTCTATACATACTCATAGACTCCTTCTAATGCTACATAAGCCATGTAGATATCCATATCTGACGTTTTGAACTTATTTCTGGTCAAAGGGTCCTCAAAAGTTTTTAAATGATATAAAGTTATAGACTTTTTCTGATGATAAATCAGCTATTCAGAGGTCCCCTTCTGACCTACTGAACATATTTCTGGCCAAAGAGAACCTAAAAGAATTACACTATACATTCAGATTGATATATTCGGATGTTATATCATCCTGACAGAAGTCCATATTTGACATACTGATTTTTTTTCTGGCCAAGGAGTACTTGAAACTTGACCTTTCCATAAATACTCGTTGACTCTTGCTGATGTTACGTCAGCCATACAGAAGTCCATATTGGACCCAAATATGCTCATGGATTTTGACAGTTTGACAAGGTTTTGTCAGTTTTGTGAAAAGATTGTTGGTTCAGTTGCTCTGCTCATCTCTCTATTTATTCCTGCCGGTTCCATAATGAGACTGGCGCAGCCAGAGACATTTTGGGCGCTGCGGCATATTAAATATATTATAAATAGTTTTTCCGCGTGAGAAATACAATGTGTGGCGAGAGGGCGTGACAAAAGACCGATATGAATGACTGTCACGTGACACTTGAGAGCCCTGACTGCACTGTAGCAGTTACTGTTACACTGTTTAACCTGCAAGATAGCTAGCCTGCTAAAAACACCAAGCTTACATTAGCTACTGCTACTATTCCCCACCAATTCACAAGAGAAAAAGTATTTTGTACTTACATTTAATACCCCTGGAACTCAATGGAAGATGATTGAAGATGGCATAGTTGGTAGTGTTGTTATAACCAGTCAACTGAACCAACAATCTTTTCACAAAACTGACAAAACCTTGTCAAACTGTCAAAATCCATCAACATTCCGTGCATGAGCTACTTTCTGACATTCTAACACTCAAATTTTGACTCTTGAGTCAATATGTATAGAGCGTTAATGTCTGTGTTTCTGAAGTCTGTGCAGCTTCAATGGAAGTTGATTGAAGATGGCATATTGACAATATCCCTGCCATGAGCCTAAACCAGATATACACCAGATTTCAAAAACGGAATTTATTTTAGGGGGTTAGTAACTTCATGAGCTGAAAAAAGTGATTTCGCTACCACCCCTGCACTGCTATCGTGATTTTTCTAGTACTAGGGGTGTATACCTTGCCAAAAAACAACGATAGCATTTGCCCCCCCGATGATACCGATCAACCCCCCTGGCTCATGGACTATAACCAACGATGAAGACTTAACAGAGCAGCCATCAAGTGTTAGACAGGAGGGATGGATACCACCTTTTTTTAACAGGTCAGGTCTGCCCCAAAAACTTTTCCAATTGTCTATGAATTCTATATTATTTTGCAGACACCACCTCGACAGCCAGCCATTGAGTGAGGACAATCTACTAACTATCTCATCACTCCGTCAAACAGGAAGGGGGCCAGAGCAAATTACAGTGCCTGACATCGTACTTCCAAGTTCACACACCTCTTTAATGTTAATTTTTGTGATCTCCGACTGGCGGAGTCTAACATCATTAGTGCCGACGTGAATAATAATATTAGAGATTTTACAATTAGCATTAGCCAGCACTTTTAAATTTGCTTTGATGTCAGGCGCTCTGGCTCCCGGCATTGCATCATTGTCAACCCTAAATAAGGCAGATCAATAATATTGTTGAATATTAAATGTCCCCAACTAAGCAAGCCAAAAGCCAAAAATGCTTTTCTTACTAAGTATTTTTGTCTTGTTTCCAGTCCAAATATCTAAAAATTCTTAAATCAAGATGTATTTACTAGATGAGTAAAATGACATAAGCTACTATGTCCTGTTTTAAGGGGGATTTAATCAAAATTAAGTGATTTTTTGCTTAAAACAAGCAGAATTATCTGCCAGTGGGGTAAGGAAAATAATCTTGTTTTAAGATTACTAAAATAATAAAAATCTTGAAACAAGATTATTTTCCTTACCCCACTGGCAGATAATTCTGCTTGTTTTAAGCAAAAAATCACTTAATTTTGATTAAATCCCCCTTAAAACAGGACATAGTATCTTATGTCATTTTACTCATCTAGTAAATACATCTTGATTTAAGAATTTTTTGATATTTGGACTGGAAACAAGACAAAAAATACTTAGTAAGAAAAGCATTTTTTGCAGTGAAGGCAACAGTGGCAAGGAACCAAAACTCCATCAGGTGACAGAATGGAGAAAAAAACCTTGGGAGAACCCAGGCTCAGTCGGGGGCCAGTTCTCCTCTGGCCAACGAGCGAACAGTGTATGATTATGATCCAGGTAGCGTTACAGGTCAGAAGTCAGATTGGTCGTGTTGATGAGGCCTTCACAGGGCTGATGAGGCAGGCACTTCAGGGATGCGTCATGGTTAGGTCCAGGTGCAGATCCACCATCTGATCTGGATACAGCCTGGATCCGGCGGAAGAGGAGAGACTTTATTTATTTATTTGAAAAGGGACAATGTACATTAATCAACATTCAGAACAAATGTAAGCGTACCCAAGTTAGCCACAGGCTAGTTTTCATCGGCAGTCCCCTTGCCAGATGTTATTAGGCATCCTAAAATAGTAAACTGTTATAATACAATAAAATTCTTTATACAATAAACAAAAGGTAAAAACTGTGACATAGACTGTGGTAAAATCACAACCAATCGAGTAAACAAGATGAACAGATAAAAAAAAAAAAAATAGATGATAATAGATGATAATAGATGATACAGTTATTGTTGGTGGATGGGACCAGCGTCAGTGTTGACAGTGTTGATTTTCAATAAGCCATTTTTTAACAATCTCAAATGAGTAATAGGATGGAGACTCTCTAATTAATGGTGGTACTGAGTTCCATTGATGTGATGCTGTGAATGAAAAGATGGCCTGACTAAATGCAGTTTTTTTTTGTGGAATTGTGCAGTCCCTCCTAGCTGCACCTCTTGTAACTCTGTTTGCATTCGATTTAAAATTGATAAGGTCAAATAAAGGCGGAGGAGCTAAACTGTTATCTTATAACCTAAACAGACATTTCTGTATTTTATGAGGTTTTCCCAACTAAGCAATTTATACTTCTTTAGAATATGGCAATGATGGTAATGAATTGGCTTTTTGTCTAGAATTTTGAGTGTTTGTTTGTATAATGATTTCAGTGGTTTTAAGGCTGTAGAGTGTGCGTTGGACCAACTTATCAGTAAGTGATGTGGGAGGGAACCAATGAGTGGAAATACCTTAGCTGCCTCAGTTGATAGGAGGTTTCTGACTAGTTGAGACTTCAGGACTGCGTTGTCGTCACGTCCAGGCGCAGGTCCTTCATCGGATCTGTATACGGCCTGGATCCGGCGGACTGTTGTAAACCTCGGTATAAACAGAGAGACTAATATTAGCGTAGACGCCATTCTTTTTATGATATAAAGAGTACATCAGGATTTCTGGGAAGTGTTCCCGGTTCCGGCTGGCCTAATCTATGCAGCCTAATATGGAATTATAAAAGTCTATAATGTGTTATGTGTATGCTAGGTCAAAGAGATGTATTTTTAGTCTAGCTTTGAACTGACAGAGTGTGTCTGCTTCCTGGGCAATGTTGGGAAGACTGTTCCAAAGTTTTGGTGCTAAATAGGAAAAGGATCTACTGCCAGCAGTCGATTTTGATATTCTAGGTATTATAAACTGGCCGGAATTTTGAGATCACAATAGATGTGAAGGACTATAATGCGTTAAGAGCTCGCTCAAGTACTGCGGAGCTAAACCATTTAGTGCTTTGTAAGTAATCAGCAATATTTGAAAATGTATATGATGTTTAATAGGGAGCCAATGCAGTGTTGACAGAACAGGGCTAATATGGTCATACTTCCTGGTTCTGGTAAGAACTCGAGCTGCTGCGTTTTGGACCAACTGTAATTTGTTTATTAAGCGTGCAGGGCAACCACCCATTATAGAGCATTACAATAATCTAGCCTTGATGTCATGAACGCATGAACTAATTGTTCCGCATTTGTCAATGAGAGCATATGACGTAATTTAGATATATTTTTAAGATGGAAAAATGCGGTTTTACAGATACTAGACACGTGACTTTCAAATGAAAGATTGGTATCAAAGAGCACACCCAGGTTCCTAACCAACGATGAAGACTTAACAGAGCAGCCATCAAGTGTTAGACAGTATTCTAGGTTATTACGTGAGGAAGTTTTTTGTCCAATCATTAGAATCTCTGTTTTTTCAGAATTAAGAAGTAGGAAATTACTAGTCATCCAATTTTTTATATCAGCCATGAATTCCGTTAATTTTGTGAATTGGTAAGTTTCGTCAAGGCGTGAAGAAATATAGAGCTGCGTATCATCAGCATAACAGTGAAAACTAATGCCATGCTTCCTAATGATATCTCCCAAGGGTAGCATGTACAGAGTGAATAGCAACGGTCCTAGTACTGAGCCTTGTGGTACGCCATACTGAACTTGTGATCGATAAGACATCTCTTCATTTACTGCTACACACTGATAACGGTCAGATAAGTATGATTTAAACCTTGCTAATGCAATTCCACTAATGCCAACATAATTTTAGAGTCTATTTAAAAGAATGTTGTGGTCAATAGTGTCAAATGCAGAACTAAGATCGAGTAACACTAATAGAGAGATACAACCACGATCAGATGATAGGAGCAAATAATTTGTGACTCTAATGAGAGCGGTCTCAGTACTATGGTACGGTCTAAACCCTGACTGGAAATCCTTGCAGATATCATTTCTTTCTAAAAAGGAACATAGTTGTGAGGATACTGCCTTTTCTAGTATCTTTGACAGAAAAGGTAGATTCGAGATCGGCCTGTAATTGACTAATTCTGTAGGATCAAGTTGCGTTTTTTTAACAAGCGGTTTAATCATAGCCAGCTTAAAAGTTTTCGGTACATATCCTAATGACAAAGATGAATTAATGATATTAAGAAGAGGATCTGTGACCTCTGGGAGCATCTCTTTCAGTAGCTTAGTCGGTATAGGGTCTAACATACATGTTGTCGATTTAGATGATTTGACGAGTTTAGTAAATTCCTCCTCTCCTATAGCAACGAATGAATAAAAAATGTCTTCAAGAAGACTACAATGCACTGCCTGATGCGATACTGTAGTAGACGGTTGCATAGTTATAATTTTCTCCCTGATATTATCAATCTTGTTAGTAAAGAAGTTCATAAAGTCATTACTGCTGTGTTGCTTGGAAACGTCTGGGGTTGAAGATTTATTTTTCGTTAGTTTAGCCACTATTTCAAATAAACACCTAGGGTTTTGATTATTTTCTTCTAATAGGTTTGAAAAATAAGCAGATCTAGCAGCTTTTAAGACCTCTAAATCAGTGGTTCTCAACTCCAGTCCTCGGGACCCACTGCCCTGCACATTTTGTATCTCTCCCTTATTTAACACACCTGAACCAGATCATCAGCTCGTCAGGAGAGACTCCATGAACTGATTTGAGTGTGTCAGATAAGAGAGACTTACAAAATGTGCAGAGCAGCGGGTCCCGAGGACTGGAGTTGAGAACCACTGCTCTAAATAATGATCTGAGATGTCATCGCTCTGCTGCAGAATTTCAACGGCATCAGCACTGATTCCATGTGATAATATTAGATCTAGAGTATGATTACGAGAATGAGTAGGTCCTGACACGTGTGGTCTAACTCCAATTGAGTTCAGAATGTCTTTAAATGCCAATCCCAATGCATCTTTTTCGTTATCTACATGTACATTAAAATCACCAACAATTAGTACTTTATCTGCAGCCAATAATACAGTGCGTGCAGAATTATTAGGCACGTGGATTTTCTGATCATATTTTATTCCCAGGAACATTTTGCCAATTCCAAACCATATTAATCTTAATAACTACTATTCATTTTGCATTTAATTATTTATAAGGGATATATAATTGTTCATGAAGGCTGGAAATGAAAAACGCCTTTAATTCAGGTGTTCATAATTATTAGGCATGTTTTCTTTTACAGATAAAATAAGCCAAAAAAGAGATTTAACTAAGACTGAAAATTCAATAATTATTAAATGCCCATGAGAAGGATGCAATACTAATGCAATACTAGAGATTGCAGTTAAGGCATGACCATTGGAAAGTGAAATGCTCATTGGGTCAGCAGGGTCAGACAAATACAGGTGGAGAAGAAAAGACACATGTTAACTGCAAAAGAATGAAGAATTAAGGTGAAGAATTAAGTGTGAAACCATCAGGAACCCTTAGTCTCCAGTGCCACCATTTTCCAGAACTCCAACCTACCTGGAGTCTCCAGAAGAGCAAGGTGCCAGGGTCTCAGAGACTTAGGTTAGGCAATGAATCCTAAAAATGACCCCCACTTAATAAGAATCACAAGCTGAAGTATAATAAAATACATGAAGACTGATTTTTTTATAGGCTTTATAGACAGACAGATTGAGAGTGACTCTTGAAGGACCAGCACCACATCCTCTTCTACCACTGTTTGAAGAATTCATCTTCCAGAATCTGACAGTAAGTTTTGGGAGTTTATTTTTAGTCCATCTCTGCAAAACGCACTTTAGGGTAGGAGATGGACTAAAAATGAACTCCCAAAACTTACTGTCAGATTCTGGAAGATGAATTCTTCAAACAGTGGTAGAAGAGGATGTGGTGCTGGTCCTTCAAGAGTCACTCTCAATCTGTCTGTCTATAAAGCCTATAAAAAATCAGTCTTTGTGTATTTTATTACACTTCAGCTTGTGATTCTTACTAAAGTGGGGGTCATTTTTTAGGATTCTTTAACTAACCTAAGTCTCTGAGACCCTGACACCTTGCACATCTGGAGACTCCAGGTAGGTTGGAGTTCTGGAAAATGGTGGCGCTGGAGACTAAAGGGTTCCTGATGGTTTCACACTTAATTCTTCACCTTAATTCTTCATTCTTTTGCAGTTAACATGTGTCTTTTCTTCTCCACCTGTATTTGTCTGACCCTGCTGACCCAATAAGCATTTCACTTTCCAATGGTCATGCCTTAACTGCAATCTCTAGTATTGCATTAGTATTGCATCCTTCTAATGGGGATTTAATAATTTTTTACTTTTCAGTCTGAGTTAAATCTTTTTTTGGGCTTTTTTTTATCTGTAAAAAAAAACTTGCCAAATAATTATGCACACTTGAATATAAGGCGTTTTTCATTTCCATCCTTCATGAACAATTATATATCACTTATAAACGATTAAATACAAAATTAATAGTAGTTATTAAGATTGATGTGGTTTGGAATTGGTCAAATGTGCCTGAAAAAAATAAAATAATCAAAAAATCCACGTGCCTAATAATTCTGCACGCACTGTAACTCTGATAGAAAATCAGCAAATTCTTTGATAAAGTCTGTATGGTGCCCTGGTGGCCTGTATACAGTAGCCAGCACAAATGTTAAACGTGATTTATCATTTACACTAGATAGTGTTACATTTAGCAACAACACTTCAAAAGAATTCTATTTAAAACAAGACTTCTCAGTAATTCTGAAGATATTACAATAAATTACAGCAACACCTCCCCCTTTGCCTTTCAGACGAGGTTCATGTTTATAACAGTAATCTTGCGGGGTGGACTCATTTAAAGTAATATAATTGTCTGGTTTTAGCCAGGTTTCTGTCAAACACAGCACATCTAGATTATAATCTGTAATCATATCATTAACAATTAGTACTTTATCTGCAGCCAATAATACAATGCGTGCAGAATTATTAGGCACGTTGATTTTCTGATCATATTTTATTCCCAGGAACATTTAGCCAATTCCAAACCCTATTAATCTTAATAACTACTATTCATTTTGCATTTAATTATTTATAAGTGATATATAATTGTTCATGATGGCTGGAAATGAAAAACGCCTTTAATTCAGGTGTGCATAATTATTAGGCATGTTTTCTTTTACAGATAAAATAAGCCAAAAAAGAGATTTAACTAAGACTGAAAATTCAATAATTATTAAATGCCCATGAGAAGGATGCAATACTAATGCAATACTAGAGATTGCAGTTAAGGCATGACCATTGGAAAGTGAAATGCTCATTGGGTCAGCAGGGTCAGACAAATACAGGTGGAGAAGAAAAGACACATGTTAACTGCAAAAGAATGAAGAATTAAGGTGAAGAATTAAGTGTGAAACCATCAGGAACCCTTAGTCTCCAGTGCCACCATTTTCCAGAACTCCAACCTACCTGGAGTCTCCAGAAGAGCAAGGTGCCAGGGTCTCAGAGACTTAGGTTAGGCAATGAATCCTAAAAATGACCCCCACTTAATAAGAATCACAAGCTGAAGTATAATAAAATACATGAAGACTGATTTTTTTATAGGCTTTATAGACAGACAGATTGAGAGTGACTCTTGAAGGACCAGCACCACATCCTCTTCTACCACTGTTTGAAGAATTCATCTTCCAGAATCTGACAGTAAGTTTTGGGAGTTTATTTTTAGTCCATCTCTGCAAAACGCACTTTAGGGTAGGAGATGGACTAAAAATGAACTCCCAAAACTTACTGTCAGATTCTGGAAGATGAATTCTTCAAACAGTGGTAGAAGAGGATGTGGTGCTGGTCCTTCAAGAGTCACTCTCAATCTGTCTGTCTATAAAGCCTATAAAAAATCAGTCTTTGTGTATTTTATTACACTTCAGCTTGTGATTCTTACTAAAGTGGGGGTCATTTTTTAGGATTCTTTAACTAACCTAAGTCTCTGAGACCCTGACACCTTGCACATCTGGAGACTCCAGGTAGGTTGGAGTTCTGGAAAATGGTGGCGCTGGAGACTAAAGGGTTCCTGATGGTTTCACACTTAATTCTTCACCTTAATTCTTCATTCTTTTGCAGTTAACATGTGTCTTTTCTTCTCCACCTGTATTTGTCTGACCCTGCTGACCCAATAAGCATTTCACTTTCCAATGGTCATGCCTTAACTGCAATCTCTAGTATTGCATTAGTATTGCATCCTTCTAATGGGGATTTAATAATTTTTTACTTTTCAGTCTGAGTTAAATCTTTTTTTGTTCTTTTTTTTTATCTGTAAAAAAAAACTTGCCAAATAATTATGCACACTTGAATATAAGGCGATTTTCATTTCCATCCTTCATGAACAATTATATATCACTTATAAACGATTAAATACAAAATTAATAGTAGTTATTAAGATTGATGTGGTTTGGAATTGGTCAAATGTGCCTGAAAAAAATAAAATAATCAGAAAATCCACGTGCCTAATAATTCTGCACGCACTGTAACTCTGATAGAAAATCAGCAAATTCTTTGATAAAGTCTGTATGGTGCCCTGGTGGCCTGTATACAGTAGCCAGCACAAATGTTAAACGTGATTTATCATTTACACTAGATAGTGTTACATTTAGCAACAACACTTCAAAAGAATTCTATTTAAAACAAGACTTCTCAGTAATTCTGAAGATATTACAATAAATTACAGCAACACCTCCCCCCTTTGCCTTAACCTCGATTAAAGTTTGGATGCGTGTCTCTAGTTCTGAAATCTTCTCCGCCAGCCTGACTATCTCCCTGCATTTATCACATGTAAAACCTGTGCTGACAGAGAAGGCTATGCTAAACATGTTACATGAGGTGCAGGTGACAGTAAGAGGAGAAGATGACATGACTCATCGTGTTTGTTTGTTCAGTTGGGCTCTATTCAGTTGCTCTCTGGATGACGATCATCTGGTATTCTTTATCTGGAGGAAAATAGGTAAAAAATGGTGAGAGCTACAGGATATGAGCGTTAACAGCCGATAAGATAAGTAAGACGGGCTGATAATGCGCTGACCCACCTGGCGCCACCATGATCTCGTGTTTCTTGGACCTGATGCGCAGAAACGTCAGGTCGTTCTGGGGGTCGATGTCTCTGATCGTGCTCCTGGTTGTCATAGACAGCTGATGCAGCAGTCCCACATACTTCACCGCAGTCGCGTTGTCTAGTGTCGTTCTGATGGGAATGCCTGAAAATGACCAAGTTAAGATCAATGAAACTACGGCTTCTAGAAAACAAACTAGTTTCACACTTATAGTATTTATCATAAAAAAGCAGCTTAATTCTAATAAATCCTCATGCAAAATCAGTTTCTTCATCACTATTGTTGATTATTTAGTATAACTCTACCATTTTATATTTTATTATATTATATCCATTCTCTATACCAGCTTATCCTATGTAGTTTTGTAAAATGTTACATTATGTTAATTAGCCTATATTGTTTAATTATATGATATTACATTAGCCATTCTCTATACCAGCTTATCCTATGTGTTTTGTAAATTATTATATTATATTCTATAATATTTTATTATCCATCCTCTATACTTATCCTATGTAGTTTTGTAAAATATGATATTATATTATAAATATAACAGTTAAAAACCCTTTAGAACCTGAAGCTAAAATAGGTGTTTTTCACATAATTAGATTTTTTGACTGTAAAATTCTAAAACAATGTGCTATCTTCATGTGCAAGGTGTCATCTTTTACAGAAAAAGATTAGCTTTCAACAAATTACAGTTATTGACCATTATTGTGTGTGGTGAGTTTGTAAATAGAATTTAAATAGACAAAAATAAAAAAAAACTAGAATAAATTTACTAATTTTTGTTTAGAAAAAAAAAAATCATGAACAAAAGAAACTAACACTTTAAAGTTGAAAAATGAACTATAATACATATATACAAGTCTTTTTTGTGACATTGGATTGCACAGTTTTCATTTAGGACACTTTTTTTTCATACACGCACACATGCATGCATTCATAGACACGCACACATACACATGCACGTGAGGTCTACTACAGCCGACCATGCCGGACATTATGACATGCTTAACGTTAGATAACGGCCATCCGCTTCCCAAATTTCATTAAAAATCATCCCAATCCCCTCTTCTGCTGTCTAACACTTCTTTCGCCATGTATTTGTTCGTTTCTTTTATGATTTTATGCAATCCAAAACAGCGCTGCTGTCATTTGCAGACGGAAATCATGACATTAAGTTACCGTAATAAGCCGTATATTGGCGAAAAGCGCATAATGTCTACTTTCAGGAACTATTTGAATTATTTTGATAGTGCAAACGGTTAAATAGTTAGCAGTAACGTTACAGTGACATGAATACAGCTTTGTTGGCTGTGTCGTCGACGACACATCCAGTTTTAAAGGGTTAATATAAGTACAGTAAAACCATGGTAAATTGTGATTAGGTCTACATTACCTTCTTTGTTAAAGATGATATAGCCAATAACACCAGGATAGCTATGAATCCTATCTAAAATGTTGTCTACTTCAGACTTCAGAGATGAACAGAACAGTTAGGCAGATTAATAACTTACACGAGTATAAGACATAACGTAAATATAATTTGTACGAATAATTGAACAAAAATATAGATCAAATAAAGTCGTTTACCATATTGCAGCACAGGTGAGTTTTCCGTTTGTAAGAAATGTGTTGAAATTAAGTTGTCTGTCTGAACCGTCTATGGTCTGAACAAGTCAATGTAATGTCAATGTTTGTTCCTCGTTGCTACGGAAACAGAAGTAAATAGACCAATTTCGAGCCTACGTCACGGCGCTACGCGCTAGCTGGTGGCAAAACAAAGGGAAAATTGGAGGCGGCCAATACAAACCACAGCACAGATTCGGCTACATAATAAGGAGCTTAAATTATTATTGTTATTAATTACACATAGTACAGGCTCCAATTTGAAATTTTATTGCATAATGTTTTCTAAATGATTGTGATTATTTGTCAATCATCTAAGTTATGATTGTATAACGTTACATTGTTTTGATTGATTGTGACTAGACTTTTTGAAGAACCTGGTAAGAAAGTGTAATCAAATAACTTACATAGTTAAAAAATGAATATGCTGTATCTGGAATTTTTATTTCTAGAAAATATTAACATCATTAAAATTGCACCGTAATGTCACTCTTTACATTGTCGTCTTCTGTCCGCCTTGGCGCTGGCTAGGCAGCACTGCGGATCCCAGGCTACCACACAAGTCTTGTGACCATTTAGTACAGGGGTCTCCAACACGTCGCTCGCGAGCTACCAGTAGCTCGTGGCCTGATTGGAGGTAGCTCGCCAAGAGGCCGTTCACATATCGCGTCTTTTGCGCTCAAGTTCGTTAAAATGTAGGCGCGCGGGAAGCGCGCTCATAATTGAAGCTACGCGCTCATTTTTTCCAGGCGCAGCGAGATGAAAAAAATCGCAACTTTTCCAGAATGCCACAAACGCACCGCGGTCATATGACAAGAACCAACCAATCAGCTTCACCCTCTCCGTAACAACATTGAAAGCTCCGTCAACAGGGAGGATGGGGGTGCACCCAAACACTACAGGTGTTTTTCTCTTCTCCGTAAATGAATCTTGTAGCAGAGCTACAGCAAGCGTTTCTCGGTGGTGGAAATCCATTAGCTACTAAAACTTCTTTGTCATTGTGGAGAGCGCAGTGCTTGGTTGCATAGTAACGAAAGACGCCACGGGCAAATCGGACCGAATCTTACTATTAATAATAAAAGATAAGCTAATCATGTGCATTGTAAATGTCAGTAATTTATCTTTTTTGACTTTTGATTTAAAGGCTGAAATATGTGAGGTTTATCTTTTTATAAAACCTTTTTTTTTTTGTCAAAACTTTATTTGAACTTGTAGTAGATAACATGTTGCAAGAAGACACTCTTTTAAAATCTGGCTATCATTTTTAATGTTATTATTTTAATGTTTATGTAAACAAAAAGTGCATATTGATGCTAATTTCATTTGTTATTTGCTGGTTTTCGACATAAAACTTGGTGAATTGATGTCATTGTGTAGTATTAGTACTTTTTGAACAGGATTCTGTGATAACTGTGATCATTTTTGTCACTATAACCATGAAACTATAATTGTGTTTTTACAGTATATTTTCTATTTAAAAAAATCTCTTATTCTGTTCTTTTCTCTGACATTTAAGGGTGACATATATAGGCCTACAAAAACTATTTTAGGTCTAAAACAGTTTGGATAGTTGTTAATATGAGAGTTATGAGACATTATTTAAGAGATTTAAGTATTGTATTACATGAGTAGCTCTCGTCCACTTTCATTTTTAAAAAGTAGCTCTCAAATGAAAAAAGGTTGGAGACCCCTGATTTAGTACATAGAGACTAGATGCCCTATTGGCCGCTGGGCACTGAGAAATGCGGCCGCCATCTTAAACCGGTCGTATTCCTAGTTTCGTTGCGTGGCAGCAGTTAAAATGCTAGAGCACTGTGGAGTATTTTCCTGTTCTAATCGGCGGACCATCGCAAATAGGGCCCAGGGGATTACTTTTAACATTACCGTACTATTGGTTGTATTTTGTGAATAGAATATTACCAGATAATTGAGAAGGAGCAAGGATCTTTGATATTACTGTACTGAAATCGTAGCCAGTTAACGTTAGCTAGGCAATGTTTACTGCACCAGCCGGTGTTCACCTGACATGGAGAGGTGGGGTAAAGTAAAAATTACAAGAGCTTCTCGGTTATTTTAGTCCTGTCCGAATGTGCATCTCAGTAATCATTACGGACAATGTCAGTAAAGATTACGGCGACTTTTACCTTCTGTAAAAAGATCCAGGAAAATGACCTCAGGTAACGTTTATATTAATAGACGTGCGAATAGACCCTCTGTAAATCAAGTAATTTCGTGTTTAAAAGTAGTTTCCTGTGGTTTTTCAAGTATTGAGACCTCCCTCAACTCAAGTGTTTTCCACATACCATTCAAATCAGAAAGAAGTTCGAAAGCACTTGTAAGATACAGATGGTGAGATGCTTCTGAATATCTTAATTTCTATTCAATTCACCTTTATTTCTATAGCTGTAAAAAAACAAAAAAAACAACAAAAAAAACAGGAAAATAACGACCAATGATGCAAACTTTATTAAACATGAGACAAATTCTATTGTAAAGCACTAAAGACAATGGTGTCATTCAGCTAAAATATCTCTACAGAAGACAATAGTGTTATTCAACTCAAGTCAGTTCAATGTTGATTCAATTCAGTACAATAGCAGTGTTGATGTTTCAAAATTCATCAATTTATGACCGAAGTCAATTCAGCTGTAAAGCAGCTCTAAAGAAGACAATACTAGTGTCATCATCCAGCTCAATTCAGTTCAGGATTTTTCTTGCATGTCTTTTAAACACCTTTAAATGACCGGTTTCATTTCTGATGCTTACTTGTGAGGTTGGTGTCTGTACAATTTTGTTTCAATAAGCACTGAAGTATAGAATAACAATATAAGAAAAAGAGAGACATGGAAAAAACATTGAATAGAGATGCAACAATACTAAATTTCTCCGCCAATACTGATAGCCGATGATTCAGAATGATAGCTGCTGCTGATACCAATGGTTTTGATTCGTTTATTCAAGATTTTTTTATGCAAGAAAAGACAAGAAAACCTGAACAATACAGTATATACAGTCAAAACCCCAATATAACCCATTCCTCTACCCATCAGACGTAAAGTGTCAATTACATTGTACATTAGTTTTATTACTAGTTGTATTAAGAAAACTAGAATGAACTAGGAAAACTTTGCTCTCTTTCTCATCACCCTAGTCTTCGTCCTCCTTATTGCCTGCGCACAAATTCACAGGCCTCCGTGGCACATCAGCTTATAAATGAAAGCGTTAAACGTACAGTATGGAATTTTTCGCCACTAGGGGTCGCTAACCTATTTACAATAACAAAGGCGTAGTTTGATGACGCAACATTTGCTAAGAATTATGGATCTTGTCGTCAACGTCAAGCCGACCGATCTAATCTATGGATCTAATAATGTTTATGGATGACTGAATACATCGATGCTTTTATCATGACTGTGATATGAAGCAGTTCGGGATTGCTAAGAGACAGCTATCAGCTCCACATGCGACGCGATATGGACATTTCATTCCACTGAACTAACGTTACACGCGAGTGCAGAATTACTACTCACAGTCACAGGTCAGTTTATTAGACAAATTAAACTTGTGAGGTAACGCAGCGTTGTTTCACTTGGTCTAACATTACACTATCACACTAAACTGCATTTGAATGTGTTGAAATGTATGTGTTAGTTTGTCTGTATGAGACTAGCAGTAAGCTAGATCAACATTAGAATAACATACAGATCATATTCTAACATTTCATCATGTTGAGCTATATAACATTGATTAGTTTTATGTAAATGTGCTCACCTGTTTAATAAAGTACATGTAGAAGCGGTCGAAGTCTCGGACGTGGAGCTCTCGTTTATATACTGTCTATGGGAGCTCTAGGCATCTCGAAAACACCGCGCTGATATTGATTCTCGTTTTAGTTCTCCTTTTGTATCCAAAGTCTGCTTGCCATGGTCCATAATGTTTGAACGAAACAACAACAGCGTGCAAATAGACATTGCGAACTACCGTCAGTCGCTTTGGTTACTATCAGACGGCTCTGGTTCATAGCTCTGGTTGCCATGGCAGCACGAGTGGAAACCAGGGACAACGCGGATATGACGGCATTGGCAGCGACAAAACGGAAATAAAGAAACGGGACGTTTCTCGAATTAAATTACAAATTTCTCCTGGTTTGAAAGTTGTTGGAAACAGTCGGGATAATGTAAGTACACAACTAAAAAAAATATATAACATAGATATAGTGATTTTTGCTCTTTTTAAAGCAAAAAAGTTACATATTGTGGCTTTAAATGCTGATTTCAGTGTCCTCCATGTTTACATCCGTATGACCCCGTGCTGCACGCCTTCTTATTGTTCTTTTGCACACTCAGGTCAATTCAGGACTGTGATCCTTTTACAGTAGAATCTGATATTTGCCACATTTAAAGTAAGATCTAGAGCTTGCAGTGTGAACGTAGCCTTAAGGTGATGATACACAGGGCAACTTTTTGAACAATGTTGCTGGGCAATCTTGCCGAGCGATTGTCTCCCAAAATAAAATTGTCATTAATTACTCACCCTCGTGTCTTTCCAAACCCGTAAGACTCGTTCATCTTCGGAACACAAATGAAGATATTTTTTATGAAATCTGAGAGCTTTCTGTCCCTCCATTGACAGCTACGCAACTAACACTTTGACTCATCAAAAAGTAAATAAAGAGATTGTAAAACTAATCCATATGAATTGAGCGGTTTAGTCTGATTTTCTGAAGAGACACAATTGCTTTATATGATATATGAACAGATTGAATTTAGGTTTTTATTCACATAAACATTCATCAAAAATCATAATCAGATATGGTAAACAGAAGCTCAAGAATGTTTGCTTTACATGCAAGAACCAATGAGGTTTATTCTCGTTACGCTGCAGGTTTGAGCTTCAGCAAGAACCAATGAGGTTTATTCTGAGCTTCAGCAAGAACCAATGAGGTTTATTCTGAGCTTCAGCAAGAACCAATGAGGTTTATTCTGAGCTTCAGCAAGAACCAATGAGGTTTATTCTTGTGCGTCAAGCACAATTAGTTGAGCTTTGTTCGCTGATCAATGATCTATGAATAAAAGCTTACATTAAATCTGTTCATCATATAAAGCGATCGAGTCTCTTCTGAAAATGTTTTGATTAAACCGCTCAATTCATATGGATTAGTTTTACAATCTTTTTGAAATCAACGTTTTGATGAGTCAAAGTGTCAGTTTCAATTGGAGGGACTGAAAGTTCAGATTTCATCAAAAGATCTTCATTTGTGTTTCGAAGATGAACGAAAGACTTACTGGTTTGGAATGACATGAGGGCGAGTTATAAAATTTTTGTGGGTTTAAGGCAAAAGTGACGGATTCAGTTGCAGATTCTCTGGTCTAGATATGGACGGTATTCTGCTATACCGGATAATGATTAGTACATTACGTAAAATACGACATTTTAAAATGTAACCTTTTCATGGCCATTTATTTGATTAATTATTTTGCAGAACTTAACATACATGAATATGGAAAACATAAAATACAATTACATTTAAATAATAAAATAACAGCAAATAGAATAAACACGTGACATTGATACTTTTCTTCTATTTATATGCGCAAAGTTAAATCACATTATAGGTTTTAATAGAGCATTAAAGATTTGGTCATTTTCCTATTGTTTGTAAGTCTGAGGAATAAAATTAGAGAATTGAATTCAATTAGACAGTGGAAGACACAATAGAAATGTAACTCTTTTGTTTATGAATGAACAATTTAGCCTACAATATAATAAAGTTGGCAAGAGATAAATGATGCCCAATGAAGTCAAGAAAAGCAGCGGAAATTTTTCTTGACGTCACCGTGACGTTTCAGCAGGTTGGTGGTTTATTTTCACTTCCTGTCCAGACCCGAGCCGCGACTACTGTCAGTCATTACTCTAGGCTACATCAGTTTTAGTTAATGACATTATTAATGAAAATATTTCTTTGAAGAATTTTGGTTTTGTCAGCGATAACATGACGGTTTTAAACGGTGCAAATATAACTTGATATAAATTACACAGCAAGAAAGGCCTATTATAAATGCAATGACTATGTTTTTATGAATAATGAATATTATTTATAATATTTTAAATAATATGATTGCTTCAAATCCAGTCTTTTTTTGTATTTTGCGGATTGCTGATGTCATGAAGGCTGTGTCATCAGGTGAGTGTAATGCAACCACATTCAAGAAAGATCCTTTAGTTTAATAATCTGGGGAACATAATGTATGACCCTGGGAACATGGTTATGATTCACCCTGCTGCAATACAATCATGTTTTTCACTACTGTTAAAGGTATAGCGGAGGATGTTTTACTTCCTGGTGGGTAATCTATACTATTGGTCCTCCTAATTGTCAATCATTCTGGTGAATCAATCAAACTTTTCAAAAAGTGGAGAGGGCGGGTCTTATCTAAAATTTGGAAAGATCCTCCGCTATACCTTTAAGTTTCTGAAAAATATCAGAAACTGCAAGTGGTCAACCTAAAACCTTACTTTATAACAACTAAACTGCAAAGTCATTTTTACAGCCTTTATATACAGTCTAGTCATGTCTAAAGTGTCTTTCTTTGTCTGTATCAGATTGTGGTTATTCTGTAGCAGCCGTTGACATCAGTAGCTACAGGTTAGTGTTGCTCTACACTGATGATTTCTACACACATATACAAGTTACCTCTTCTAAACTCTTTGAAAACATATTCATTTGATGGTCTACTCTTTACATGACCCTGCAAATGTGTTGTAGGTCAATGTCATGTTCTGAATCCAGTTTGTGAGTCAAAAACAGAGCACTCTTTAAACTGGCCTTCAAGAAATGAAGCTCACAGACATTAAAGGTTCACCCAAAATGCTAATTCTGTCATCATTTATTTACCATCATGTCGTTCAAACCTGTATGGATTTCTTTCCTCTGCAGGAAACAAAATAAGATATTTTGAAGAATGTTTCAGCTGTTTTTGGCTACAATGAAAGTCAAGTCAAGTCAAGTTTATTTGTATAGCGCTTTTCACAATACAGATTGTATCAAAGCAGCTTCACAGTATTACATTTAAATAATACAACAAAGTTTGTTTCAAGAGGAATTTATTGATTGATAAAATTAAATTAAATATCCCCAAAATATCCCCAACTGAGCAAGCCAAAGGCAACAGTGGCAAGGAACCGAAAAACTCCATCAAGTGACCTAATGGTGTCCTAAAACTCCATCAGGTGACCTAATGGAGAAAAAAAACCTTGGGAGAACCCAGGCTCAGTCGGGGGCCAGTTCTCCTCTGGCATTTATGAGCTAGAGGCCGGATTGTAGTTTGAACTGTGGGATTATATGAATGCCTGGCTGAAGAGATGCGACTTTAATCTAGTTTTAAACTGGGAGAGCGAGTCTGAGCAACGAACAGTATCAGGAAGACTATTCCAGAGTTTTGGAGCCAAATGTGAAAACGCTCTCCCTCCTTTGGTGGTTCTGAATATCCTAGGTATGACCAAAAGCCTTGAATTTAGTGATCTTAAAGAGCGCGATGGATTATAGGGCGATAGAAGATCCGTTAAATAGACTGGAGCTAAGCCGTTTAGGGCTTTATAAGTCAGTAGCAATACCTTGTAATTAATACGGAGCTTTATAGGTAACCAATGCAGTGATGATAAAATCGGTGTTATATGATCATATTTTCTTGATCTCGTAAGAACTCTAGCGGCGGCATTTTGGACTAACTGTAGCTTGTTTATTGAGGATGCAGGACAACCAGCTAATAAGGCATTACAGTAATCCAGTCTCGAGGTCATGAATGCATGAACTAACTTTTCTGCATCAGAAACTGATAGCATATTACGTAGCTTAGCAATGTTTCTAAGGTGGAAAAAGGCTGTTTTTATAACATATGAAATATGATTTTCAAAAGACAGGTTGCAATCGAGTATAACACCCAGGTCTTTTACTGTAGCGGATAAAGTAACAGGACATCCTATGATGTTAAAGTTGTATTGTGCGAGGTTTTGTGGGCGGTTTTTTGAACCGATAAGTATTACCTCTGTCTTGTCTGGATTTAATAAAAGAAAATTACGCGTCATCCAATCTTTTATATCTTTAACACACTCTGTCAATTTGGAAAATTTAGCGTTTTCATCCGGCCTTGATGAAATTGAGTGTCATCAGCATAACAATGGAAACTAATTCCATGTTTCCTTATAATATTTCCAAGTGGCATCATATATATTGAAAATAACAGAGGGCCTAACACAGATCCCTGCGGCACTCCATAGTTTACTGGAGTTATGATCGATTTTTCTCCATTTAAATAGACAAAATGGTAGCGGTCAGATAGGTATGATTTGAACCAGCTTAGTGCTTGTCCTTGAACACCAGTATAATTTTGTAGTCGATCTAAGAGTATTGTGTGATCTATAGTATCGAACGCAGCACTAAGATCAAGTAAAACTAGTATTGAGATACAGCCTTGGTCAGAAGCTAAAAGTAAATCATTTGTGATTTTAACGAGCGCAGTTTCAGTGCTATGATGCGGTCTGAATCCAGACTGAAACTTTTCATAGATATCATTTTGTTGCAAGAAAGAGCCCAGTTGAGCGGACACCACTTTTTCTAATATTTTAGACATAAATGGAAGATTTGAAATGGGTCTATAATTTGCTAGATTATTATGATCTAATTGTGGTTTCTTAATGAGAGGTTTTATAATTGCCAGTTTAAATGTTCTTGGAACATGACCTAGAGATAAGGACGAGTTAATAATATTGAGGAGAGGCTCTTCCACTACAGGTAACACTTCTTTCAGTAGTTTAGTTGGTATAGGATCTAATAAACATGTTGTTGTTTTAGATGAAGTGATACGTTTATTTAACTCTTTTTGTTCTAAGCAAAAGCACTGTAATTGTTCTTGCGGGGTGATAATTGAAGCTGAATTATAAGGCGCGATTGAAGATTGAACGTTTACAATTGTGGTTCTGATGCTTTCTATTTTCTCAGTGAAGAAGTTCATGAAAGTAATTGGTTAAACACAACATTGGACGCCATTGACTTATTATGGATAAAAAAAAAAGCTTTTCCAAAATAACTTTCTTTGTGTTCGGTGAACTTTTCTTTTAAGGGCAAACAGAAAGACATTAGAAATGAAATGACAACTTGGAAGAAATGTATAAATATTTTTAATAATTATTTTTTTTTTTTTTACTTCAATGAACTACACAACAGCGGTCTGCAAAGTGCAAACCCACAACACAGGGTTATTATAGTTCTGAGCTTCCGTTGTGTTTAGATTTGATACTGTACTTAGTTTTAGTTTTTCAACATTTAGTTTTTATTTTAGTTTTAGCGAGACTTTGCTTTAAAAATGCTAATAATAAAGTTCATCACATTTGAAATCTGCAAATCTTGATTAACTGACAGCACTATTTTTTAGGTTTAACTTTAACATGTACATTTTGATTATTGATGCACAAATAAGCGCATTACAGTGTGCTGTTTTATTAAGTTCCGGTTTATGATATTAAGATTTACCTGTTATCATTTATAATTGTTACATTTAAATAATTTTCACTGCTGTAATCTGCAATATGTATGTGATCATAATGGCCAGGCCTTTCTTACGTTCCGGTAATGTTGTTGTTCTGCGATCTCCTGCCAGAAACATCAGGTCGATCTGCTCTTATCTAGAATCAGGTGGTTTGTCTTCGTCTGGCATCTCAGCTGAGACCTGTCCACTATGGGTGACCCTACCAGTAGTTGTGAAGTACCAGTGGCATAGCTCTCAGCATCACTGATGCACACAAGCCCTCACAGCACGTCAAGCTGCAAACCTTGTGAGGGACCCTAACCTACCTGCAGTAACTGCTTAAAAGCAACCGCATATCAACCAACTAACGTTAGGCTACTCTAAACATCCTGACAACCACATAGCAATGCATGAAAAACCACTCAGAAGAGTCCAGCAACACGCTAACAACCGCGCAAAAAAACCTTGGCAAACGCATGTCAACACACAGGAAACCATCCAAAACATCCCAACAACCGTGTAGGCAAACGCTAAAAACCACTTAGAACAACCTATGAACAGCATATCAATGCTCTGACAATCACCAAAAACATCCTGACAACCTCACAACAATGTGCAAAACACCTCTAGAAAATCAGACTTAACGTTACTCATAAAACTCTAAACTTACTCCAGATACAAAATAAAACGTACTCATAAAACTATAAACTTACTCTGTAACTATATACAGTATTTACATACAGGTCCGGCTGTGTGATACTCCTCCGGGCTCCATGTGACACAGTGATGACTCAGTGTCTGGGCTTCATTCTTCGGGGTTCCTCAGGCAGGGGCTCTTCGCTGATGTCCACATGGATTCGAGGAGCGAAGCCTCTGCTGGTTGTGGAGAAGCTCTCAGTGATCCGGACACGTCCATCAGGATGCTCCGTCTCCTCAGTGAAGGGCGGTTGAGTGTTTCCCACAGTCGCTGCTTGATCTTCAGTCCTAGTTTAAGACTGTAGGGACGCTGCCGACCACTGGGCGTCTTCATCATGGGGTCCACCACAGAGCGGTAGATGTCCTGGTAGGCCTCTACGCTGTAGCCGTGGATGGAGACAGGCTCATCCTGCTGACACGCGTCCACTGAAGAGACTGAGACTGCTGGACGGATGTCAGGAAGGACAGCAGCGTTCTTCAAGTAACGTTCCTCCAAACCTGTGGGTCTTCGAGCTTTACCAGAGATGCAGCTGTATGATCATCTAACCTGACCAACGTTACAGCTGCCAGCTGTGGAAGCTCACTGGGGTCCGGACTGGAAGAGACGTCCTCCACCAAGAATCCCCTCAGGCGTGTGGGAAGAGCCCTGATTCTTCTTGACCGACGCTGCTCCATGATAATGAATCAAGAAGAACTACAAAGACTGGAAAAATCACTAAGACTTACCAAATTGTAGAGTTGTGAAGAGCTTGCAGCAAGTGTGATCAGGCTTCAAGGCTTCAGAAACACTTGTGTTCATTTCAAAAATCAACACAATCTACTGGACTGGCATAGAGTGTTTAGGATCATTTAAATGTAAACAACACTTGATATCAGCAGTAAGCCAATAATAAGAGCAGCATGAGCAACATGTACTGTACTATTAAAGTTATCATCTTTTATATATTTATATATATATATATATACAGTATATATATTAATTGTAACTCTTCTATGTCAGTAGTTAGTGAACAAATCTGTGTTTTAAGCAAATTTTTTAATTGAACAAATCATATGCACTGACTCTTTGTTCACTGAAGTCTCTTTCTTTAAACTGCTTTGGTGGCTTTTCTTGTTTCCAGAGACTGACTATAGGGTAATTTCGTGTTAACTCAACCAGAGGTTTCCGGCTAAAAATTTAGATTTTTATAATAAAAATAAAAAAATTCTGGTGAATGACAATTTTCACCTTAGATTTAGAGCCAAATTACAAGGGGTTAAAATGACTCTAGAAAGATGGGAGCATAATTATTTAAATTTTTTGACAGAGATTAGTAGGTCTGTTAGTTAAATCTGTTGACTTTAGCAATCTTTTTTGCATTATATGCCAACAGTGAAAGTTCAAAAAGTTTGACTGTAATTTAAGAAGTATTATCTTGATGTCAAGTCAAGTCAAGTTTATTTGTATAGCGCTTTTCACAATACAGATTGTATCAAAGCAGCTTCACAGTATTAAATTAAAATAATACAACAAAGTTTGTTTCAAGAGGAATTTATTGATTGATAAAATTAAATTAAATATCCCCAAAATATCTATATGTCTTGATATCCTTATAGATTCAGGTTCTTAACAATAAATAAAAAAAAGTATCTTCATTTTAAAGGCCCTATTTGGTTCGATCCCAGAGATATGGAGATCTTAATGTGGCTCCATGAGAAAATTGTTAAATTGTACACATTCTCAGTGGTCAAAACCCAAATGTGGGTCACTTTGCATACAGCTGATACATTTTTTCTTTTAAAGAGGAATATCTGAGCAAAAAATAATGTTGAAACTAGAAATGTATCTCGTTTTTTTTTTATATATCAGCACAATTATTTATATATAATTGCATATAACACCTGTCTGAGTGGCATTATATTCCTTTTCCGTTTGCGTGCCTGTAAATATCTTAATGTCCTTCTAGATTCTCATTCTTAATACATTATTCTTTTGTAATCTTCATTTTTAAGGCTGTATATGTTTCAGTCGCATATATATGAGGATCCCAATGCGACTCCATGTTCAAATTGTTGTATTTTAATGGTCAAAAACCAAATGTGGGTGCAAACAGCTGATACTCATTGTGTTTGAAGAAGAATGTCTGGAGAACAAATAATACTGAAACTAGAAAGGCAACTTGTTTCCATCTATGACAATAATTGCATATTGAAAATAATTGCAACCATTGAAAATGGGTAAAATTCAACAAATTGAACATGGAGAAAAAAAAAATAGATGCATAGTTTCAACATTATTTGTTGTTCAGATATTCCACTTTAAAAGAAAACAGTATCAGATATGCAAAGTGACCCACATTTGATTTTTGCCCACTGAAAATGTGTACAATTTACACTCATTAAGATCTCCACATCTCTGGGATCGAACCATAGGGCCTTTAAAATGAAGATACAAAAAGAAAAGATTGTTAAAAACCTAAATCTAAAAGGATATTAACATATCTTTAATACTTCTTGAGTTACAGTCATGCAAACTTGGGTTAAACAACAACAACAACAAGCCTATATTGATGCAAGACGAAAAAAAAAAAAAGATGGAGGTTGTGTAAGAAACATGGAGAGGCTCAACAGAAGCAAGCAAAGACAAAGTGTAGGTTCTGTCAAGATTTAAATATTCAATCATTAATGCCTTTGACATCCGCAAAATAATGTTTATTAATTTTAAGGTGTGCAATTGTTTCCGTGACAGGAGATCTCGCTGGAGGATTTGCGAGAGAATAGTCACTATTAAGAGAGTACAAATCATGTCATTGCTATTCCTCCTTAGTTTGCCTGATTTAAAAAATTGTGACATCGACATTGTCTCCTGAAATAAAGGGACTTGTTCTTAAAATGTAGCTTATGTGCATTAAAAAGGCAGTTTAGCTCTGAATTAAATTTGTATTTTGACGGTGATGCTGTGGTTTGACCAGAGGGTGGCAGTAAAGCTCTCAGATCTTGCGTTTGCTGCTGTTTTACTGTGTCCTGGTTCTTCAAGACTCTTTCATGCTGTTCTGAAGCTGTCGTCTGTTGTGTGGAATGACACTCATGGTTTCATGTCCTGCAGGTCAGTGGAAGAAGGGAAGTGTTTGAGTTCAGGCCTGAGCTTGTTGACGATGACGATGAGGAGGCAGATGATACAAAATACAATAAAGATGATGATGATTGTTACTCTGAAGTTTCTTACGAGGTGATGCAACACGACCACTTTAGCTCATAGACTTTAGCTATATAGACATTTTACATACAAATAATGGCCTTTATCAAATCAGTCATATCTATTTTTCTATTTTGGCTCCTGCAATGGGTAGGGAGGCGTCCCATCCCTGTGCGTAGAGCCGACCAGATGAACCAGTTGTTTCCAGTGCTGACGGTCTTGTGCCAGCTGCTCTGCATCCTCCACAGCAACTCCATGTTGTTGGAGGTCGCCCGCAAGGACGTCAAGCCATCGGGTCCGGGGTCTACCTCGTGGTCGTCTCCAGCCTGCGGCCCTCGGATCAAACTGGAGAATGGCTCTCGTCGGATGGTCAGGAGGGAGCCGGAGGACATGGCCGAACCAGCGGGTGCGACGTTGCGCAGCCAGGCAGGATGCTCTGGGCTGGCACGTGCGGGCTCTAAGCACTTGATTGGAAACCCGCTGGGGCCACCTGATGTTCTCGATGGTTCTGAGAGCCCTGCTATCGAAGCCATCTAATCTTGCAGCCAGTGTCTTATTTAAGGGTCAAGTCTCCGAGCCATAAAGCAGGATGGAGAGTACTGCTGAGTTGTAAATCCGGAGCTTCGTCTTGCGTGAGATGGTCTGGTGCCGCCAGAGTGGTTTCCAGAGGGACTGCAGGGCTGACGCAGCCAGGGCTCTTCTGCGAGTAATCTCTGGTTTTAGGTCCCCGTTGTCTGTCACTATGGATCCCAGATACACAAAGTTCTTGACAGGCTCTACAATGTTATTGCCAAGCCGCAGGGAAGGTGGATGCGGTCTGTCACCGACATACATGAACTTGGTTTTCGTCCAGCTCACCTGAAGGCCAAGCTTCTCAGCCTCTTCACTGTATATACCCAGAGCGTCTCTCAGCTGGCTGTAGGACGTGCTGAGCAGGATGGTGTCGTCAGCGTACTCCAGGTCAGTCAGGTGGTAACTGCCGAAGGACACTCCGGGGACCCGCTCACAAACCCTGGACATCAGATGGTCAATTATGCAGTTGAAGAGGTCAGGAGCAGCCACGCAGCCCTGGCGAACGCCACTGGAGATGGGAAACCAGTCTGAGTCTCTGCCGTTGATGCGGACACAGCTCTGAGCGTTGCTATAAAGCAGCTTGAACAGGGCAACAATCTTAAGTGGTGCTCCAAGGGCATGTAGAATACTCCACAGTGAAGTATGGCAAACGGTGTCAAAGGCAGCCTTCAGATCGATGAACCCGATGTAAAGATGGCAATCTTTACGGAATTCATAGGTCTTCTCTATCAGCAAGCGAACGGCGGAGATTTGGTCTATTGTGGAGCGGTTAGGCATGAAGCCAGCCTGCTGGGGACGGCGGCTGCTTCTGATGGCTGGGAGAGCACGAGTGAGCAAGATCCTGGTAAAGAGCTTGCCGGGGATGGAGAGAAGGGTAATGCCTCTGTGGTTGCCGCAGACTAGCCTGTCACCCTTATGTTTCCAGAAGGGCAAGATGACTCCTCTGGTCCAGTCGCTGGGAAGCCTCTCTGTCTCCCACACCTCATTGAATATGTGGGTAAGCCACTCGACAATGCTTTCACCACCTGTTTTTAACATCTCAGCGGTTATTGCACAGATGCTGGGGGCTTTCCTATTGTTAAGTTTTTCCAGAGCGGCTCTGACTTCCTCAGGTGTGACAGGGTCTGTACTGCAGACAGCACTTGGGGCTGCAGCGTTAGTGGCCGATGAGATGGCGGGATCAGCCGGGGAGGTACCGTGCTGCAGGAGGAGGCTGAAGTGCTCTTTCCAGCGTTCGAGGCAGTTTGCTTCAGTTGCTATAAGGTTGCCATCAGAATCTTTCACCAGGGCTGTCTTGATGCGTGGGCCATTACGGGCTTGGCGCAGCAGACTGAAGACACGGCTCATATTGTTGTTATTGGCCGCGGACTCTAGGTGTTTAGCTTCTGCTTGCCAGAACTTCTCCCTATCCTCGGCTATAGCCACATTGCGCTGGCGGTTCAGTCGCTGATACTCCGTCAGGTCACCTCGGAGCCGGGCCTCACGCCGCCGGTCGATGATGTTAAGTGTCCTCTCCGATATCCAAGGCTTTTTCGGGGAAGGTCGAAAGCATCCGAAGACATTGTGAGCTGACTGGATGACACTTTTCTTGAAGGTCTGCCAGTTGTTCACCTTTTCGGTAGCCAGGTTATCAAAGGTGCGGCGGATGGCGCAACTGAAGTCTGTGGCGATGTTTGGATCACTGAGTAGGGAGGAGTCCAGGCGAGGCTGAGTCTTGGTGTGCTGGTTGGCTCGCAGCTTTAACTTGAGCTGGGCCACCAGCAGGCGATGGTCTGTGTTGCCAAGCTCTGCTCCTCGGTACACACGGCAGTTGGTGACAAACGGCTTCCAGCGTCGAGAGATGAGGATATGGTCCAGCGCTTTCCTGGTTCTGCCATCTGGGCTGTACCATGTCCAGTGATGGATAAGCTTCCGGGGAAACCAGGTATCAGCAATGCAGAGGTTGTTGTGGTGGCAGAGAAGGAGAAGGCGGTTACCGTTGTCGTTTGTGGACCTGTCAGCAAAGGTTGTGCCGACAGGTGAGCCTGTGGACCGATCACTGCTAGACAGAGTGCCGTTGGCATCGGTGAGGATGATGGTGATGTCGTGTGGTGAGGCTTGGCCAACAGCCTGATGGAGTTGGTCAAAGAAGGCATCCTTCGCATCCTCATCAGCGACATCGGTGGGGGCATAAGCAACGATTACTGTCATCTTGCCGTGTTGGTGGAGAAAGCGGGCCGACAGTAATCTGTCGCTAAGGGGTGTCCAGCTGATGAGGGACTTGCGGAGGGCCTTTGGGATGGCAAGTGCCACGCCATAAAGGCCTGTCCGTCTCTCGGGGCCACTCCAGAAATAGCAATGGTCGCCTGCTGTTGTTTCGCCATTGCCGTGCCATCGAACTTCACAGAGCCCTGCCAAGGAGATGTTATAGCGGCAGAGCTCTCGGGACAGCAGGGTGGCAGCTCCGGGGCGAAGGAGTGTCTGGACATTCCATGTGGCGACTCGGGTCCTGCGACAAAGGTTGATCTGTACTCGTTGGTCGGGGGCAGGCTGGGGTTCGTTACCGTGTTTGGCAGTCCGGCTACTTTCTCTGATCGGTTTCGTAACAAAAGGGTTTCTCCTGGGTGGGTTGTTAGCCCTCCGCAGGATAGTCGGTTGGTGGGTCTGCCACCTCACAGCGTACCGACATGCTGGGGTCTTTGTTTGTCTGGAACCTACCCTGGAGACCGGCCCGCCTAGGGTGACCCTACCAGGAGCGAGCTCCCGGCGGTATCGCTCTCCAGGGTCACTGGAACACGCAAGCCCCCTCGCCTCGTCAAGGCCAGACCCGAGAGAGGGAATCAGTCATATTATGATGTTAAATGTTATTGTCTGTTGCACATGTATGTAATACTCTGATTTATTTAGATTCACTCTCTGCTTCTTGGGTCTTTCAGCATTAGTAACATGAATGTTTGTCCAGGTGGAGGACCCAGACGAAGTACAGGACCTTGACATTGCTAGATTTATCCCTAAAGAGGTGGATAACGCGGGTATAACGATGGCATCAGCTGACAGGTTTTCTGCCAAAGCTCTTCCTACCAATGATAAAGAGGCACGAAACTTACTTTTAGCGCAATCCAATCTGAAGTTAATTCATACATTTTTCGACCGGACATAACTGTTTTATATATATATAGCGTTATAAAAATAAATATAGGTTATTTGTGTTTGTGCACGTGATATCAGGAAGCAATGTAAAATACACACGTTTCTTCAACTTATTAAAATATCTTACTTTATTGCAACTATCTGTTTCTGCTTCTTTATCATATTTATAGTGTGTGATTTATAAAATACCTTATATCCTACAGTACATCACATATTTTGATTTTGGACGTCTGGTCACTTTATATCTTATATCAGAATATTATATTACTGTTAAGCCTACTATGAATATTAAAATACGCCGAACCATGTGTCCTGTATAATACCTACATGAATGACCTTTGCAGCAAAAAAATCGCGTGAAAATCAGTTCGGTATCCAGTGAGGTATGATTAATTAAATGCGCTGACAGCTCACTGCACCTGCCATACAGATTACACTGAGTGGAGCGGGTGACCGGTCTAAGATGGCGGCCCCACGGCTCGCCCGCGCCAGTAGGCAGTAGCGGTCGATAGGGCGTCTATCTATGATGTCTATGATTTAGTACAGTTATCCACAACTTTCCCGAACTCTGACCTTTCCCGTGATCGCTATGGCAACGTAGAACAGGCCGGTAACGAACTTCCGGTTTACGTTAGCCTGAAGATACTGCTATCGGAGAGCCTCAACAAGCCCAAACAACTTGCTTCTCTCTGGGCCTCGTAGTGTTTTTGCGCAGCGCGTCTGTGTTACACGTCACCACGTACGCTCACTATTGGCCGACGCTGGTCATGTGTGTGACGCGCAGTGCAAAAACACTACGCGAACCAACTAGAGGCCCAGAGAGAAGGAAATGAATAGTGGAATAAAGTCGTTATTTTTGTTTGTTTTTGCGCACAAAAAGTATTCTCGTCGCTTGATATACTTAAGATTGAGCCACTGCAGTCACTTGGACTATATTAACGATCTCTTTAATAACTTTTCTGGGCCAGCAAGTTTGGGCCACCTAGCAGCCTATGGAGAGTGACCCAGCACTCAGATTTCATCAAAAATATCTTAATTTGTGTTCCGAAGATGAACGAAGGTCTTACGCGGTTGGAACAACATGAGGGTGAGTAATTACTGACAGAATTTTCATTTTTGGGTGAACTAACCCTTTAACTGTAATAATGAGCCCGAGCCCGATTTAGACCCAACCATTTTTAGGGTCATTCTACCAGAAACGTACATTATTGAATTGTTACAGTGAATAAAAAAGTATTTCATCCAAAAATTTCTAAAACTGGCTCATAGTTGATTTCTGTGAGTTGTTCTGTAAAGGAATATGTCATTCATTAGGTTCTCAGATATTTTTTTCTTTATTAAAAACACTTTTGAAAATTACTAATCCTGTCCATGTCCTTGTCCTCAGCCAAATTGGAGCAACAGCTTTCATAGTTTTGTTATGCTAAAAACTGTTATTTAGGGGGAAAAACTCCATCAATAACAAGTTTAAGCTGTTATCATTCACATCAACTGATCAAAAACATGAAATTATATATAAATTCTACAAATAAATTCTATTTTACAACTGTCCCCATGTTTTGGTCAGTCCTGTCACGTTTACATAAAACTACATAAAATGTGTGAAATACGCCTTTAAGGGTATCACTCAGAGGAAGTGACATCATTTGACCCAGGTGAAGCTGACATTGATCAAGGCTGAATTCTGTCATTGAATTGTATGATTTTAAGCTTGTTTTTGTATGTTTTTTTTTTTTAGGAAGACGAGCTAAAGGGTCAGGCCCTGTCACGGTAAAACATTCCAGAAAATAATGAAAATGTTTTAAATCCAAAACATGTCTAAAAATGTCACTGAAATTCCTTGCTTGCATGTTAACAGTTTTTATGCTAGCATGCTAGCAGGCTGAGTAATAGAAGTTTAAAATGGCCAACCATCAGGCCCTGTCACATTCCTGTGTGACACTATTATATTATATATGTCCTTGACTGAATTTTACCATAGTCTAATTTTACATTAACATTAAAATTATAATAATAATTTTAAAAAGAAATGGCAATCAAAACTTAAATAAAGAACACAAAACATAACTTTTTCTGCATCATCAAAATCCATAAAGTCAGTCCTGTCACAGTACCGTCAGTCCTGTCACACAGGAAATTATGACAAAAGTGTACTATTTGAGGAAATATTAATTCATTAATCTCTTTAACTGTGTAGATGAAGGTGGGGGTATATATCCACTATGTTTTTGTAAAAATCTCTATCTCTAAACTATACGAGTGCCTGGCGGGTATTCTGTGATTTTGTGTACTACAGTTGACCGAAAAGTTACTTATATTTCTTAAAGGAATTATAAAACCATGTTAGATACAATCAGGGACATGTGATCAATAAGAAAATGCTATTTGTATCAAAGAAATTCATTAGGAAACCATTCTAACATATACAAATTTGTCTGTGACAGGGCCTGACATTTTAGTTGTGAAATGGTATAAAAATTTATTTTATTCAATCATAAAAACATGCTGAGATGGCATGATATGTGTTTCTCATAGTTTAACATGTCCTCCATATCACTCAACGTTCAGATTTAAGAAAAATATATTTTTCCCCCCAAGATTTTTTACAAGTGGAAATGTACGTTTCTGGTATAATGTCCCTTTAATACGTGGGCCGTTATAAGCCAGATAATTTTTTAACATGTGCTGAGGGGGTGCTAGATATAATATATATAAATACTTTTAATAAATGAGCAAAAATCGGCCACTTAATATTTATTATTCAATTATTTTAATGATCACAATTAAAGTATTAATTTTATTAAATTGAACAAGCACAACATTCGGCATTCAATCAAATATTATTAAAGATTTATTATTATTAATAATGTTATTTCAACACAATGTCTCGTTATTTCGACATAATATGTGTGCCGAGTGTGCGTGCAACAAGTAAGATGTGCATTTGTAAATCCGGTGACACGCGTGCATTGATTTTTATTAATAAACTAGTGTTTTCTGTCAGTGTCTGCTGCAAAGATGAAGTTGACGATCGCCATCTCTGAACACGCCTATAGCCTAGAGAGAAATGCACATCTTGGATTACATAATCAGAGAGTAGCCTATTTCTTTTCATTTTGAATTGTTTCATTTAAACACATTTAAAGCTTTCTTTAGATAGGCTATATTTCTCATGTCTGAGTTTCGGTTAATTTATGATGAGATGCGCTCCTGTTCACGAGCAATGCAAGTGACCACGGTGCGCCGGCGCCTCCATGTCATGATTTATATTGTCTGCTATATATGCTTCTTATTTATTAAATCCAGGCAATTGGTTGATGAAAAATGTATTACAATTAAGATACAATTTATACAAAACGAAATTCACTTTAAAGAAAGGCTTTCTACAAAACAAAACTTAATGAAGAAAATTAAGTTTAATCATGTCTGACCCATTAACAAAATCATGTCTGACCCACTCTATAGGTGTGTTGGACATCGGCTGCGGCTGGATGTAACCGATTGGTGAGAGTAGCCGCGTGCAGGCGGGGAGGAGCTGCAAACGGAGACGTGAAGTCGGACACTTTCTGGTTCCCGTAGTGACCGCTCACGTGGTGTTCGCGTACTTTCCCACAGCTGAAGTGAAATAAATGTAATATTTGCCAAATAATACACAGATGTTTCAGATATATTTTTTAATTCAATAGGCCTACTTTATTTACTGCTTCATACAGCGTCTGTTTGAACAAGAATAAAGTTAAACATAAGCTACTATCAATGAAGTGGAGTCTATACGTTTTTTAATCAGTTTTAATTTGATAAACATGACACAATATAACATCGCAACGACATGAAGAGTGTTTACTGTTATAAAAAACTGATTTGTGAGCTTTAGATGAACTAAAGGTGTTCGAATAAACACGAAACACACGTGATCGTTGTCATGCGGTGAATCCGGCCAATCGTGGAACAGCTGTGTCGTCATCAGGGCTGCGTTCAGCCCCGACAAAACGTTGCACAACGTTTTTTAAACAGAAACGGTGATGCATTGAACACACTGTTCTGATGACGCAAGAGTTGCAACTATGGCAGCTGAGAAGGCCATTCTTTGTGTTCTTTGTGAAGAATTTTCGGAGCCTGATGAAGTCGGTATAAATATGTGTTTAATACTACAAAATATGCCCGATGTTACAGTTACTGCACTTGCCGCCCAGAACAAAAGAGAACATCCCAATCGAGTGAAGGGATTGCTGATACTGAAATGGAAGCACACATCTTACCTAATTCAGACTAAAACACATCTATTTAGCCTCACATACTGACTTTATTTGTAGTTCATACTGTTTTAATACCCTGGATTTTCTTTCTCATTTTTAGGAAAAGCACTTAATTACCATTGTTTATTTCTATACCAAATGTCATACACTTGCAATGAAGCTAAAAATATAAACAACTACATCATTATGTTGATATCCTATATTTTTACAATAAAACTTACGACAAACATGTCTTCTAATATCCTCAGTTGTTGCGTATACCGAGCTGCATCGAAAACATTTGTAAATTACTTTCCTTGAACCCATTGTGCGAGTTCACTTTAATACCGCGTACTTTATATATGTTGCTGCTGATTGGACTGCAGTTCTGACACACCCACCAAACAAGAGAAAACGTATCTCAAACCCCGTTGCACACAGGTGCACGCCGTTTCCAGGAAACATGACGTTCAACCCGGAAACCGTATCAAAACGTTGCGCACCGTTTTGAACTTGAACATGCCCCAGCCCTCCTGCAGCCCAGTGCAGCCGCTCTTGAGAAGCTGCGCTGGCTGAGTTCTCCGGCTACTCTCGAATCGCTCTCGCGGTACTTTGATGGCATACATCACAGTCACGTGGCGTCGGCGCTGTATCAAGTCAGACAAAATTTCTAACCGGCATGCACTGCTTCAAGTCAGCCGCCGATTGGTCTGCGCAGAGCTGCATGAAGTCGAAGTCCCGATGCATCCTATCATGGTGTTCACTTTTCAAAATCAACATAGATGGAAAAAATGACATTATAATATTTGAACAAATATGAAACTAAATGCTCTTATTTAATGGCTACAACAAATATAGTAGGCCTACATACTCCCTAAAAATACTCTATTTGTACAAATTGCTGCACATTCAAGTTAATTCTCGAATTCATTTTCAAATTATTGAAAACAATAAACATACCACTTAAAAAAATATATACAGTTGTACTGCAGTTTTTTCTAAGTACAAGAAAAACTCTTTCTGCGTAGAGGGTCCGTTTATGTTGGAAACAGGTCCCATTCATAAAATCCTTCAGTTTTCGCGTGTTGTTTGTGCACCCGACAACGGTACAAGTTGAGCCACAAGGAGCCATTGCTTATCTGTCAGCATTACTACTTGTCAATTATCAGTTTCACCAGAGAAAGTTGACGCGAGTATCCCTTGTGTGCTAGCTTCATTAAGCGTTAGGCTAAACCGGAACTGAGATACCGTCAACAGGAAGTATCGGGTGTCATGGCGACGCCCAATAAGACTCGCAGGAAAGTTGTGGATAGGCATCTAAATATGTATATGCCCTCAGTTTCTCTTTACCCTCGGTTTCTCTATCGGGTAGGTGTAGAAGTGCGTTAACGTTAATCATGGACAGTGAGTGACCTTGCACATTAAGATAAAATCTGATTTTCTCCAGTCATTATTTAAAAACAAGCTAACAAAACTTGCAAACTAACGTTAGTGAAGCGGCCAGAGGGATCGTTCTGCATCCACCTAAGCTCCGCCCACAATACCAACTGAAAAGGGGTCTATAAAGTTGAAACATGGAACTGGAACTGGATCAGTGCTCAGACTGTTTGGTGCCGCTTCCCCTGGTCCCTGGGAATTCCCACAGATATTCGTCACACTTGTTTAGATTCACCCGAAGGCTAATGCAGATTTAGCAACTCGGGCTATGGTGAAGTGCGTGCAGCGGCTTCAGGGGATTTCACCTGAAGCACCAAATTTCATCATGGGCGATTTTAATAACTGTAAACCAGGGAAGTCCCTGTGTAACTTTTATCAATATGTCACCTGTGCAACACGATGGACCAAAAGTTTGGACCTCTGTCAAAGGTGCTTATAAATCCACTCAGCATGTCTGACCATAACTCTGTTTATTTGGTTCCGTCTTACAAACCGGTACTGAAGAGAAACAAGCAGGAACGGAAGTGGGTTCCGGTTTGGTCAAAGGACTCAATCCAGTGTCTACAGGAATGTTACGGCTGCACTGACTGGGATCTAATCAAAAAAGGAATGTAAGGACATTGATGAGCTCACAGAGACTGTTTCTGCATACATCGCTTTCTGTGAGGACTTAGTCATCCCTCGTAAACTCATTTCCATATATCCAAATAATAAACCGTGGGTCTCCAAATCTGTCAAAAGCATAATTAATCATCGAAACATTAGTTTTAATCAAGGTAACATGACTCAATACAGAGTACTTCAAAAACAAGCTAAAAAGGAACTTAAGCTTGCAAAACTTAATTATAAAGACAAAGTTGAGAACATGCTGAGCACAGGTAACTCACGTCCTGCTATGGGAGGGTGTGAAAGCCATGATGGGGATGCAGCCTAAGAAGTGTCCGATTTCCCTAAATGGCATGTCAGACCTTGCCCTCTCAAATGACCTGAACACTTTTTATAATCGTTTTAATATTCATGATTTTAGTGAGGAGCTGTCAGTTTTGAATAACGTTGCCCCTGGGCAAGGTAAAGTCCAGGTTGACAGAAACAAGGTCCTAATACTCTTCAGAGGTATAAAGGAAAGGAAAAGTCCTGTCCCCGATGGCCTTGGAGGCCGTATATTAAAGAACTGTGCTGAACAGACATTTTTTGTTTTATTTTCTAAATGTCCTTACATCTCCACACCGTTCCTCGCATTTGGAAAGACTCAATTATTGTCCCGGTGCCTAAAAATAAAGCTCCAGCGTCTCTTAATAACTTTAGGCCAGTGGCGCTCACGTCTCTCACTATGAAGACGTTAGAGAAGATTGTGAAGGACGAACTTTTGAACTATGTCCAGGATCTACTAGATCCGTTTCATTTTGCCTACAGACCGAACCGGGGAGTGGAAGTATGTACCCTTTTTAACTTTATCTATTCACATCTTGAGGGTGCAAAGAGCTTTGTGCGGCTGCTTTTTATTGACTTTTCTTCAGCTTTTAATTGCATCCAACCACATATTTAAGCAGGGATTTTAAAGAGTACTTTTAATATCGATCCTTGTCTTATCTGTTGGTTGATGAACTTTTTAACTAACAGGTCTCAACGCGTGAGAGTGAATAGTATTTTATCCGACGTCCTCTTTTCCTCCACTGGTTCCCTACATTTATCTCTGCTGCTTCCTTTACAAATTTGTGGGAACCAATCACAAACTGGCTTATCGACCTAGCGCACAATTGGCGGGTTTAATCCAATCCAATTCCAGAGCCGGAAGACCAATGTTCAATCTTAAGAGGCAGAGCTTGGTCTGGTGATAGCCAGACAACCGTCCGTCCTTTGTTTGGTTTAAAATTGAAATTCAATAAAAATATTGTTTGTACATAAAACTAATGATAATTTGAAAAGAGTGGTGGTGACCCAGTCTAAAATGTAGGCCTATCTATGTATTTGTTAAAGCTGTTTTAATTAAGCTGTTTATGAAGCATGTTATTTGTTTCTCCAGTAGATGGCGTCTCTTGAACATGTAATATGTTCATATTTAATCACAGTGTGTGGAGGGCTTTTTGGCGTGAAATCTCTACTAAATTATGTTTTTGCTCTGTAAAATAGCTGCAGGGCCATACATTTATCTATGTTTGTCAACTGTTGCCTACATATAAACAATGTCCTTTGATGTGACAAACAGAAAGATGGTTATTATATATGTGCTTTATTCCTTTAACTGTTTTATGTACCAAAGTATATAATATGTTGTAGTAGGTTAGTATATTTTCCTAATATATCATATAACACAACTGTAATAAATAAGTTAGTAGGTTAGTATATTTATATCATATTACACAACATAAAGGCTATCAGTGACATCTTAATATTTATATATTTTTGTCACACTTTATATGTCTTATTTTTTTTTCACATTGTTTGCACTAATCTTTGGAAAACCTTTATTAGGAGCCAAATCATTGGTTGTACTGGAAATTACATCACAACTGTATACACAATTTCATATTTTTTTGATAGTAAAACTTATATTAAACCCAGAACATTCTTTTAACACTAGGCAAGACTCAAGTAGGCCTAAATAATATTCCCAGTCAAATTTCCTGCAAGATTGCCGCTTCTCATTTGTCAGTATATGGAAGCATTCAGGTAAAGAGAACTGTATAAAAGGTCAGTTCCTATACGTGTACCGGTAGTCCCAATAGTATCCTGCATCCTATTTCTAACGCATAGACAGTTGTCCCACCCTGCTAGCTGCGGGTCTGAGAGGATATTCTGTTGGTCCTCAGATACCGTATATCAGGAAGACTCTTAAAACCATTGCAAGGTGACAAATATCTCATAAGTGCAAAACAGGAAGCACACACATTTTCTCTACAGTGTTACTCCCAGTGAAGACATTCAATAACCCATTTCCACAGCAGCTTATATTTCGGGGATTGCGTTCTTGTCTGCCAAGACCATCAACACTTTCAACCTAAATATGGTGGATGTTTATAGGTAGGCTACTATTCTTAAAGGTGCATTCAGTGTTTTTCCCCCTTATTTGTTCAGTTTTTATAAAAGTCATCTGAATCGCATACAGGCGTAATACATTTCTATAAAAAGTGTTTTAATTATGTATTGCACGGCTCGGGTATCCCCTTATTATCGTGGGGGGGTATTTGAGCCGCTGTATTTGAAGAAACATCCTCATAGCAGCGTAAATTTTTTGTTTGCCATTGACTAAGGTAATTATAGCCTAACACAAAGTAATGTATTCACTTTTTAATGAAAATATGAAAAACTTTACTAGATTAGCTATAAATGTGATGTGGAAACGCATAATCGGAGTCTGTGAAAAGGGTCAGTATTGATCACTCCGTCCCTGTAGCTAAAACAGTAGAGCATTGGCACTTGCAACGCCAAGGTCATGGGTTCGATTCCCAGGGAAAGCAAGAACTGATATGTAAATGTGTTCCTTGAAATGCAATGTAAGTCACTTTGGATAAAAGCGTCTGCCAAATGCATAAATGTAAAATGTAAGCATCCATTGTGGTACAGGTACAGGTAGTTAAAATGCCAGAAGACGACTGAAAGCACGTTTAATGTGCAAAAATTTTGGTCTAATGCATGCTGTTATTCAAAACACAGAAAGTTCTCCAAACCGCATCTCAACTATTATCAGATGCCACACACTTTTCGCACTAGTTTAAAAAAAACCTTTTTCACTTTAATAGCCTCGGCCCACAATTTCACAACTAGTGTAGTTTGTGTGCAGCTGTGGAGTCTACGAGGAAAGACATTTGTATAGTTAGCTGTATGATGTGACTTTTATCTGATGAACTCGTGAAACAACAGCAGAGCAAATTTTAGAGTGTAGGTAAACTATTCTTACACATGAAATTTGTCTCTTTTTTTACCTATGCCTGTAATGGAATAGGTAAGGCCCCCTGAATGTGTTTTCCAAATGATTCCGTCTGCATGCTCCTACTATAAATAATTTATATTGGGTTTAAGAGGAATTAGTGCAGGTTTTCATCGTCAGCAGAGCCACTGATACTGTGACAGTGGACGCTTACTTGAATATCCCTGTGTTTATTGAAGGGTCAGATGGTGGCTACTTCTACAATGACAAAGGTGGGAATTCCAACACCTCTAAATTGGTGTATTTCTATTTGCATGCAATTCTACACATACTGTATACATATATTATGCATGTGGTCATTATGTGATCAAGACTTAAGTGAATGAAGAAATTATATTTTATTCTGCAATGAAGCCTATGGCTATATTTTGCATTGTGCCATTTTAACAGTTATTTTCATTATTAATTACATATTTCACCTGAATGATTAAATCGTTGAATGTTTAAATAGTGTACATAATATTTAATAATAATATGCAATATTATGTAATATATCTACGTAAAATTACACATATAATATTCATGTTAACATAACATTTAAAATAGTACATTTTCCTCAACAAATTTATAATAATGAGAATTTTTATCAACAACAGAAGAGCTATTTTCCCAAAATTGGTTTATATTTCTTTATGCCTTCTCCTTTGCTACTTTTGACTTTGGGGTAGAATGAATGGGAGATGATCTTGACAGGTTTCATAGGATTTAGTTTGCAAACAACAGGCTCCTATACAGTAACAAAATGTAAACTTTATTGCAGATTGACATCTCTATTTTTAAGATTAACAGAAGACAGAAAAGTTGAATGGCAGAGTCATATGATATATGCATATTGCTGATTGGCTTGTGGCACCTGATTTCTAAAAAGAAAACGTCAAAGATTGCTCAGCAGGGAACTTTTCAGAATATCATTTTCATAGCGTAGCATTTTAATATAAAATACAAGCAAAACAAGGCTCCCAAAACACCATTCTATATAAGATCATCACAATTAGTCTCTTCTGTAAATGCTCAAATGAAAAGAGCATCAAGAGATTAAGACATTAACAGTGCGCTGGGGCGTAAGACATTTTCTTTCTTTTGGATTTGATATCTTTGACCTGAGAAACCTGCAGATACAGTAAACATTCAAAATCACAGTGATGATTAAGAGGACATTCCCAGTAGGCCACACGTATCAGGTGATACTGATCAAGTTCTCCTCTCTCTGCACTGTAGATTCACATGGTGGTGATTGTGATTTAGTGTTTTAGCACAGGGACCAATGATCCAAAGTTGGACCTTGTCAAGACAAGAGATTCACAAGCTGATTAGCAGCACATCTATCAAATTATTTTAAAAGTCCATCTGGATTTTGCCAAACTCACTTAAAGTGCCCCTATTACGCTTTTTTCGAGTGTTGCCATTCATGCAGTGTGTAACATAGCTATTTGTGAATGTAAAAGGTCTCCAAAGTTTTAAAGATCAAAGTGCACAACACATTTATTGTCTCCTAAAAGAAAGAATCAATTTGGAAGTGCCGAAAAAGTCTCACTTTCTGTTACAAATCTATGTTTGTAACACACTAGCATAATGCCAGCCTATGGTCTTCATTGGCTGCCTGCGAACGTCTACTTTGACCCTCAAACGCTGTAGTTGTCGCTGTTTTCTACTTTGCGAAAGCACATCCACTTTAGCCTGGTCCTACCAGACTCTCGTACATTTCATTTGTACAGAGAGTCTGGCTACTCTCCATTGACAAGCGTTAACTTCCTTGAAGGCGGGTTGGATCTGCCCAGAACCACTCTGGATCTGTCATAACCAATCGCTAACATTTGGTCGTGACATAAACCCTACAACTCAAACTAGCGCACGACCTCATCGTTCTCAGCCACTCCCTCTGTTCGCTGATTGGACCAGTAAAAATTTGGCCTGAGAAAACCTAAGAATATACCGCAAATACAGACGGAGTACTGAAGGAAAATGAAAATTGAGTGGAAGTACGTAGGAGGGCGGGGCCAGGATACATCCACATCCAAAAGATGAGGACTCATGCACGAATTAATACAGTAAAATCGATGCCATCGTTACTGTCCATTTACATGGAGCATTGTATTGCGATTACAATCGATTTAAAAGTCCAATCCGAATGAAAATGCTGCTTGTAAGCGCCTCAATTGAAATTAACATGCACAAACTGATTAAAGTTTTAATCGGTTTGAGAAGGGTGGGAAAAAACTTTTTCTAATCCATTCTATAGGACCTGTAAACACTTGATTAGATTGAAAACCGAAATCAGGGCAGAGTAGACCAATCACAACAGACTGGGCCGTCTGACCAATCAGAGCAGAGTAGACCAATCACAACAGACTGGGTCTTCTGACCAATCAGAGCAGAGTAGACCAGTCACAGCAGACTGAGCAGACCAATCACAGCAGACTGGGTCATCTGACCAATCAGAACAGAGTAGACCAATCACAGCAGACTGGGTCATCTGACCAATCAGAACAGAGTAGACCAATCACAGCAGACTGGGTCATCTGACCAATCAGAGCAGAGTAGACCAATCACAGCAGACTGGGTCATCTGACCAATCAGAGCAGAGTAGACCAATCACAGCAGACTGGGTCATCTGACCAATCAGAGCAGAGTAGACCAATCACAGCAGACTGGGTCATCTGACCAATCAGAACAGAGTAGGCTCTCGGAAAGGAGGGGGGTAGACTGAATCCTTGATCGAGCTTCATTTAAGCAGACAATGAGAGAAAAGAGCTGATGCTGCAATGTATATTATGAAAAAATTAAAGTGTTTTTGACCTTGGATGCATGTAAACCGATTGTAGGAGACCTCCAAAATAATTTAGGAACCTTTAATATTGCATAATAGGAGCACTTTAAACCACAATTCTACAGGACAAATGTTGCCCTCAGGCTGTAAAATCATTTGTAATGGTGGAATTCAGCTTTCTAACAATTAGCAACTATATTTCATAAAACCAGGTATTTTAAACATGACCACAAAATGTACAAATGCCGCTACAATCATCAAAGTTTTTCTAAAGTTAAGGCAGACGTCGTCAACGAATGATTAAGTTTAGTCTGAAGTGATATAAATACAAAACTCTAATTCTACCTTCAATAATGTCCTACAGTATGAATTAACTAATAGGCTATTTAGAAATACCATATTGGTTAATCTGGTCAATTATAAGAGTCTAAACAAATAATTATTAAAATCAGCATAATATCAAAATCTCTCAAAAACAACCATTATGAAGAAACAATTTGTCCTTGTGTGTTCTGCATTAAAACTAAGACTGTACAGCTATGAAACAAATTATTTACCATTGGCTCATATTCTACTACTATTGATTGATCTTCAATATTCTTGTATATGTAGTACAAAAATGATTGTGCTATTCACGTTAAAAGCCCTTAATTTCAGTCTCCTCAATCAATAAGTGCTTCTCTCACAGTTCATGCTGAAAAATTTGCATCAAAAAACACCATGAGAAATTGAGGTACAGTTAAAACATTACAAACTACAGCAAGTATTCAGCAAAGTTCAAGTAAAAACCCAGCTGAGATGAGTGATGTTTAAGGTTTTCATCTTCATCCATTTAGCGCATTGGTTTGTCCTTGTAGAGTCTTTCTCAATTTTCATTCGATTGTTTGGTCTTCGTAAAATTCCATTGATTGTTTTTAAGCAAAGGGTTTGATTTCATGATAGCAATTTAACTTTAAGAGGCTATAAGATCTTTCAAGATTTTTTATAAATTTATCAAATGTAAACGGCGTTCTGAAGGAGTAAAAATCCCCCCAAAAATCTCATGAAACAACAAAACAAGTGGAGAAGAAAAACGAGAGGGATCTAAAAATCATGAGAAAATACAGATCACTTTGATTTTTAAAGTGCAAATGTAAAATTATCTTCTACCTAATCTCAGGATTCCTTGAGACGCAGATAATGGTCTTTATGGAAAGTGCAATTTGAGATCAGCACAAGTGAAAATAGAAAAAAAGTTGTAAGTAAGCCTCAGGATCTCCGTCGAACAAAAACTGGCACGTCCCCAAGGCCGACCGGGTAACTTTCCAGAAACGTCCCTCCATCAAACACTTGAGCATTGTTAGTGTCCTGCCACTGAAAGGCACTCTCTGGCAGGTAAATGTCTCTTTGTAAAGCTCCTTTCTCTGTAACCGGAGCAACAAGAACCTAGAAAACAAAAGAGAACAACTTCAGGAATACAATAATAACCCTCTGGTGCTCTTTGCATGGCCGTCAAAAATGACATGAAATTAATGTACTATATTTTAGTTTGATAATGTTTTTTCTTTAATATTTTGTATTTTTAGGGGATTTTATGGTACTATATTATATTTATGCTGTAGTTATAATCCATTTATTCACTTTTTGAGCTTGGACCTGAAAATGAAATTTCCAACTTAAACTGTCATAAATCTTTAATGCTTTGGAACGAAGACTTGTTTGGTTTCTTTTTATAGACGACACTTGGCAGATTATTGCTGAAGCGAAAAAAGTTTAAAAAGTGAACATGGAAAAAGTTAGTTTTACATTTATTGCTGTGAAAATTGCAAGAAAAGATTTTCAATCTTTATATGAAATATATATTTTCCAAAACACATTTTACTTAAAAAAATGTGGGAAAATCAACGCCATACATCTAAACAAGCTATGTTCCAAATTTGAGGTTGTTATCTCAAAAAATTTGTTTTCAGTAAGATTTTGTTTGGGTGTAGTACCAAATGTTTCCACTAGATGAAATTCGTCTCCCATGTGCTTATTTTTGACCACGACCAATAGAAGTGTGACCATTTAACCTTTTCGAATCATGTCCATGGTTTTCACCTTTACCAAGTTTCTTATCATTCCGATGACGTAAAAAATTCTTTAAAAAACGTAACTTTTGTTGACGAAATTAACACTGAAAACATATAATCTCCATCTGATTTCAGGTTAGGTTTGGACTGTGTTGTTCCAAAACCCAAAAATGATCCAGGAACATGTCCTTCTTGGTAAAATCACAGTCACTGTCTTCGAGCAAGGAGTTTAAACTCAGTTTACTCCTAAATGGGCCGATTGGAAGCAGCTTACCTCATCTCCAATGAGGAACTCATCATCAATGGTGAATGTGATTGGGTCATTTGGACTAAGCCACCACAGCGGTCTGTAGATGGGGTGTCCAGCTTCTTGCCATTCTTCTGCGTATTTCAGGATCAAAGGAACGACAAAGTCGTGGTGCTTGGCTATGTAGAATCTGGTGAGGTTTAGGACCTAGACGGAAGGTGAGACTGTCAGTGAATGCTTTATAAAACTTATATGAAAGAGGATGTGAGTTTTGTTCGACACTGTTCTCGTCTAGTTCTGCTGTGGTTCGTTTCTAACATTCCTTGAGAGGTCACATCCTTCAGTTAACATCCTAAGCCAGCCTCTGGTGACGGAAACAAAGCAAAACCACGTTCATAAAAAATGTATTCTCTAGTTGAAAAAAGTTTCATGAGATGAATTTTGAATAACTGCCGGAGTTCGGTCTAATTTTAAATGGGGAAAAACAGGCCTGTGGCTTCCATTCCCGTTTTCCTCCTATTTAGACCCAACATAGTCATTGAGTCTCTAATGGGTGTTGGTGTTGGGTAATCGCACAAAAGCTAGTACACACACACATACACACACACACACACACACACACTGCCTGCAGAGGCCAATCAAACAGAATGGAAAATAAAGGCAAGTAAAACATTTCAGTATGATCAGCACATTTAACATCAATACTAATTAATTATGATTTAAATGGGTTAAGACTGTCCAGATAATATCCATGAGCCAAGATCAAAACCATTGCATGTTCCAATACTATTTTCTCACTGAAATAGAAGTCATAAAGTTCTTAAAGGGATTGTTCACCCTAAAATTGTCATATTTTATTCTCCCAATGCCATTCCAAATCCTTTTATCCTCAGACACAAAATGAGAAAATGTCAAGTAGTCGTAAGAGGACTTTTAATATACTTTAGAATGTGTTGTTTTTTTATAGGGTTAGTTCACCCAAAAATTGTTTTTGTGTTTTTTGGACCACAAAATGAGCATTTATAAAAAATGTCCTGCATTCATATAATGGCAATGAATAGCGAGCGACCAGCATCAAGCTTTAAAAAAAGATGCTAAAGCATCTCAGAATGTCCCCATGTGACACATACCTTGGATTCCAACACTTAGAATGATCCCATGCGACACGTGTCGTATATTCCGTGATACTTTTTAAGCTTGATGCCGATCGCTATTCACTGCCATTATATGGACAACCGCGAGCAGGACATTTAAAAAATTTAATTAAATTCTTCTTTTGTTGTCTGACAAATAAGAAAAAAGGGCATATGGCATTGGAACAACACCAGGGTGAGTAAATGATGACTTCATTTTCATTTCTGGGTGAACTATCCCTTTAAGCTTGAAACTTCAGTGCCTGTTCATTGTAATGGCAGTGATTAGCTTTCAGAATTTTCATTTTCAAAGTCAGCTGTCCCTCTACTTTCTGCTAAATATAACCACATGTGTCCATTCGTAGCAGTGAAATGCATTGAAAGATCTACTTCTACCAGTGATTAGAAAAAATCCACCCCCTATTCTGGACTGCAAAGTCAAATCACAAACGAAACCTGTAATTGTCTCTGGAAATTTTCTTTTCCACTTATCCAGCGATTCATTATTCCTGGTGCAGCGGTTCTCATTACAGTTAAGATTGAGAGTCATAAATTTGAAAGAGACACTAATGCAGACCAGATGGACCCTTAACCACAGGTGATGTTGGGGAAAGGCCAGGCAATTACACCATGAAATGCAAGAAAAACGGCCACCTGGAGGATCCTCTGTGCCGGTCCTAAACTCAAACGGTGCTCTATGGGCTCAAATATATCAGTGCTTGAGACTAGATATTCTGGTATGTATTTAGCTAGTGTTTGGAGAAGGGCATTCTCATGATACACCATGGAGTGAATGAGTATTAGATTCCTAATGTTATGTTAAGAGTGAAAAAGAAATCTCTCATTCTGAGGCGTTTAACTCTCAATGGTCAACATATTGCGCCCAGTTTTCCTACCAGGGAACTCAGTCTTTATTACACTTAGCTCCATGTTATCCCTTTTTCTTTCCTGACCACAACGGGGGGGGGGGGGGGGGACTTAACTGAAAGCTAAACCCGGATAGGGCCGAGGACCCGTCCTTGCTGCACTCACCCATTCCTTCTCAAAGACCCACGGAGGTGTCTGGAAGCTGATGACTGGAAGAAAGGCTGCGATTCCCAGCCAGCGAACGAAGAGCTCGTCGTCTGCAACCAGTTCGGCAGAGAAAGAGCCTCCTGCCATTGAGGAATGCAAATGCATTCACATGTAAAAAAAGAAATATATAATCATATAGGATTATTCAAAACGGTTTTATACAAAATTGTATATGATATAATATAAAGTGCTGTCTATATCTATATTGAAAAGAAGAAGAAAAACAATATTTTTTTAGGATAATCAGGAATTTTTTTGCAATGGGGGATTATTATTTCCATGAGAATTTCGTGCTTAATTGTCATTGCTGCTTTTCCCAATATTCTTAGTTATGATTCTGAACTGTAATGCATTTTTTTGAAAATCTAAATCAATATATTTAACATCTGACATATTTATACAGTTTATTATTACAGGAATTTGTGAGTGAAATGTGCCTAATTGTCAAAGTAAAACAGTCATAACTGTCCTAAAAAGAGGCTTAATTTTCTTAATGCAAAATATAATATTTTTTTCCTTTGATTTGTGGGTGAAATGTATGGAAGCTGGTTTCCGCCACAGAATAAAACATATTAAAAGATAATTGCGACTTTTTATCTCACAATTGCGACTTTCATCTGAGAAATTAAGTCAGAATTGCGATATATAACGATTAAAGTGATTAAAGTCGCAATTGCGTGTTATAAACCCAAGAGTTTATATCTCACAATTCTGACTGTATAACATGCAATTGCGAGTTTATCGCAATTCTAAGATGTAAAAAGTCAGAATTGTACGATAAAAAGTCGCAATTACCTTTTTGTTTTTGATTCTGTGGCGGAAACAAGCTTCCATAGTGTGACCTGGTCAAGTTCTCGAAAGATTTACTCGTACCATCCTGTGTACTATACAACTGTCAGCCAGTTAGCGGTGAAGATACTCCTTTGTTTTTGTAAAGGACTCAAGAAGACAGCTGATTAAATGATATTGTCTTTATCTATGGTATGCATCATCACAAAAGATAAATGTGTGTAAATGTGTATTCATGTGTGTGTGGGCAGGTATTACCTACTGCATCAGGAATGAAGAAATGATATCCCAGGAGACTGTGATGCAGCAGGGATGGAATGATGCCCTTGAGGCCGGAGTAACTCCAGTCTGACTGTAGTGCGCTCATGCGGATGAACAGCGGTTTGTGGCTGGACCTGTGCAACCAAAATTGGCCAGTTACAAAACAATACGACACATTATCCAATATTTTTTCATATGTGAAAGTTATTTTTCAAATGAGTGACTTCCCACATGTGATCTATTGCACATTATAGATCAGATTGTTCAAACCATAATCGATATAAGTTGCATCTTGCAATGGTGAGTGACACTGGAGTCAGAAAAATGCAAAGAGGCTTTCTTCTACAACAAATATGAGTAGCTGTTAATGCGGAAAGAGGGGATGAAAAACTGGAAATCGTGCCTGTAGTTGCACATGGTATATCCACAGTGCTGATAACATGATAAATCATAAAATAAGATCTTCCAAAATCCATTTTAATCAGATTTCAAATCGCACGTACGCATGTGGTTTGGATCAGGTTTGTAAAAATCTGGGTGGTTTAGACGGTACAACTACAGATTTTGGTTCCCTGAACAAAGTCTCAATTGTAGTGGGTTGCAGTTGATGGTCATGATTTTGCCAAATGGGACACATTTTTTGGATTAACATTTCCGGTTGATCCTTGAACAACATTCCGGTGATACAAACTTAATCGTACCACCTGTAAATCCCAACCCCAGCCCTAAATCTAACCTTAAATCAGTTTTTAGGACCAACAAAGATGTTGATCCATGACCTACTTGGCAAATTCAGTGATTGATCGGGATTATTTAAACAATTACACCAAATACCTTGTTCCTGAGGTCACAATGGTATTGTCCCCGATTTTCTCTGCCAGGTCCGCAAGGAGTCTGATGTATTCATCCCCGACCGATGCCTGTTCCTCGAAAAAGTTTCCCTCACCGCCTTCCAGGATGACATACTCCATGCCCAAATGACTATGTAAGCTGTCCACTTTGTCCAGAAACCAACTCGTGGCTTTTGGGTTGGTGATGTTGAGCTTCACACTGTACTTTCCTTTCCACTGAGTCAACATAGGCACCTTATGAAAGAGAAATAGAGTCAAAATAATAACGAACAGGTAAACATAATGTAGGTAAATAACAAATAAGAAAATAGTTTAAAACATGCTGAGTTCTTTCAAAATAAGAAGTTATTTTGAGGTCATATCGTTCTGAAAAACGTTTATACCATTTTCAAGAAATGGTTAGATTAAATGACTCTTAAATGTCATGTAGCCATCAAGTAAAATAGTTTTTTCCCCCTTATACCTTGAGTACATTTAAGTGTACACATCTTAATCTTTATAAAGTTTTTAAATATATTATTTAAGGTAAAAAATATTTTTACTACTACCATGAATTTAAATCATAATTTTTTGAGTTGCGCCACATGACATTTTATAACCTGAACTATCCTTGCCTTCTCAAAACTACTGCCAAACTACTTAAAAAGAGAATAAAAAAATAATTTAATGAGGCTATTTTTCATTATTATTATTATTATTATCAGGACAGTCGCACCGCCCTCACATTTTTATTTTATACTTTCTCCCTATATATGTATAGATCCTGAAAAAAAGGCATCACACATGGTTATTAACGTTAACTAAAACTAAAACAAAAAACTACTTGAAATTAAAATAAACTAATTAAAATAAAACCCTGAAACTTATTTTGAATTTTATTTGAGCTAGTTGCCAAGGCACCATTTCTCATTTTGGTTTAAAATACTAAAATAACTAAAAATAAAAGAATCAAAGTAAAGGATTAAGGATGAAATAAGGATTCATTTATATTTAATTTATAATGAAGACTGTAAAGTGTTTGATAACTTTATTCAATTTCTGTATATTTACTTTGATAAGAACATGTGGTAAATTTGACATTTATTATGGATTGATAAGATTGTTTTAAGTTCACTTACATTTTTTTAAAGCCTAATAAATGTCGAAATGGATATCTTTAAATTATACTGTAATGTTGGATGTCTATCATTAATGTAACATTTTTTTTTAGAAAAATTCATAGAGACATCAGACCAGTATTAGTATCAGTGATACCGGCCTTCATTCATAAAAAGTCTTTAAGTTGTTTCTACATTAATTTGGAGAGTAACTGTAAGATTATTACAATATAAAAAGAATGAAAACTCTGTTTTTAAGCGTGATTAAGTGTGATTAATTACAGATTTTTTATTTATTTTTTATTTATTTTTTTATCGATTGACAGCAAGATATATATATATATAATTTTCTTAAACCAACACAACAAAATTACTAAAACTTTGACAACACTTTATTTTAAGGTGACGTGACACTGCATGTACTTACTATAGTAGTAATAACAGTAAATTATGCATAATTAAAAGTAACTAACCCTAAACCAAACCCTAACCGTAACTCTATAGTAAGTACATGTAGCTAATTAACATTACTCAGTACTCATTTGAGTATGTACAATGTAACTATATAACCTTAAAATAAAGTGTCCCCAAAACTTTGTGAAAATAGCATATCAAAGATACTAAAATAACTGGCTTCATGTCATTTACCCACATACTCCAGTGCATAAAGGACAAGACAGACAGAGTGCTAAGCCATGAGACAGCGTTACCAGTCGTCCCTGAGGTCCTGAGGGCAGGCTCAGCCAGAAGTCTTCAAGGCCCGTCTGAATGGAGGTCTGAAACAGCTGCGAGTCCACACTCAGGTACGGGGACAGGGTGATGGAAATGTTTAGAAGCTTTACAAAAGGGAGGTCCCTGGTCTGTCTCTTAGACGTCCTTTTCTTTCCATTGAGGTAGCTGTGGTCCTACAAAGACAAGAACTAGTTAGCAAAGATCTCTTTGTCCGACCAACGGCACCTGCTAAAAACAGTGGTGCAGAAATTAACCTTACAAACAGGGCCTGTAATACTATGGCATTTGGCTGACATGACAATTTCCACTATTGATTTAAAAATGAGTTAAAATCAGGGTTTCACTAACACACACTTTGCCGGTAAGTAGCAGTTTTCTTTTGTAGGCCGTCAGGTATTACAGATGTTGGCAGGAGCCAGCTTTAACGTCTCGGGATTCAAATGTTGTTGATTGTTTTAACAGTACGGAAAATATTATTGTTTCACCATCACTGAAAATAATACCCCTATTAATGTTTTTACCATGACAGTCGCTAACAGAGCCACGATGTCTGAGAAAATATAACAATAATGTCATTTATATTAATCATATCGTACAGGCATACCAAGCGCTGCGCTTATGAGGAATCTGTGCAATAAATAGCGAATACTGGCAAGTGTGTTTATAACCAAATTCATTCCAAGTCAAGCTGTTGGTTTTGCTTATGACTGTGTTATTTCAAGCTAAAATGGAAACTATAGCAAAGAAAAAAACCAAGCATTGAGATTGTTTCCCAATTGGAGTTTTGTATAACTGTCACACAATGGAAGGTTTTCCACTGCAATTTAGTGGTAAGACGTTTATTCAGGTTGGGATATATGGGAACGTGTGGTACGCGTATCAGATACACATGCAATTATGCTTCACTGACATATTTGTTATAAAGTCCTTGGGTTTTGTTAGTTGAGGTCATAATCAAAACATTTTAATTGTATGCATTATAAAACAAATTTCACAGAGAAATCGAGCCTATACCACATTCAAAACGTATAAGTGAAATGGAAGGAAAGATATAATCATGAGAATGGGGTATGAAAAAATGTATATGAAAGTAAGAAATTAAGTCATGAGTTATTGTAAAAGGAGGGCTGCACTCAGCTTTACATTGACGTTAATGTTCTGATAAGCCTTTTAAGTGTTTTAGACATAGAGAACATTCTTTTCTTGGCAAAAAGTTCCCATTTTTTCTCTTTCACCTGCCTCTAATCTTCCTAGAGGAATTCAGCTGTGAAACGAACCACTGAGTTTTGAGATCAGTCAAGCATGCATGCAGAACAATGACTTGACTACTCAAAAATGTATATAAACAATAAATAAAGACCTAAAATGGAAATTCTTAAGCATTTTTCTGGCCAAAACAGATGTTAGTATTATTGTATTCTTGTATATTATGGACGTGAACCAATATAGAGGGATATATTATAAATCGAAACTGTTTTGCCTGTTTTTATTATTGTATAAATATTAGTTTTTTATTTAGTTTATTTAGTAACTTCAAACCATTAAAATAAATAGCTGAATGGTTTTCATTTTTTTAATTTCTGAATTTAAATTCATTTTGAAATATTTTGCGGGCATTAAGTCAGAAATGTCTGGGTAATAACTATCGTATGAACCATATTTATTTATTTATTTATTTATGTATTTATATCAAGTCATGTGGTGCAACTACCCAGACATCAACATAGAGTCGGCCCAGATCCGGCCCACATCTGGTACACGTGAAGTCCACACTTACCAGATGTGGGCCGGATCTGGGCCGACACTATGTTGCTGTCTGGGTAACATGCACAAAAAATTATAATAAAATAAAACAGGAAATTATATCATAGAGGACCCCAGCAGACCCTCACATGTGACATGGTCAATAAGTCTCTTAAAACTGACCTTTTATGGCAAGGAAGTGTAAGTTCAGGTTGTAAAATGCCATATGGTGCGACACTCCAAAAACATTATGATATTTATGAATAAATAATAATAAAAAAAAGCGTATACATTGAAAAAATATATTTTAAAAACATAAGGTAGACATGTATTCAGGGTGTTAGAAAAATATGTCACTACTTTTTATTTAATGGCTGCGCCACATTACATTTTTAGAGTCATGATGAAAAAGGTATAAAAGTTTTCCGAGACCAACATCAATATAAACACTCTCATTACTACATAGTGATATTTACCATTAGCATGATGTTAAAAATCTCTCATGATGTTGTTAGAGTCGTGGCTTAGTGGTTACAGCAAATGCTCCAGAGACGTTAAGCTGTGGTGCTCATGTGGGAAATTCAGGTTCAAGTCTCACCCGCTTTTTACAGTCTGTGTTGTGATCAAATATATGACTTGAATGCATTTTAACATCTGCCAAATACGTAAAAGTAGCAAAAAGCCGTATTATTATACAAAAATCTACAGCTAACGTGACACAGATGGCCCACACTGGTACACTATATCAGTCTCCATAGCATAACAAGTATCACATAATTGGAAACCAGTTCCCCGCTGGCATTTGAGTGAACCAGAGATGTGTGTCTTTCTCTCAGGGGATCAGATCGCACTTCCCTGACCTCTCCAGCGACTGCAGATCCGCTTAGAAGAATCAAGCCTTTCATGTCCGCAACACTGACCAACTCTGACTGTTTTGTTCTGTCAGACTGAACTTAACAGCCCAGCTGGTGGCTTTTAACGTGAGACGTTTCGACTTGAACACAGTGTTCCCGCGTCCCTTGGTGACTCGGCCTGGTATGCACATCGGTATAAAAACCAAACGTGTTCTGCCAGAACCCCATAGCCTGTGTTTGTGATTATAATGAGTACCTTCAGAAACCTCACGATCAACCGCACGAAAGTGTGTCATTTATGCACCACTAGTGGTCACTAGTTTGTTCACTGAGTCATTCAGGTTTGGTATGACATGTGGGTTAGCAAATGATGGCATTTTTCTTTTCTTTTTTTGCACGAACTATCTGTTTTAACTGTTTTTTTAATTCGGTTTAAGCCTAATAAAAATTCTAAATCTGCTTAAAGACCCAAGATCTGTTTTTATTACAAGATGTTTCAAATGCACAGTGCTATATGCACAGATTTTCATATATTTTATATAATGGTTGTGCACATTAGCTGTCACTATTTGGACGCAAAGGCGAATTGTAAAGTTTAACAATGACTGCATTTACATGCACCCTCGTAATGCGATTATAATGAGATTTAGGCAATGTTGCGATTAAACTTTCCCTCATGTAAACACAATAATCTGATCAAATTGATGCGATTAAGCTCATAATCATTGCAACCATAATCATAGTAAAATATGTGGCATGTACAGATTTTAATCGCAATAAACACGCATTGTAAACACTTTAATCTCATCTATTCCACTCTGCTCGAACTGTAACACAGCGGTAAAGAAGGCTTTGCATTTTTGAAGAAACTAAGTTCATGTTGACAACTTTCCACGATTTGAAAATAATGCAGTATATTGACGAAAAAATTTATGTTTATTTTTTTTTGTCAGTAAGATCCAGCATTCTGCCCACTTTAAATCAGACATGTAGTGCGTAAGATTACATTTATTTGAGAGATGCGTGTCTGCGTCTGTTAAGCGTATCTCTCTATGAACAACCAAGCTGTGAGTTTAATAACTTCAAAATAGCAATGCAACTCCCTCGTTGCTGGGAAATATAATGTAGCGATTCAATATTTTCTTAAGCGTTTCTGTGATCCTGAATGTTTCTCAGCGCGATCTCCGAGTGACATACAGTATATGTGTGCGCGCTTTAATAAAAACAGCCCATTAATACAGAACAGTGATTAAACTGACTTGGAACTACTTGTGCACTAAACGGTTTTATTGCACACATTCCTCCAGCCAATCAGAATCGAGTATTCAGACAGACCATGGTATAAAATTCCTTTAAAACATAGTTTGTTATACTCTTACTGGGGTGTATTTCCCTTATAACGAAGTAACTCACTGCTGAACCACCATTGCATAAACTAGCATGAAAGATATAGAATGCAATGAATAGATGCATGATCTTTTTAAGTCCACACGTCGTTTTAACAAGAAACTATGTTTCTAACCACAGTTTGAGAGCTTTCCGACGTTGTTTGCGAATGTTCGTTGGAACTATGGTTTCGAGAAACACCAAATCATTGAACTATGTTGGTAACCATAGATATACGTAGATGCCACATTCGAGCGCTCCAGAGACCTTGGGCCGCCCGCCATCTTGCAACAGTCAGTGTGTCGTCACTCACAGTGAGAATCAATGGCTGCGTTCGGAAACTTAGACAGTTTACTTGTTGCTTTGCGGCCTTATCAGGCAATGACTTCGCATTTCTCGCTAGAAATGACATCAGAAGTGGAAAACGTTTTTTCACACAAACTGACCAGCAACCGCTGCTTTTAGATGCCATCTTTATTTTTTAGCTTAACTGTTACAGAATAGAACGCACAGGATTGTGGGATATCAAAGGCAGTGAAGAATACATCTTTGCTAACTTCAAAAATCGATCAGATGAATTTATCTCAGGAGACAGGAAGTGAAGCTAACTTTGGATTCGGTCTTGATGCCTTCCTGCCTTGTAATGCGTCCTCCGAAGGCAGCATTTTTCAGTTCTCGGACGTAACCAATGATGCCACAACATTGCACAGCTTCTGGTTATGAAACCACTGAGATTTCAAATCCCAAATAAATGGGATAACCTTTCACAGGTGAGAATGTGTTGGTTTGTGTTTTTATATGTATTATTAACTCAATATTACATGTTTTTACTATGGTAACTTTTTAATGTGGTGTTAGCTGATGCCTTCGTCTTGTTGTATTGTGTTAGTTTAGCAAAAACATCAGCTGAAGTCTATTGCAATCATTTCCACTCAATTTGCTCTTGAGTGTTGACGGACCAGCTTTGACTGTTCCAATATGGCAGACGGCATACGTATAGCGGCCCATTGAAATTGCAGATAATGAGGAATATATATATATATATATATATATATATATATATATATATATATATATATATATATATATATATATATGTTGGCAATGACAGAACTTGCAGTCATAGTTGGCTAATTATGCTTTTGGGAAACACACCCCAGATTAGTAATCATCAGTGTCAGTGTTATTTTAGTATCATTGAATTACTATATAGGTTTTGATCATATATTGGATTAGATTTTAGTTTTCACTTTATTTTTGGTTTTAGTAATTTTGTTTTTTTATAGTATTATATGTCTATATAGTATTTATTAACTTTTATTTTATTTTTATTTTATTTTATTTAGTTTTAGCAGAACTTATAGAACTTTAGTATTTAGAGTAACGAATGCTTTTTTATGCATTAGTTTTAGTTAATGATAGCTGTTACTGATTATTTATTTCTACTCAACCATATACAAATATAGACATAAAAAACACAAAATGAACGCATAAATGGTCATTTTCAACATGCACACTTTTTTTGAAAGGATAGAAACTACAGTGCTGTTGGTTCTCTGGAGTGTGTGAGGGTGTGAGGGTGTTCGGCAGGAAAATGAAGGCCTGAAGACCCGTAGCTATAACAGGTGCAGAGCCTGAGCCGCTGACGGCTGGAGATTAAACTGCACACACTGAAGGTCAGACACGGGGAATCTGCTGCAGATACACACACAACACTCGCCAGGGACAATCTGGGTTATTACTGGCTTTCATTGTTTGTTGTGGTTTTCTTTTTTAATTATTTTGTATAAGACAACGAAACAAGCCATACATAATTATTATTATTTTCAGGCGAATTAGATTGATACGAATCTTTTCAAATATATACAATATAGTTCAAAAGTAATATGTATTTTAATTAAATATAAAGACATTCATCATGCCACAAAAGATTTATATTTCAAATAAACGCTGTTCTTTTGAACTTTATATTCGTCAAAGAATCCTGAAAAAAAAAAAGTATCACGTATTCCTCAAACACATTAAGCAGCGCAACTGTTTTCAACATCGATAATAATACGAAATGTTTCTTGAGCATCAATTTTGCAATTTTGAGGTGTTCAGTGTTATTTTTATTTTAGGAAATAAACATGTGATTGCTCTCCTCGCAGATCAACCATTTCCTGTTTTTCATTGGCGTAGAGGACTAGTGCATCTTTGAGCCAACATTCAGTACGAGTAAAATACTGTTAAAATCTGATACTGACATTCCTCAAGTCTTATTGGAATTGGTGACTTGTAACTTGTAATGGGGTCATTTTGGGGTCAAACTTGAGGGATAGAGGCAGAGGGTGATTTTGTGTTGGGACAGCGAGCGTCACTCACCATGTTGGCGAGGAGAGCTGTGGAATGTTCGTCGAGGCCGATGACTCCCTCCAGGTGAAGCCGCTTCAGCCGGTTTGAGAAGGTTCTCAGCTCTCTCTCTAGCTTGGCCCCAGAGTCCACATTTGCTAGAAGCTTCCAGAAGGGCAGCCTTAAGAGAAGTATTGTATTTGTTAGGCTAGAGGTGTTAGATTAAAGGTTATACATCATAGTGCACCACACTAGGGTAATTATCGCTAACTAAAACTAAGGGTACGTTTACACAACAACGATGTACTAAAAACGGACAAGTTTTTCATTTGCTTTTTTCGTGTACAGACGACAACGTGTTCAAAACAATCCCCGTTCACACGGATCTGCGAAAACGACTAAAAACGCTGTGTTATACATGCCAGGCCAGTAGATGGCGATGTCACTTTGTAGAGAAACACTACGTGCCAATAGACTAAGTCTAAATACATAATATGCATGCGCATGATGTCACCGTTTTCACAAATTCATGTTTTTGTAGTTTACACCGAGACAATAGCTTCGTTTTCAAAAACTTGCACTTCAAATTGTGTTTTCAAAAGTTTGTTTTCAGGCCCCAAACGCATGAACGGCCAAAACATACAAGTTTGAAGTACTAAAATAACTAAAAGTAAATAAACTAAAGACTAAAACTATAAAGACATTTAAAATAAAAACTAATAAAAATGCCCAAAAACATCAAAATTACTAAAACTTTCACTAAAATTAAACTTGAAACAAAATTTGAATATGAAATTGAAAATATTAACCAAAATTATAGTACATCAGTTATACTAAAATCGGCACCACACCATAGTAAGGAATTAAAAAATAAATCTTGAACACAGTATAATCAGCAGTATTGATTTACATTAATCTAGAAAGTGAATCTGCTTCTAATATTGGACAGATACTGCTAATAATAAAGAAAACGCTATTGTGCATCCCTAGAAATGAAAAGTAAAAAAAATATATATAACAATGAAAGAAGTAGAGAGTTTTTAAATCTGTAGTACCGTAATACATCCATGTTTGGCAGCTCTCGTCTGGCAGTGGAGAGCCGGTTTATTGACTCCTGATGGACGGCCTTAATGTTGTGTCCAACACACACGGTGTATTCCAGAGGCATGCGCTCCATACTGGGGGGCGTCTGCAAACAGTAATGCTGTCTGCTTTCCATTCCTACATGTAGTGGGATGTTTGGGGCCACGAGAACTGACACACCTTTAAAAGAAAAGCACAACACCACTGGTTTACTGATGGTCAGCTTTGCATAATTAGAAATCCCCAATCAACCAGAATTAGGAGTTTTGTTGCTTTTAGTCCACGTCTGTTATGCTAGTGTACTCCTAAAAGTTGACGACACACACACATAAAAATATTGATGACATCATCGCGCACTCAGGGGCGTCAACATATTTTTGTCCAATCAAATACTGAAGTCTCCTCTGCTCAGCGGCATTGATTTGATCAAAACACAGTAAAAACAGTAATATTGTGAAATATTATTACAAATTAAAATATTTTTTATATATATATTATAAAATGTGATGAAAAAGTGATGAAAAATGTGATAAAAATTCCTGTGATGTCAAAGCTGAATTTTCAGCATCATTACTCCAGGCTTCAGTGTCACATGACCCTTCAGAAATCATTCTAATATGCTGATTTATTATCAATGTTGGAAACAGTTGCGCTGCTTAATATTTTTTTAATAACCTGTGATACTTTTTTTCAGGATTCTTTGATGAATAACAAGTTTAAAAAGATCAGCATTTATTTAAAATAGAAATCTTTTCTAATAATACACAATACCGTTCAAAAGTTTGGGGTCAGTATTTTATTTTATTTATTTTTTAAAGAAATTAATACTTTTATTCAGCAAGGATAGTTAAATTGATTAAAAGTGATAGTAAATATTTATATTGTTAGGAAAGATTTCTAGTTTGAATAAATGCTGTTCTTTTTAACTTTTTATTCAAGAAAAAATCCAGAAAAAAATATCACAGGTCAAACATGTATTTGATTGATTTACAAAAAAAATAAGCCTTGGTGAGCAGAAGACATTACAAATAGTAATGTTTCCAAACTTTTGACCGATACTGTATATTCTTTTTTTGAAAACAGGATTCTTTGGTTAACTGAAGTAAAAAAATACAGCATTCATTTGAAATAAAAAAAAATTGTAACATTATAAAATGTCTTTACTGTCACTTTTGATCAATTTAATGTGTCTTTGCTGAATAAAATGATTAATTTCTTTAAAAAAACAACAACTTTTGAATGGTGTATGTCCCGCCACAACTTCCTGTTTCAATTGGAAATACGTCAACGCAAAAAGAAAAGTCCTTTCATCGGAACTAAAATGCTGAAGAGAAGTTTGGAGTCCATTCAGTGATGTTGACATGCATATAGTCTTGGTTTTCAATACTCAATTCATGCATGAGACGCTGCGGAGACGTCAGGTGATTTCAGATGACACGTTAACTCCTGTAACTCCATTCGTGACTCTGTGTGAATGGCAGACACAGCATGAACGAAACCAAATACCGTATTTCGACCTACCCCGGTGAAGCAGTTTTTACAGCCTGATGTATCATGGAAATTTGGGGCCTGTGACATGTGGAACAGGAAACATTGGAATTTATAATTGAATATTTCTATTTTCAAAGCTTTTTGTGAAGGTGGGTGGTTTATGAGGGCTGCTTCTGATGTCTTTCCGCACCTGAAAAGTTGAGATTATGTGAAGCAGATAATTATGTCCGCAGATGTAGCTGCCCTCCCTGGAATTCTTCCTGCATCTCGGGTTTCACCACCATGTCAATGAACCCCAGTGTGGACACACACACACACACACACACACACACGGGACCTTCCGTCCAACTGCCCGCACATCTAACCAAACTCTGCTGATTCAACCCACAAAACAAGCCACGAAACAATACATCTCAAGAAATATTGTCCTGCGATAAGCAGTACATCGTTTCAGAATTATGAAATGAATGAAAGAATTATTCATTATTATTCAAGAATGATTGATTCTTCAAACTCAGGTGCATCGGTAAATCTTGGGTCTCTATAGAATAGCACCAAAAATATTACATTAAAGGGTTAATTCACCCATAAATAAAAATGCTGTCCTCATTACTCTCAAGTTGTTCCAAACCTGTATGAGTTTCTTTGTTTTGCTGAACACAAAAGAAGATATTTTGAAGAATGTCGGTAACCAAACAGTTTCTGATCCCCATTGACTTCCATAGTATTTTCTTTTCTACACTATGGAAGTCAATTGGGTTCGTCAACTGTCTGGTTACCGACATTCTTCAAAATATCTTCTTTTGTGTTCAACAAAAGAAAGAAACTCATACAGGTTTGGAACAACTTGAGAGTAATGAGGACATAATTTTTATTATTGGGTGAACTATCACTTTAAGCCAGTAAAGCCTGACATATAAGAACATTTGCACGCTTTTTTTTTACCTTTAGACAAAATATAATAAAAAGAAAGCTCTGTTGACTATCATATTTGACGCATCTGGATTTTATGGCTCATATACTGTATGATATAGTAGAATATGGAGTTCATACACGAGAAAGAATAAAACATGTTTTATTCAGAGGCCCAAACTGAGTGCAGTTGCTCATATTTATATGGCCAAAAAGTGAGATGAAATTCTGATAGATTATCATGTAAATCAATCAATCAGATCTTTATAACTGTACAGCAGACTACTTACATAAAATGCATATAAATATCAGTTGTCACACAATATATCTCCCAATAATGTCTTAGTAAGATGATATTTAAATGCTTAGTTGATAAAAACTCTAGTTTTAATTGTGCAATGACAAAGACAAACGAATAAGCATTCCTTAAAAACCTAATATTTTATATTTTAAACATGATTTATCTAAAAAATTATGTATGAATAGTCAAGTAAACCTTATGTTGCTTGTCTAGCAAGTGTTCATCTTGAAGTATTACTAAGTTATTCTTAAGTTTGCTTAATAAAAATCAGTAAAGATTTCACAGAACAAAGACACGTGAACCACGAGCTGAAGGGGGACGTTTGTAGAATTATATTAAAGGCCTTTTACTTGATAAAAAACAATCAATCAGACGACAAAAAAACATGTAGAAAAATGTGTACGACAGGCTTTATAGGGTTAACAGTTAAGCCGGGGACACACTTAACAACTGTAAGGCATTTCATAATGCATACTACGCTTATTGTTGTAGTCTATTGATTATTTCGTTATTCTTGCGTAAACCCATAATGATCCAATTAAATGGTTTGAGTAGGGTAAACTTAAATTAAACAAATTAGTTCAATCAAACTAACTTTTATCAGTATATAGAACTTTCTTTTTCTCTTAAGTTCACAAAACTGACACATTTTAAGTAATCTGAATTGTTTAATTGATTTGAGCTTTATGAATTTGTTTCTTTTCATTTAGACAAACTTAAATTTAACTGAAACTGGGCTGGGATTTATATTTCCCAGCATGCTTTGCCATGACACTCGAAAGGGAGAGTAAATACTAAAACTAAGTGTTATATAGGCCCGGTTTTACAGACAGAGCTTAGATTAAACCAGGATTAGGCGTTAGTTCAATTAGCACATTTAAGACAGTTTAAACATGCATTTTAGTCTGGGACTAGGCTTATCCTTATCTGTGAAACCGGGGGATAATGTTTTTTTGTGCAACCTATTGTGTGGGTTTTTTGGGGGGTTACCATCAAAGTGGAGCATGAGCTTATTTGAGAACAGCTCAACTATATCGCCGTACTCATTCAGCAATTACTATATGCACATTGCTATCAAAGCATTGTGTTAGAAATTAGCAAGTTAACATTTACAGAATTAGTTAAGTTTCAACCACAAAAATAAGTTGATATTACATGATCATTTTAAGTGAAAAGTATGAGTTAGATTACTTAAATATTTCAAGTTAAGAGCAATAAAAAATCTGCCAGTTCTGCTTACTTAAACTTTGAATTACTAAATTATTTGAGTTTTGCCAACTTATTCAGGTTTAAGGTGTACTTTTAGTTAGTTGAATGTCTGAAGTGGACCATCAAAATAAATTACCATATTTTCTTGTAATACATATTCCAATAATATTTGCTTTATATATATATATATATATATATATATATATATATAGTGTAGTAAATAGTTTATATAACATTTCTATTCATCTTGTGATTTGTGCCTCAAAAGCTAATAGATACAGCTTAAACTAAGTGTGTGTTATTCTTGTTCCTATACAATTAATTAGACAAATGGTATCTAAATGGGTTGCAATGTGCACTATTCTGTGATGATTATTTGTACATTAATAAAATAGAAACATTAGGTGATGTGCTGATTTTGTAAAGTTAAGATTCATTTTTTGCTATGCGTTCATTGAGGTTTAAAATATGTGTAATGTGTAAAAGTCAGTTACAGACTCCGAATGGAATTTTGTTCTCCATCAAAAGTTATTGTCTCATTAGTTTCCTTTTCCCTTTTATATTGCGAGACTCAGAGAGAAACATCTCTTAAATAAGATTCTTTGGCAAACTTCACCAGTTCCCTCTATTTATCACTGCAGATTAGACTTGGAGAGATATGAAGGTTGCTGTCGTGGCTAGCGTTTATAAATAATAGCGTGTACGGGTGTAAGGTCTGCTTAGTATCGCACCTGCTATAGACTTTGCCAAGTTAAGGGAAAAAGCCAAACTTTTCGGCATAAGATTTTGCATACGTTTTCTTAAAGGGCCAGTTCATGCTAAAAATTATGTCATCATTCACTCACCAGCATGTTGTTCCAAACCTTTTAGGCTTTCTTGCTTCTGTAGAATGCAAAATATTTTGAAATATCTTCCAGTGATTTGATTTTTTCATAAAATGAAAGTCAATGGAGTGCAATGTTGTTTTGGACCCCATTGATTTTCATTGTATTAACAAAAACAGTTGAAACAATCTTGACTTGTACAGAAGAAATAATATCATAAATGGTTGGAACATGATGGTGAGTAAAGACAACAAAATATTCATTTTTGAGTTACTCATCCCTTTAAGTAAAAAATGAGAGCTTATGTTCAACTTTTCCAATCCAAACATACACCGTTTGAATGCGCAATCTCAAAATTCACAGCTCTGACGAAGACAAAGCAACGGCTGAAACTGAATAGAACTACATGTTTTCAGTTCTTTCTTTATCCTTTCTGTAATTATCCTTCTATCAGGTTATATGATACACTGTTATTATTTATTGACATAATTTAAAATAGCACTAAGCATATCCAAGAATCATTCATTTATTGTTAAAAAATGGTTCCACTCTCTGCTCCCATCCAGGCCATATTAGGTGAAAAAAGTGAGATGGGATGCTGTTATTCATCTTTGCTTTAAAGACAGAGTGGAAAATATTTCAGGAAAGCTGGTAGTAGTTACCGTGGGGAATTATTCTAAAAATAAGAAACTGCTCCCCCTCTTTTTCAACTTCTGTAGAACCCACCTTGCTCATAACTCAAGCCAAAAGTCTCTTAAACGTCAGCAAATGACAGTTATTTATTCCCCTCTGTGCAGATTCCATGTTATTCACGCCTTAAGAAAGGGGCCTCCAAGCTTTTGAAGGGTAAAACTCAAAGCGTCCGACTCCGGACTGATACAAAAAATGGCCAATCTTCAACATGACTTCAGCCTAGAGCTGCACACTTCTGGATAATTTCTGGATAATTCCCACGATTCTGAACAGGCAACTAAACAAAATAACGTCATTTACAAGAGATTCTGATAAAATGTTAATTGCTGCAGTCACAAATATTTAATTAATTTGGGAATATAAAAAAAAAAAATGGTTTTGAAAGAATGATTCAACGACTCACTCATATATACTTACGTAATTTCAAATTTGACTCAGTGTTTTTGAACAAATCTCTTGAATGAATGATTCAATGACAAATAAATCTTTTATCAGTCACTTGTCGCCACCTACTGGTGTAACAATGTAATTGATTCAATCTTATTTGAAGTGTCAAGTTACTTTCAAAGGCTGATTTACTATCACTACCATAGATGTCAGAGTAAACTTTTACTATACTGTCTGTTTGAAAGACGTTGTGTTTGTGAAGCCTATTCATACCTATTCATGACAAATGCAGATTTTAATGTGCGCTGTGATCGTACTTGTCAACGGTTTAATAGACATAGCCGAATCGTTGTCATTTAGGACTAAGATCATGTTGGTGTTAAATCGAGATCGCAATCATTTAACGATTAATCGAGCAGCTCTATTTCAATCTCACATGTCACACAACTGTTTATTAGTGGTGTTTTCCAGGTCAAGTATCACTATTACTATTGCTTATACTTATACTTAAGGTTAGTGATTTTTACAAACACCAAATAAATTTTTGCATTCGTGTTTATGGCATTCACCTGGCAGAAAATAAAATGAAATTAAAAGTCCCATGGATTTACACCAAAGGATAGGGCTGCACAAAACTGGAATAAAACTGACATTGCTATATTTAGTTTTTCTGTGATATATATTGCGATATGAAAACTATTTCAGCAGATGACTTGAATAGCTATATTTGGAAAGAATTAATCATTCTAGAACGATTGGGGTGATTTTGTAGGGGAGTCAATCTGCATAGAAAATAATACACAAATTACAAGCATAGATAAATGAAATAGAACAAAGTTCAAACAGAAATTGAATAATCAAACGTAAAATAACTGCACAGTAGACACTGTATATATTAAATTGAAATAATATTAGTTAAAGCTTAAAAAAAAATGTGATGTACTCTTTGTATTGTGTTGTTTGATTAACATTAATGAGAGTCAGCAGAAGGCTACTGTCACTTTCAGATCGAATGCACTAATCCAATATAATGATTATACGCATCTGTTTTCTATCTTAATTGTTTCCATTCACGTAAGCAATAAGCGACTGTTTATGAGGATACTCGCAGAGACAGGCATTTTGACATAATTTTGTCCATTCAAGCACAAGAGAACCGAAATTGTACATTTAAAAGTCTAGGCAACCCGAGTCTTAAGTTATCGAAACTGTTTTATTGTATCATTCACAAATGTATGATTTTGACTGGCCAAAATCACTGTGTAATTTTGTTGAAAACAATGAAATTTTGCAGCCACCATTTACATTTACGGTATTTACATATATTTTCCCTTACAAAAAATAAGTATACTTAAAATATACTTGAACTTTACTTAAATATTAAATGAAATATACTGTATAGGCTACTTGAAGTATAATTGATGTAGTAAGTATACTAATTACTAGGAGTATACTTTAAGTATAACAGTAAACTGAGTACACAACTAGTTTTTGTGTTTGTACTGCATCTACACTACAAATGAACTTTTACAAGTCAAATACTTGTAGCACATTTTTTAGTTTATGAAAGTAGATTTTGAAGTAAACTCTCAGTAAACTATATTTTTGTAGTTTCATACTTGGAAGTTTTCTTTAAGTAAAAATAACATCATACTTATATGATGCACTTTTTTGCACTTTGAGTATACTAATAAGTTGCTATTTATACAGTAGGCTATACTGTATAATATACCTTAATAAATACCTTTAAATACCTAAATATACCTTTAACTGTACTTTAACTCTTTTCATTTTAAAAATGAACTTTTACAAATGAACTTTTACAAGTCAAATACTTGTAGCACATTTTTTAGTTTATGAAAGTACATTTTGAAGTAAACTCTCAGTAAACTATATTTTAGTAGTTTTACTTGGAAGTTTTCTTTAAGTAAACATAACATCATACTTATATGATGCACTTTTTTGCACTTTGAGTATACTAATAAGTTGCTATTTATACAGTAGGCTATACTGTATAATATACCTTAATAAATACCTTTAAATACCTAAATATACCTTTAACTGTACTTTAACTCTTTTCATTTTAAAAATATTGTATTCTAGCTTCATGCATCCTTTGTTATCAACACTTGAATGTAAGTGTCATAAAAAAAAGCAAATTTTTAAACAAAAAGCTGAGAAAAACGCATTTTTGTCAAGGACTACGTCCAGATGGGATTCAGAGCGATGATCTAAACACAGATGGAGAAGATCGAGTCCATCAACACCACTAAAGTTTCACAGATGTTAACCTTTCCTGGGTCGACATTTCATTCAGTAATGTTAGACAGTTTTGAACTTATATGCTGTTCAATGTTTGATGATCACGTTATTTTACATTTGCATAAGCAATCCTCTATCACTTGTTTCTGCTTCTTGAATCCTGTTTTGATCCGGAGAGAAGATGTGTAATAGCGCCCCCTACCGTATAAAAGTGAAAACATGGATATTCGGTCAATGGCGGGGAAAGAGTAAAGAAGATTTGAAGAAAATTCCTATGTACTCTACCAGTGGACTAGCCTACGCAAAAACTTCAGATACTCAGAACTAGAAACAAGTATACTTAGAATACTTGATAATACTCAGGTATATCTCGATCAAAGATTAAGTACAGGTGTAGGCCAAATAAACTTTTCTGTCAAGTATACTTAAAGGGTTTGTTCCCCCAAAAATGAAAATTCTGTCAGTAATTACTCACCTTCATGTTGTTCCAACCCCGTAAGACCTTCGTTCATCTTCGGAACACAAATTAAGATATTTTTGATGAAATCTGAGAGCTGGATCACTCCTCCACAGGCTTATGGACACTATAACTTGCTGGCCCAGAGAGAAGGAAATGAAAAGTGGAATGAAGTCGTTATTTTTGTTTGTTTTTGCGCACAAAAAGTATTCTCGTCGCTTGATAAACTTAAGATTGAGCCACTGTAGTCACTTGGACTATATTAACGATGTCTTTAATGCATTTTCTGGGCCAGCAAGTTATAGTGTCCATAAGCCTGTGGAGGAGTGAGCCAGCTCTCAGATTTCATCAAAAATATCTTAATTTGTGTTCCGAAGATGAACGAAAGTCTTACGGGGTTGGAACAACATGAAGGTGAGTAATTACTGACAGAATTTTCATTTTTGGGTGAACTAACCCTTTAAGTGAAATTGCAAGTATATTTCTGAGAAGTACATAAAAATAGACTGAAAGTATACCTTCTTATTTTTATTATTTTTATAAGAAGTATAATAACAACACACTTGAATAAACGTGTCAACAATGAATTGGCGTAGAAACACACAGCTAACACACATGGACACAGAGGGACAATCATTACTTGGAGACTAGCAAAATCTAAATATGTCACCATCTCGTTAAGAGATGATTCAGTCATCAGTTTGGACAGGACATAACTTGCCTGGACACATCAATAATGTCTCTCATCAACAAAGTGGACAAAGCTATTTGACAGACGTCGCATGACCGAATCCCCACATAACCATTCGGTTTAAAACCACTATCCGATTTCAAGGCCTAAATGTAAATATACAGTGCTGAAAAGTTTACCTTTGGGTTTGCCCCGGGTCATTTTACAGGCCTGCACAACAACATGCCATTTGGCTGCAGAGTGGCAACTCAGGAAAAACAATTATGTCCATTATCAACACATCGCCGACCAATAGAAGGCGAGAGCCGTGACCACAGGCAGCTGCTGGGTCGCCTTACGAATCTGAGCCAACATGATTGTCATTGTTATGCCACTGGGCATTATATACCATGATATGTCTGTGGTTACTTGGCAACGCAAGACAGCTGCATTGGCAGGAAGCTCAACATTTCTGTCTCAAAAGTGAGCCGATTACAGAGGGGTTTGAGAGGTCTCTCCGAAATCAAGGCCGTCCTCTAGCGAGGTGGAAAAGGGATTAAAATCATACGACTGTTTCGGTTGAACTGCTCACGCCGTTACATAACTCTTTGTGGGCCTGTGCAAACAATGATCTAGGAAATCATAAAAGGCCTTTGTTTATATCACATGATGAATATTATGTCCTTAGCTGATGGCATGCCCTTTCGCTTTAATCTAATTCTGTTCAGCCGTCTGGGACGCAGATTAACACTTTCACCTTTCAGCAGCCGAAAGCTCACACGCAAAACTTGGAAGACACCGATGAGGGTGCAAACAATGCGCCCGCACGAAAAAAGCAGCGTGACTGTGTTGAGTAAGTCGGGTTATTAATTGCTGGATTGAGTGCGGGTGACGAGGTGCTGTGCGAGTGTGAGGGTGTCTCGGCTGTGAGTGGTAACCATGTTTAGAGACCAGCTGCCCACCTAAACAAGCCTCTCATGGGACGCCTGGTGGCCCGAAGCACGAGGGGTCATCGCAACGCCCCTTCGATTACATTATAAGCCATTAACTGAACATTTATTAAACCAGGTAAGAAATCCAAAAAGTGGTATGTTTGCACCATGAATGTGAGTAAAGGTGGCAGCTGTTTACCACTAGTGTTAGGCAACGTTATTACCAGTGTTGCGTTACAAGTAATGCGAGTTACGTAATGAAATTACTTTTTTCAAGTAACCAGTGAACGAAATACCTGAGTTACTTTTTCAAATAAGTGCATTGTTTTCCCAATTATTGACTGATAGCTCTAATGTCCCCATGTTGAGAGAAATGGGGAGCAATCGCACTTTACTATTAGCAATTAAAAAGGCAGGGGCTCAAGACTCAAGGGTCCTTTACCTTAGCAAAATAGAGCAAGCTCAGTCCAGGTGAGAAAAAGTAACACAAATGAAATTAGTTTCCATGAAAAACTAAGTAATGCAATTAGTTTTTTAGGGAGTAACGCAATATTGCGTCACATTACTCTTAAAAGTAACTTTCCCCAACACTGATTACTACTAAAAGTAGCCGGTGTTAAAATGCTGTGTTACTTATTCTAAAAATGAACTAATCCACTGAAAGCCACTGTTTGTGTTTTGTCTGTTTTGTTGGTTTTATCAGCAGTAAACTGCAAGCTCCAAGGTGGAACCGCTACAAAGTACAATTGGCGTTTTGTTTTGTTGTTTTTACCAGCAGTCATTTTGAAACAAATCTTGGGCATTTTGCAAACTGTATGTCACCAGCCGTGTTTCCATTACCCTTCAAATGCTCGAATTGAAATTGAAAGGTCTCCTGACGTAGATGCCATGGTATGTTTGGACAGAAGATGAAAAGAGACAAAAGACAAAAGAATTACGGGAATACTGGATTCTAAACCACTTAAAAATGCCACAATCAAGACCTTGAAGGAGATATGAGGGAGAAACACCCACTAACACCTCATACGTGCTGCTCACAAGTATAAGGGCCTTTCCTTGCCATTAAATCTTGAATAACATGCCAATGGCTAGTCGGTGGCTGGGATATATGTAAACTTACCAACCCGATGCCATGATTGTTGGAATGACTTATCACGAGAGGAAAAAATAAATTACTTTTCAGTCGCATAACATCGGTTAATGGAAAAGTGGTAATTTCGCAATCGTTTTTTATTGACATTTAGAAATATCGCTAAAGTTTTGCTCAAATCTGTAATGGAAACGTGGCTACTGATAATAATGACACTTCTAGACCTACAATGACTATCATGCTCACACATACTACAACACTTAAAGTGTATGTACACTAATAGTACAATGCTTGTGAATTTTAAATATACTCCAAATTCTCTACTAAGTATAGCATGATATTTATGATTTTTAAAAAAAACATTAAATTTGTTGGCACCTCTGCTATTTTATTGGTAATAGTATAAGAGGTGACAGGACAAAAAGAGACAATTTGATCAGGAAATGAATGATTAAAAAATGTTTGGCCTATTTTTTAAAAAGAATAATAAAAAAAACAATAAAAGAACAAATACAGATTACTCATTTTGGGGGTCTCATTTGACATTAATTTCAATCCTGAGCTACAGATGCATAATTTATAGCACAATAATCATTTAATTCATTGTTCAAAGTTGATGGATTCAACATTGATGTTCTGTGTCATTTGCAAATATTTTATAAAAAAAAATTTATTCAACTTATGGACCGTGGACAGCCATTATACAGCAGACAGTTTGGGAGCTCCTTCATCGTAAAGTGATTGACGAAGTGTTGTAGTGATGGTTAGTGACAGGACCTCCTATCTTTACACAGGTAATCTGAAGGTCTTCCCGAGGAGCCGTGGGGCTCTTCGTCACCTTCTTGACCTTACAGATTCTTAGAATACCACATTTAGCCACATGGTCAATTCTAGGAAGAGTCGTGGTGGTTTCAAACTTCCTTCACATGTCAATAATGAGACATGTATCTGGGAAGCTTGAATTTTATAGCTTTTTCCAGCTCAAGGCATTGACGCAGTGCTGTACTGGCGGTCGATGGCGGTTCTGGTTTCTGCTGTGTGGTTGAATCGTCTGTCCGGACATCAAACCGGTTGTTATCTCAGAATAAACACCGACAGGGTGATCAGGACCCCGACCCGAAGCGGAGGCTACGATACTGGATGGCATAATTAACTAACTGTATACAAAATATTGATTCGACTGAGTTTTAATAATTTATTAGCTCACCGATGGCGCGATTGACCAATCAGAATCAAGTATTCCACAGAGCCGTGTAATAATTGAACGTATCAGCAACCGATGAGTAATGATAGTGATTTACTAGGAGTGCAACAATATATCGTGTCACAATACTGTACATCGCAATACAAAAATGCAACAATATGTATTGTGGATAGTGACAATCTGTATTGTGTATAGTTCACCCAAAATAAAAATTACTGTGTGAGAAAAAAATTACGTTTTCAGAGTTTTAGTGTCAGTACTACATTAAACTGCTATGAATATAATGTATAATAATGCAATCTGGGAATATATGTGGGTTCTGATAATGCCAAATGTCTAATGTTACCAGTAAAAAAGTGGCCTACATTATTTTAAATATATCTAGTCAGTGAAAGAGTGCAAGCATATTTGTCTAAAATAATTCAGAATTTTCAGCTTCAGAATCATAAATATTTTTATTCTGGTGTCTTTATTGTCCTGTGCTTTGGGTTTCCAGCAGTCCAAGCCTGTTCATTTACACACCCAATGTAATATCAAATGTACCATTTTAATCAACAGAACATTTTTTTTTAACCTTTTACCATACTGTATGAATATCGCAATAATGTTGCATCGTGAGTTCAATATCTTGATATGTATCGAATTGTGACTTGGGTATCGTTACACCCCTATGATTTACGTTTCACAATCCTTAAAACACAAAACATGCTTAATTTCGAGACACTCTGACAGATTCAGTGAGTTCAGTGAAGGATTCATTAAACTGATTCAAACCCGTAACTTATGAGCAATTGTTCATAAGAGTCATTTCATCACGAGAAGTACACCATAACTTACACTATAAAAATAATAATACATTTTTCTATGGAACTGCAGATTTAAAAACATGCTCAATAATTTAGCCAAATAAGGATCTCAAGAATGATTAAATATAGGCCTACTGAATGAATATGAAAATGTGTTTATTAATATTATAAATATTAATAATTATTCATATTTAATCTTTTTCTGAAAATTCACGTTGTCGTGACATAGTATTTTTTTTGTGTGTGAAATAAATCTACAACACTATAATGTACAAAATTTGGAATAATGTTTCTGAATAACGTCCTCCACCCTGCCTCCAATCAAAATAACAGCCAGACATAAACACAATGGTTATTTAAATCTGCCTCTGAGATTGTTTGCTTAATTAACTCTCTATATAAACACCAGACATCTGCTGACAAATACCAATGGGTTCAGACTCAAATCCGATGTCCTTTGTTTTGCATTCTTTCACCAAGCAGAAGTAACCATCCGTATTGTGTTACGCTCTCTATGTACAGTAGGTCCCCGTAATCTCAGGCCCGAGGGTGTTTTGAATCGTGTACGTAGTCCCAAGTAAATACATGTTTGGTCTGGTCAACAATGTGTGAAAGTACAGGATGGCCAGATTTGGCTGAGGAGGTTAATGACGCAGAGCTCCTTTTTGCTTACCTGAGGATCCCAGGAAGTAGCGCTCTAAAACTGATCCGAAGCCAGAAGGGTTGTCCCTAAGGTCGCTGACTGTGAAGGGTTGCATAGAAATGTTGGCATCGTTTATCGGCCAGTTGAGTGCATGGACACTGGCTCCTCCGTACCATGAAATATTCACCATGGAAAAACAGTCCTGAGAGAGAGAGAGAGGATAACTATCCTTAAAATGTATCATGGTCCATCTTTATACCAGAGCTTGATAGTTTATTGCATGTGAAAGTATCAATACAGTTACTGATTGAGTTCCTTCACATAGATTGAATAAGGTCTTCATCAGTGAGCAAAATCTGGACATGCATATATAGCTAAGAAGCTTTAGGCTCTCATAACACATACAAACAGGTGCAGAACATCTAAAAGTCAAAGGATTGGACTGAACAATGTGTTCTTAGGCTTAAATCTGAAATAACACATGCCAGAGCATTACTGAGGTATGAAATGTGCAAAATGAAGGGATTAAACTAGAAAACTTCCGAACTGCTTTAGGTCCTTGCTGAACAAAGAAAGTCCCTGTCTTATCGGATATCTGTGAAATGTATGGAACATTATCTTTGTGGCCGTTTCAGTCTGGTGAACTTTAAACCCTGCTTTATGCATTCGGCAGGTAGGAAGGCAAAGTAAATATGTTTTTATCATTTAATGTAAATGTGTTTTTATTCATTTATTAAGTAGTGTCAAATCGATTCATCGCGGTTAATCACATCTAACATTAAAGTTTGTGTTTATATGATGTGTATGTATGTGTTTATGTGTGTACATATATGTATGTACATACACATATATGATTTGACAACATTGATAACAATATTACTATATAAAAAAAATAAGAGAACCAATTGTACTCTTTAAAATCACACAAAAATCACATAAAAGCCCCTAATTAAATAATACATTTTTAAAAAGTTAAATAAAGATAAATGCTGCAAGTAAACAGATATTCACACGTTAGCTATATTCTTATTCAACACCGTGAAACAAGAAACCACTTAATAATTATTTGTATATTAAGGGTGTCTGACCCACTTTATAATTAAAACTTGAAAGGAAGTCAAAACAAAAAGATGGAGGTCTTAAAAGTAAATATTTTACATAGGCCTAATTATGTGGAGGATAAGCAATTTGGAGAATGGATGGATTAGCCCTATGTTTCAGTTAGTATTGAATTTGGAACATTTTAGTATCCACAAAAATTAGATTACAAGTTAGTCATAGCGCGTATTTTCATCGGGCGATAATTGATAGCGAACCTTCGCCGGAGGTAACCATAGCAACTACAGCGAACATTATAGCAATAATCTAATATATATTTAGCGAGGATTTTCATTATCAGATTTTAATTAGCATATTACAAATATTTCACAAAAATTTAGTGTTATATTTAACAGACTTTAAATTGACGTTTAGCTATAACTCTGTTTGGTTTCCGTGCGTGAAATTTCCAATCTAACTTTTTAAAACCCAAACCCCCCTGAAAGTCACTGCACAAGCACAACTCTCACAGTTTTACAATTTTACCTGGTTTGTTGGTAGTTCTTATATATTTTGAGTAAAAGTTATTGATGTTAAGGTCCTTCAAATCATTGTATAGGTGTGGGGGAAACAAATACGATGGTTTTGTTTTTGAAAAAGAATGCAAAGTTATTTTTGTGGGACTTTCAAATGGTTTTCAAAGACATCATGCAGGCTATAAAAAAACTCTTTTGGTTCTGTAACATAACCTATATTTTCAAGAGTAAAGTTCTAATGATATTTTACCTTCAGATCCACATGGCAGTGAATTGGAGTCCAGGTTACACTGTAGCACTCAGTATCCGAGTCCTCCTCTGATTCCAAAGATATCTTCACCTCTGCGACCGAATCCCAAGTGTAGCAGAACTCGGTTTTGTTAAGCCAGCACATGTTCCTCACGAACGGAACCTCAATATCAGTGTTCCCCACGTTCTCCACGTCTATCTCCGCAAAAGTCTTGTCCTCAGTCAGTGTCTGTATGACCAGAGTTTGCGTCCGTCTCTCCCAAATGAGCCCACTAAAGCTCCCCTTAAGGATCCAGTTCTTGTTGGGCTGATCCACAACTTGCCAATAAATGATCCCAATTGTCATGACAAAAAAGATAGCAACTCCCAAGCATGCAATAGCCCCTTTCCAGGTCTCGTTCATCTCTTTCAACCCCGTGTCCCATGTCACCTCTGGGATTGGACTTGGGTTTCTGTTGCGAGTGTGTGGCATGGTGATTTCAGAAAGAAAGAAAAAATCTAATCGAAAGTGATGATAAAAAGTAACAATCTCGCAGCTAAAACATGCAGAATCGTCATCATGTCCCGGTCCTTCAAGGTAACGCGTTCGATTGTCTGTGAATGTGAATTTTTGAAGTGGATCTACTTGCGTTGTTGCGCGCACCGGCCGCCGGTCATCAACGGATCCAGGTCAAGTTCTCCAAGCAGAATCATTCCAGAATAAATCAGAAATGTAATGTATGCTACTTCTAGTGCAATAGCGAGTTTAAAGCATTGATCGCAGAAGAGTGAGTAGCCTTACCCGGGTTTGGCAGCAATGCCTACAAATAGCTCCTCAGCGGCTTATTTGCTTGGCCGGCACTTTTGCGCGCTGGTGTGACGTAACTCCATACTGCTTCTTCAGAAAGGTAAAAGAGAAAGTGATTAAGCGAGCTTTGCGATTACCGGGGCCCCTGATCAGGGGCCGGACAGAGCGCAGTGTATGATGAATCACCCATTCTCACTCTGAGTGCACGCGCTTGGCATTTTGGAGACGCGCGTGCAGAGTGATTTACTCGCATATGCATACGCGCAAGAAACACGCATCAACCTTGCGCACAATGTTTCAGCAGGTGCACCAAGTAGGCGATTACTCCCACACTTTTGGTCTAATTTTCACCAGAGGAAAGCTGAAAATATACATTGTATGTACGCAATGCTACGAATTGTATGTATATTATATTGTTTGTGTTTATTGTATTTTGTACATTGACATTGTACATTGACAAGCAAAGATGTCTCAAATGATAAAAGACTAAGTAATTAGTTCCAAGTAATTTACTCTTATAGGTTTAATAACATTAATACCATTCTTGACAAAAATAAAAAAATATTTAATGATATCAAAATGTCCAGAGGTGTGACCATTAATAATTATTGACATTTTTTAATTACTTCTTGAATGTATACTCAACAATAATAATAAATAAATGCAAAAAAAAAATATATATATATATATTATTAAAAAAAAAATATATATTAAAATGAAGTAGTTTTTGTTTATGTCTTGCCATATGCATATCAATTTCACCACAATGAATTTAGTGGACAAAATCCAGACAAACAAAACTACTTTTCTGATTAAAAATAAATAAACAATGCTAAACTTACGGGCATAGTTTCTGTATGCCAAAAATTATTACAATCTCTATTCATTTTAATTTTTAATTTTAATTTTAAAACAATTTTTAATAGTTTAATAAATTCAGTCAAAAATAGTGGAAGGGTATACACAGACAAAGGGATGTGAGTATATACAGAAACATTGGTAAGTTTGTTGAGTCAATTTTAGGATTAACACAAGGCACACGACTAGTGACTTTGGCATATCCAACGCATTCAAACAGAATGAAAATTTTAATCTTACCTGTTGCAGGCGGAGATTGGAGCGCACAGGTGTCACGATTTCCCTTGTGTTTTGTGGGTTGTGTGTTCTAGGACTCCTGTACCTGTGTCTTTATTACCCACACCTATGTTTTGTTAGCCTCTTGTAGTCCTGTGTATATACTGTATACACCTGTGTTTCAGTTGTCTTGTGTCAGTCGTTGTCTTTCCAAAAAACGTATGTAAATTAATGTGTTTGTTTCGCTACCATAACAACAGGGAGCAGACAAGACAACGAGCACAGAGGAGATCTCCAGGAGAAGACACAGATACACAGAGATGACTAAGAGGTTGACATGTAAATGACGTGGTGTGGATATCAAAGATACAGTGTACTGTGTCCGTGACAGTAATCCTGTAATCCTCATGTACAGTGGCTCCAAAAGCAGAGCCATTAGGATGAATGCCCATGGTGGAACCAATGAACAGAGGAGCCAGGAGCACGACTGACTGAGGTGAAGTCGGGAGAGGTGGAGACCCAGGTGGAGCTGAGTAGAGGAAGACCCAGTGTGACACCGCTGGACTTGAGGGCCATGGCGGAACTACAGGTATACGGAAAGCCCAAGGCAGAGCCGGGAAGCCAGGCCAGAGGATGAAGACTTGATGGGACCAGCTAAGGCGGGGCCAAGGAGCTTAAAGTCAGTGCAGTGTTTCACCCAGTGGGAGGCTGGGTGAATAATGAAACTTGTGGATGGGCGGAACCAGTGGCGACAAAGGAGTCTTGGGGCTGGGTGGTAGGAGCTTGGAAGCCAGGCAAGGCCCGTGGAGTAGGCGAAGGAGTCAGGAGATTGAACGAGACCAACAGTAGCAGGCCCTGGCTCCATGTGTGTGGTGGGCTCATGCTCAGTGTCCAATGGTATTCGTATTGCAGGTTTAGGCTCCTAAACCTAAAAGGTTTAGGACATTGGAGCCGGCCTACACACCTGGTCAGACTCGGCTGGCTTTGGCTTTGGGTCCTTGGCGGGCATAGGCACTGGCTCTGGGTCCATGGCTGACGTGAGGAGGAGTGGGAAAGGACTAGGGAGGAGTTCCCAGGCAGGTGGGGTCACTGGAACAAGGATTGATGATGACTGTATGGTGGTCGTGGGGTGAGGAGGTTGCGGCTGAATGTCCTCTTCTTCCGTCTCTCTGACAGTGAATGGTGAGCCACTCGACCACAGAGCATAGTCCATATAGTGTGCCAGCGTGCAGGTGGTAGAACACCGCTAGCAACAGTCGGAATAGGAATTCATCCAGTCCACTCCAGAAACAGGTATTTAAGGTGCTGTTGCGCCATGTACTCATCCACAGTCTTCCAAGGGGGTGGCCATGTTGTGCAAGGGAGAGGAGAATGTCTTTAGGGGAGTAACTGGAATATACAGCTGGGTTCACTTTGGTTCGAGTCTGGCCTTCTGTCAGAGTATACACAGATACAGAGACGATAGAGGCAGAACTGGAGAACACAATGGTGAGTTTATTGAACCAACAGCAGGATAAACACAAGGCAGGGGAGTAGTGACTGGGATGGCAGATTGTGGAGTGACCAAGCAGAATAATAACTTGAATCTTATCTGTTGCAGACGGAAATTGTAGCACAAACACGGGGAGAAAACAAGACAAGGAGCACAGAGAGGATCACCAGGAGAAGACACGGAGACAAGGAGATGACTTGGAGGTTGATACAGCGATGACTTGGTGTGGATATTGAAGATTCAGCGTATGGGACCATTCTCACAAAGTATGTATCCAGGTAAGTTGCTTTAGATAAGGCCAGACAAAAGCTATGTGTTCATCCACCTATTTTTATGCGCATTTTGGGATATCGCATAAAGAAACGCTGGATGGAAGTTCTATGACAACATGCGCATAAATTACAATGGAAACACTTTTACCGAATACATTTCTTGATGCGCAATCAAAAAAGACGTGACTTTGCGATGGGATGGCATAACTAGACCAACCAGGGGTGCGTTTCCCGAAAGCATCGTTAGCCAACTATGGTCGCAAGTTCCGTCGTTATCAGCATAGTTCAACGATTTGGTGTTTCCCGAAACCATCGTTCCAACGAACGTTCGCAAACAGCATCGCAAACTTGTGTGGTTGGAACGACAGCTCTCGAGCTGTGGTTAGAAGCATAGTTTCTAGTTTACATGAGATGTACTGTAGACTGAATAAATCCTTATCTTTAGTAAAATAAGCAAGCTGACATTCAGTACAACCCGTGTTATTTATTTAGAATACATACAAATGTAATTTACGTCTTTTAGTTTGTCACGAGATTTTAAGCACCGTTTTTGAAGACTGCGCATGTGCGAACGTGCTCTACTATGTAAGAACGAGCCAGATATTGAGTCTGGTAATAAAGCAAAATAACTGAGAAAAATTAGAAATGGTCTTCAGATGCCATGTCTGTAACTTATATGACAAAATCTAGCGTTAATTCAATCTCAAACAGATTAATTTAAATAAGTTATTAGTCCACCACGTGCAAGATGTCATAAACCAACGTGGTTGAACGATACTTTGCGACAGTACGGTTTCGGGAAACAGTCGTGACTAGCTAGTTGATTTCTCCAACGATGCATCGTACTATGGTAGTTAAGCAGCGAGCTATATAGTTGTACGGGAAACGCACCCCAGGATCATTCTGTAATGCCTGAGCTAAGTCTGTTATCAAAGTGGTTCGGTATAATTCCCTCTCAGAAGTGCATCACACGATTGCGTTCACAAATACCAGGCATCTGAATGCAAGATAACATGGCTTCCACTGCAGCACCTTCCATTTTTCTTAGTGATATTTAGTGCCAGTTTATCAGGAAGTGACGATTATTTTCTCTTCGACTCACTGGATGGAAACAAATATTCCAAATTTGCGCACAATTGAAATCCACAACTTTTGATTGAAACATAGCTAAAGACTCTGTTTATGTGCTGAAGATTTATAGCACTGGCGTGCAGTGGTGTCTGAAAAGAGGGATTCTATTTTGTATTTTTACATTAACAATGTTATTATTACTCTATTTATCAAAGCCAAGTATAAATCTCATCAAGTTAGTGTTTTTAATCATTTTTACATTTATTCAAAAATAATAACTAAAGGCAGTAATAATTTGTGAACTCTCAGCTGTTCTTTTTAATATTCAGCTTATTTTCAGATCATCAGTCATCAAGCTTGCTAAACACTAGTCACAGACATGAAGATGTACAGTACCTTTAATTTCACCAAGCTGGTTGCTCACTAACCCACAGTCATCATGTTTACACACGTGTAAGTGGTGATATCTAAGTGGGTGAGTTGTTTACTTAAATAGTCTTCCCATTAACAACATAATTTTGTTCATTCAGACTGATTCATTCAGACTCCAGATTAGTTTTTTGAGGAGGCACTTCCTCCATTGTCTCCTTGGAGTGCTGACGAGGGGCATGTGTGCTTGATCAGGTTCCATGGAGGATCATGGGAAAATTGAGTCTGTTACAAAGAGCGCTACTGTATATCATTGATCATATATATCTTGTATGTGCAAATATTTGATATTGTGTGAAATCTTTGTTGTGAGTATATAGCATATTTATTTGGAGCACACCACCAAGTCATTTTCTTTGTAAATGTAACTTGACCAATAAATGTGAATTCTAATTCTGATTTTAAAAAACAAGCCTAGTACATAATTTAACATGTAACATCAAAAATCACCACAACTCACAGTTTTTTAACACAACCATTTAAAATTAGTTCAAATAAATGTTTGAATAACCTACACCACAAATTTGATTAATACATATGCATGTACACCAAAGTAAAGTATGGGCACACCTATTCATTCTTAATAACCCTTATAACAATAGACAAGACTTTATAGTGGAAGCTGTAAAGGATTCCCAGAAAAATGTAGTGTTAGCTTCTGAATGGCTGTAGCAAGCCACTCACAGGCATGCAGGCCTGAGACGTTCCCTTTTGATGGAACTCCACGCTGCGTCTGAAATTGATGCTATTGGGAACAAAATACCCACTGCGCCATACTGATGAATGCCTGTCCTAGTGTGAAGTCATTAAGAGCACAGCTAGGGACTAAAACATTTGTGACCCTGGCATGTAGTCCAGATCCAGACTATAAAACCTTATAAAAGTGTGCGGGGAAGACCAGCCCGAAGCATCACATTCTTCTTGAAGTGAGACTTCTGACATTAAAGCTTTAAAAGCTGCCATACTATTAGCATAGGCTCTCACATGCAGATGTGAAGGAAAATCGGGTGAACCCGAAGCAAACCAGCAGCTGGTCAGTCTTACGCCACTGGGTAATCCAGTGGACGTAAGTCTCATGAGCCCTTACTGGGCAAAGCAGATTGAGCTTCTTTTGGTCCGCCGACACAAAATGATGAAGATGACAGGCCTGCAAGAACATAGAATGCAAGATCGTAGGTACTTTAGGCACATACCTAAAGTGTAAGATGGCTAGGGTGTAAGATGGCTTTGACCCTACCCTGGGCAAACTCTAGGCAGGAGGAGGCAACTGACAGAGCCTGTCAATCTCCTACCCTCTTAAGGAACATAAACATCAAGAGAAATGCCATTTTTAGTGTAAGGAATTTCTCAGATACTGAGTCCAGGACCTCGAAGGGTGCCAAGGACAACCCTTCTAGCACCACGGCCAAATCCCAGGCCGGAAATCTCACGTGAACTGCAGGCCTCCAAGTGCCACATATGAAACAGGTTATTAAATGGTGCTCCCTGATTCAGGTACCCAGGGATCTAATCTGCTCTCTGAGAGACCAGCTTGCCCTGAGACCACAAAAAGTTCTGGTGCGCCAGTCTGCTAAGAGGATGTGACCACAGACCCCCCTGATGATTTATGTACGAGACTACCGATGTGTTGTCTGGACGGACAAGAACATGATAGCCTGAGATCTGTGAGGAAGTACTTCAATGCTAGAAATACAGCCATCTTCTCCAGGCAGTTTATATGCCAAGAGAGATGATGCCCTCTCCTCAAACCTTGAGTTGAGCCGCCCTCGAGGATCTTTCCGCAGCAGTGGCTGACTGGCAGGGAGCAACCGAACCAAATCTGGTAGAACCCCCCTTAGAGAGGGCACACATCTCAGTGACGCAAATATACCGGGCAGAAACTGAGATATGTTTTCGCTGGAGGCCGCTGCGCCCTTCCACGGAGGAGCGGGTGCACCTGAGCTTGTGTGAAGTGGGATATACTAGACGAGAATGGCTTGCTCCAAGATCTCCACACCTCGGTGTGGAGATCTGAAAAGAAGAGCAGGCCTCAACGATTGAGCTTTGCTAGGCAAGTATACTTGTCCAGTTCACTCTTGCGACATGCTTCCTGTTTCTCGGCCCGCCAATCAATGTTTAATTTAGCTATGGCCTGAGTGAAAACCTCCACCAGCTCCTCGTAAGCAGGGGAAAGAGGTGGCATGTCCTCTAAATCCCCTGCCTCAATGCTCACAATATTCATTTACATTTACATTTGGCAGACGCTTTTATCCAAAGCGACTTACATTGCATTATCCTATACATTTATACATAGGCATGTGCAATCCCCTGGGATCGAACCCACAACCTTGCGTTGTTAACGCAATGCTCTTACCACTGAGCTACAGGAAAGCTACTACAGGAATATTCATGATCGCAGGCTTCTGTATCTTGAGTGAAATCACTGGAACCCGCGGGTGAGAGCAGAGAAAGGGCTGATCTCACACTCCTCCGCTAGCTCCATTTGCGACCCCCATGATTGGACCGGAACCACAGGGGTCGCAAACCTGGTCGCTCTCATCAAAGAGGGCCAGGCGGGAGGGGAGCGTTCTCAGTGGAAGGGTCACAGGGTAATGTTGCGCCAGTCAGGACTGGGATAGTTGCACACATGCTTGAGACACAGTCACGCTGAGGCAATCACCATAGCGTCAATGTCAGATGCAAAGTGGCGTTCCTTCAAAAGGGAACAAAAAAGTATGGGAATTGTGTATTGTCCAAAAAATGCTTCACAAATCACAAAAATCTGTCTATCTACAGTATCGATCATCTGTCTGTCTGTCTTTCTATCCCTAGCTTTCCCAGAAAACTCGTAGAGAAAGAACTTCTGATAGTAAAGCATCGATGTGTCGAAGCGGCCAATAGCCTAAATGCCTTGAAGATTAGTTGCGACTGGCTCAGATTCTGTAAGTCAGCCCTTTTGCACCTCAGGATTCTGCTGGCAGGGCTCTGGTCATTGGATAAGGCTGTGGGAACCTCACCTTTGCTGTTCACTCTTCTCCAATAATCACATAACCACTAGACAGCTTCACCTATCAGCTGACTACTGGTTGCCCCCATTTTCCTTTCACCCATCAGCCTTATTTATTTTCATTAATGTTCAGATTTGCAGCAAAGGCTTGCCAGTTCCATCTTCTGCTCATGTCTGTGGATGTGTGTGTGACTTTGCCAAGTTCATCTTTACAGTGGCCTTGGCTCAGGGTTAGAGTTGAGCGTGCTTTGGGGCCATGTCCAAAGGAAGAGTCTCAATTTACACATCAACTATATGACTCCGCTGAGAAGTGCTATAAATAACAGTTTGAATGATTGGTGGCTGGCTCTGCTTTCCACAGACTGTGGGAGTGAAGCGTGAAAAATAAACGGTAGTATATACAGGATAATAAATGATTTAGTGAATGACACAAAATTTTCATTGGTATATCTGTGTAAATGCTTCCATTTTACATTTTAAAAGACAATTTCAGTGGAAAAATTACGTTGTTTTATTTATTTGTAAACCTCTTTTACTTGAATAAATAAATTATAGATACAAATGATATCACATAACACAACATGTTAAATTATATCGACAGAACAATAATTTTTTATTTTATGTTTCCTATTTGTGTTTATTTATTTCCCTCTTTTGCACTTAAATAAATATAGCCTATCAATAAATTAATAATAAATTAACTTTAAATATTATCTGCAGAAAAAATATTTTTATTTTTTAATTTATTTATTCATATTTACTCAATTCTATTTTAATATTTTGTATTTGCTCAAGTACAAAATGGTAATAATTTTTTTTTCTAAAATAAGATTTTCAATGTGTTCACAGATTTTTTTAACCCCACTGTATGTCATTAAAACAGAGATACATTAATGTCACGAAGAGAGATTGCAGTATTAAATTATTGAAAGAATTGGACTGCTCAACTGTTTGCATCTGCACACATATATCCATCTCTCCTATTCTCATGGATTCTCATGGAGCAAGACTTCTGGAATGTTTTGGACCACCTTGAGTTTTACAGTTGCAGATCTTTTTCATGTACATTCATGTAACATAATATCCCAGTCAATGCAATAACGGAAAATATGAGTGGCATGGCAGTCCCTCAAGGAAATATAAAATGCTGTTTGACAAAAGTTAAAAAAAAAAAAGAAGAAGAAAAAAAAAAAGCACAAAGACCTTTACAAGCGCAAGTATTCACTTTAAGCGAAAATACTTTTCCATCTTCCTGTCTGGATCTTCAATTTACAATTTCCCTTGGATATTTAATATAACCCAAGCTGGGAAAGTTTCCATAGCTTTTCTCGCGCCTGCACTCCTGGCGTCTCCACCACAGTTAACCCCAATTTTTAGTTCTTTTTTTGGTCCACATATTTTATCTTGCTAAACAAATTTCCATTCTGATTGCCTTGACCAATTTTCCATGCAAATAAATGACTTCTTTTGTAATAGAATTTTGTTGAACTGTGTGATGGTAGCAATGGTACAGAACTGAAGAGTTTAACATTAAAGTAATTTACTCATTAATTTACAAGCGTTTTACTTTTTTTTATTATTCAAAAAGAAAAACTGTGGACATTACTTACATCAATGAAACAAATACATTACTGAATCACTTGACCAATCTTTTTTTAAAGAGCAAACCAACAATGAGTCTAATGTTATAAGCAGTGTGATTAGTAGTAGTAGTCTGAACAAGTACTTATAAATAATAAAGCTAATTAAGACGTATTTCATGAGAAATAATCATTTCAGATTTCACCCCCGCCACAGAACAGGCATCAGTTTCAGTCACAAACAAACTGCATGGTCCAATCTATAAATGGCAGCTGGAAAACAGTGTGTGAACAGACCTTTGCTTGAAGGTTGAGCGGAGTCGAGTTGCACGAGTATGTCTCCTCTAACCCACCCGAGCCCACCCTTTGCTAAACATTGGCATATTGACAAGGAGCTCTTGCTTCAATTACAAGAGCCTCGGCCAACTGTCTTAAACCCAAGAGCTCTTTCTAATCTCACACAGGTAATCATAAACAATTATATTGAGGACCAGGTAACGTTTGTCTCTGGTGAAAAGAATCTTTGTGAGATTTTTGATAAATAAAAGTGGCATAAGACAAATTAAATAACTAATCATGTAAGAAATTACAGATTTCTATGCCAATTCTGAGTTTTTCCCCACAGTAATAATATATAAAAAAAGGTGCAAATGTGAAATTACTAGTTGGGGTGAAAATAATCCTGCCATAGGCTAATAACAGTGAAGAATATTAGGCTTTGAAAAGTGTACAGTTATTATAACACCCATAGAAATTTGAGTCAGTGTTGGTTCAGGTTTGCAGATCATTGTCGTGAGGAAAGGTTTCCCTCTTTTGACGGAAAAGGGCTTTGCACCACTGACACTCGTTCACTGACTTGTTGGAGAAGTCTTTAGATGTCATGTCTGTTGGGACAATGTAAATATTCATACAATTTTAAAAGAGATAAATTGTGGCGGACACTTACTCTGATCCTATAGTTGTTTTCCCCTCAGAGGAAGTGATGTCACATCTAGCAAGTCGTGTAAAAGGCAATTAGCACCAATGTGGGGTGAATTGTTTGAGTATAGTTCCGGCTAAAGAGTGACCTCTGACCCGACACATGACGTACTGATGAAAAAACAAAAACAAAACACGGGTCACATATTAGAAGTCCAAAATGAGAACTTTTAAAGAGAGATGTGGGAGGAGCTTGAGTTTGTTGCCCAACCCTGTTAGTTTGAACCGCGAGAGGCATCGATGCTCTACATCTACTCTATATCTACTCTACATCCTATGTCATGCGTCAGGTCAGAGGTCACTCTTCCGCCGGAACTAGACTCGCATCTTACTGGATTTATTAAGTTATTAATATGGATATTTTTCTTACAAAAACGCATCGCTTCGGTTCAGAAAGTCTTTATTAACCCCCTGGAGCCGTATGGATTACTTTTATGATGGATGGATGGATGCGCTTTTTCGGGCTTCAAAAATTCCATTCACTCCCATTATAAAGCTTGGAAGAGCCAGGATGTTTTTAATTACAACTCTGATTGTGTTCGGCCTACACAAATGTATATCTTTTTTTTAATTCCTTAATATATATATATATATATATATATATATATATATATTTTTTTTTTTTTTTTTTTTAAAGAGGAATTTCTATTATATTTGGAGACATTGAGAAGGATGAAATGTCCCAAAGCGAAGTCTTTGTATTCTTTATTGGAGGATTTTGGTTTTATAGTATAAAAAAACTCCCCTACTTTTCTTTTTATTTATTTACTTATTTTTTTCCCTTTTGTCTTTACTTACTTATTGTTTGGTATGTGGTGTAGAATGTGACTGAATGGACTGAATGAAAACTGAATGTAATCACAGTCTTTGTTTGTAAATCTTTCAGTTATAACTGCATTTCTGTTAATGTTCAAATGCTAGGAAACTTTAAAATCATGTATCTTGTAGCCCCCTCTGTTGGTGAAAAGAATCGCTACACGATTGCTCTCGTAAACCAGCATGTTGGTCGGGCTTGTTTGCTGTGTATTTGCTGGGTGTTTTGAACTTGCTGTAAAACGGGGACATTTCCGGGGACAGACAGACACCAAATATTTTTTATACACACCCAAAATACTTTTAAAAGAGCAACTCCATTAAACAATTAGATCATTTTGAATGCATATATATAGAGATCTGGTGAAAGATATTACATGATTCTAACTGGAAATATATTCAATGTCTAAGGAAACTTTCATTATATGGCGGAAATGGAAATGTGACATGAAGAAACAAGGCAGAGAGGACGGTTAAATGACGTCCAGATTACGTCACGACAATTAAATCAAAATAAAAGTTCTAACAGCAACCTTTCTTAAAAGAAACTATTCACATGAACTGACTTTTGTCCTCATTTTCATAACCACAATCCAATGTTTGAAGTAGATATTAAACGTGTATTTATTTTATACTCCACATGTATGTATTTAACGAGAGCCTTGGACAACAGTGTGGATAACAGGGCTTTTATTTTGAACATGTTCAGACTCTTGTCGGCGCAGGTTTCACAGCACAGCAGTGCTCGAGGACCTTGAGCATATGAAAATAACATAACAAGCACATGTGATTGTAGACGTCTATAACATTTGCAGGACATGTCGAAACGGATACTGTAAGTGTTTTCAGTGTTTTATTTTATCTCACGATGTAAATCTAAGCTGATGTTTTGTTTATCTATATAAACAGTAACATTACAAAATGTGTACCTGTGTAGATCTACAGTATACTTAAACTACTAATGCGAGCACTTATAAAAAGTGCTAACTTATATGTTATTGCCATGTTTTGTGGCGTACACCATGATAATACCATGTTTTGGACGTTGTACCATGGTAATGCTTTGAACATGGTGCCACGACAATACCATGTTTTTGGTCAATATCCCAGAATAATGCAATTATATTTTGGACATGGTGAAAGAATAATTCTAGTTAATTGATAACAAGATAATGCTATATATATATATATATATATATATATATATATATATATATATAATACTAGTAAAAACATGTTTTCTTGTTGTTGTTGTTGTTTTTTTAGCCATGGTACCATACATTTTTTAAGTGTTAGGCTATGCCTGAGTACCATGTATTTGGTAATATGGCAATCATAGTACCATGGTAAATGTACCATTACCAAAAGTGATATATATTATAATATATATATATATATATATATATATATATATATATATATATATATACACATACATACACACACACACACACACACACACACACACACACACACACACACACACACACATATATATGTATGTGTGTGTGTGTTTATGGTAAAAAAAATAAACTTGAAGCCGCATAAACTTTGAAACTTTACCTGGAAAATTACTTTTTCCTTCCAAGAACTCGAATATTCTCCTATAGGTATTAACTTTGAAGCGCAGGACTCCTAAAAGTCATGTTTCAAAAATATACCATAGTTTTATCTTAGCTTTTTGCAAGTACCATGGTAATACATTGAAATATGAATAAATGGAGCGGTAATTAAATTTCATGTCATTTCTCTGCTGTCATTTGTTCAGATACCCTTTATTCCAGCTGGGTAACCCACAGCTGAGAATATTTCGACCTACCTTCAACCTGACCCTGGTCAGACCAGGCAGAGAACAGCCACCTGATACCGCACAGTTTCGCATTCCTATGGAGTAAGTGTTTTAATGCCATTTTCATCAATAAAACCAATTGTGTCACTGTTGTGTTATTAATTAGTTGATGCATTAAAGGGGTCATGAACTTTAAATTGTATTATTATTAGAATTTTTTTGTTTAGAATGATTTTGACATTAAAAAAATTCATAATTTAGAAATAAAAGGCTATTTTTCTACCCTGATTTTAGCCCTAGATTTAAACTCTCTGTTTGAAGGGGTGTGTCTGCTGTGAGACTGGGTCCATATCTTACAGTAAAAGTTTGCAAAGCCTGCGCTGAAATTGCGACAAGAATCCACAGTGAAATCATGCACTGAACAAACAAATAATGCTCAACTATTTTCCTGGCATTAGAACCGTGTTGTTTTTAGTTCAGTGATCCAGTATCTCTCTTCTCAGTATCTCTGATGACGCGAGAGCATTTCGAGCTCTGGTGACGACACAACTCTAGACCCCACTTCATTGGTATTGAAATAGTATAGGTTTACGTTTATAAGCATACATGTTGAACTTTATTGTACAAACAGACGCTGTATTAAGCAGTACATAAAGTTTTGAATGAAAATGTCAAATATTGCATTTATTTTACTTCAGCTGTGATAAAGTATGCAAACACTGCTTCTACGGGAAGCGGAAAGTGCCCGACTTCACGTCTCCATTTTCAGCTCCTCCCCGACTGCCCGATCGGTTACATCCAGCCGAAGTCGAAAGCACTTGTCAAATATGTCATAATGTTACAAAATCCGAAACGAGTCGTCTTCAGAGCTTGGTTTCAATAAAAGCTGTTTTTGGACTATGTTTTGAGTTTGAAACTTACAGGATGTTTTTATAATACAATGACATCTTGCATGTCAAATGGTCAGGGAAAATTAGATTTCTCAGTTCATGTCCCCTTTAATATTATGTAACAGAAATCCATATTTTACAATGATGTAGTTGTATTACGTTCCACTAGGTGGCAGACAAATCTCACAAATGTATTTCGTTCTGACACTGTAAATTGCAGAGTGGGTATCTTATTTTGCATGATGTTCACAAAGAATTGAAGCATCTTAAGTGATGCTTAACTATAATTGCAGACCGGTTAGATGCAACACAGCATTTCGTAACAAAACCCGTGATGACGTTTCGGTGTGCGGTTGCATGGCCGATGATGCCTCGGTGCTTCCTGACACTCTCAGATTTGTTTACAGCTCTTTCACCAACTTAAAATCCAACATCTCGTACCTTTATTGATGACGTTTGTTAAACGTCACTAAAAATCCAGCCGTAATTATTGCATTGCTGCGGTGTAATACGAAACAGGCAGTCAGACTGTTAATAATGGGTCTAATCGGAGTCCACAGAAGAAAAGAGGACAAAGTCTGCTTTGTTTTCTGTAGAACCTCAGGGCGTACATCTAAGGCAGTGACGGTGGAGGCTTGTTCCTCAGTTATTATTCCGCCAGTATGTGTTCCAAACCACACACGTTTGTAATTGGGGCTATATGTTATCACTTGCGCAAGTGCTAAGGGGAAGTTTTTTATTTTTTTATTTACCTGCACTTACTCCTTTGTTTTTACAGACTGTTTTGTGATCTTAAGTGTCTTAATCTGCACCAGGCATCCTTGTCACCTGAATCGAAACTCTTTTTTTTTTTTTGCCAGTGCAATCAAAGGAAGAGTTTGTTTTTGTCCTCTTGTTTTGTAGCCACTGCTGCCTCGCCGGACATCAAGAACTGTTCTGTCTCCTCTAGAGCTGCTTTTGACACAGTCCCATCGCAAACAGTATGAAAGTAGACAAAGCAACAGAGATATCATTAAAACATTAAACCTCTTCACTTTCTACTTTTCAAAGATACCCTCCACTTTGGCAAGGAGTTGTTTTGCTTGAAACCAACCTGGTTTGCATAGTGATTATCAGAGCCAAAGAATTTCAAAGCGCTTGTTTTTCGTGAAAGAGGGCCTCTTTACAAAGTGTTTGTACTTGCAGGATTTGTTTAACCTCGTTTATTTACCATCCTATGTGCCTTTTTAAGTATTTGATCCATCATCAACATTTGATCTTTCATCTTTTTATTTACATTTGCTTTTAAGTCATTTAATTTTAATGATCTTTTCTTAGTTCATTAAAGCTATTTGTTCACTCTCTCGCCGCCTTTATAGTCCCAGTGGTGTGAATGTAACCTAGAGGTCATCAGCTAACAAAAGATCCCCCTTTTTTTGGATTTCCTCAAAATTTGGAGTGTTTTGTCCCGCTACCTCTGAGTCACCTACTTGGAAAGCCTTGGAATTGGGCGGTGTGAGCGCACATGTTTAGGGATGAGCGTGGACTGTTTATGTGTGAAGGGTGGGGCGCAGCTCAAACTCACAGTAGGAGGAGAGGATTGAACAACAAGGAGGTCTCTATCTTTATAAGACGTCAGTGCTTACAAAAGATAAGCCACACAGGCACAAGACACTTTACATCTGCTGAAGGGCATGACCTCGTTGCCCAGTGCTTCATTTAATTGATTCTGTGGAGTGGAACCAATAAACTTCATCCAAATAGACTAAAAGTTTACAGAATAAATTAAGTAGTTATTAAATGGTTATTAAATCTATAATTGAATGGCATGTCACTCTTCACAATTTTGTATTTATAAGAGTTATTCTTTAAAAAAAAATTGGTCAGTCGGTTCCCTCTGGCCAATATATGTAAGAATAGTAATTTTATATACTGTATATATTATAATAAAACACTGTTATGATTTAATCAATTCTTCAACTCACTGTCCCAATGCAGTTCCCCCATGAACCCTCAGGGGTTCGCAAACCCTTCTCTGTATGATAGATGAAGTGAACGATTACACGTAATTATCAAGGAAAGAAGAAAATATGTTGCACGCCAAACTTGAACCTAGGTTTCCCATTTAAGCACCAAGGCTCAATGTGGGATTTTTTTCCTGCCTTCCAAGATTAACTTTTTGAGATGCGGCCTAGTGGTTTGAATACATTTTCCAGAGACATTGAGCTGTGCTGCTCATGTGGGAGATGTGGGATCGATTCCAGGCGGCATCATGTCCCAATCCTCCTCAAACTGCTTAAAAAAAAAGATTGATGCAGAACTCAGTCATGAACTCATCTAACTCCTTCACATTAACCGTAGGCTTTAATTCGCTCCAGCCCTATACAGCAATAGAAGTAAATAGGGAAGCAAAGGTCCTTCCTGTTGGCAGAGTGGTCAAGGTCACCAGGGGGGCAAAATCGAAAAAGATCTCGAATTCTCCTCTCCAAAATCTTAGAGAGCACTTAGGTCTACTAACTATTCATCTCACTATGGCTCGAGTGCTCTGCTTTCTAGGAATCGCTTCTCTGTAACTTTCACACAGACAAATGTGCGCTTGTGCGCTTCTCCTCTCTCACATAAATTACGTGGCCAAAACTCCACTCCACTTCATTGAAATCTGGGCATCACACCCTGGTGCTGAGATGTGTGTTTGATACTCTTTCCGAAGGAGCATCTGTTTGCTGGGTTTCTTGGAAACCCTCTCCTTAAAAAAATTGAATAAATCTGCTTATTATTTGGACTGACGTGTGGACAAACATCCTTGTTTTTCAAAGCAGTTCAGTATGTTCTGCCTGTTAGCTCCAGCGTCATATTTTCTGAATGGTTCTTGTCGGGTCTTCTGTAACTGAAAGCATAATGATACAATTTTGTTTTGTTTATTCACGAAATGAAAGCATGTCACAAAATGCTTTTCACGTCATCTTGGTCCTCAGAAAACAGAATGTTTCAAACTTAAACTAGGGCTTCTCATCCTTGAGGTCACAAGAGATATAGAAGAGAACATAACTTGCCACATGTGAGATCCAAAAATGTTGAATGCATTTCGTGTCATTTCAGTCCTTAACACTCATTAAAATACAACATTCAAAGTTAAACTAGGGGTTCTCAAGCTTGTGGTCACCAGAGATGCGGCGGTGGGGTGGGGTCACAGGACATTTGTAACTTTTAAAGATGTATTGTGAACCAAAAAAGGTTGTGAATTTCTGTCTTAAATGCTTCCATGTGACGTACATTCTAGGGTTGAACTTTAGAAAGCCATATAGTTTCATATTTTGTTCTCTTGCTCCATGGCAACTCTTAATCTCTATCCATTTCAATTTTCTTCAAGAATGACCAAGTTTGATGTCAGAAATTATCTAGAGAAGATCTACAGCGTTCCTGTTGCAGCTGTACGCACAAGGATCCAATACTGTGAGTAAATCTTTGTTTATCATTATATTTCATTAAGAATTTCACTAATTTACAGAGCTAAGGATCTTTTAAAGCAGATGACAGATATCTGCTGTTTATCCCATCTTTATATGAGCAGACATTTACAAGCAAACCATTTCTTGCGGATATTTTGATAAGCTTTGAACGGTGTAACTGTGGCACTATAAAACAAAAACGGTTTAATAGATGGATTTTTGGGGGGGGGGACTATCTATATTTTTGTTTTATGAAAATATATTTCCTCTTTGATTTGGAAACGCCATCAGCAACATTTTAAATTGCACAACTTTAAATTGAAAAGACGCACTTACAATTGTGTCACGTCTCAAGTCTTTTTAGTGTCTTGCTCCACAATAGTTAAATTTTTTTAGACAGCTTGATGAATAAAAAACAAAAAGCATCAAGACCCCTGGATTCTGTTCCATTCTCCAGTGTGTTCCAGCCAGCTGTTTGTGAATGCAAGAGCATGTCCTTTTAGCACCCTCTCACTCTTTTTTTACACTTCTGCTCACTTTTTGTTGTCTACTCGCTTAACAACGCATGCTAAACTCAGCTGATTGCGTAAATACAACAGTGATGGAACCGTTAACTAGTCTTAACCTTAGAAGCCCTTATTCAATAATTCACCAATGTTGTGTGTTTGTCACTTGTTTAGGTCGGTCACCTAAATAGGGGTGATACACATGTTAGTCAATGAGAACGATCAATACTGACAAGATGTTTTGGAGATAATTTACAGCATTTGAATTATATGTATAAACATAGGGCTAATTCAGTGAACTGTGTTTGGGATAAAATGTGAGACACTGAGGGAGGGAGAGGGAAAGGAAAGAAGGAGTGGTTTGCATGATTCCACACACAGCTGCTTATCTCTCTGTCCATTTCTGTAGCGGTCTGATCAACAGTTGTCCTAGGATGCCCTGCCCTGTTTATTTCTTCACAAAGTGAGCCAGAAGTGTTACACAATCTGTGTGTGTGTGTGTGTGTGTGTGTGGTTTTTTTTTACAATCCTGATTACAGCAGTAGTTCACCCAAAAATTTAACTTTAGTTATTCACCTTCATGCCATTCCAAAGACAGTTAGAGATGCACGATATATCGGCCACCATATCGGTATCGGTTCATTTTTTATGTTATCGTCATCGGCCCGATAAGAAAATTTGGCCGATATATTAAAGTCGATAAATAATGGATTATTTCCTTCAGCTGAGACACTTCAGATTCAGGAAAATACAGTTCAGTGCAACATGTGCAGCGCAAGTCTGTCATATAGGCTACATAACATTATAATAAGAACATCATAGTTGTGTGTTTAAAACATGGATTTTAATGGTGAAATTTTATTTTTTTAAATCAGGCTCTCAAAAATTACATAAAAATGTAGATTTAGATTTATCGGCCAACATATTGTCACGGTTGTAGCAGGCAGGATGCTGAGACGAGGATTCAAGTAATTCAAAAAGAAGTATTTATTTACCAGAACTGAAATAATTTCAGATTTCAAAATCAAAAGGCAAAACTCCAGGAATCAAACCAACCATACATAGACGACGACAGACCAAGACTGAGGAAAAACATTGGGGTTATATACACGGGCAAACAGGATGATTAACAAGACACAGCTGACACAGATGAACTAATTAAACAGACCGGGGAAAACAGGACTAGACCAAAAATCACAGAAGACTGGGGAAAACGGATCACAGAAACTGAAAACACTGAAACAGATTCAAAAACAGAACTCAAAAACCTCAAAATGTCACACATATCGGTTATCGGCTTTCAAATATAAAGAATTATTGGTTATCGGCTTTCAAATATAAAGAATTATCGGTTATCGGTATCGGTCAAAATGCTCATATCAGTGCATACCTAGTAATGGAATTACCAGCTCTACGAGGATGTGCACGTTTTTTTTACAAGTTGAAATCTCGTAATTATTTGAACGCACCTTTAAATTTCAAGACCGCATTAAAATGCATTTAGGAAATCAATTTTATTTGGTCATAATTCGATATTTCAGTGAAATGTCAGACTTCCAATTCTGGACTGCAATCATTTAGTTTGCATAAACCTCACTGCTTACATACATTACATGCTCACATTCAGATCTGCCTCCATCCGAACAAGTCTACAGACACAATAATGCTCCCTCCACCCATCTTTTGATATTTTGTTTTACTTGAATGTACATTACATACAGAAGATCTGTCACTACGTTTCAACGTGAAGTCACTATTAACTGTTTTTGTTTTTCCTTAAATAGATTGGGTTTTATCGATGATAATAAATTGATTGATAAAAGAAGTAATTTTACATGACATTTACACATTTATTAGGCATAATAGATGTAAGATCATACTTTTTTTTTTTTTTTGCCTTTTCTTTTCAGTGAAATGGTTGATCTGGTTTTCAAACTGGACAAATTCATGAATCTGAGTTCTGAACTCAGTGACTCAATGATCCGCTCGCAAGTTAACAGCCTACTGAGAGGAAACGTTAAAATTAATGTCTGTTTCTCGCACAAAAATAATGTATGACTTGAGAACTTAGAATATAACGCATAAGTTGTATCGATCACTTTTCATGGATTTTTTATTTATTTTATTTTTTGAGTTTTGTGTTTGGAGTTTAACATCTGTGGTCACTATGAGCTGTTATTGTATGGAAAAGATACAGTTTGCTTAGAGTTTTTTCAAAATGAAAATTTTTTGTTCCACATAAGAAAGTAAGTCTTGGGTTTGGAACGACATGAGATAATAGCATACTTTTAAAAGTTGAACTATTCCTTCAAAGCATAAATGTTATGTTAATATATCAAACAATAATGCCAATGGGTAAGTAAATAATGCAGGGGTTATTAAAGGCTTTACCGTCTGGTTAACGCAGAGGGAACCACTTTTACGAGCTGCCAGTTGGGTTTACGCCACTGTGATTTTTCCGTGCGGTTTCCACGCCAACGCTGGATAGGGCCAGTAAGCAAAGTGGCCATTTTTACAGCCACAATGTAAAAGCTGAAAAAAATGCAGAACACCCATTAGGTGAAATAGACCACGTCAGAGAAGGTGTCCCGCTCTGCGTCATGTGTTCCACTTCGCTGATGGTTTAAAGGATGTGGAGAAAAGGGGGGCGCGGGTGGAACCCCCGGGCTCAAGGCATCTATTCTTTTTCCTACTGAGTATTTTGGAAAGGGGTTTCTATAACTACCCCTCAGGCCTGGGATTTGTAACATAATAGTAGCCAGCCAACACACAACCTCAAAAGAGAGCTTGATTGAATATTTATTTATACTATATAATGTTGGGTGGGAGTACTGGAATGGAAACAGGGTTCGCATACATGAACAAAAGCGCTTCTCACCTGTTTTGTGGGTTGACCGTTGAGTTGACCCTAAATGGAGGGAGTGTTTGTGTGTTTAGGGTTTCCTTGTACTAGTAAAGGAAGACTGCCAATTCTTTCTGTGATGTTTAAGAAAACTCGTCACACAAGCCGCCATTGAAACTTTTAACTTTAACTCTTAAGCCTCTTAAAAGTCCTCGTCCGTGCTCCTAACAATTTTGACCTTAAGAGCTCTTTTAAGGGTTAAGATGCTTTCTGAATTACTTTTTTCTTTACTAGGATTTTTTCTTCAATTTTAAGAGTAAACGCCCACATTTCTAAGAATTTTCTTAGAATTGTGTCACTAGGAGCTACTCTTTGCATTAAGATTCTTTATGAATACGGGCCCTGAGATGTAGCACTCAAGTTCTATGAACTACTGTTAAATTACATTTTGGTGTTAACAGATGTGGTCTCAATGAAGTTGTAGTATGAAAAGAGCTAAGAATTATTCCTTTAAACTCTGAAGCACCTTTCGAATTTGCGTAGTGAATCAAATATCGTGCTTTAGTATCTCCAGTGAAACACATTTTTTCCAGTGTCCACCGAATTTATCCTGTTATGAGTTTTAATTATTTAATCTTTATGTCCTCTGTGTATGCTTTTGTTTTCTTGAAAGTGATCTCATTCAAATGCACTTCTTGACATCTTTCTCTGGGTTTTGTGTGTATTAACCTGGGAAAAGGTTCACATGCATTTCACAGTTAACAGGACTGAAGACATGGGCTTCTTATAAAACCAACCCTTGTAACCCTATAAGTCATAAAATGGATATCTGAGCTGCTGTGCATAACATAATATGTTAAACAAAAATACATTTTAGACAAGTAAAAAGAAGAGCAGTTTTCATTAACAGTATTTATGTATGTGATTTGTGCCTCATCTAGTGCCACCAAATCAAAGTGCAAATAAAATGCTCAATTTAATTTGTATTATGGTATTAATTGGTGCAATTGTTAATTATTGATGTAATAATCTTTTAACTAAATGTTAATCACTTCCGTTTTTTCTCCTACCAAGGTTCAAACAAGAAAAGAAACCACTTAAACCAGCGGGTGAAGAGGCCAGATTACAAAGTGGCATACGTTCAACTGGTGAGTGTTGTCTTGTTTGGGCCCACACTTGAAGGGGTCTTGAAGAGGTGCCTGTGTCAGATGCATTTTATAATTTTTTTGTTGAAGTTATTAAACAAAACAAGACTCCCTTGAGAAATGGGATGCTTGGGCATTTGAATCCCAGTTTTTTGTTTCTTCTCGTTCTTCTTGTTTTGAGGGCCTGTCACAGCTTATGTTCCCTCAAAAAAAGCCTGAGGCACAGGTACTCTTTGATGCGAAACCCTCACCTCAAAGTCCCAGCACTGCTTGTTTAGCTTCTGTCTCTCCCACACATTATTCCCTGCCCTCCTGAGAAAGATGTTAGTTTGGGTTCTGGCTTTGGCCAAGAAGGCAAAAGGTCGTCTTTGGTTACATGCCAGATTTTATGCAGGAATTATAGTACAGAGAGTTAAGTTCTCAGAGGGCTATGGTTATTGTTATGGGCGGATGGGAGAGTTGTTTCTTGGGGCATCAGAACGTTAACGTTGGTCGCAATCCAGTGGCGAACCACACCGCTGGGTTCACACCTGCATTTGGGCTGAGCCCTGGGCTGTTGATACCGAGTGTGTTTGAAGTATGCCGGCGTGAAAATACTTTAATCTGATCTTCTTTGATTCAGTCGTGAAAACTGCTTTTGTTTCTTTATGGTTTTTAGTTTGTAAGAGAAGAATTAGATTGTTTGTGTTTGTGCTATTTTATTATTTTTTAGCCATCAATCAAGGCAGGGATTAATAATTAAAGTTGTCAAAACAGAGCAGCTTGTAATGGGATACATAACTGAAACGCAAATTAATATTTAAAGGTGAACTTCCTCCTGACAAGAGTTGAATGACTTCCTATGTGGCTTTGCGCTGTCAATTCAACCTTCTCATAAACCCAGTAAGGGACTTGGATCCGGAGAATTACTGCATCCTGTTCCTAACATTTGTCTTCTTTCAGATACAGTGCCATATTTGCTTAAACATTTGAGGAGAGAATCACTTCCTTGTTGTTCAGTCTTTCAGAAAGTCATGCTTATTTATGTGTGAATAACATGCAAGCTAAAAAATCTCAGACTGTGGCAAAAAAAACACTGATATGAAACCAAATTTCCGGCCTTTTTCTTTTCCTCCAGCAGGTCTGCAAAGAGAAAAAAACACTGCCCAAGAAAAGCCCTCCTCTCTATTCAGTGCTGGGTAAAAACAAGATTGTTCCTAATTGACACCACATGTGGGGGAGTGTTCTGTGGTTGGATACCCTCAATGGTTCCCCCCGCCGTCCCATCCCCCAATACACTACATCAGCTAATATTCCAGAGGCAATACGGCGAAGAACTCTCTCTACAACTCCCCTTTCTCTGAACCCCCAGATTTTACAAACTCCAGGCTCGCAGAAAAAGTTGTGTGTTAGTACGGTTCCTTGACGGCCACTCTCTCATCAGACCTCCCCACAGTGGGGAGGAGTGTGAAGGAGAGAGAGTTCATCAAGGAGGTTGAGAGAGTTGCGGATGGAGTCAACACATAAAGCGAGGTGAGTGAGGGCACCGTGGAGTCGTGCCAGAACAGGGAGGTCCAGACAGGGGTCAGGGAAATCTTAAGCAACATAAAATCTTGAGACAATATCAAAGCTTTGCATACGACCGCTTTGCAAGCAACGCTCTAGTTAGATGCAGTGATATCCTGTGCTTCTCTTTGCAAGGCCGTGACCTGTTTGGTCCCAGTTTAAAGGTTCTGCTTGTTGATGTCACGTCTGTAGTTTTCCTGGCTGGCTGGTATAATGGACATAACAATTTATTGTATAGACGCACCCAATCAGAATCACATGCCCCCTGAACTGAAGATTTCACTGATCTATACTGTGGTATACATTTTCAGACATTTTCCTTGACTACGTTCATCATTGAAACACTTACTACCCCACAAAGTGAAGTTTTTGTGGGAACACTCAAGTTTGCCCGTTTGTTGACAACAACAGTTTATATTCATCCCCCCTGCTTTTTCCACAAGGGTCTTGTTGCAAGCATCAGTGTTTGGCAAGACAAGGCAACTGTTGTTGGTACTAATGGATGTTTGTTGTTGTTTGAGAGCTTGTTGCTGAGTCGTTATTTTTTCGCGCCGTGTTTCGGTCTAGATCAGCTGGTAGCCAGGCTACCTTTCAGATCGGATCGCAATGTTCCACCTGAACTTGTGAGCACACTCTGCTCAATTACCACTGAACAAAACTGACTGAAACTCAACCTTGCTAAGGCATACTATTATTTTTCTATTCAAATGGGTTCCTTCCTGTTACACACATCTCCCCCACCAAATACCCTGCACAAATTAACACCCTTGCAATTTTTGCTGTTTTGAAGGCTTGTAAAAGTTCACATTGTGATCGTCGTATCAACACTAGATGGCAACGTTTGGCTTCAGTGGTGTTGATTGTAGGACCCTACAAAGTTGCTGTCATGTGTTCCTTGCAGTTCAGAGTGCTGCAAGTCAAAGTAATTAAAGAAGAAAACTGACATGTCTATAAGTAATTAACATGTTGCATGCCTTCAAACATGTTTTGAAGTATTGATTTCACAAACAATGTGAGTCAGGTTTATAATTGTAGAATAGAAGAGGTACAAGGTAAGTTCGTCATTTAGAAAAGGTACAAGGTAAGTTTATCATTGTACTGTAGAATAGAACAGATGCAAGGAAAGCTTATCATTGTAGCAAATGTATAAGGTAAGTTTGTCACTCTAGGATAAAAAAGGTACAAGGTAAGTGTGATTATTGAACAGAAAAGTATGAGATACGTTTAATATTGTACAACAAAAAAGGTGTGATTTATACGTTTGTTATTGCAGAATAGAAAAGATCATCGTAAAATAGAAAAGATTCAATGTTTTATGGCATTTATTTCAATGGTGAAAAAAAAAACCATTGACGCCATTTATCATTTGAATTGGGTGTGTTTGTAGGTAGGGCATTTTTAGGAAGAATTGTCTATTTTACTACCATTTTTATTTACAAATGTACAGTATTTCATCGACCACAAGGACTTTCATAAGGCTGTGTTCGGATGAAAGAAACACAGCATGAATAATGGAAAGGCCAGCGGGGTCTCTGGCATCCTGTTTGAAGAAAACACACACACACACACTCAGCTCCCCAGTGTATGTCAACTACGAGACAGCCTCTGTGAGTGCCAGCAGACGCAAAGCAAAAGAGATGATATTGAAGTCCCTCCCTCCACCTCCTTTATAAGTTGTGTGCTGTGTGTTTCTTGCATTTCCTTCAAACTGACTGCTCTGATTGTACCTGACCTTTTACCACCCCATTACTGTTTTTATCTCTCTCAAAATGTCCAGGCACCACCCAGCTTTATTTCAGTAAAATTTTCAAAATAAATTCCTCAGATACTAGCAATGCTTTTCCTGTTATGGTACCACCCCCTCAATTTCCCTGCTACTTCTATCGCTGTTTCTGACTTTCCCTTTCCCACTCTATTTTCTTTTGTTTATTGTGTACACCAGAGATTTAGGGAGAGGTTCAAGACTCTATGTGCGAATGTAGGGTTTATCTTTGATTGCTGTTGACAGGGTCCAATATCCTAGAGAACCAAAAAATAGCCAGGACTTGGGCAAGTCTGAACAAGTCGATTGGTCACAACTGTCACCACTGCGATCATGGAATGAGTGACTCAGTGGCTTAAAATGACATAAGGGCTGATACCACTCTGAATAGAGACTTTGCCGCCCCTTACTTTAGACTGACCACTTGGCTTGACTGTAATGATTTAACAAGCCAGAGTATGTGCCAGCCGATTGTCTACGCCAATGTGTATGAGAAACAGTTCCCGAGTTGCAGTGGAAACATGCTTCTGTTTTACAGTAAGGGTACAAAAACGTCTGGCTTATAGCTGTCCTCATTGAGGAAATATGTTTTGTTTAATTTTTCCCTCCACACACTTTTCCTTGGCGTTGGAGATTCATTAGAGTGGTTTTGGGAACAAAGGCTCTGGACCCCCACATATGTTTGGCAGGGTAGCTGTGTCTTGGCATGGGGAACGCATTGCATGAATCATGTTCTCTACTGCTGTGGCCGGTCAGGTTTTGACAGCTGGGCCACTGTATCCATGCCCAAAGGAAGTGTTTATGCACAAACGATGGTCCTCTGCTGGGAGGCAGTCAAGGCGTCAAGAGTGAAGCAGGGCAGACAGACAGACTGGCAATGGACCAGCTGGGCCTCAGATGGGCCATATCCTTCATTCTCTCTGAAATGCTTTACATTAGTGCTATTGGCCCATGCTGTTTTTCATAGAGGGAGCAACAACTTTGGGGACAAAAACTGACCAGTACTCTTTGTGTAATAAACTTGCCTTATTCATCCCATTCCATACCTGTAGAAGTCATAGTCTTCAGTTTCCAAGACAAATAATTGCTTATTTGTTTCGGTATGACTTTTTTGTTTTTACGTTACATTTACAAATTTGGCGGATGGTTTTATCCAAAGCAACTTACATTAAAGGTGTACTTTTTTTATTTATTTTTATTTTATTCATGTGTTCCCTGTGAATCAAATATATGATTTTGGTGTTTCTCCAACATAATATACAACGCAAATTCAGATCAAATATAAAATGCTAGAATTGTCCCAAATAGTCTATATTGTTTTTACGTTTTTTGGATTGCACATAGGCTGCATTCCACTTAAACACAATCATACTTTTACATAAACAAACCCATCCACATAGCATTTTGTTGGTCACTGTGGTTTAAGGTCGCACCAAATTTACCAGTTTATTGGGATGGAGTAGAGGTCAAGCACTCATTGAGAACATCTGACTCTTCCCTTGTGGTCTGGGAGTTTTCCATTTGTTTGTCTCAACCTGGGTCTTCGCTACTGAGACTATCCTTGGAATTTCTGTCTAGCCATATAACTGCCCTGAACTTACCACTGTGATTTGCAAAAACCATTAAAGCTGCAAATCTTTTTTATCAGGAGCCTGTCCCCACTGTCCCACCATTGTTGTCTCTTTTGGCTCGATTCACGCTCATTTTTTATGTATAGTGTGTGTCAAGACCAAGAGATATGAAGTATCTTAGAACAGCCAAATATCTGTGGTTAGTGAGTATTGGTTGTCAGCTAAGACTGTAGACTTAGAGGAAGTAGCAGTGTGGCCCACCCAGTGAGACTGGCAAAGAGAGCTGTTTACAAGCATCTCCATACATTTCCTGCACTCCTGTATGGTAATGAACTTGTTAATAGACTTCCAACATTACGCAAATATCCCCTCGTCATTAAACATCACGAAAATGCAGTCACATACATAGAACAGATTTACAAATTTTTTCTGGCATTAACTCCTTGGTGCAAAATAAATCACAATTGTCATAGTTTCATTCTTGCAGCTGCGATTGGCCAAAGAGAAATAGATATAAACATGAGAAGAAAAATGAATGTCTCTGAGGAGATATCAGCATACGCCCAGGTCTTGATACCAGTCTGGCAGAAGGATTTTGCTAATGAACTTGATAGAACATTTGAGTATTACAAACTCTTAGTTGATATTCCCTGACCAGTTCATCCTGTTTTATTGTGCTTGCAGTTTTTTTTTCTAGAGATAACTTGTTAATTTTCTTCTCCCCTCATCTATGGGAATAGGAAGAGGACACATTTTGGAAAGCCTGCTTGTAAATTAGAGCTTCTGCTTCTGTCTAATAGTTCAGCAATCATTGTCAAAGAGCAAACAGTGGAGATAAGGCAGTGACTAAAGAGGAGAGGGTGGTGCTTTATGTACGGAAACCCCATCTACTGCTAATCCTTTCAGACTGGCCCAAGTCATGCCAGCTGTTCCTGTTTGACTGATCGTGGAAGTGATTGTGGGATGTGAGTCACTAGAGTTCACCAAGAGTACTAGTGTTAGGGTGGTTACTTTAAGAATCTTTAAAGTTGGGCCATTAAAGTTGAAGTGTGATTTTTGTGACTCTATGAACACCAAATGTAATTGCCAAAATAGGGACTGCTTTCAAAGAAGTTCTCTGAACACTCCCCTTCCACCTATGGTTGTCATATTTATTTATTTATTTTTATAAATAAATTTTTACAATTGTGAGTTGTGCTTGCCCGTATAAAATGTGCCACCACAGTGTTGGCTGACAACCTTCCCAACATTTTCTGTACTCAGTGGTTCGTAAGGTGTTCTTTGACAGGATGATTGCTTGGATGTTGCTAGATCATTGCTATGGTGTTCTCGGTAATTGCTAGGGCATTATTAGGTGGTTGCTCACAGGCCCAAGCCCAAGTTTATATGATATTTTATTTGCTAGATTAGACTGAAGTTCCTCCTTTATAAGTCAGAGCCCTTTTGAACAAATATTGTGAGTCCAATTTCTTTAAGCAATAACACACCTGTCTTCACAAACCATGGTGCAAAAGATTAAAATGACACATTAATTCATTGTTTCCTGTTCTTTTTTGTTTTTGACACTGCTGTTTTCCTGCTGTTAACTCCTAATATAATACCGTAAAACTTCAAATAATAGCCCGGGCTTTTATTTTCCCAAATCGCCCTGCACCCGCTTGTATTTGAGACCGGCGTCTATATGAGACAGGCCTTTAATTTAGTGTTGAGATGAGCAAGACAGTAGGAGGTGACCAAATCTGTGTTTGTGTTTAACAGATCAGTTAATGTAATAATTAGCCTACTATATTTCCGTATGTCTAAAGGGGGTCGCACACCAGACGAGAAGCACAGCGCCACGTCTTTAAAAATCAAACACATTATTCTCTATGAGTGTACATTGTCTCAAATCGTCGTTAATGTATATACCGACTTCACCCTGTGCTGCAATATACACTGCTCAAAAAAATTAAAGGAACACTTTGAAAACACATCAGATCTCAATGGGGAAAAATGTCATGCTGGATATCTATACTAATATGGACTGGGTAATGTGTTATGAACTAAGGATGCCACATCGTTTGATGGAAATGAAAATGATCAACCTACAGAGGATTGAATTCAAAGACACCCCGGAAATCTAAGTGAAAAAATGATGTAGCAGGCTTGTCAATTTTGCTGAAATTTCATTGCAGCAACTCAAAATGGTACTCAGTAGTTTGTATGGCCCCCACGTGCTTGTATGCATGCCTGACAACGTCGGGGCATACTCCTAATGAGACGACGGATGGTGTCCTGGGGTATTTCCTCCCAGATCTGGACCAGCGCATCACTGAGCTCCTGGACAGTCTGAGGTGCAACCAGGTGATGTCAGATGGACCGAAACACAATGTCCCAGAGGTGTTCTATTGGATGTAGGTCAGGTGAGCGTGGTGGCCCTTCAATGGCATCATTCCTTCATCCTCCAGGAACTGCCTGCATGCTCTCGCCACATGAGGCCGGGCATTGTTGTGCACCAGGAGGTACCCAGGACCCACTGCACCAGCATAGGGTCTGACAATGGATCCAAGGATTTCATCCCGATACCTAATGGCAGTCAGGGTGCCATTGTCTAGCCTGCAGAGGTCTATGCATCCCTCCATGGATATGCCTCCCAGACCATCACTGACCCACCACCAAACCGGTCATGCTGAACGATGTTACAGGCAGCATAACATTCTCCACGGCTTCTCCAGACCCTTTCCTGTCTGTCACGTGCTCAGGGTGAACCTGCTCTCATTTGTGAAAACCACAGGGCACCAGTGGCGGACCTGCCAATTCTGGTGTTCAATGGGAAATGCCAATCGAGCTCCCTGGTGCTGGGCAGTGAGCACGGGGCCCACTAGAGGACGTCGGGCCCTCAGGCCACCCTCATGAAGTCTGTTTCTGATTGTTTGGTCAGAGACATTCACACCAGTGGCCTGCTGGAGGTCATTTTGTAGGGCTCTGGCAGTGCTCATCATGTTCCTCCTCGCACAAAGGAGCAGATACCGGTCCTGCTGATGGGTTAAGGACCTTCTACGGCCCTGTCCAGCTCTCCTAGAGTAGCTGTCTGTCTTCCTGGAATCTCCTCCATGCTCTTGAGACTGTGCTGGGAGACACAGCAAACCTTCTGGCAATGGCACGTATTGATGAGCCATCCTGAAGGAGCTGGACTGCCTGCGCAACCTCTGTAGGGTCCAGGTATCGCCTCATGCTACCAGTAGTGACACTGACCCTAGCCAAATGCAAAACTGGTGAAAAACAGTCCGAAAAGATGAGTAGGGAAAAAAAATTCAGTGGCCTCCACCTGTAAAACCATTCCTGTTTTGGGGGTTGTCTCACTGTTGCCCATCTAGTGGACCTGCTGTTAATGTCATTAACACTAAAGCAGCTGAAACTGATTACCAACCCCCTCTGTTACTTAACTGACCAGATCAATATCCCAGGAGTTTAACTGACTTGATGATATTCTCTGATTAAAAAGTGTTCCCTTTATTTTTTTGAGCAGTGTACATTCAGTTTTACATTCATTTACAGAATCAGCTGCTTGAATGAAAATGGCTGATGTTATCGGATTTTCAGGTGATATTCTCAATTCATTCAGTTAACCGATGCTCTGAGGTAAAGTGAATTCAGACTGCAGACTAAGAAATGATTGTATTTAATTGTATATTACAATCATAACATAGTACAGACATGATCTTAATTCCATAATATCCTTAAACATAACTATATTGCTGGCCATAAACTGACAAAGTGCGTCCGGTGTGCAATACCTCGAGTTGTCATAGATGTGACGCGGCGCTGCGCTTCTCGTACGGTGTGTGACCCCCTTTAGATTATTGGCAGCATAAAAAAAACAAACGATGTGACAGCCATGGGCTGAACAATACAAATTACCGGTAATATCCATCGAGCCTATTAATTATTTGCCAGAAACACATCAACAAGAAAGAGTGAAGGCTACCCTGTAAACCAACTGCAATCATGTGATACAAAAGGACCCTATTCATCACTATCATCATCACCGCGATCTTCAAATACAGTTCATCCTCCTCGTCACTCTCCTCCACTTCTCCCTCTCCGGCCTCCGCTAACTCTGCCTGCCTTGCGTGCGCTAACAGCTCCCGCCCAGATGCGCAGGGCTCTCTTTGCGTGGGCAATCTGCTCCATAGAACTGGCTTAAACAGACGATCTGACGGGTTTTAGAAGATTAAATACAACCCGAAACTAAAAAACAGACCAGGCCTCTATTTGAGACCAGCCTTTATTTATCCAAACCTGTAGCCACACCAGGCGTGTAAAAGAGACAGGCGTCTATTTGGGACTCGGCTATTATTTGAAGTTTTACGGTAAGAAACTTCTCTTGCTCACAGGGGCTCATCAGGCATAGACATGCTTTCTGTTAAGCCACTGAATGTACAGGTTATGGTGTACGTTTAGGGCCTGAATTATAGAGGGATAGGGGGAGGGAGGGTTAGTATAACAGAGACAGATTTTGGGTTGAACCCAACAACAACATTTTTGTTCCATGCTTTAGTCTTCCTTTTTCCTAAAACCTTTTTTTATATATACATTGAGGTTGGGGGCATGTCAGTGCCCAATCGATTCTTCCAGCACTTTTCAGGATAATATATGACATTCTATTCCTAAAGACTATTTGTCCACATTTCCATAATATTACACAATAAACATGAATATGCAGCACTTACATTTGAAATGGTAATATTAATGCTGTTCTCTTTGTTAAATCAAACTGTGAAAGTGCTTGAGAAAAGAGTTTGTACACAACATGTACAAACATCCGTGCTGGTCCATAAGGCACTTTTTTTTTTAGGTACATTAATGTTTTGTTGATCTGAATATGTTGAACAATCATGTGGTGACTTGTTTTTGTTAATCAGCCCTCTGTCAGGGCTAGAACATCCAAACTTTTGAACTCCACTCTTGGATTGTCATGCGAACGGGTCCTTTTGCCAGTCTTCAGTCACAGTGTCTTTTTTTGTTTTTTTCAAGGAGAGTTTACTACAGGTGAAGGAACAGACATTTTTGGCATCCATTTTAGTACTCTTGTTACTAAGGCCCTGTTTTTAATAGGTTTGCTTCTTGTACTTTCATTTGGCTGGACTCTCTGTTTATAGTGTGGGGTTTTGCATTTCTAGTTGGTAGGGATTGAGCGCCACTGCAGAGTCTTGGAGGCCAAGCTGTTGATTTTAGTTGGTTCACTTGTTGTTTTTCTCCTTTTTTCCCCCCACTATTCTTTGGTCATTTTGCACACTTAAAAAAAAAAACAAGCCAAAATAATAGATCATCCCAATAGAAGCATTTGTTTCAGAAAGGCACTGCTTTTCATTCACAACTCACTGCAATCCCTGTTTACTCCTGCTATTGCCGCACCTTGTTTTATCTTTGGAACAGCATTAATGATTTCTGGTATGGAGTGGCATGTCTTCCAGGTCTGGTATGATTGGTGGCACCAGCACATTGTCTTTCTGCTGTCATATACGATACTATGCCCCCTTCCTGTCTTTACAATAAAATTGACATTTATTCTATAAGGACCAGGCACCTGAGATACGGTGATGGTGATTATTTTTGGAGTATTTCAGGGCCAGTGTTGGAAAGCAGAGCTCCAGAAAAGCCACACTCTTCTGTACAGTAAAGAGAAATTGATGAACAATTTACTTTCCTGTCTTCGTACATCATAGTCAAGCAATCCCCCCTCAACACACCCCCTATATACTCACTTATTGTAAATGTACTTCCCTTCCCCCGACACATGGACATTGGAGCTGAAGTAGCCAATTAAAAAAAAATCAGGGACATCAGTGACATTAAACCTGTTGCGAACCTATGTTTATGACAAACAGAATGTTCCTGACAGACATGTAATCTTCCTTTAAACCTTCAACAATTCCTGTGTTTCCTGCAGGCTCAGCAGCAAACCTTCCAGTTCCCAGATATCTTTCCAGAGAAGGATAAGAAGAATGAGGAGGGCTCTGTTGAGGAGATGCAGGAGAAGTTCATGGAGGACGAGCGTCAGAGGCAGAAACCAGATCCCAGAAGAGGAGGAGTTACTGAATGGTTTGGCCTCTAGACAGACAAGTGTTGAATGAAGAATGACTTCAGAGAGGCAACAGCTGAATGAAGAATGTGGTGTATTGTAGATTATGTATTTGTGCAGGAAGAGCCATTTACAGTGATCTGACTAATGTCTATAGAGGGCCGTTTGCAGTGATCTGATCTGACTTGATGGAAAGTCAGACTGCCTGAGAGAAGGCTTGGAAACCCATTACTCCGATAGAATCATGTGCTCTGTCAGAAAATACTAATGTCTACAAAGCATACGATCACTTCTGAGCATCTGCCTTGTCATGAAAGTCAGGTTATGTTCTCCTCCCACAGGTCTCAGAAACTTGCTTGAACTAAGATATTCTTTGCAAAGTTCTTGAGCATACACTTCCTTTTGTTTAAAGTTTATCCAAACATTTTTTTCCTTTTCCCCTTGTGGATCTTCAAGACAGTTCATGAACTAGTTGCGGTAAAATTGTCAATCTAATGAAGTGACTCCAGTTCTTCATGCAAAATCATACTGTTAATGTTGTTCCTGATGCTAAAAAAAAAAAAAAAAAAAAAAACCTGCATACTTCAATTCCAATAAAACAGTACAACATGACTTGTTTTTGTGTTTTCTTCAACCCTGTTGTCTCTAGAGTTAGGTATTCCCCACAGATGTGTTGGATAACCGCTTGCCAGTTTTCATACCAGAGAGGCTTACCTCACTCAGCCAACCTGGTGTTCGCCAGGGAGAATGTCAATATTGATAACATTTGCCCACTGTTTTGTACTTGTAGTCAAGTACCCCCTGCACTGCAATGAAGAATTTTGATTTAAGGCAAAACAATTCCTTGTAAGGGAGCAGCTGGACAGCAAAGAAAGAACCCTGGATTTTTGTCCAGTATCCTCATTGCTTGAAAGAACGAGGAGAGTCCACGTTATATTCGGGAAGTCTTGCAATGGTTGCCAAGGTTGGCCTCCTTCGTCCCAGCATCCCTCCCCTTGACAATCCAATCAACTCTCCTTCTCTTGCCCAAACCTTATAAAAACCTTGAAACACAATGCATTTAACTGAACTTTACACACACAGCTGGCACAGATTTACTGATTTGTTAACATAATGTTCCCAACACACTTATTTTGGCCATAATATTCTGGATTTGGGAAGCCTTGGATCCTTGATCTCAGACCAGCAGTACTAGGAGTAATATGGCTGCTTTCCAGGATGTATGCTTTGTTTTTAAAATGGTGCTCCCCTACTGGTGATAAAAACAAAATGTGACATTAGAATTTAGTGGGTATGGGAAAAGAATGCCAAAATGAGGAATCATGAGGGATGCATCATTATTGAAAACTAGATGGGCCATCCATCCTATGCACACACTCTCTTTTCCCTTCTAATCTCCTTTGTAACCTTCTCTGTTCTTTAATGTCTTATGAAATTGACAGTGAGCCGTGTTCGCTGTCCGTCCATGAAAAGCTAATGGAAGAGGGCTGAATATTTAACACACTCTCTTTTCTTGCAAGATCTTGCAAGAAAAGTGGGTATGACCCTATTTTTATGCCAAGTTTGGAACTAACATGACATCATTGCCTTAAGATAGAAGATGACATATACAAAACACTGCACTCCCATTACTAGCTGTAACATGAGATTGACTGTTTGTAATGCTGTTTTTCTTCCTCCTTAAAATTGCGCAAATGGGCCGATTTTGGGCCAAATTCTTGGCTTCTTGTGAGTGCATACCTGCAAAGTGTCTTCTGGTAGGGAGTATCTTTACGCTTTCACCAAATACGCACTGCTCGGATGACCTATTACAAACTCTGTAGCTTGTTTCTCTCAGAGAAGTAGAATTTATAAGATCTATCAAAAAAGATAAACTAACCTTTTCAACAATATGAATATATCACGTTTATTGTCCATTTAATAAATGTAAGCTTTTGCAATCATCCTGTGTGGTCTGCTATTTCATACTGTAATAGGGGCTCCGTCCCCTGATAATAAAATATGTTGTCATTCTTGACTCATGGATGTGGCTGTTTTTCAGTGATACTTAAACCTTGGAGAGACACATCTGGGTCTTTAAAATAAACATCATCTCCCCACAGCTTCAAACCCAGCAGAATTTCTCGCTGACAACACTTATTTTTAGTGTTGATCACGAAGCTAATGGGAGAGTTTTTAATTTTGGCAAGCTTCAAGAACTCAAGCAAAAATATTGATGCTCCTTTATTTCCAGGGCATGGTGCCACCTTGAGTGATCTCCAGCAAACGATGGGCTGATAAATACTCTTCCTAAAAATAGCTGCGAAACAAATCCTGTGAAAAAAACCCTGCACGCACTACACATTTTAGTGTCTCTGAAAGATGTTCTCTAAGACAACCAGAGCAGGCCCATAGTGAGCGGGAGTATTGGACAGGAGCCATAGACATTCCTGACACCCCCAGGTTGCTGTTGGTTCATTTGAGCTCAGCCAATGCACTCTGTCACCCCACATTTTCTGTCGTGGCCTATAGTGCACAAGCAGCAGTGTTTTTAGCCCAGCTGGATGCTGAAGTGCCCATATGCACAGCTGTATTCAGAGATGTGCATATGTCCACCGTCCCATATTAGTAATATACCACTGTATACAAATAACAATAGTAAAGGAACTTCCCCTCCATTTGGAAGACTATCTAACGTAAACAACTGGCTTTTCAGATGGATAGCAATAGCAGGTTTTTTGGGTGCCATACCATAACAGTTTGCCCAGATGGGTGCAATGTTTTTTTGATAATCAAAAGAAACAAACCTAACACAACTGTAAACCAAATGTCCTTAAGATTTGTGACATAAACAGCTGTATACACGCTTTCAGCACTTATTCTCCATTTAGTCAGACCTAAAGTTGATGCGTTTTTTAAAGTTTTTGTTACAAAGGACAGGAAAAGATCAGGTTTTCGGGAAATGGCCGAAACTGGAATCAAATTCAGATCAACAGCACATACTGAAGCCAGATGCGACGTCAGACCATGTGAACTTCCCATTAGGCAACATTTATGACAATTATGTCTAACTTTGCGTAGTGATGTCAGATCCTTTCAGTGAACTGGTTGATCAGGTTCACAAAACCAGTCTGAATGATTAATTCATTCACATCAACTCTCATTCAAATCAATTGTCAATTATCTTGTAGTAGTTCTCAAGTTAATTATTAGTGAATAACTTTTGATCTGTAACTTACACAAAGCTATTGTATGACTAAATGTTGTGCATGAGTCGTATTGTAATAATACTTTTATGCTGCTTTTGTGTCCTTTTTGAAGCTTGAAAATGTCGGTCTCCATTTATTATAATTGCATGAAAAAGACTGACCAGCATTTTATTAAATGTCTCTTTTTTGTGTGTTCCATTATAAGTTTGTAATGACTAGTATGTAAATTGACTAAATCTTGTACTTTGGTTCTGTAAGTACTATTTTTTTTAAAAATCTTAAAATTTGGTTGCAAAATGTGGCTGTCCAGCACTATTTAATACCCTTTAATAAGCAATTGTGATAACTGAATTAAACAGCAGTTGATTCAACACATCCTGCATTTATTTATTTCTTGGAAAAAAAGCCTTCCAACCAGAGTCAGCAGATCCCAAACATCAATTATCTGTCAAATCACGAACTGTTGTGTATTTGTTGCACATTTCAACACAGAAAAAGATGTTTGTACAAATGGATGTCATGCTAAATGGGGACACTATTTTATTTTATTTTATTTTGTTTTTTACCAGTGATGTGTTTGCATGTCTCCTGCATAGTGGTGTGCCTTAGAGGGGCAAATAATTTCCCTCGGCACCCCATTACTGCTTATCTGCAATCAACAATGCCTTATACCTACTGGGTGGTCTTTGTCCTAAGCAGCTGTTCAAGAAATGCATTTGCATTTTAAACAAGCTAATAATCATAATGAAACACAAAGGATAGGGGGTGGGGGCTGTTTTGATGTGCTGAATGTGACAGAAATGGGTTTTAGACTAGAATTTTAGTCTTGACAGAGCATGGCCACCCAATCTGCTCTTGTGAAATACATAATTAATAGATTGATAGAGATGAGAATCATTCAGACAATGTTCATTCTTCTTACAGTGACTTCAACTAGGAGCCTCAACATTCCACCTAAACAGCAGGATGATGATCTGAAGTAAGAGTTTAGCCAGTTGGGGAACCTGAAAGGTTAATTGAATTATGTCACTTAATAAATTAGAGTCTGATTAAGTGATATCAGGTGGGAAATACAATAAATGTTTAAGGATTTCTTTTAGAGATTCTTAAACGTCTGAGAATGCTGTGGTTTTTGATTTAATGGATATGTGACGCCCCCCTTGGCCTTACTCAAACAGATTGCTGGGAATAGTTTAAGCAGCACTGCATTGTTAATCACTGAAAGAACAGCCGAACACACACACACACACACACACCCTCTGATCTCATTCAAGCGGGACCAATAGGTGATTGGAATGCAACCCCCCAAGATAATTTCATATGTTTTTGTAGGAACGGTGTATGAATTGTAAATTTTTGGAAACCTTAGCCAACCTTTTGCTCAGAGGGAAACCTTGTGATGTGTCCTGGATTTCATTTGCGTCCACTTCCTTTAGCTCAGGAGCGAAGATTGGTGCCTACCCTGGACTGATCCAAATGTGTGGCCTCAACCCCAGTGATCTTTAAGGACAGATTTGTTTCTCAGGGAGGCATGCAAGGTGATGGTAAGGGCCTTTCCCCTACCAGTGGGATGTGGGGGAGTGGCAAAACAAACTTCTTTGATTGCTTAGGTTCTGACCTTTCAACCCATTTTTTTTTTTTTTTTTTTTTAAATGTCAAGCAGGCTGGAAGGGCAGGCGGGGGGTGTTCATGTGGTCCTCTAAGGCAAAAGCTTAAGGGCTTGGCACCAGGCCTCACACAGATCCTGGATAATTAAACACAATAAGATACAGATCATTACTGACTCCAGAACTCCTGGTTTGTGAGCAGGGGAGTCTTGAAAAAAAGACCTCCTGATTCAAATTGGTGCTTCTAATCAAGAGCAGCCATTCCTCAATCTCTAGTCTGCATAAACTTGATCCACAATTGCCTTTTTGTTTAAAACAATTGTGTGTTTGTTGATAAGCTGCAGACAAAAGAGAGTGGGAGAAGAAAAGGAGTTTTGCGTGTGTTGGATGAAGCAAGTACAAGAATGAGAGATGGGATGGCGAGAAAAAACGACTACGATAGGGAGGGAGCGGGGGAAAGAGAAAGGGGTTCTGTCCTCAGACCACTGGCGGTGTGGTATGGTTTGGGTTATTTTGCGGCTGAAGCCTTGAAAGAGGGAGGCGTAGCGGCTCGCACATACCCGCGGCACTCAAATGGATCTTCCATTGGGAGGTTTTAGGCTTCAAAATGGTTTCCTGTGACGTCGATTGTATGTTTGATTTGCGCTTTGCAGGGTTAGAGTTATTCTCCGGGGGGTAGAATCTAGCACGCTTTCATTTCCGCTCACCCAACAGCCAGCACAAAGTTGGCAGTGAGAAGCCTAGGGATTGTAAAGACAGATTTTCCCTAACTGTTAGAAGCACTTTTTTTATTTTTTTATTTTTTAGCTGTCGCCATTCCAAGACTCATGCTTGCAACTTGATGAATTGTTCCTTATAATTGGACTGTTTTTTGGCGGCTGGGGGTGGTGGGGGGGGGATGGATGTGGGGGTGGGGAGGGGGTTTGGTATGGTTAAAAAAATAAAGAGGGAAAAAAGTTCACAATTCTTGGCCAGGGCGAAATGCCTCAGTACTAATTGCGCACAGTGGATACTGGATGGGAAATGGTTACAGGAGAATTGAATCCAGGTTATGTTAGTTCAGCTGCCACTTTGTTGTGTGAGAAGCCATGCAGTCCCTGGTGTAGACGTACGGTGCCCGGGAGTTAGCGTCAATTCTGTTGTCGTTGGAGTGAATGGGCTTCTCTTTTGCTGAACCGTCTCGTTTTCTGTGAAAAAACATCTCATTTGTTGTCTTCTCCACATGCAAAGTGAGATGTCAGGCTTGGACGACACACTGAGATCTCATCTTTCTAGCTCGACACCTTCAGATAGATGCTTTGCTGGGACTATGTGAGCCATAATAAACTCGGAAAGGTGAAATAAAGTATCAGTAATGAAGAAATGCATGTAAAACACATTTTAAAGGAGATTTTCATTGAGTAAAGGCCATTTCATTATTCACAAATGTATAAGAAATATGCAGGAAAGAAAGATAAATGAGTTTCTTTTAGAGATTAAATGGATAATTTGTCTTAAGCCCATGCTTCTTATAAGCTTGAAAAAAAAGAAGAAAAAAAAGATAAGAATGTAAAGTATTTTTTAGTAAATGTAATTAGTTAATGTACTTAAGTATTTATTTTGGATACTTTGTAGTTTTACTGAGTATCAACAGCAACTTTTACACTCTACTTGACTATATTTTTGAATAAGTATATGTACCCTTTACTCCAATACATTTTGTGATGAGTAATGCGGTTACTTATTACATTTTGCAGGGAACGTAACTTTTTCTGCAGCAGTTGATTTCTGCTATAAAATAAGTGATATCGCCATCTACAGGGCATTAAAAGTACTATATATTGTGCATTTTGCCCTCACTCACCAACAAGGCTACTATACGTGAATGCAAGTGCATTAGCAAGTAGTTGTGTATCGCAGGAGTTTCATTGGTTTACTTACGTTCTTTTAAAGCACTTGAGCTTAAGCGAGAATTGAGTGTTTGTAGACGTCTTAAGAGGCTGTTGTGTATTGCAATTTAGTTGAGGTGTTCAGTTTTGATTTTAGAAAATAAGCAAGTGATTGCTCTCTTCACAAATAAACCATTTCTTGTTTTTTTACTGGCAGTCTCTTATGTGTTGAGGTCTAGTGCATCATTTAACCTACATTCAGTACGAGTAAAATACTTAAGTATTGTTAAAATCAGATACTCTAACGCCCAGTTTCACAGACAATGCTTAGTCCCAGACTAAAATTCATGTTTGAGCTGTTAACTGAAAGCAACTTGCACTGACATATTAAAATATGTTAGTGCCATTGTATTGTCTCAAGATGCACACCAGTAATGTTTTTTGTTTTTTCTAAGGCACGATTATAAAAAGCTACTTAAAGGAGAACTCCGGTCAATTTTAACATTGAGCTCATTTTTTTGTAAATTTGGAGTGCTGTCAATACAGAGAACAACGACAAAAATCGGTGTTGCCTACACCGTGTTATCCTCTTTTTAAAATTTGCACTCTGTTGACTTCAATGGGGCATATTTTAAACCTGCTTTTAGCCTCTTAACATCCTTGGTGTGTCATTACAAGTGCCCAGGCAATGTGAGTGATTCCTTCAGAGTGAACGCGCTGAATCTGACTGCAGTAGATGTGAAAAATATGAATAAAAATGAAGTTAATTCGGCCAGCGCTCATACCTGTATTTACATCCTGTTTTCGGTTGAAGTCCATAGTAATCGATTGTCGAGTTCACGCGCATATGTTTAGTTACCTATGATCACGCGCGTGAACTCGACAATCGACTACTTTGGACTTCAACCGAAAACAGGATGTAAATACAGGTATGAGCGCTGGCCGAATTAACTTAATTTTTATTCATATTTTTCACATCTACTGCAGTCAGATTGACCCGTGTTCACTTTAAAGGAATCACTCACATTGGCTGTGCACTTGTAATGACACATCAAGGATGTTAAGAGGCTAAAAGCAGGTTTAAAATATGCCCCATTGAAGTCAACAGGGTGCAAATTTTAAAAAGAGGATAACATGGTGTAGGCAACACCGATTTTTGTCGTTGTTCTCTGTACTGACAGCACTCCAAATGTACAAAAAAAATTTGCTCAATTCTCCTTTAAACGCCCTAATTGAACTAAAGCCTAATCCTGGCTTAATCTAAGCCCTGTCTGTGAAACCAGACTTTAAATTGTATTGGAATTGGTGAGTAATTTTTGCTGTATCTGTGTTTGGTTTTCAGGTACTCTTTACACCTCTGAGAAAACCTAAGTAATCTCCTCTTTAGTGGTTTTAGAAGAGACCCCAATAATGTCTCAATCTAATGATACAATCTGTATTAATTCGCCCAAAAATGGCAAATAACTTTCTCTCATGTCGTTTCAAACCTGTATGACTTTCTCTGTTGAAGAACACATAAAGAAGATATTCTGAAGGTTTCAACTGTGTTTGCCTAAAATATCATTGTTGTTTTGGACCCCATTGGCTTTCCAGGGTCACAAAGAAAAGAGAAAAAATTCTAAATATTTTTAGAGTGAGTATTTTTGGGGTGTACTATCCCTTCAATGCATACGAATGCAATCTCCTTTCTTCTTTTCATTTCTCCTCTGAATTAATAGGAACATTATATGAGATTAAATTAGACAAAAATATAGAATCCATTAAGTCTCATATAAGCTGTAAATTAACAACTTTTAAACAATTAAAATTATCTCCGGGTAAATTTTAAAACACATGCCATTATCTGTATATTTATGACCTCTACATTGTTTGTTTTGTTGCAATGCAATGTCTGTATTGACATTTTTTTTTTTTAAAGGGAAAATAGTTTGCAAACAACCAATCATATCCTATTTTTCAGTTTTATTTTGATGAACTGATGTCACAATGTGTAAAAACACCAACAGCAGGTCTACACTGGATTGTAAACGGAGAGGATGTTTATTTTGAGGCTTTACAGGGGTTGAAAAGTCAAAATGGTGAGCTACACCACAATCTAATGATATTATTTAAAAACTACACAGGAGATAATCAAAATGTACTGTTATTGCATTATATGCATTTAGAAGGAAGATTGTAATCTTTTAAAGTTCTTGTGCAGGTTAAGTTATAAAATTTCAACTGGCCCTCTTCCCGTACTGTAAATGTGTTTCACGCTGTTATTGTCAGACAATGAGAAAATGTTTTGGTGAAGCCAATGAGATCAAAAACAGCGGCCTATTATTTAATGTTATTGTAAGTGAATCCTTGACTTTTGGGCTTAGTAACAAGAAAAGGAAAAACAATGTTAGCTACGCTAATCTGAGGCCAGAACAAGGCATGTGACCAAACATTTTCTGCCCATGGGGGTGTCCTGAGTTTGGTGTTCTGTACAAACATTGGCCTGGCTCTGTCTAATTCTGTTTTTTGGAGGGCAGACAAAGGGAACAGCTCCATCTAGTCTCAAAGCAAATCTTTGGTGTTTACAAAAAGACCACACAACAACAGCATATCAGCCAATCTATTTGTGATTAAAATGTTTTTCTGTTTCGGCCTCATGATGTCTTAATTCAGACATCAAATCCATCTGTTTTGACTGAAAGCTGAAAGCCTCAGAAACGACTTCACCTCAGTTAAGGATACGTGGAGGCTGGGAACTTAATACATTACCGCAGTAATCATGATTTATGATGACCTTTTCTTACAAATGACTTTTTTTCATTTCATCCATCTATCTTAGATTCGGAGTATGTATTTCTTGATCATTTCCCAACTTCTGGCAACCCCTCAGTCTATCGTGCACTAAAACATTGTTTCAAAACATATTGAGAAGGCAGTCCCATAATGCATTACTACAGTAAAATATCGATTAAAATTGTTCAAAAATGATTATTTAATTGGATTTAAAATGACTTTTATTTATATCTGCAATATGTTATGCTTATTATTGCCATTAGCTTTCAACACGCTTACACCAAATTATATTAAAATTAATAGTGCACATGCTATTTGTGTTGCACAAGGGTTTGCTGACTATCTAGAATGTTCCCAATGAAGTCACGTTAGCTACATTTTTGCAGACAACAACAACAAAAAAGATCCTTTGTCAATAGTATAGCCCCCCTGTAATGTCTGGGGTCAAATTGTACGGAGCCCATTAAGGGACATGGTGATGGAAACAAATATGAGAAAAATAATAAGTCAATGTTTCTGCATTCACTCGCAAAATGTTCGCGTTCCCTCACACAATCTTTTGCGTGGAACTCAAAGCTTCTAGGGGGAACGCAAAACATTTGTGGAGAACACAGAAGCATTGCCAAATAATTTCCCCTCCCATCTAATTTTTTTCACCACCATGCCCCTTTAGTGGCTCTGTAAAAATTACCCCAAAGCAACTTTGACATCACTGAAAAATTGGTTAATTTTATTTTTATACTTTCTGACTTTTGCTGAATTTATTAGAATTCATAAACTTGCACATCTTGTGTTCCAGAGGTTGCCTGTCCACATTTTGGCCCAATCGGTGATATTTGGGGTCATTTTGACCAAAAACACTGCTGAAATTTGCACATAACAGGAGGGTTAGCAATGTACAATATAAAACACGGCTCACACAGATGTCACTTTCAAACCAAGCAACTTTCTGTTGGTCAGTGCAGCAAATTCACATGAGGAACTTGAGTGTGTGGAATTCTTCCGCCCTAACACAAAATTTTTGATTTCAAGGATTTCTGTTGAAACGAATCTATTTCACTCATGAAAATTGGTGAACAGCAGTAAATGGACTGCACCAGTCCTGTCATATATTCGGTTGGTCAACACGGCAAATTCGCTTGAACAATTTGACCTTGATTCAAAACCTGTGTGGGAAAATCTGTCGTCCTCGCACAAAATTCCCAATTGAATGGATTCCTATTGAAATGACTGGACTTTGCCAGCAAAAACTGGCAAATGGTAAATGTGATCGAACTTATAGAAGGTAGCTGCCTAAATAGATCAGCAAGGCATTCCAACTAGGGCAACAAAATCTACCTCTGACTGTCAGTTTGTAGACTTGCGATCATCTTTTCTGTTCACGTGTCACATTTTACACTCGTGCTGAATCTACGTGTCATATGTGGACTCAGGTTGGAGTCAGATGATTCAGCTTTCCCTTGTAAGCAGGATTGGAGAGTGCTTTTAAACCTCTCGCCCCCCTACTTTTACAAGAACATTAAACATTTAATGGGGGCAAAAACAATGTAAAATCGCTCTTCCTGTACTGCAATGTTTTGCACACCATTAAATGTGAAGTCATATAATTGTGATTTGGCAAATGGGTTTGCTTTCTCCAAGTGGAGCATAACTTTACTGTGAATATAAAAAATCACTCGTACAAACTTCTACCAACATCTCTAACCGTAGCTTCCAGATCATGCATTACAAATAGAAGTAAATGATTCATGTGTGCTGTTTACTGGCATCAAGCCTTTTTTGTATCACGATGAGGAAAAACTGATGTAAAGGAGCTCAGCAGAGAGCACTTGAACTTTTGAAAGGGTTGACATTCATAAAACAGCATTTCTACCTCAGAACGCACAGAATTACAATGTTCAAAATATATACGTGGGGAATTTAACTTAGTTTAAACCCCAAAATTCACATTCAACCTCATATTATTATAAATCTGTAAAATTTCCATTATTTTTGGGGGGTTGGCATAGTATATATTTTGGCAAAAAAACACAGAAATATATATGTATATACACTACCGGTCAAAAGTTTTGTCAAAAGATATGTTTTTAAAAGAAGTATCTTCTGCTCACCAAGGCTGCATTTATTTGATTAAAAAATATAAACAAAAACAGTAATATTGTGAAATATTATTACAATTTAAAACTGCTGTTTTCTATGTGAATATACAGTAAAGTGTAATTTATTCCTGTGATCAAAGCTGAATTATTACTCCAGTCTTCAGTGTCACATGATCCTTCAGAAATCATTCTAATATGATGATTTTATGCTCAAGAAACATTTATGATTATTATCAATGTTGAAAACGGTTTTTACATTTTTATTTCATGATGCTATGATGAATAGAAAGTTCAAAAGAATAGCATTTATCTGAAATGGAAAGCTTTTGTAACATTAAAAACTACCCTTCAAAAGTTTGGGGTCAGTAAGATTTTTTATTTTATTTTTGGGTGGAAAGAAATCAAATAAATCAATACTTTTATTCATCAAGGATGAGTTAAACTGATCAAAAGTTACAGTAAAGACATTTATAATGTTAGAAAATATTCTGCTGTTTTTTAAACTTTCTATTCATCAAAGAATTTTGGGGGAAAAAATTGTACACAACTGTTTTCAACATTGATAATAATAATGAATTTTTTTTAGCATAAAATCAGCATATTATGTGGATCATGTGACACTGAAGACTGGAGTAACGATGCTGAAAATTCAGCTTTCATCAGAGGAATAAATTACATTTTAAAATATATTAAAATAGAAAACAGTCATTTGAAATTGTCATAATATTTCACAATATTACTTTTTTTATTTTATTTTTTATTTTTTTTATCAAATAAATGCAGCCTTGGTGAGCAGAAGAGACTTTTTTTAAAAACATGAAAAATCTTACCGATCTAAAAGTTTTGACCAGTAGTATATATATACATATATATATATATATATATATATATATATATATATATATATATATATATATATACATATATATATATATATATATATATATATATATATATATATATATATATACATATATATATATATATATATATATATATATATATACATATATATACATATATATATATATATATATATATATACACATATATATATATATATATATATATATATATATATATACTGTACATATATACATAAATATATATATATATATATATACATACATATATATATATATATATATATATATATATATATATATATATATATATATATATTAGGGGTGTAACGATACGCGTATTCGTATCGAACCGTTCGGTACGATGCTTTCGGTTCGGTTTTCGGTACGCATTACGTACCGAACGGTTCGTTGGACCATTTTTTCTGCCGACCAAAATTTCGTTATTTCAAATGAAGGCGCGTCGCAGGTGGCAAGCGCGCTCATAGAGGCTGGCGCGACCACAACATCAACTGGCAAATGCAATGTAAGGAACGAAACTAAGCTACTCTTATTGTGTTTGTGTGGACCGTTTATCAGTTCTCTTACGAGAGGTTCTCTCGTACTTGCGTAAGTATCTTACGCTGGGGAAAACCTATTTTCCTCGAGATATTGAAGCCAAAAATTATCCTTAATTTTGCAATAATGTAAAATGCATTGCAGCAGCATGCAGACATGGGCGAGACAGCTCGCGCGCCCATTGGCTGCTCTGCGGCAACTGCACCAGCCTATCGATAGAGGCCCCTCATGACGTCAGAACCAATGAGGGTGCTTCGCGCCCATTACGTCATGTCCCGCCGAAAGCGGGTCGGGCTAGGGCTATAAATACTGCCCAGAGAGGCTGGTTTGGTCAGTTTTTTATCTCTTCAGCGAGCCTACGCATCGCTGGATCCTGAGAGGAAGCCGCGCCGTCTGATTCAAGCACTCAGCGGGATTTGTTCTGCATCTGAAGCTGCCGGTTGACAACTCGCTGTGTCTTCCCCTGTGGCCCAGTGGCAGATTCTCAGGTTTTTCACGCGAGAGACCCGTGTTCGATCCCGGGTCTACCGGCAGATAAAATTATGCCATCAATGCTCGCTCTGTCAGTTCCCTGAAAAGGCGACTGCAGATGTGTATTTTTGCAGCCAACGAGCGCGTTGTACAACCCGCTCGCCTGCACCCAAGCACCGTTTCTATGGTTTCCGTGCGTCACTGGCGAAAGGAGAAAAGAGTGTGTTCCTAGTCCAGCTGCGGCTGGATCTACCTCCATTCTCACACATTTCTCTGGAAATGTCAATATTGCAGTGGACGAGCCTATTGTAATACACGCACGCCTGCAAACAAACACCAGCATGTTGACGCTCTCTGTTTCTATGGCAACTTCTCGCTCGTTCAGTTCCAGTAAATGCTGGATTCTGCAGTAAACAAGTCGGCGACACAGCCCGCTTGCCTGCACACAAACGCCGCTTTTACGGCTACCCAGATAAATCCCATAAGAGTGTATTTTCTGGTGCCCAGTGCTCATTCCTACACAGAAACACAGCCCGTCACACAGGGCTCGCGCACATGAAATCGACCCAGATCGATTGCGCATTAAATGTGGTAAATGTGCCCACTGCCCACAAACACTACGTTCTGCATGTCTCAAGGTTTCTGAAAAACGAAACCAACATGCATTCGCTCTGCTCAGGTAGACAATGCTCTCAGTGTTGTAAATGTGCCCGCTATCCCACGCCCACATTCACACATAGACATGACAGGTCTTACGGGACTCGCCCAGCCCTCCCCCTCTCGGTTGACCACCGCAGAGGAGTCGAGCGCGGGCAATCTGCCCGCTGTTATCAGCGCGCCCCCTGCCTCAAATGTCATAAGCGCAACGCTTATGTTGCAGCACACTGAAGCCCCTCTGTCGCTGAGCGACCAGAGCGCGCTTCGCATTCAACCCCTAGCCATTCGTGCAAACGCATGGGCAAGGCTACCCGGGGTTTCGAAGTGGGTGCTAGACATTATAGAAAGAGGCTATTCGCTACAGTTCGGTCGACGCCCGCAGCGCAAAGCGGCGCGAATCGATACTACGGTGAAAAAGGGAGTAGCACACCTACTTCGAGCCGAAATAGCGAAGTTACTGAGCAAAGGGGCTATAGAACCCTTATCACAAGCTCAGAGCGAAGGGGGCATGTACAGCAGATATTTTCTGGTACCCAAAAAGACGGGGGTCTCAGACCCATTCTAGATCTAAGACGACTAAACAAAGCACTTCTGAAACGACGGTTCAGAATGCTCACGACCAAGAAAATCCTCTCGCAAATTTGCCAAGGGGACTGGTTCATGTCGATAGATCTGAAAGACACTTATTTTCAAATACAAATAGCGTCACGTCACAGGCGATTTTTTGAGATTCGCCTTCGAGGGTCAGGCATATCAGTACACAGTCCTGCCATTTGGCCTATCCCTGGCACCTCGCGCATTCACGATGTGAATGGATGCAGCGCTCGCACCCCTCAGGCTCCGAGGCATACGAGTGCTGAATTATTTGGACGATTGGCTGGTTCTAGCTCGATCACAGTCGGAGCTCATAGAACACAGGACCATATTACTCGATCACCTCGAGAATTTAGGTCTCACAGTCAATTGGGCGAAGAGTTCGCTGTCTCCCAGTCATACAATATCTTTTCTGGGCACAGATCTGGACTCGCTGTCTATGACAGCACAGCTGTCGCCGCAGCGCAGACTAAGTATTCAGTGCATGACAGAGATTTTTCGCCACAGCGCCTTAGTCCCGCTCAAAAAGTTTCAAAGGATGCTGGGTCTCATGGCTTCAGCATCCTCAGTGCTTCAGCTGGGTCTGCTTCGCATGCGCCCGCTGCAGTATTGGTTGAAAGCGCGCGCCGCGCAGAGCTTGGACCTCCGGTCTCGCGCGCCTCAAGGTCGATCAGAAATGCGTCGCAGCTCTGAAACCTTGGACAGTGACCGACTGGTACCAGTCAGGAGTAAGCTTGGGGACTTCCTCGAGTGTGAAGGTGGTGTCTACGGATGCCTCAACCTCGGGATGGGGAGCGCTGCTCGAGGGCAGACCGTTATTCGGCCAGTGGTCGGAACGGGAGAAGCTTCTGCATATAAACTGCCTGGAAATGATGGCAGTCGACAACGCGCAGAGGCGCTTTTTGTCCCCAGATAAAAGACACCACGTCTTGGTCCGTTCGGACAACATGTCAGTGGTGGCTTATATAAATCACCAAGGAGGTATCAGATCCAGAATCCTTCACAGGCTGACGGAACACCTCCTGGTCTGGGCTCAGCACAATCTGCGCTCGCTCAGGGCAGCGCATGTGCCCGGCCATCTGAATGTGGGACCAGACAGACTGTCCAGAAACTATCTTCCGGCAGGAGAATGGTCTTTACACCCACAGACAGTCAAACTGCTATGGAGGACATTTGGCAGAGCGAAAATATACCTATTTGCGTCTCAAGAGAACGCTCATTGTCAGGAATTTTTCTCCAAGAGCAGGGATGCGCTGGCTCACGTGGCCCCGCTGCCCGCTCTATGCGTTTCCCCCTGTCACGCTCCTACCCCAGGTGTTAGAGCGAATCAGGGAGAGCGGATGCCCGGTGCTACTCGTCGCCCCATTTTTGGACAAACCAAGTCTGGTTTCCAGTCCTGATGCAGCTGACGAGTACCGCCCTGTGGCCGATACCGGTGATGATCTCCTCTCGCAGGCAAACGGCTCGATCTGGCATCCTTACCCGGAGCTTTGGTCCCTACATGTGTGGGCCATCAACGGGTACCCGTTAACCTCCCAGCGGGAGTGTTAAACACGATCACACAGGCTAGAGCTCCATCTACGAGGCGGCTCTATTCCTCAAAATGGTCTGTGTTCACTAGCTGGTGTACAGCGAGTGGCACTTCACCCTCACGCTGTGGGGTGCCGGAGGTTCTCTCCTTTTTTTACAAGAGCTTCTGGATAAGGGCAGAACCCCATCCACGCTCAAAGTTTATGTGGCGGCCATAGCAGCGTTCGCTGAACCACCGCTTGGCCAGTCATTAGGAAGGAACGATCTGGTCATTCGCTTCCTTAGAGGAGCTAAGAGGCTGAACCCTCCCAGACCTCCCTCAGTTCCCGTTTGGGACCTTTCCACGGTTCTGGAAGCCATGAAAGGTGCCCCATTCGAGCCAATACAGTCAATAGACCTGAAACTATTGTCTTTCAAAACCGTGTTTCTTCTGGCTCTCGCTTCAGTGAAGCGCATAGGGGATTTGCAAGCGCTCTCAGTGATATAGCACGGATATGTTCCTAAATCCCTCAATACACCGTTTAGGGCACAGGTTATCTCCCTGTAGGCCCTGCCGGTACCCTGCCGGGGGACGCAGGCTTCCTTTGCCCGGTCGGGGCGTTAAGAGCCTATGTGTCTTGCTTATCTTTTTTCAGACAGACGGAGCAGCTCTTTGTTTTTGTTCAGCGGACGTTCTAAGGGACTAGCTGCATCAAAACAGAGTCTATCCAGATGGATAGTTGATGCTATAGCGCTAGCTTACACATCCAAGGGCCTGCAATGCCCGATAGGTGTCAAAGCGCACTCCACAAGAGGCATGGCCTCGTCGTGGGCTTGGTCCAGTGGGATTGCCTTGCAAGATATCTGTATGGCGGCAGGCTGGGCCTCCCCATCTACATTTATAAGGTTTTATAACCTCGAGGTTCCCGCTTTACAAGCTAGGTTGCTCTCGGTTTAATTTTTCAGTATTGCCCGCCCGATGCTATCGGCTCAGGATGCTGAAACTGCTAGAGCGTCGATCACTGATCGTCTGTATACTTCTGTGGGCAGTGCGTAAGTCCCCCATATTTATCAGTCCAGGCCGAGTTCGCCCTGGCTGTGTGGAACACTTGATATAATATGCTCTTATCAGAGCTCTATATTACAGGAATGATGCTATTCTAGCCCCTCTTCCCGGATTCTCTGTGAGTCCCTTGTGATTAGGCACTGTATGAGCCCCGGGCACCTGCCCTTGGGACTTTAGTGTTATGTCTCAAGCACGCACGGCGTTTTACACTGTGTTCCCCTAGCGTAAGATACTTACGCAAGTACGAGAGAAATTCTCGTAAGAGAACGTACTCGGTTACTAACGTAACCTCGGTTCTCTCTAGAAGAGGGAACGAGTACTTGCGTATCTTGCCGTGCATGCGTCACGTTCTGATTCGCTTCAGCGATGAAAAAACTGACCAAACCAGCCTCTCTGGGCCGTATTTATAGCCCTAGCCCGACCCGCTTTCGGCGGGACATGACGTAATGGGCGCGAAGCACCCTCATTGGTTCTGACGTCATGAGGGGCCTCTATCGATAGGCTGGTGCAGTTGCCGCAGAGCAGCCAATGGGCGCGCGAGCTGTCTCGCCCCATGCTGCTGCAATGCGTTTTACATTATTGCAAAATTAAGGATAATTTTTGGCTTCAATATCTCGAGGAAAATAGGTTTTCCCCAGCGTAAGATACTTACGCAAGTACTCGTTCCCTCTTCTAGAGAGAACTGAGGTTACGTTAGTAACCGAGTACGTTTTGACCTGTGAAGCGGGACTCGCGAGGCCTATGCGCGAGCCTGATCAAGCAACACCACACAGCGCTAAGATCGAGATCCAGACCAGTAAAGAAAGCATTTGAATTTCAAATGCTTTTTGAATTCGCCACTGAAGTAATAACATCGCTGCGAGATCTAGTGAGAAACATGCACATTTCTCTGTTAATAACGGATCAAACAGCGCTGACGTGGAAACCAGGAAGAAACATCGTGCCATGAATGAACTGGCCGGTGTCCACAGATCAGCAACATTCACTGTGGAATGTAACATTACGTCTGTTTTATTTTGAAATTATGAATACAATTGCTGCCCTCAAATGTTAATCTGACCTAAAATAAACCTTTGTTTATAACTAGCCTACTACTACAATATTACATTTCATTTTGTCCAAGGAGCTGTTTTGTTTTATATGCTCATAAGAAGAGTCAAGTATAGCTCCATTATTGCTCAGTAAAAAAAGCAAGAAATTTTTTTTATCAAAAAATCATACTTTATGATGTTAGTTTCATTAAATAAAATAATAATAATAAAAAAAAAATTCAAGCAAATTTCTCTGGCATTTATTTATTTTTGCTGTAGCCTATGGAAAACGTACCGAACCGAACCGTACCGAACCGTGACACAAATGTATCGTATCGAACCGAACCGTGAATTTTGTGAACCGTTACACCCCTAATATATATATATATATACAGTATATATATATATATATATATATATATTTTTTTTTTTTTTTTTTTTTTTTTTTTTACATTTTAATTGCATAAACTCTTCAAACTCCCTCCAAGGGATGGCTCATTTATCACATCCAGAATTCCTAGAAATCCCTTCAGGAATTCCTAGAAAAAAAACCCCTCAAGGCTGTCTTTCTTTAAACAAACCCACCCTCACAGAGTAAAAGCTTCAGTCGGACATCTTTATTTTTGGCAGAAACTAAACAGATTGTTGACCTCACAGACACAACTCACCCTGGCTTTGCGGCTTTATGGAAAAACAGAGAAATGTCATCTATCAGAAGTTCTTCATCCTACTTATGTTTGACATATTGTTAAGAAACCCCAAAAGCTCTGACGCTCAGAGAAAATCTGCCAAAGTCTAAGGTCTCACAATGAGGATATCCAACACGTTGTTTTTGCTTTTAGAGTTATTGCCAGACTTTGAAGAAATGTTGTAAAAATAGGTCAAACCCAAAGGGCGTATGATGTGACAAACAATTCCTACTCTAAAATATATGTGTCTAACAACAGAATTGTTTTGAATGCCATTTTGGTCTCAATGAAAAGAAAATGTTTCCCATACATTTTCAACCTCAGCCATTGGTCAAAAAACTAGGTAGCCACGCCCACCAAAACCTATACTATTGGTTGAGTCACTGTTGCCATGTTTGGCTGCTTGTTTTGTTGAAGCCACAATGCTTACTGTTTTTCAGGGAAATCGAGAGAAACGTGACTAAAGAACCTTGTGACTGAATTCATTTTTAATAAAAGAAAGTTTACAGTTAGGCCAAAGGTCTGTGAAATTATTCTCATCTTCCTACGAAGATGATTCAAAACTTGATTTCTCCATAAACCAAATAGTATCCACAATAGTATGTATGGTGTCCACATTTACAGTGATATTAATAAAAAACTTAGGGTTCCATTTATACATGCTTATACTTATTATGTCTCATGGTGGAAGGTTTTTTGAGAAAACAGCTCCATATTTGGATAGTTGCCATTGGGACACAAAACAGAGCAACTACACTGATGACCTTACATGGATCCGTCTTAACAAATACATTTGTCGCAAGTTTACAGCAAGGCAGCAGCTGGTGGGATTCAGGAGCTGTCCATTCTTGAGATCGCCTGAAGGGCTCGTTGTCATCTAAACTCTATAGGGAAACTCGCAATGGAACGCATCGCAATGTTTGGAGGTGGTGAGACCTGACCAGAGTCGATCGTGATGATTTTGGCTTTTTCTGTCTGATACAGATCTCAATTGCTTAAAAAGTATAAAATTAAATGTAACTCAATTACAATACATCACATATATCAACATTTGCAGAGAAAATGCCCCTTACGAAAAATAAGTATAATCATGTGTGCTATTAGAATACTTCTTTTAAACTAAAAATAACAAAGAATACTTTCAGTCAAATTTTTATGTACATCTCAAAAATATACTTTATGCTCTCAGAAATATATTTAAAATTAAAGTTAAGTATACTGACAGAAAAGTCTTAAGTATATTTGGCCTATACTTTGTATTCAATCTTTTGATCGAGATATACTTAAAAGTATAATGAAGTATTCTAAGTGTATTTGGCTTGTAGTTGTGTTTACTCTTTAGCCTATTAAATACTTTTCACACAATGTTTTACATACTATCTTATAAACTTACATTGTTGGAAAAAATTTTTTTTATTACAACAACAAAAAAACAAACACTAGTTCTGAGTACCTGAATTTTTATGCAGGCTAGTTCACTGGTAGAGTACATAGGAATTTATTTCAAATCTACTTTACTCTTTCTCCGCCATTGAACAAATTTTCTAGCTATCCGTGTTTTCACTGTTATACGGTAGGGGGCGCTATTACACATCTTCTCTCCGGATCAAAACACAGGTTAAGAAGAAGCAGAAACAAGTGATAGAAAATTGCTTACGCAAATGTAAAATAACGCCCTATTAAAACATTAAACCGCATATAAGTTCAAAACTGTCAAACATTACCGAATGAAATGTCAACCCATGAAGAGGAAACGACTGTGATGGCCTCGATCTTCTCCATCTGTGTTTCGATCCTCATTCTAAATCCCATACGGATGTAGTCCTTGACTTTTTTTCTTAATTTACCCACTTACCCACATTCAAGTGTTGGAAAAAAAGGAAGCATGAAACTAGAATAAAATGTAAATTTAAAATGGAAAGAGTTAAAGTACAGTTAAAGGTAAGTGCAAAAATAATATATAAAGTAATATATAGAGTAAACTATAAGTATTATGTTCACTTAAAGAAAACTACTAAACTGGTAGTTTACTAACAGTATACTTCAAAGTGTAATTTTATAAACTAAAAAAAAATATGCTACACTAGTAAACTATCATATCTAATTAGTTCACTTGTAATACAAACGAAAAATTAGTTGTGTACTCAAAGTTTACTACTGTTAAACTTAAAGTATACTTAAAAGTACAATTTTATACAATAACGAGTGGGCCAATTTTGTCCCAAGTAGTATTGAAACAGTACACAAATATACTTCTAGTTCATTGATATTGGTATAATTATAAAGTATACTTAAAAATATACTTGAACTTTACTTTGGCTAAGTATACTTAAAATTAAGTAAAGTATACATACTTTTTGTAAGGGTGTGCCGTATCAAATTAAAATCAGTTCAAAAGTATTTCTTATTATTTAAAACAATATTTTTAAACAATGATATTGCTTGTTTGAGTGATTGGTGAATATATAAATTAATAAAAAAAAATAAAAAAATAAAAAACGTTATCCCTCTCTCTTGACCTGATAGGAGGAGTTTTACAGTTTTCCAAGTTCACGCCACATTAAAGTAGCATCGGGACTCAGGCACTCTGCTACGTTCAGTCAAAACTCTCTGTAAAAATACAAAGATGACCACAGAATTATTTTCCTGACATTACAATCTTTCAGTGTTTTTGAAGTACCTTTCCAAAGCCTTGATTTCAACATTCTGTATAATGTGTCTTCTACACAGGCTTGAATTAAAGGTTTTCCAAAGATTTCCATGCCCTGTTTGGCTGAGGGTAGGTGTCCCAAGTTTTACCATAATTACACAGTGGAAGCATAATTGACTTTTGTTTGAACACAAACAAAACTAGCTTGTTGAAACTCAGGTGGAGCAGGCCAGCAATCAATTTTGAATGTACCCATTCTGTCATTGGAAGAGTTTGTTAAAGTAAGAAAGTAAGAATACATTAGATTTTCCTGAAGCATTTTTTCAAATGTGTAGTAGCCTACAATAAACTCACTGCAGAGGCAGACATTGTACCAGACATTCCCCAGAGCAATATTCGGTTAACTGTCTGTGGTAACAGTATCGGATTGTCCAGTTCCTGGATCACTGTGTTCTGGCATTAAACTTCCTTGGTCTTGCACAGTTTAAAGGCATAGTTCACCCAAAAATGTACTCACCCTCATGTCGTTCCAAACACGTAAGACTTTTGTTCATCTTCAGCGAGTTAATATATTTTTGATGAAATCGGTAGCAACTACCACTTTGATGCTTCAAAAAGTTCATAAAGAGATTGTAAAAAATATGTAATCGATATTAATTAAGTGGTTTAATAAATTTAAAAAAATCAGAAGAGAGAAAAAAAACCAATCAATCAATGTTTATATGTGAATAAAAGCCTAAATTAAATCTGTTCATCATATAAAGCGATCACGTCTCATCATATAAAGCGATCACCGCTCAATTCAAATGGATTAGTTTTATCGATCTCTTTATTATTTTTTTTATCCTGGTCCTGGACATCTTGTTCAGATAAATGGCATCATGGATTCGATCAAATACCAACAGATTAAAAATCAAAACCTGACAACCTGTGCTAGAAATCTTATACTGGCCATGGTTAGATCTTCCAACAGGACAGTGATCCAAAAACAAACATCAAAATCAAAACAAAAATGAGTCACTGCACACAATGGCCATCGGAGTCCCCAGACCTGAACCCTATAGAAAATGAGTGGGCTGAACTGAAGAGAAGAAGACGTGCCAACATGGATCTGGGAATCTGAAGGATCTGGAGAGATTCTGTATGGAGGAATGGTCTCTTGATCTCTGGTCAGGTGTTCTCCAAACTCATCAGGCATATGTTCTCCATATCATCAGGCAAAAATATTTTATAAAAGGGGGCAAATAATTGGTCCCAATGTGTTTTGGAGAAAAAACATTTATTTCATAATGTGATTTTAATTTTTAAAATAAAATATCAAATGCAGATTTATTTTGTACAGCCATCTTTGATCATATTTACCAAGGGGGCAAATAATTCTGACCAGCGCTGTATTTGTTTATTTAAAAAAAAAAAAAGAAAAAAAGTAAACCTTCTATAAATGATTTTCAAAATATGTTGATGATTTGTCTTTTTTTCAAACCGCTTTCAAAGTAGGGGTTTGGAATGACTTCTGTCCTTCCAAGTGTGCTGTTTGATCATACGTGGTGCAATATGTTTCTCATTCTCTGTATTTCCTGATTTGTGGGAAACTGGACCCCTTTATCTGGAACAAATAGTGCACTGTGCCTCCATCACTAACCGCTTATCCATATCACTCTGTTCTCCAACCCTCGGCGGCCCGGCACTCCCTGTGCGGTTTCCCACAACCTTCTGCACTGCTACTGTTGGTGGATATGGTATCTGTTGATGTCAGGGGCTGGAAAATATGTCTGAAAGAGACAGATTGGGAGATGATGATGAGTGGGGTTTCTTGGAAAGTGATGTAGTTTTGCCCTCTTCAATTTAAGAGGCCTTCAAAACCCGAAAGAAGCAGGGCAGTTGCGAGATCACCTGAGTAAAACCACCTGGTATGCTGCCCATTTCCTGTTAAATTTATTCACTGTCTACTCTGCCATGGTAACAAGCAGAAGTTAGAAATATGTTTTCATAACTTATGAAATGGATAGTTGAGGTAAACCCCTGTGTGTGCACATCATTGCTTGACAATTCTCCATAAAAAAATGTTGAATGTGCGTGACAGTCTGAACAGATGCATTAACAGCCGTTCGCTCAAATTAAAACGTTTCTTTTTCATTTTCACAATGAACATTTTTCTTTATCTGAACAGGACTTTAATGCTTCAAATGCCTATGATGTTAAACCGAGTGTGTTGAACAAAACATTATACAGGTAATCGCTATAGGGTTGTGATGAAAATAGTAAATTTATCGATTTTAATTGATTCCCATTGATTACGTTCACTCTGCCAGTTTATGGGATTAATAACCACATTTACTTACATGTGTGGGTCTTAAAATGTCCCGTTCATACAGCAACAGTACCGTTTAGTTTACTGCCTGTATGAACGCGCACCAAGAGTCAAGCCCTTATTCTCTTACCAGTAACCAGACTGTGACCAAAGTAATAACACACATGGCGACGTCCATAAAACTGTCGAGCTGCAAGTTCATCTGTCAAATCTTCATTAACCGACAGCAGCTTTTAAATATGGGTGGAGAACGGAGCATTTGAGTTGCACGCAGAACAGTTCCGGTGGAGAACATCACTGAAAGCGAAACCGCACACGAAAATATATTCGGTTACTAACGTAACCTCGGTTCCCTGAGAATTGGGAACGAGTGTTGTGTCTAGCTAGACGCTATGGGAAAGCTCTTTTTCTCCATGAAGCCTTTATTTTAAAACGCACGAACCAATCAGGGCGCCAGAGCGTGTCCGAGCCCACCAGAAGATATATGACTATATAAGCCCGGCCAGCTCCCCATAGAGTAGGGTGACCATACGTCCTGTTTAACCAGGACATATCTGGCAAGGATTTCGAGATCGCCCAAAATGCCCGGGATTCGGCTTTTGCTTTCTACAGTCACCATTCATTATGTTTACATTTTTACATTATTTGACACTGACACGTACGTGCCAGCTTTGCAGGTCATGCATTCTGCTTCACGCGGATCCCGATCGAGACGAAAACACAGGAATTTTCTTAGCAATGCTAGAACGCACATCAACCGATCACTTGTTTAGCGTTCATGTAAACACTACATTTAGATTCACCAATTGGAATTAATTCAGTCCTACTGAATCAAAAGGTGTGCATGTAAACAAAAAGAATGGCGACGAGAAAGCAAAAGCCGTATCCCGGATATTTTGGGCGATCTCGAAATCCCGGCCGGACATGTCCTGGAATATGGTCACCCTACCATAGAGTCAGGTTAAATCGACTGAAGTGAAACACCCGACCGAAGTTGTAGCACGGCAGGGTTCGCAACACTCGTTCCCTATTCTCAGGGAACCGAGGTTACGTCAGTAACCGAATACGTTCCCTTTCGAGAACGGTCACTTCGTGTTGCGTCTAGCTAGACACTATAGGAACCCCTTGTAAAACGCTGTGCTACCACTTTACTTCACCCCACATTATTGCTCTGAGCACATGCGCAAAGTCAATAGCATAGGATAGAAGCTGTGAACTAGATAGAAGGAGTATACAGAAACACAAGCTTGCCCCTGTAAGTTACGGACGACCGGAACCTGAACATAGGGAAAAATGCTTCCAGAGTTTTTAGGGCCTTAGCCCGAAAAACCTTAAACAGAGAGTATCTGTGCTTGTAGAGTAGGGACCTGGAGGTTATAGAATCTAACAAAAGTGGACGGCGAGGACTAACCTGCGGTCGCACAGATGTCTTCTATTGGTACACCACTAGACCAGGCCCAAGAAGAAGGCATGCCTCTGGTAGAATGGGCTCTCACGCCTATGGGGCACTGAAGGCCCATAGAGGTGTAAGCTAGAGAGATAGCATCCACTATCCATCTCAATAGCCTCTGCTTAGGGACTGGCCGACCCTTGATGCGGCCGCCAAAGCATACAAAGAGCTGTTTAAGGAGAGCACTTGCAAGTTGCCTACTCTTTTGACTGACGGTAGCGCTAGCAGGAGGGCTGTCTTTAGCGAGAGCGGCCTGAGGCCTGTAGACTGAAGATGCTCAAACGGGCCCCAGATAGGTCCCAGGAGGGGACAGAGGTGGGCCGAGGCGGATTATGCCTTCTGGCCCCTTTAAGGAAGCGAATGATGAGATCGCACGGGAGCGTGGAAAGCTGCTATGGCTGCTACGTATACTTTGAGCGTAGAGGGGGTCCTGCCCGTGTCCAGTAGCTCCTGTAGAAAAGAGAGTACTTGATGTAACTCACATGCAGCTGGTTCTACACCACGAGCAGTGCACCAGTTCGTGAACACTGCCCACTTCGAGGCATAGAGGCGTCTCGTAGACAGAGCTCTAGCCTCTCTTATGGTGTTCTGGACTCCCTCTGGGAGGTCCCCGGGTACCCATTGAGGGGCCATACGTGTAGGGTCCACAGGTCCGGGCGGGGATGCCAGATTGACCCATTTGCCTGCGTGAGGAGGTCCTTCCTCAGCGGTATGGGCCATCCCCGTCGTGCAGAGGGGCTCCGCATGTGGAACAGTTCGTGAGAGGCATTTGCAACAACGCTCTCGGAAATTTGCTCTTAAAGCAGGTGTCGCGACGGCAAACACACAGAAAAGCTTTGAAAAGGATATAGACTTCTCTCGCTTGATAGCTGCAGGTTAACGGTGATTTCAGGGAGGTGCCGTTCCTCTGAATCTGCTTAGCAGGCAGGTTGCTCGTACCGCTGCAAGGTGCACTTCGATGGCGAGATCTCTGGAGAAGTCAACGATGTGAAGTCAAGATTAAATCTGACTCTGTGGCGAGCTGGCCGGGCTTATATAGTCATAAGCCACACCACTTCTGGCGGGCTCGGATGCGCTCTGGCGCGAAGCGCCCTGATTGGTTCGCACGTCTCAGCCTCCTCGCCATAGCATGTGCAGTTACTGCAGCACAGCCAATGGCAAGCTAGACTCTCTGCTCTATGCTCGATGTGCAGCTGCACTGCGTTTTAAAATAAAGGCTTCAATATTCTTGAGAAAAGGAGTTTTCCGTCTAGCTAGACGCAACACGAAGTAACCGTTCTCGAAAGGGAACCTGCAACACACTGTAGACACGCATTTGTGTAGTGCAGAGCGACTTCTCGCACTGTATGATGTGACAGACAACTAGTTGTGCAGTCTGGTTCCGTTCACACAGCGCAGGTTTTCCAAGAATGTGGTTGTGAGTCTCGAAAATGTACAGGTGTGAGTTTGGTTATAGAATACGGTTGTCACTTCCGTAAATAACCAAACTGTGTGTGTGAGTGTAACCAGGACTCAAATACAGGACTGACGCTGCTGTGTAAATGTGGCTATTTGAATCCCAAGGATCAATCTTTGGTCTATGATGTTTTCAGTTGAACTTCACTGCTTCGCATCAAATAAATCACAATAAGCCTTGTGCTTTACATTTAAAATGAAACATCTCAAATGCAAGTCTCAGGTTTCAGGTTCTGTCAATTTTATCATGAAATCCAAACAATACCATTTTCGCTTTCTTCAATGTGGCGTAACAGATCACTGTAGCGCCTCAGTTCAAACATGTGAACCAATCAACTCTCTCTCTTTACTACTAATTATAGAAGCTGAATGAACATCATAAGGTATGTTGAAAGATTGAGTAGAACTTCGAAGTGTATCATGTCTCATGTAATCGCTTAAACGTGTTTAAACCGCGGAAAGACGTCAATAAAACAGCTTGTTAACGTGACGTATTGTTACAAAGCCATTCAATAACCGTAGCTTGATAGTTAGCTAGAAAACATTTTTTGCTAAATATATTCACTATAATAGGGTATATATTTGTAACTTAACATTTTCTTTGATATTTAATGTATATTTGAATAAATCCGTCATGAAAACAAGTTGACAGCCACTGTTCAAATGTTTATTCCAAAAACCGAAAAATCGAAATGCAAACTTGTGAATCAAAATCAAATTGGTTGAACTGAATTGCAAAAAGATTTTCTTCAAACTGTAACTCCACCATAAAAAATTGTTGTCCTGAAAGAGAAAAGTAGAAGAAGGGAGTTATACGAATGCCTGCCATAGCGCCCCTTGTGGCAACACTGAGAACACTTTTTTTCTTTTTTTCTTCTTTGTGCTATGAATTGCGGATTGGCACATTTTGGAATGACATTTTTACGTTATTAAATATAGGAGGAGAGAGAGAGAGAGAGAGAGAGAGAGAGAGAGAGAGAGAGAGAGAGAGAGAAACATCTCCCATCATAACAATCTGTTTTTCACTAGCGGCTAAGACAGAGAGAGAGAGAGAGAGAGAGAGAGAGAGAGAGAGAGAGAGAGAGAGAGAGAGAGAGAGAGAGAGAGAGAGAGCTATTCATACCCCTATCTATATGTCTTGAGTCAGAGTCAAAAACATCCAGCTGTTTTGTATTACTTTCCCCTTTGGTTCATTGAGGCATAATTACATTCTGACTTCATCGGAACCTTAGCGTGACCTCTGCTCCTGTCAGACACACACAAACAAGCACAGACGAGATCGCACAGCGCTCACACTGCCACCACAATGAACCTCAGACTCAATCCCAGTCGCCCCTGGAACACAGCGGGGGGACGAAAGGGTGAAAACGAGACCCACGTAAAAAACACACCACTGTTTCCCTTCATTTGGGGAACCCGCGGCGTGCCTCACTGGAAACCATTGCTAATCAGGCCCAATTTTTTTACCCTTTGCTGTGTTTGCTCCTTCTCATTTCACTCTCCCCCGCTCGATGTCTCTCATTTGGAATGATGTCATGGATTTTCCAGCTACACATTTGGAGAGCTTTTTTCTTTCTTTCTCTCAATTAACCAACAGGGCTTCCCCACATCAAACCGCTAGAGACGTTTTCCCTTTTTAAACTACTATGAAATGCATCCTCCAGATGACTAGCTCATTGTTGATTTTTAAGTTTTATTTTTTTTCTTACACATGGCATTGCATCTGTCTATTCACCAATGCGCACGTTACAGACGTCATAAGCCTGACAAGATGTTCGGAATCAAAGAATGTCCTTGTGATGTGTATAAATGATGTCTAAACATCCAATAAATATTATTTTCTACTATTAGCTGGATATCAATGGCCGATAAAACTATAAATGTGAGCAATTAAGTCTTTTCAAAGCCCATCTGCAACGGGAGGGCCAGTTCCAGAGCTTTCTCTTCAGACGACTTTTTTACATTTCATAAATTATGCATTTGCTCACAGTATTATGCAACTAAATCTAGTTGTAATAATTCTCACCAAAATATCACAAATGTTCATGTGTGTTTGAACTGCGTGTACCGAAGAATGAGTTACGGTGCACTAAAGCCAGTAAATTTTCTGGATATATTTCTTTTTGTTGTCATTTGGAAAGAAAGACGGGTCTATTTTATTTATTTTTTTTCACATTTTTCTTCTGTGCTCATTTTGAAGTGGTCATAAATATCTCCTCTTTATAGAACACTGCTATTTTTTATTAAAACCTGACTTGATAAATGTGTATTTTAGTTATTTGTCCTTTTCGTGATCTATTTAAGTACAGGACCACGGCTGGCTACATATCAGTGTCAATAAGAGGCCATCAGGTGGGAGGCTATAGGGACCATGTATGATTGTTTCTCGCATTCAACCTTTATTGGCATGTTAAAACTATTTAAAGATAACAGTATCCAATCTAAGAGTATATGTGTTTGAATGCAGAAGCTAAGAAAGTCAACTCAGTTTAATGGTAACTTTTTAGTTTAGGGTCCAATTCTCACTATTATCAACTAGTTGCTTAATGGGAATATTACTAGGATATTGGCTGTTTATTAATACTTAAAGCACATATTAATGCCTTATTCTGAAGGACCATATTCTACATCCCTTAACCCATACCCAATTCCTAAACTTAATTAACTTACTAACAACCTCACGCACCATTTTCAACTAAAGACACAAAACGCTGTATGTGTTTTGGCCGTTAATTTTGTTTTGGATGCCTGTAAATGTAAACATTTGAAAACGATGCGAATATAAAACTCAAGCAAAAATGCAAATTTGTGAAAACGGTGACGTCATGCAAATGCGTATTACGTGTTCAGTCTATAGGCATGTTGTTTTTCTTTAGAAAGTGACATCGCCAACTACTGGGCCGGCAGCATAATAAAGCTTTTTTATTGTTTTTTATGCAGTCGTGTGAACAGGGATCGGTTTGAGAACGTTGTTGTCTATACGTGAAACTTTTCAAAAACACAGAGGAAAAACGTTAGCATTTTTTGTATACTGTTGTCATGTAAACGTGCCCTGAGGGGTATATATACACACAGGGAAACAAGGAACTAAACAAGACACAGGTGAAAATCATAGGTTACTATGGAGACAAACAAGGGCATAATCAGTAACTAAGACAACTGAGGGGCGGTTTACAATACACTGTTTTCAACTAAAAATGGAACACGACAACAGCGTTTTGGGGGCTTGAAAATGCAAACATTTGAAAACGGGTTTCAAAATGCAATTTTTTACAAATATACCATTATCATCTCTTTGTAAACAACAAAAACCCGAGTTTGTGAAAACAGTGATGTCATGCGTTTGCGTATCACGTGTTCAAGCAATAGGCGTGTCGTTTTTCTTTACGACATCACCACCTACTGGCCTGGCATAATAATACAGTGTTTAGTCATTTTTGCACATCCGTGTGATTGGGGATCATTTTGACAACGTTGTCGTCTGTACACAAAAAATGTGAAGGAAAAGCATTTCCATTTTTAGTACATTGTTGTCGTGTAAAAATGGGGATTTACAAGTGGATGTATGTATGTATGTATTAATTTATTTATTTTGATAAATAAATCATTTGATGTAATAAAGTATTTATTTAATAAAATGTATTTGTAAAAACGTTAGATAAGAAATTTGTATATTCATAATATATATATATATATATATATATATATATATATATATATATATATATATATAACTATTCAAATAAATAAATAAACATGATTTGAGCTGTTTAATTGATTATAAATATTTTATATTGAAATCTGAGACCATTTAAAACTGTTATTTTGTAGTAAACACAATCAGACTTTTAGGCCTGGTTTCACAGACAGGGGCTTATAAACATGCATTAGAAAAAAAAAGAAAAAAAACATTACTGATGTGCATCTTGAGACAAAACAATGGCACGGACATATTTTAAGATATGCCAGTGCAAGTTGCTTTCAGTTAACAGCTCAAACATGTATTTTAGGCTTTATCTGTGAAACTGAGTGTTTATGTGTTTAAATTAAAACCAACTACTCTTCTTGCTACATTAATCTCATGTCAGATTATAGTTTTTCTACCGTATCAAACAGGACTTGTTACTCTAATGCTTTAAAAAAAAATTGTCATGGGGCACCAAAGTGTATCCTGTTCGTGGAACTGTCATCTACCAGTTAATGTCTACCAGACATTTACTATTATTATTTTCAATGAGCCCACACTGAGAGAAAGTCACAATAGGTGAGGAGGCCAAAAGGTCTAAGACGGCCTGTTGGGATTCCTGCTGTTCCGAGCAGTTTGTAAACGCAGTAGAACATGTTCAGAGAGCCGTTTCAGCTGGCCGCGGTGCGTCTCCGAATCATGGGACCAACCTGGGAGATGTAGTTGAATTGAAATGAATGAGTTGTTATGTAAGTTCTTACGTTATTGCAAACTTATGTAAATGGCTTTGTTGCTACACAACAATAGTCTGCCTGTCAAAACATTAACAACCGTACAAATAGCCCAGTTTCTGTAGAACTCAAAGCTTTTGTTAAGATTTTTCCCTTTGTGCAGTTTACAGTTACATCTAATAGATACAAATAGTAGAATGTGGAAAAGTTGAACGAAGACTAACCGAAAGCGAGTCAAAAGGGAATGAATGACGATATTACTCAGTCTACTTGTGGTTGTTATGACTGCTCTAATGTATAAAGCAAAATTTCTGTCATGATGAATGGTAAATGTCCATGATGGGAGTCTGGGGGTTTCTTTATGGCTGCTTCTCCAGCTGTGTGTTATCATTTCCTTTCTTCAGAGGAGTTCCACTTCAAACTCTTCCCTCAAGCGTCGCTGGCTGCTCAACTGATTCTCATTAGGCCGGGTCGCTAAATATTTTGTCTGAAATAAACACAGTGGTCCCCGGAAAACAACGACGTGATGGTCTTGGTCAGCAACACTTAAAGAGACAAGAGATGTGTCAGTCTATCTGGTTGAAATTAAATGCCCAAGTGATATTGCTTTAACCTTTGTGTGTCGGGACAATGCGTTTGTTTTTAAGCCTGAAGCTTTGCCAAGGCCTTCCTGGATGTGTTCCTCAGTTGTGTTCCCCCTGACGGTGCTTACGCGCTAACCTTCGAACGCCGTGACTCGCTGGCCGTCTTTCCCTTTCATGCCGGAGGAGTCATATGGGCCCACTTCCACATTAAGATTTACGATCGGCTATTGACGGATAGCGAGAGACCTTGAAACAAAAGATAATATTGGCTCGGGGTTACAGATGCTTCACAGCTTTTTTCCAAGCGAGACAATTTGCGGTGCCTAATTATTCGTGTTTAACCATTATGAATCATTTCCTTTTCTAGAGGGTGATGAAAACTAGAACCTCTTTGAAAGAATCTGAGCATTGTGTGACTGATCGTCCTGCTTCGACTCAGTCATCCACGGCGAACGCCGGCGGACATATTGATTCCCTCTGTGTATCCCACTGATCACGTGCCAAGACTGTTCTCCGCTCATCTGCCGACCACATTCAGCTGTTGTTCAGTGCAGATCGAAGCCGAGAGCAACATGAGAGCTCCGTGCAGGAAAAAAAAGAAAGACGCTTCCTGGGAGAAGTTTACAACTCAAAGACCATCAAGTCAAGTCACCTTTAGTTATAGAGCACTTTATTCAGTACAGATTGTTTCAAGGCAGATTTACAGTGATAACAGGAAAATGATTCAGTGATGCAAACAGAATTCAAAAGCTGCAAAGCAGCTCTAAAAAAACAATAGTAAACAGTTATTATTCATTTGAAATCAGTTCAGTGTTGATTCAGTGTTGAACTGCGTAAAGCTGTTCAATTCAGCTATAAAACAGCTCTGCAGAAAACAGTGATGTCATCGTTCAGCTCAGTTCAGTTCTCATTCAATAGTGTCAGTGCAGTCAGATCATACTGTTGAATATTAAGTGTCCCCAACTAAGCAAGACAGAGGCGACGGTGGCAATGAACCGAGACTCCATCAGGTGACAGAAAGAAAAAAAAGGGGAGAAAACAGGCTCAGTTGGGAGTCCAGTCCTCCTATGGATAATCTTAGACAACTTGGATAATTAGAACCTGCTTATGCGGTTCTTTTTGAGCCGGTTCTTTGGTTCAATTACCTGGACATGCTTATTGGCGCGAGGATTCTGCACAAGGTCCAGTACTGAATGTCATCATCAGAGTAGACCCTAGTGTACCTGTAAACGGTGAAGGATACTTTGGGGGGTATAAAATAAAAGGTTGGGGGGTCTTAAAAGTACTTAAACTCTCACACTTTTGTTACTCTTATTATCTTATTTAATCTGTTCAGTAACAAAGCAATATCCTCTTAAACAATGTCACTTCCACCACATATCAAATGCAGAATTCTGTGACGGAAATGACAGTTGTGGAAATGACATTTCCAACATTTTTGGAGTAAAATCTTAAACTTCTGTTAAGCTACGGCACATTTTATAGCTACTATTTTATTTAAATACACAATTATAATACTACTTTCACTTTTTGGATAATTTGACAAAATTACGTTTTGATTTAAAAGGACATATAACAATACTCTGTTAAACAAATTCTTCAATTTCTACACATATCACATCTCAAATTGCATCTCAAGCTCTCTACTGACACTGCTATATCATTGATAAACAAGTCACCTTTAACTTGAATTTATATTTTTGATCTTTATTTTAAAAGGAGAGTCAAAAAAGAGACAATTGGATAAAAGGGATGGGGATGGAACTGGGAAAAGATGACGAGTTGGGACTCAAACTCGAGTTGCCCGAAGTGCTGTTGTTCCTATGTCTCTGACTCACTTCATAACTTGCAGAACTGTTGGTTGTGATGTAAATTATACCACAGTCACTTCTGTTATTATTCATCATTGTTTTATGAATGTTTGTTTGAAAAGTCTTCACGTTTGGCTAACTGTGGTCTTGGTGGCAGGCTACAATTTGTTCTGCGCAAGACAAACAGTTTGCTTGCCGAAAATAACCTAGGCTATATGCAGTGCTGGCTTGTAACTGATTACATGTAATCTGGATTATGTAGTCAGATTCCCAAAATTAAAGTCCCCCTGTGGTGAAAATCAAGCTTTTAATGTTGTTTATATTTCTATGTTGTGTTTTTAATATGCTTTAGGACAAACCATGTGCAAAGTCAACATCATTGCTGAGTATTTTCTCTTTAAAACTGCGGTGAACCAAAGACAGTCTCAAAAACACGGTTTGAAATCGCTGGTGTTTCTGACATCACAAACTGCCTTGTAACCAATCAGATCAACGTGTGATCATCAGTGAGTGGATCTCTGAGCTGGCGTGAGTGGGTGGAGGCGGGGCTAATTTGCATATTCATAGAACCGCGTATACTAAATGAGTCAAGGTGTAGAGTAACATTTAAGATATTGTAAGGCATGAAGAATTTTCTTTCAAATATATATTTTTTTAAATATGTCATTTTGGTGATCAAAGATTAGATTTAAGGGATACAATTATTGACTATAGGGGGACTTAATTAGATTATGTTCAATTTTTAAATACTCATAATTAGACCACAGTTACTTTCCCACTGATTGCATGATTACCTGTTATTCTTAAAATGGCAGTTAATTATTCATAATTCATTGATTCTACTTCTTTGATGTATTTACATTTTTCCTGCTTTACTGCTTATATATATTCAAAAGCTCTTGCAGGTTTGTGAAATCACACAGACCAGTCATTAGTCATGTGACTATCACTGAAAACTGAGACCCACAGCATTTGATCACTGGATTTACAGAAATCATTTCAACTTTAACAAATTTTTTCTTCACATTGCAACATTGCAAATCTAATCAACTCCAAATTAATTGTTATTCAAATTGTTGCCCAGTGATTCATTTAACCATGTATTACTGTCTCTGGAAGGTTTTAGTCTTTCAAACACATTCAAATGTACAAATTCATGTAATTTCATATTTACATGCAATGCAGGGATTCCTCAACTTTTTTGTCAGCTGAACCTCTTTGCCCTTCTTGAAGCCAGTCCTTAGATTTTATATGTTCATAAATTAGGTCAATAATAAAATCAAGTCAATAATAATAATAAATAATACGTTTATTAAATAAAAGTTCACAGTTCTCTGATGTCGGTTAATGGTAACATGACATGCAGGTAAACAAATATTTTGGTATCTTTTTTAGTAAATGTTTTATTAGATTTTCTTTCTTTTAAATTTTAATGATTTTATTTGCTTAACAGCTTTTCATTAAACTCACAAATTCCCCACAGTTCCATCATGAACCCCAGTCTGGGAAACCCTGATGTAATGTAATATTTAAAGGGGTCCTTGATTGTGATTACATTTTTTAAACTTTAGTAAGTGTGTAATATTGAGCATAAACAATATCTGCAAAGTTACGACGCTCAAAGTTCAATGCAAAGGGGGATATTTTCTTTGAAAGAAATCGCTTTTTAAGGACTACAATAAACGGCTGGTAGGGACTAAAACGAGTTTCTTCCCGGGTTGATGACATCATGAATCCTAAAGTTTACATAAACCCTGCCCCGGGAACACACAACAAAGGGGGTGAGTTGTTGTCGCTGTTTTTTACACCCCGGAAAAAGTTTGTCCTAAGGCTGACGAACTAAGAGAGGTTAAAATTTATTTTTAACACTGTTCCTGAACATTATAACCTCAATGTTTGTCTGTGCGCTTTACGGAGAACAACTTCCAAAATAGAGTACAATGCAGGCTATACACACAAAATCTTCTCCTGAAAACGTAGCCATTCCAATTTTGTCGGGACAATCTGTTGTTTATGGATCATAACTTGTATGTCTTATCATTTGTAGTTGTGTTTTCTATTTACAGTTGATACTGTTAATGCATAGCTAACAATGATAGCTATGATGTAAAAGAAGCTTTGCCTCCGCTAGCCTGCTTACTAACATTACAGTACTGATGCAGTGTTTACTTTACCTTTTGTAAGCTCTTGCTTTTGTAAGGCGGTTCAACTCCCCTTAGGAAAATTATCTATGATTTTGTGATCGATTACTGTTTGTATTACCATAGTTTTCCAACAAATGTGATTAAATGGTGGATAACATTGTATCCATAAGAAAATTACAAAAAAACATATCACTCTGAAACGTCCTTTGAAATCTGTTCTGCACAGTCCTCTTGTTCGTTAACATTGTCAGGGTCTGAATCGGGCTCGAAATAGTTTGAAATTGACTCCATCGTTACTACTTACATCCAGAGGTGTAAAGTCCAGGGGTCAGAAAGTAAAAGTCCTGCCATATGTTTATTCCACCCATGAACTAACTCAGCAAGCTGATTTCACTAATTAATTCTCCTGGCTGAAAAACTGTGCTAATTAGCAAATCCAGGTGATTAGAACAAAATACTGAGGAGGACTTTTACTTTCTGAACCTGGACTTTACACCTCTGCTTACATCTGAGTAGCTTGCGGTTATGAAGGGACGGAACATTTCCCAAACACGCTGCTAATCACAACACTCTGGGCCAGCTAACCAATCACAGCACATTTCATATTTCGGAAGCAGGGGCTTCATTAAAAATGATGCGTTCAACCGGACTGGGGAGAGATGAGCTGTAATAATGTAAAATATGTGAAAAATAATGCATTTTTTAAACAATCAAGCATGAAAACATGTTCTAGTACACCCCAAAAACAAAATCAAGACTTCGTAAAAAAGGGCATAATAGGACCCCTTTAATGCACTTCATGTTGTTGAATAACAAAGAATGGAATATATTTTCTTTCTCTTTGTATTTTTAGATCACTATGGTACAAGATTATCCTATTCAAATCAATAATAAATGAGTTGAGTCATAAGTAATCTAAAAAGTAATCAAAAGGTAGTCTGAATACATTACCTAAAATGAGTAATCTAGATTACATTACTCACTACAACTGTTGTCATGTAATTTGGAATATGTTACTGGCTAAAATTTTTAAGTAAGCTACCCAGCACTGCCTGTATGCAATCCTGTAGAAAGTCACCGCCCCTGAAAAGTCTCTGAGTAATTCACACGCTGCTAAATCTTGACAAAATAATATGGGGTCAAAGGTTATGGTCATAGGCGCTGGGTACCATACTAGTTTTAATGATGTGTAAGGGGCCACAAGGTACAACAATATGATCAAATTAGGAAATTCAGGTAATTTCTCAGGTCATGATTAAGAAAACATCTGTCAATCTGTCACGGTGTGGGTTTTGTGTCTTGTTCCTTGTTCTTGTCTGTCATGTGATTCCCTGCTTGTCATGTGATCCTGCCAGGTGTCTTGTCCCATGTTCAGCTGTTCCCCGTTATGTTGATTAGTCTTCCCAGGTGTTTCAGTTTAACCACGCCACCTTGTTATCTTGTTTAGCTTGTGTTCCCTTGTATTTAAGCCCTGTGTTTTAGTTCAGTCCTTGTGAGTTCTTGATGTTGTAATGTTTGCTGTTGTCTCCTTGTTCCCGTCCTGAGTTCCCGGTTCCTGTTCTGAGTGTTCTGTCGTGTACCCTGGATTACCTGTTTGTTTGTTTATTAAAGTGCTTGCGATTGGATTCACTCTCCGCTTCATTCCTGCCTGCATCGTTACACAATCATCTTTATCTCAGATATTTCTATAACAGAACAAACTGAGACAATTCTACGTATAGAGCTTTAAATTAAAGCTGATAGCATGGCTCAGATCATTGGTACATTGGCTGGTGCGTTTTTTCGAAGGACCAACATCTGAGAAGCAGGAGAATGTCTGGGAAAAATAACAGAGTAATTGTGATTTTTTTATTTCTCAAAACTTAATGACTTTCAGAACTAGATTGTGCTTGTTTTTCATCCTAGCCGTGTAGCTGACCTGAGGGAGCACAAAAAAAGCGTAACACGTCAATAACAAACGCAAAAGAGTGCAATCAGCTGCCCCAGAGACGTGGCAAATGCCAAACCGGCTTTATGTTTCCTTGATTATAATCTAGACGCTGAATTATGACAAATACAGATTGCCTTAATAGAAAAGCCATTCGGTGTGTTTTTCTTTCTGCCTTGTTTTCAAGAAATGCTGTTAAAGAGATGGGCTAACTTGTCACATTATGTGTATTGAGCTCTACACGGAGGTCCAGCTTGCTTCAATTAAAAGTCATAAGCGGCTGGTTTTGATCGAGATCCTTGGCAAAGCCAAGGTGATTCCTTTCGTAATGAAAAACAACAGAGGCCTTACACTCTAAACACTGTTAAAGAATAATAGCCCCTCTTGAGGGAAAGTAGCTAGCTCTCACACCACTTCCTCAGGAGTTTTCTTCCTTTTAGATTATATTGCAAACAAATCGGATACATGGATGGAATGAATAAAGGTTGTGTGGCGGAAGAAAAAAGAAACAGCTGTTGGGGTCTGGGAGCAAGATGTCGTTTGTGATGTTGGTCAGGGGAGATTGCTGGGTCTTTGGAGGGTTTCCCTATGAACAACTGTATGATTAACAAAAGAGAAACAAAGACTTATGAGGTCACCTCACAGGGAAACAAATTTTGAAGAAAAAAAGCGTGGTGGAGGAAAATACACTATAACTTTGAGAACTTAAAGCTTCCTCCCGAGTCCAAAAAGAGCATCTAATAGGCTGCCAAAACCACTTGTTTTGAACTTCTGCAGTGTCTTGACGTCATAGAGATACATCAATGACCATCCATGTTTACACAACAATTACCGTCTATTGCATGATTAGAAACGTGGTCACAGTGAGGTAATATCATTATAAATATATCCTTGGATCCATCGGCACAAGAGTCATGCAGTTATATACATATAATGGAAAGGAATGATGTTTAATCAATCATTTTTAATTAGCACTGATGCATTAAATTGATCATTAAAGACATTTATAATGATACAGAAGATTTCTATTTCAAATAAATCCTGTTCTTTTGAACTTCCAATCCATCAAAGGGGAAAAAAAAGTATTACTATATCCACAAAAATATTAAGCAGCACAACTGTTTTCAACATTGATATTAATAAGAAATGTTTCTTGAGCAGCAAATCAGTGTCATGATGCACTTGTTATAGACTTTTATGCTAAAGTGTGTCTGTTCCCTTTGTTTCTGTGTTCTTTTCCTGTGTGCACTTCCTGTTTGCTTTGGCTGCATCCGAAATCGCATACTTCCCTACTATATAGTAAGCAAAAAACAGTATGTGACAAAAGAAGTGTGGAATGAATTCACAGTGCTCATAAAAGTGTGGGCGAAAAGTACCCGGATGACATACTACTTCCGGTGAGATTCTGAAGTGTGCATCCGATAAACACTTTACTATATCCATGAGGCCGCGGGAGAGGATTTGTGAATGACAGTGAAGAGACACAACTGACGCTGGTAGGTCACATAATAATGACAACATGGCGAATGTAGTATGTCCAGATTACATCCATACTACACACATTCATAATGTATAGAATGTACTTTTTTAGAGGTCATGAAGTAATTACCTACTCAGGAGAGTATGCGATTTTGGATGCAGCCTTTGTGTCTTGTTCGTTCCCATAGTAACCCTTGTTTGTTACCATGGCCACTCATTGCCTACACCTGTCCCTCATTAGCCCCTTGGTTTCCTTGTTTATTTAAACCCATGTGTTTCGGTTGTTTTTGCTGGTCGTTGATCCTGTATATGTGTTCCAAGATGTTGTTCTCCTGACCTCTTTTTGTGTGGATTATGTTCCTGATTCACTCATGTGGATTGTACTCTTGTTCCAGGATTGGATTATCTATGTTTGTGTTTTTTCAAATAAATTTGAGCTTGCATTTGGATTCTCGCTCCTTCTCGTCCCTGCTCACACATTACAATCAGAATAATTTCTGGAGGATCATGTGACACTGAAGGCTGGAGTAATGATCCTGAAATTCAACTTTGCATCACAGGAATACATTTATGTATCTAGAATGTTTTAAAATATATTTATTTAGATAGAAATATCTCTGTTTTTTGTTTTTGTTTTGTTTTTTACAGATTTTCTGAATTAGTACATACTCTTTGTGTAGATACGGTATACAGAGTGTCTATTCACACTCAGTGCAAATAGCCCGCCTTATTGGCAGAGGCTATTTACACTAACTCCGCCCACTGACATCTGGTTGGGCCAGACAAAATTACGGAAGACGCTATATAGTGTCAACAATAGCAATAGTGTAGAGGTAAGGCAGAGTTTTGACGCAAATCGCAAATCGAGTTCGAATCAGCCTTTTGCCGAACTCGCTTTAATCCCTTTCCCATCTCGTCAAAACGCAAAGGCATTTATTATATAAATGAAGAAAATATTCGAAAAGTGGAAATAAAGTGTTTATCGGTTAGGTCTAGGTTCTAGGGTCTAGGTCTAGGGAGGACTTTATTGTCCCAAGGCGGCATCCATTTGAAATTTTTTATAAATATAATAATTTAAACTCTATGTTATTATCGCGTACCGTTTAATGTACAACACTGAGGTGCAAATAGTATCTGTCACTATTTATAATATAAATAGAATTACTACACTTATTGCAAAGAAAATACTGCTATTTTTACATAGTGTAAAATATAACCTATTGTAAATAGCATTAACCGTCTAAATAGCAGCTATCTCTAAGAAAATATGATATTTGCACTTAATGTAAATAGCAGCTATTATATATATATATATATGAAGACTTCAGATGCAAAAGCCTCTAAGTCCATCTTAAGTACCTACCAATAAGTACTTAATATCTACCCAAGTCTGAATGGGCTGAGGCTGGGATTTAGTGAGTTTGAAGTGAAAGTATTTGATGAGTGTATACTATGTGTGGAGAGCATTCACTCAATATTATTATCTCATTTTTGACAAAGGTTGATTTTAGAGGCTTTGCATTGGAGGTCTTCATATATATATATATATATATATACAAAGAGCCACTCTGAATTCAGTCATTGTTTCAAACAGGTTTCTTGTTAGCAATTGGTCTAATACTAAATATTGTGCCATTGGTGTAACTGATGTTGCCTTGTCTGGTCAAGCTGTTCAACAAAACTTTAAGTAATAATAATAAAACAAATGTATGATATGCACCCTTTGCATGAAAATAATAACCTTGCCATTGCATAAGAGCCTTCATTTTTTAATTTCACAGGCAATTCTCAGGAGGTCAACACATCTCATTTTGCGAGCGTGTCAAACTCCAGAGTTCAAATTCCAGATCAACCATAAACCTCATCTGAATCCACATTAAAATGTTACGCACATTTAAAGCAATTGAGTTATTCCACCAAACCATGAGGCATTCGAGAGGAAACACTCTGACAGCTTTTATAATAGCATTTCTACATCTGCAAAAGATTTGAAGGGGGTGTGACCAGGATTTCCACTTAACTACAGTGAGGAGCATACCAGCACAGCACTCAATTATCTCTGACAAATTCCAGTGATTCATTGTCTTATCAGGGAAATTACGGCAATTGCCTATCTGTCTCCTCTTTTCAAAGAATGGCCAATCTGCAGGAGACTGAGCTTAGGCGCACATCACAGACGCATGGACTTGGCATCCTCTCCATCGCTTTTATCTCGTAGTCTCAACCGTATCAGAGGTTGGAAGCGACTCCATAAACAGAGCTAGGGAGGGATAAAGGGTTTGTTCATCTGTGTCCTCAGCCAAACGCAAAGGCCCGTTGATGAGCCATGTGGCTTTTAGATAGACGGTTGACATCAGTTCCAAAACGCAAAGAGAGTGGGGGAAAGAGAAAACATATAAATGCCTCGTATGATTGTGAGGGACTCTGACGTTTACTCAGTGTGAGGCGTGGAAGCAATTGTGGCGGTTACCCCTGCGTGACCTGATGGGAAGGGAAAATGTAGTCAAATGAACAAGAAAAAGACGAGATATGTTATTCTATAGGTGCAAACGCTAGTTGTGATGGAAGTCCGATTCATTGCCACGAAGAGTTCAGAACAGTTCGGCGGTTCTTTTAAGTTAAGTTAACGTTTGGTCTCTGACATCATGGCATATTGCATGCTCTGACACGTTCATTTAAAGCCACATTATTTATATTTCTGTAGCTCAAACAGTGCTAGCAAATGTCAAGGTCATGTGTTTGATTCCCAGCGAATGCATGAACTGATGAGAATAAATACCTTGAATGCAATGTGAGTCACTTTTGGATAATATTTTATAATTTCATGTGCAGCTAAGGATTAGTTTACTTAAAGTAATTTAGAACAACAACATTTTTTTTTTTACCTATGTACAATAAACCATTTTGAATTCCATGTGGAACCATGATTTAGTTCTAAAAAAAAAAAAAAAAAAAAAATTTAATTAATCTAAAATAAAATTTTGAATACTTGATTCAGAATATCATTCAAAAGTAACTAAAAATGGCAAAAATTGCAAAATGGAATGTTCGCATAACCAAGAAAAAAAATAAGGTTTTAAAACATTAAAAAAACTTTAGGAGAACATTTAGAAATAATGTTTTCACAACTTAATGGCTTAGCAAGACATTCTTAGAACAGGAACATTCTTAGCAAGACATTCTTAGAACACATTTTTGTTAGCTGGGTATTTTGCAATTAAAGTGACTTATTTCTTCCCCCTCATTAAAATGATTGATTTGAAATAAGTTCTTGAATGAATCAATGATCTGAGTTAAGAGCTACTCAGAAAAATCAGTTGTTCTAAGAACGATTCAGTCCTATTCATGAACATTCCATTCACACAGGCTTTGTAAACCGCCTCAACCGCTTCATTGAAAAGATCTATCTGAAAAAAAGAAAGAAAAAACGAATCAAGCATCATTATTTGGATGGTAATTGATAAACATTCAGCATTCAACTTATCACTGTTTCAGTGTGAAATATGTTTCTCCCACCACCCAAAATTCCCAGCTGACGTATTATATTGAATTCCAGAAATATTCTCAGTAGTGAATTCTGTTGTAGAACACGCTTGTCACTACCGTTAATATCTAAACTCTAGTGTATATACTGTTATTAGCTGCCATGTCTATGTGGGTTCTTTCACAAACTTTCACACTGAGAAACAAGTACTATCGAATAGTGTTTATACTACTAATACCAGAATAAACGGGAGGAATTTGTGACCGAAACCAATTTTTTCATCAGTGACAGCTTTTGGCATGAAAAGTTGCAGATGATGCAGAGAAATAAAGAATTGATGTTCCTGGCAGAGGAAGACTTCTCAGCTCCAGGGAGCAGAATGAAAAGGTCCTCATGAAATATTAAGAACAATCTGAAATGCGGCCTGAAGCGAGTCCGAGAGAGTGAACAGGAAGTGAAAGTCATCAGAAAGTCTGTCAAGGTGTGTGTGTGCCAATGCTATTTTATATGTTGGCACAGAAGGCCCAGGGTTTAGTACTTAGCATGCAGCGAGACAACACTGTGTTACAGACTTTGCTTTTGATAATTATCCTGGCAAAAATAACACAATAACAAGAATATAAACATATAAAAACTCCACCTAATCCCGTTCAGAAACCATTTTCGTGCAAGTAGCAGCAGGCTTACTCAAGATCAAGGTACCTCTCAGTATTGCATGTCAAAATCCTGTATAATCCGCAGGCTAAGGCAGAAGTAAGGATACCTCAACAAAGTCTCTTTCAAGGCAAGTTGTAAACAAATACATTTTGATGTTTGCATCACATAACCAGCTCCATATGTTTGGTTTTGCTTTAAACTTGCTCGGTAGTTTACCTGGTACGGCATTAAGGCCCGTCCACACCAAGAACGATAACTATAAAGATACGTTCTGTTTATTCTAAGCTTGAACTTGTCTGTCACTTTAAATGCTCGAGCTCGTTACTGCAGGATGGATTCTGATTGGCTATCAAAGTTTTTATCCTTCATCAGTTGGATAAAATCGTTCTGAAGTGATTCCAACGATATAGTTTATCTGTGCCGTTATCGTTATTGCTGTGGTGTGGACTCTGCTATTCTTTAATAGTGAGAACAATATCTTTATTGTTCTCTTTATAGTTATCATCCTTGGTGTGAACGGGCCTTTACACTTGCGATGAGGAGCAGTCGGGTACGAGTCCTGTTAGGCATGACGTTAAAAGAGCTCAAAGACTTGTAGAAGCAAGCTAAAATGGCATGGGTGCTCAGCAAATGCGATTGTATCTCATGTTTGCTTTTGTTAACACTATCGGTTTAGGGTAGGGTTTAGTGTAGATGGTACATTCTTTTTAAAGTTTCCCTGTAGTCAATAATTTTATCCCTTAAAACTAATTCTGTAAAAAAAAAAAAAAAAAAATTCTTCATGCCTTTAAACAGCTCGAATGTAACCACACTCTTGCTTCATTTAGTGTATATGGTTCTATGAATATGCTAATTAGCCCCGCCTCCACTCACTCACACCAGCTCAGAGATCCACTCGCTCAACTTACTGAGGTAAATGCTACTCAATGGTATCACCCCTTTACAACGTCGGACACATTATGGTAATTAATATGATTAGCCTTTGGCTTGACTACATTATCAAACAGGTAATAATGTGTTGCTAATGTTAGACAAACCGTGTTCCCGTTCGCCATCTCAGATTCAGACAGCTGCCTTCTAACAATCAGTATCCTTTGAAACGCTCTGAACAACTCAGAACGTCAGTGGAGAAAGGCATATAGTTCATCATAGCATCGTAATATACATCATATACTGTACATAATTCACCCGCTATATTGCTAAAAGTAACCGATTTTTCACATCCACAGAAAAATATACTGGAATAACTTAGCTTCTCTTGGCTTTGTTTGTAACGTAAGAAACACCAGCGATTTCAAACCGCGTTTTTGAGACTGTCTTTGGTTCACTGCAGTTTTAAAGAGAAAATACTCAGCAATGGTGTTGACTTATGAATTTGCTCATGGTTTGTTTTTAAGCATATTAAAAACACCACATATACATATAAACAACATTAAAACTTTAAAACATGATATAGCATTAACCGTTTTAGCACCACTTACAAACAACATACCAAAATGTTGCCAGATTCACGTTCATCTTCAAATAAAGCTGAATGCGCTTTTAGTTACACTCACTGGACATTTCACTTTGAAATTGTTGTGAAACATGCAAGAGGCAATGTAATAGTTAGAATCTAGCATCTATTTTCAGACATACATACAGCTCCTGTCTAAATAAAGGGTGGAACACCAAAATCTCAAAAACTGCTTGCCAAACTCCCATTTCAATAAAATATATCAAAACAGCAATAAAATCTGACAAAATGGTATCATAAATGTTGTTGATGATAAAAACACAGAAAACTGTAAATTTCATGTTCATGGTACAGTTGCCATAACTGATCTAATTGTAAAGGTCAGAAAGGGTTAAAAATGGTGATTTAAACTAAATTATAACTGATGTAAACTAAATTATAACTGATTTATGAGTGTTATACATGTGTGGCCCCTTTAAACAGTACTTGAACTCTAATTCATACGATCTTCACACCAAATTTCCCCATCATTACATTCATTGTGTGAGGATCAATGGGCCTATATGATTGGACATGTCTCAGATCCTCAGAAGAATTTTAATAACTGCTGGCATTCTCACAGGCACCAGAACCGCCGAACAGAGGGTATGTGTTGGTACAGTATGTGGAGTGTGCATTTATTCAAATTTAAATGTGTTTTTCTGTATTCTGAGTGAATGCAAAATGATGGTTCTGAAACTTTGCAGATTTATGAATTCAGACAGCTAAGTTTTGTATATCGTTATGCTTGATGCAAAATCCAAATTGCATTTGGATGAAAGAATGTATCCAGTCAGGATGGAACGACCTTAAAGGACCAGGCACGGAATATGCCCGATTTGGTGAACTCTTCATCATGGTGCCCAGAGAGTAAAGGGTGCCAAGGCTTTCTTGTTTACAAGGTCAGAGAGCCAGTGAGGGAGAATAAAAGCTGTTTTGTCTTTAACGGCAAACAAGATTTTGTGACACCATTAACTGTGGTGTTCATTATGACAAACAAAAAGATACTCAACTAATTGCTGTTCAACCCCTCAGGGTCTATAAGTTCATCAGCAGGGTGGTGTTTCACGCATCTCCTTAAAAGTGACCACATTAACGTATTTGTTGCTTCATTATGTTCTCTTTTTTGACATTTCGATGAGTGGAATACAGAGGAGGTTGTGGTTGGATGGTTAATTGTGTCTCACATCTTGGGAATGCTAGTGGGATTGACCAAGCCCATTCCCTCGAAAGAACCATGCTACTGATCGGCACAAAGGCCAAAGGAAATGCTGTCATGATGTCAACAAAAGCTTGTGGTAAATGGTCTTCATCTTCAACAATGCAAGTACTCAACAGCACACTTAGTAGGGGACTTTTCTCTGAGGATGAGGTGCCTCCTCAAAAGAAATTTGGACATAAAAAAGAAAAGTGTATGACAAAATATAAGAGAAAACAATGTATAAATGACTATTGTTTTATGAAGTAATGTTGCCCTGCTGAAAAATCCAACATAAACCAGCATTCCACATTGGTCCAGGGGTGTGTTTATGCTGGTCTAGCTAGTGGACCAGTATGGTCATGCAAACCTGAGATGGTGTAGCTGGTCCACCAGCAGCCCTGTTTCCCATGCAGTGACCAGCAACTAGCGTCCCATGCTGGTCCCAGCATGCAACAAAAAACTTGATTTTTAAGCAGTGCATGTCTGTTTCAGATTCTCTTTTTCCATTATTTTTATTTTTTTATTTTTTTTTGCCTGGATTTCAGAAGAATAGGACGCAGGAGGAGAAAGTTCAACACTCTTCCTTGAGCAATAAAAATGAAAAAAGGAAACACAAATGTGGTCTATCTATTTTTGCTTATAAGGTCAGCAGCTTTCACATAACAGAAGGGAACAGACAGGTAAGTGGATTAATAGATGTTTATTTCAGCAGAGGGTGGAACGATAGCGGAAACCAGGCAACGGTGAGTCTATGGCAGCAGCAATTATCAGATGGCAACTTAGCTGGATGATAATGGAAGTTGTGTCTCTTTGCAGATGGTGGTTGAAGGTGGACGAGCTGGATCTGGACGAAGGAAGACAGAAGTGGTGGCTGGTGAGTATGGCTGCTGAGTATGGTTGGTGAGTAGTTGGTTGGTGCATCTTACGGTAATGTCAAGACCAGATAATGATGTGAGGGTGATGCAGGTTGATATAGGTTGATGAGTGGGTGGATCGTGGTGATTTGGTGATGATTGGTATTGTGCTGGTGTGGCTGGCTCTGTGACAGCAGCAAAGACTTTGGTTAATAAAGTGAGATTAATACATAAAGTATATTTGTGTTATTTAACAGTTAATTATTGCAGCATGCATGTTATTCTGAATTTGCATTTCACTGTTTTTATTCATTTTGAGGGATACTGAATCTGTTATATTTTTTTTTTTGTGCAAGTGAGATGAGTAAATGCATGTTTAGATCAGTCTAGAACTGCAATAAGCATTATGTTAACACAGTGCGCACACAAAAATGCCTCTGCATCCCCATTTCTCTCAACATATTGGACAGAAGGGGAAGTCAATAAATGGGAAAACAAATTAACTTGTTTTACTTATTTGAAAAAGTAACAGATATACTGTTGTAAAAATATTGTTACTTGACTAGTTACTTGAAAAAAAGTAATCTGATTACATATCTCGCATTACTTGTGATGTGTTACCCCCAACACTGGGCACACGTGATCAAAACGGTCTCCGTGGCTGAGTCCCAATTCGCCTACTTATACTACGACCTAAAAGTATGTACTTTTTTTGTGATGAAAAAGTACATACTTTTGAGTGTGTAGCAAAAGAGTATGCACGTTTGGGACATACTTCGATGACGTCATGCAACGTAAATGAGAACGTGGTTGCCTAGTTGCGCACACTGCGACTGTTAACAAAACATTTTACATTTCATTCATTCTTATATATCCAATATAATTTTATTTACTATTCCCATCTTTTTTTCCACAATACATTTACAATGTGTTTTACCAAATTGAGGAGTGAAGCAGGGCGTCGTCGTAGATCAACCAAACGCAGGTCGTTTGTGAGGCGGCTGGTTCTGACGTTCATGTGCAATGTGTGTAACGAAAGCTACTTATTTTCTGAGCTAAAATATTTAAAGTTTATAGTGTAAATGTTTAACGTATGTTATACTTAATCTTATACTTATGTAAAATACTTAAAAATACCCCGATGAAAATGAACCATGCTTTTACTATAGTAAAAGTGTAGTAACCATGTTTCTTTGGCTGGACTGATAAAGTTAACATCTGTACAGCCACAGTATTACTACAAATAAGTCAGACAGAAACATCAAAAGAAATACATAAAAAAGACACTTGCATGACACTGTAATGTTACTAGAGCCTTTTTATTTATTGTTTTGTAGCCTGCAATGAGGCGCTTAGTATCTTCATCGGACCCCACAAGATAAACACGGTACTTTTTTGGCACAACATAAACCCATTAATATTACGAGACAATAAAATATAACTTTAATTAGGGTTAAACATTTGAATTCTTACACTTAAAAACTGAGGGCGCATCTCCGCTGCTGCATCCGACTGCCATGTCTACATCACCACAAAGGTCCTCCCTCCCGCACGCAATGGGTTGTGGGCAATATTAGCCGTTAGAGTGTGCATTGATCTGCACTTCGAATTCTAACCGGAAATAGTAGACCATCCGGGTATCTTTGGAATACTCATTTCAACATACTACGATTTGGGACGTACTAATTCTAGTTTCGCATACTATTTTGGACGGATAGTATGCGAATTGGGACTCAGCACGTGTAAACAACAAAAACGCAAATCTCTGGAGATGATGACGTAATGCACATGCTTATTACGTGTTCAGTCTATAGTGTTTCATCGCCATCTAATGGCCTGGCAGCAGAATACAGGGGTTTTTATTCGTTTTCGCGGATCCGTGTGAATGGGGATCGTTTTGACAATGGTGTCGTCTGTACGTGGAAAGCTCAAAGGAAAAACTTTTCCGTATTAAGCATATCGTTGTCGTGTAAACGTACCCTTAGACTCTACCAATAATAAGACCATATCTGTTTGTAGTAATCCTGAAGACCTTGATTAGCTTGTTCAGGTATGTTTGATTAGGGTTGGCTAAACCCTGAAGGAAATTGGATCTTGGGGGCCAGAACCCCCTGTTTTATATAGTATGAATGTGTGTAGTACAAACCCAGATGTACTATACTGGCCATGTTATCGATCTTAGTGCTGCATTTGACACTATCGACCATAACATTCTTATCTGACCGTTATCAGTTTGTAGCAGTAAATGAAGAGATGTCTTATCGATCAAAGGTTCAGTATGGTGTACCACAAGGCTCAGTACTAGGACCGTTGCTGTTCACTCTGTACATGCTACCCTTGGGAGATATCATTAGGAAGCATGCCATTAGTTTTCACTGTTATACTGATGATACGCAGCTCTATATTTCTTCACACCCTGACGAAACTTACCAATTCACAAAATTAACGGAATGCATAGCTGATATAAAAAACTGGATGACTAGCAATCTCCTATAACTTAATAAAAAAAAAAAAAAAGACATTCTAATTATTGGAAAAATGAAACTTCATCACGTAATAACCTAGAAAACTGTCTAACACTTGATGGCTGCTCTGTCAAGTCCTCGTCGTTGGTTAGGAACCTGGGTGTGCTCTTTGATACCAATCTTTCATTTGAAATTCACGTGTCTAGTATCTCTAAAACCAAATTTTTTCATCTTAAAAATATATCCAAATTACGTCATATGCTCTCAATGAAAAATGTAGAACAATTAGTTCATACGTTCATGACATCAAGGCTAGATTATTGTAATGCTCTTATGGGTGGTTGCCCTGTACGCTTAATAAACAAACTACAGCTGGTCCAAAACGCAGCAGCTTGAGTTCTTACCAGAACCAGGAAGTATGACTATATTAGCCCGGTTCTGTCAACACTGCATTGGCTCCCTACTGCTGGTGGTAGATCCTTCTCCTATTTAGCACCAAAACTTTGGAACAATCTTCCTGACATTGTCCGGGAAGCAGACACACTCTGTCAGTTCAAATCTAGACTAAAAACACATCTCTTTGGCCTAGCATACACAACACATTATAGACTTCTATAATTCAATGTTAGGCTGCATAGACTAGGTCAGCCGGAACCGGGAACACTCCCCATAAATCCTGATGTACTTGTTACATCATACACATTTTTTTTTCTGTATTATACATTTTTAAGGCCAGACAAGTAGTTTATTGAGGGTTGATTTATAAAGAAGGACTACACGCCTGCGCACATATATATTCAAACGCGCATACCTTTGGACTGGTACCTTTTCGCGGGTTTGTGTTTTAGAGGTTTGCACAGAGATAACGGATAATTGTTTGCACCTTCGAACCTATTTCAGGGAGTGCGTTCTCGAGACACCAGGCACTGTTTTGTGCGGATGAGCGGCCGGAGCGTGTTAAGGGTTTTCCTGTTAGAACGGTGTTGAGTTTGCGGCCCCTAAGTTAATAACTAATGATCTTCGCAACGGAAGTGAATCAATCAATCAATCAATCAACTTACTTTAGCTGGACAATAACTTTTTCTTATAGAGCTGTTGTAAAGCCTTAACAATCTGTTACGTTAATTTCCTATTATCACTGTAAAGCTGCTTTGAAACAATCCATGTTGTTAAAAGCGCTATATAAATGAAGGTGACTTGACTTGACTTGTCCTTATCATGTGAATTACCACCATCGATTGAGTCATTTCACTGTCATTTACAAATCCTCTACCGAGGTCTCATGGGATAGTAAAGTGTCCATCAAATGCGCACTTCAATCTCACTAGAAGTAGTAGCTGATCTGGGTTCTTGTTGTCTACTGTTTAATGAATACTATGAATTCGGACATACTACTATTTCCCATATTTGTTTCTCACCTACTACATAGGGAAATAGGCAATTTCGGATGCAGCCTCAGTCATGTGTGAGCGAATAATTCAAACTGGTTTTATGAACTGAATCTACAGATTCACTGAAAATATCCAACTTCAAAATGATTTACACCTGGTCTTTTGACAATCGGATAGCTATCCAATCAGAGAAAACACATAAAGTGACCAGGTGTAAAAAACACCCTTACAGTGAAAAACTTAGATCTCGGTCAGCAAAAAATGTTGAGAAATTTATAAGGAGTTTTACAATATTTTAATATAATATTATTAGTCTTATAACTGTCAGATGTAATTATGCTAGTCTTCATGAAATCGTTAACAAATTTAGCACTTTTTATGATACCAGCAAAACTCACAATTCAGAGAGGCCCATGAGGTGAATGTGGTTTTATTAGACAAAAATGATGAGATATTAAACCAATCAGTGTTGAGTGTATAATCACTTGTTCAAGCGTAGTAAATATATTGGGGATCACCAATAAATACTAGAAAAGGGAATCACAGACATTGGAATTTTGTCCTTTGTTTAGTTTAACTTTGCCTAGCAACAAAAATTCCTAATGCAGGCCAGAGTAAACGAACAACCTTCTCAAAATGATCCCCTGCTGGTTTCTCCTTCAGTTCATATGATTTAGCCTAAGTAAGCAAACTAGGCTTACTAGTGTTGCTCCAGACAAATGAAGCACCTGTGTGGCTATGGAAGTCTGGTAAATTGAATTTTGTGTATCTGCTTTGAACTACTGTAGTTATCTAGAAAATGCATAAAAATATAACATTGAGTCTATCAACCTTTCACAGTCATCCAGTTCCCTACTGATGTCAGATTGGAGCACGATTAGTTCATATTTTCCTTCACTTTCATGGATTTAGCAATTGTGAGTTGTAATCCATGAAAAGTCTATTATATGTTTTATAGATGTACTACAAGTCACTCCATAAATAGGTCATCTGTCTGCACTGCAATGTGTCATATGCTTTTTTTCCTACTTTTATAATGACTTCTTTAATGAGTCCTACTGATCTTTCAGAAAAACACCACAAAGATTTTCCAATAAAGGCCTTTTGCCTCTGAGCATGCATGAGAGAAACAAAAGCTATTTGTCCTTGTGGGAAATGGGGAGCTCTTCCCATTACTCAAAGGATTTATTCATAGTTTTATTGGAAATTAAACCTAGTGTTCCTGACTAGTACATTCAGTGTTAGTCCAATTAAACACTTCTGCCATGTTCTTTGCTTCTCAGAAAACACAAAACAAATACTATTTCTGAAATCATTGTTGCATTATTATCTCAATGAAACACATGTACAGGCTAGACATAGTTTACAGGGTCCAAACAGTGACCCCAAAAAGTACTGGACACTTGAGACACGCTTGACACGTTAACCATGTCCATAATAAATGTGGTTGCTAAGACAGCATTTGTTTGCAATGATATTGCTTTGATATTTTACTTCTAATGCAATACAATTAGAAATATAGCTGCAAGCAGCAAGCATGGCTGCAACAACTTGAAAAACGGCAACAATAAGTAATTAAAGAAGTTTTTAGATTATTTTACTCAAAATGGCTGAAAAATCACAAATGCAATCACTGTAATATGATTACCCAATAGGTGGCGCTGTGAGGTGACAATGACACATAAAAAGTTTGGTGTCGATATGCCAGAGTGTTGCAGAGTTACAGCCTCAGAATCAGCTTGGCATCATGCCAACACATTCGTTGATGCTTTATTCAAGAACAGTGTGGTCTATCAAAAAACTTGTATGCAACATGGCAGACAGCAAGTTTGATCAAATATGGCATAATTGGTATCATTGTTCTCGGTATGACTCAAGGAATCTATAAAGATCATTTTCATTAGAATAGACTAAATTAATCAAAATCTATTCACTTTTTTTATTTTTTTATTATAAATTATGACCAGAAGGTGGTGCTGTTCTGACACTTTTTGAGAACATTAAGGGCTTATTCCTGATGACACATACTGAGTTTCGTAATGATACGCTAATGCATTAATGAAATTCAGCAATTAGTGACAATATTCAAAATGTCCGACGCCCATAAGGGGCAATATGGGAAAATTGGATATCATTCGACTCAGTATGCTGCACTGAATCAAAAGACACCAGGTTTATGATTTTTTTGGGCAAACCGTTCAGAAGTTGTATGAAAAAAAATAAATTTTTCATATCTCCTGACCAGTAGGGGGTGCTGAGCCAAAACGCTGCATGTAGACTCTAGTCATGCTTTTGATGACATGTAGTAAGACTCGCCTCAATTTATTTATTAGATTTAAAAGTGTTTGGGGGCAGTATTTAAAGAACTTGGATCATCATAAATCAGCTTATGTTTTCATAAAAATCTCAATGGCTATGTTGCACAGTTTTCATCTCCTTAAAGGTGTGTGGTCAGATTAGCTAAGTTTCAGCTAAATTTCATGGGTGAAAAATGTCCATTGACTACTGTCAGCTGTGACATAAGCTGTGACAGCAGCTGTGTATAAAAATTTACTCACTCAGAAGTCTCTTTCAAACCAAGCAGTTTTCTATTGGTCAACGAAGCAAATTCGCCTGACCAACTTGAACCCGATGCGAAATCTGCATGGGGAAATCATTTGCCCTCAGGTGAAATTCTCAATCACGTGGATTCCTATTAAAAGACTGGATTTTATCTGCAAAAAAATCGACAAACAACAGTAAATGTGACTGCACCTCAAGCCAGTTTGCATGTTTTAATGAGAAAATTACAATTAGTCAAGACAAACTGAAACTCTGAAGTTTTCTAAAGGTTATGAAGGCTTTAATTAGTTTGAATACTAAAAAATTATCTATTCATTTACAGTGAAATCTGTCAATTGACATTCCCAGAATTCTCACATTTTATTATTTTATTTCATTTTAAAGGTGCAGTAAGTGATTTCTGAAAATTGCTGTTGAATGTGGATTGGAACGAACAGCACAACACTTGTAGCCAATCAGCAGTACTCTTAAGTACTGTATGTTAATTTTTTGTTCTTCCCTGTCATTCGTTTCTCTTCTTCGCTTCATTTTTTTTGTGAAGCATCATTTTGCTCTACTTAAGCTATGATAAAGAGACACGCAAAATGCATGTTCATGGATTTTTGGGGCAGAGCAATGAAGGGAGGGGTGTATTTGGGTTCATTTCAAATATCAAATAACCATTATGTACATTAGGGTATTATATCGCATCCTTTGTTGTTAAATTAATGTTTACTGCATTATTTTAGTGTCTGTGTGTTCGATGATGGTGTTTTGTATTTGTGACACAGTGCACCATCTACAGTATATATCAGTATTTATCTTGGCTTGTGGAAAAACTACTTGTAAGGAACTTTGCTAGATACCCTGCTGAAAAACCCAGCATTGCTGGTCACCAGAAGTCAAGTCAAGTCACATTTATTTATATAGCGCTTTTTACAATACAGATTGTTTCAAAGCAGCTTTACAGAGATAACAGGAAAATAATGCAGAAGAAAATAGTATCACAGTCCAGCTTAAGTTCAGTGATGTTTCATTTTTGTTTTAAAAAAGTTATTAATTTAGTTCATTTATATATATAGCCGCTCTGGAGTAAACCATGATGTCATCATCCAGCTCAATTCAGTTCTTGTATAATAGTGTCAATGCAGGCAGATCAATATTATTGTTGAATATTAAATTAAATGTTACATTTATTGTCCCTAACTAATCAAGCCAAGCCAATGGCAACAAAGGTGGAAAAAGGCGACAGTGGCAAGGAACCAAAACTCCATCAGGAGACAGAATGGAGAAAAAACCTTGGGAGAAACCAGGCTCAGTCGGGGGCCAGTTCTCCTCTGGCCAATGAACGAACAGTGTATGATTATGATTCAGGCAGCATTATAGGTCAGGAGTCAGATTGGTTTGGAATAATCAGAATATTATCCAGTTCCATCTAGTTGAAGATCGGAGTCACGCCGGTATGGAGACGAGTTTGTTGAGGATCAGTGCCGATGGCTGTCGTGTCGATGAGGCCTTCACAGGGGAGAGTCTAGTTGACACAATCTCTGCTGACACTTCCGGGATGTGTTGTGGTCATGTCCAGGTGCAGGTCCTCCATCTGATCTGGATACGTCCTGGATCCGGCTGATTATAGTGAACCTCGGAATAAGCAGAAAGTCTAACATTAGCATAGGTGCCATTCTTCTTATGATGTAACGGGTACATCAGGTGTTATAGGAAGTGTTCCCGGTTCCGGCTGACCTATTTTATGCAGCCTAATAATCATTTAACTAATTTGAATAATAGGAATGTATAATTTTCTATGTGTATGCCAGGTTAAAGAGATGTGTTTTTAGTTTAGATTTAAACTGACAGAGTGTGTCTGCTTCCCGGACAGTGTTAGGAAGATTGTTCCAGAGTTTAAGTGCTAAATAGGAAAAGGATTTACCGCCAGCAGTCGATTTTGATATTCTAGGTATTATCAACTGGCCAGAGTTTTGAGATCGCAATAGACGTGAAGGACTATAATGCGTTAAGCGCTCGCTCAAGTACTGGGGAGCTAAACCATTTAGTACTTTGTAAGTAATCAGCAATATTTTAAAATGTAGACGATGTTTAATAGGGAATCAATGCAGTGTTGACAGAACTGGGCTAATATGGTCATACTTCCAGCTCTAGATACATACATACAAGAACTCTAGCTGCTGCGTTTTGGTCCAATCATTAGAAACTCTGTTTTTTCAGAATTAAGTAATAGGAAATTACAAGTCATCAGCTATGCATTCCGTTAATTTCTTGAATTGGCAAGTTTTGTCGGGGCGTGAAAAGGTGAGAGCTGAGTATCATCGGCATTACAGTGAAAACTAATCCCATGCTTCCTAATGATATCTCCCAAGGGTAGCATGTACAGAGTGAACAACAACGGTCCTAGTACTGAGCCTTGTGGTACTCCATACTGAACTTGTGATCGATAAGACATTTCTTAATTTACTGCTACAGAGTGATAACTGTCAGATAAGTATGAGTTAAACCATGCTAATGCAATTCCACTAATGCCAACATCATTTTCGAGTCTATTTAAAAGAATGCTGTGGTCAATGGTATCAATTGCAGCACTAAGATCAAGTAACACTAATAGAGAGATACAACCAGTGTAAATTATTGGTATGATAAGTGTAAATCATTTGTAACTCTAATGAGAGCAGTCTCAATACTATGGTACGGTCTAAATCCTGACTGGAAATCCTCGCAGATACCATTTCTTTCTAAAAAGGAACATAGTTGTGAGGATACTGCTTTTTCTAGTATCTTTGAAAAAAAGGGTGGATTTGAGATTGGCCTGTTATTGACTAATTCTCTAGGATCAAGTTGCGTTTTTTAATAAGAGGTTTAATAATAGCCAGCTTAAACGTTTTCGGTACGTATCCTAGTGACAAAGATGAATTAATGATATTAAGAAGAGGATCTATGATCTCCTGAAGCATCTCTTTCAGTAGCTTAGTCGGTATAGGGTCAAAACATACCAGAATAAGGCATTTTTTGCATGCTGGTACCAGCATGGGATCCTGGTTGCTGGTTTGCTGGTCCCCAGCATTAGAAGGAAGCAGGAGGGCTGGTGAACTAGATAAACCAGCTCAGTTTTGCCTGAGAACAGCAGGACCACCAGCTAGACCAGGAATATACCAGCTCCAGCCAGCATAACCCAGCTTGGACCAACATGTAATTCATGACAGTTTTGGCTCGTTTCCACCGAGTGGTACGGTACGGTACAGTACAGTACAGTACAGTACAATTCGGGGCGGTAAATCCTGATCCGGCTTGCGTTTCCACCGCCAACAGTACCATACTTGATAGGCGTGGTGTGGCCTATGCCGAAAAGAAGCGATCAACATCATTTTCGTGCGAAGAACAAAGCGACACAGTAAACAACAATGGATGACATACAGCAGATCTTGATCGCCTGGAATAGATCTCACAACCTGGATCAAATTTTCATAAATCTTTATAAATAAACCACAGATTTGAGCTTTAAACAACTACATTCATCGCATGAAAAACTCTTAAAACTACATTTCGTGACAATAACAGAAGTATTATATTTCAACAGTATATAAAAAAATGACGATTCTCTGTCAACCAATCAACGTTCTGCAATGAGTCTAGCTCCACCCTTTAGGTAAAGTGGTTCGGCATTTTGGTACCATTCAGAACTTTTGACAGTGGAAACAAATAATTGCGTACCGTACCACTCGGTGGAAATTAGCCAATAATGGTGGATTTTTCAGCTGGCTGGCTTGATGGATGGATGGATGGATGGATGGATGGATGAAAGAATGGATGGAAGGATGGATACTGTGCCAAAGTAAATTAACATAATAGAGAACAATATAACGCTAATGTGAAATCAGGCTAGGTAATCTTATTACTTGTTAGATGAGCGGCAGTAGAAAATTGATGTAAACAAGTCTCAACTGGTCAGGCGGAGTTTGTGTCCTGATGTCTTGTGGCACTGTTGTGGTGAACATTTGCATTTCAAGTCTTTCCCTCCATAAACAAACTCCCCCTTCCCTTCTGTACACTTGAAGTCCATCCCTCAATCCAGAGAGAGTGTGTGTGTGCTGGGATTTGGTTTGGGGGTCGGTCTGACCCGATTTTCTGGATGAACACTTTCCTTTTGAACATTGCCAAAGTGAGGATAAGGGTTCGTTTTTGGTTTAACATTGTAGTGTAAGTTAGATTAAGGTTAAGAATGGGCTAAGGATCTTAATGGTTTAGCAGAAAATGTCAGGTTATAGTTTTGCATGAAAAGGTCCCGTTTGTCAATTTCCATGTCAAAGTTGAATATATATAGGCCTATTACATGTTACAGTAACATGTTGAAGTTTAATATATGAGTTCAAACATATAACTCAAATTATGAGCAATAAAAGTGATGTTTGCCTTAGGAAGCAATGCTAATGTCTGAATGTCACGTTATTTTCAATAAATACATTTCCACCCACCTTCTCTTTTAAATGAATAATTGTCATCTCTTACTCAAGAGGAAAGATATTGCACTCATATGGAAGATCAGAGAAGATCCAAACTTATGAGTAATTAAATACGATTTATTACCCGTAGTCACGTCTGACACATAATTCAATGTGTTATTCATCATATCACTGTTGCAAAACAAGTGTCAGTATTTGTTTTTCACACACGGAATTTAACACACTTTTCACATACAGGATCATGGAGGACCTCCATTACACGAATTGACACATTGACCTCCAAACAAGTATGGGACTGCGAGGCCAAGATGAAAGGCCCCTATTTGGGCACTGAACTCATTTAACTCGCGTTGTGTATGATGTGCAGGGGGCCGCACGACCCAATATGGGGGAGAGGGTCACATGGAGTTGGGGCCTCCAACAGCTCAGGGGACTTCTGCGTGAGAGAGGACATGTATAAGACACTGCCAGCCTCCAAGTTGTGAGTAAAAGGGACCTTTTGGGTTAATCCTCATTAAAAATGGAAGCGGCTTTCATCTTAGCTAGCCAAAATGACCCACTGTGAACTTTTGTCCACTTCCTTTCAGATGCAGTTCTAGCGTATACCAGGGCAATTAGACCAACGTTACAATGGTGCTTCGTTTTAGAGGCGGGAACAAGCTGTCTCATTGGTCTGCCAAACCATCAAAATCTGACTAATGCATTTCAATAGGATGTTTAGAGACCAAAAAAACAAAAAACAAATCCAATGCATCCTAGGACAGATGCCAAAGAAATACCAGGCTTTCAGTCAGCAAACAGGAATGAAATAAGAAACTGGTCTCCTGAAAAAAAAAAAAATCTTTTTAATGACTGAATGAGTTTAATACAATAAGCTGTCGGCTACAGCAATAGGACTCGAGATGCTCAATGCCATATAAGAGTGACCACAATAACAACAAGGGAAAATCTAGTTTAACATGCATCAAGTTCTTAGAAATGTATTCATGTTGGTTTCTCAACCCGATTTCAAGGTATGTTTATATTTAACGATTCTAAAAACTGTCATGCGGTGTAACGGTTACCAGGCAGCTTATGAGCAAAATGGCGCTGGTGTTTGTGTCTAGCCGTCTGTCCTGTGTGTTGTTGTCAACAATTTTAATGTTATTTTTAATAACATTCTGTGTTTCTGTGTTGACGGCCTTTCAACGTTCCTCGGAGGAGGCCGCAGCAGGAGACGAGGGAAGCAGGCAGGTGTTGCCATTAGGGTAAAGTCCGGTCTGGATTTCTCTTCATCTGTGTTTGAGACTGTTTCTGGCCATCATGTGGCAAGGCCCTCGTTGGAGCTGCCTCATCAGTGGATTCGACCGATTGTCCCCGGCTTCCTGGACGAGCCTGTGCATCCCGTTTCTCCCCAGATTCGCGGTGGAGGAGTGAACCATGGAGTTCTCCATTTGTTAAATCAAGCTCGCCATTTGCCTAGCAAGCCTTTGCCGATCAGGATTGCATTAATTAATGTTCGATCTCTGGTCAATAAGACTTTCATTCTGCATGATTTCTTCACTGCAGAGATCTTGGATATCATATTTATAACTGAAACCTGGGTTAAAGAGGGAGACTCTAGTCCCTTTTCTGAACTTGTCCCTCATGATTGCACTTTTTACAGTTTAAGTACATTACACGCATCATCCCAGCTGATGTTTATTCTAGCTTGGAGCTACAGCGCTTTCAGATAGATCTGGTATGTCCAGTTCTATGTTATACTGTCTATCGCCCCCCTCAAATTAACAACATCTTCCTAGATACATTTGCTGATCTATTAAGAGGACTAGTTGGGTGATTTTAATATTTGTGTTTGTGTAATTTGTGTTGGCCGACTTTTTTTTTTTTTTTTTTTTTTTTTTATCTTATTGATTAATTTGATTTTGTACAGTGGGTGCAAGGGCCTACACATGGCCATGGTCATATGCTGGATTTGGTTCTTTCACATGGATTTCAAATTCCGGAAATTGAAACCAATGACATACATTTTTTAGACCATAAATCTAAACTATTTTCTCCTCTCCTCCCTGGCCGAGCTGCTAATACACCTTCCATGGTCTGTTGGAATTGTTTTTTCGCCACTCAGTAATGTGAGATTTGCTGCCCTTTACTCTATGGCTGACAGGCTATTAGCACCTCCTCTTGTTCCTGATACAAAAAAAAACGTATTAGTTGTTTTAATCAGAAAAGTTTGACTCTTCTGAATCTCATTGCTCCAAAATCTTTAAAATCTGACCTTGGCTCAATGATTCAACTCGGTTGCTCAGAAAGGCTTGCAGCAGTGCGGAGCGTAAATGGTGTAAGGACAAGCTACAGGTCTTATATGAAATGTTGAACGATTCTTAACATGTTTATCAGAAAACTGTTAAGACTGCTAAGTCTAAATATCTATCTGAGATCATTGGTGACAATCAACATAGACCTATGTATTATCCTTTTCTCTGTCATTGACTCTGTGATCAACCCCTCTGTTAATACCTTTCCTGAACCTTCTGTCTCTCTGTGTGAACAATTCTGTACATTCTTTACTAAGAAATTGTTATTTTAAGATCAAAGTTTCCCTTGGTAGACTCTGCTAATAACTCAGCTTAAGCAGTTCGGCTATATGGTGTGATTTTGAGCCCATTTCATTTCAAACCTGTAAAAAGGCATCGTTGAACATCTGAGACCAACCTATTTGTCTCAAGATACTGTTCCATCTTGATTCCTAAAATAAATGTTTGACACATTTAAGCATAATCTAATAAATATCTTAAATAAGAGTATAAGTGTAGAAATTGTTCCTGGCTGTCTAAAAAATTGCTACAGTAACTCCAGTGTTAAAGAGGCCCAATCTTGGTTCTGCTGATTTTACAAATTTTAGGTCTTTATCTAACCTTCCATTTCTTTCTAACATATTTGGAAAAATTGTACTGACCCAGTTGCAATCTCATCTGAAGTCGAATCCAAGAAATCTCACCACAGCACTGAATCTGCTCTTTTAAAAGTCTTAAATTACATTTTATTGGAAACTGACAAAGGGGAATGCCATTGCTTTGGTGCTTTTGACATGGTCGACCACAATATTTTTATTTTCTTATTGTGAGCTACAATGATTCCGGTTTAGTTGTATAGCAAAGTTCTTTGGCATAGGCCCCTTCCTTAGTCTAAATCCTGGGGGATGCATATTCAACTGATCCTACCTGAAGACGAAGGCAGGGGTGGAGCCTACCCCGATGGATGGACAGGGGCCAACCTGGTGGTGGCGGGAAGATGAAGAGGAACGTCAGCATCATCAACTGTGAAACAGAGAGTTCAGTGCGTATATACTCCAGGTATCAAGCAATGATTGGCCAGACCTATTTGTATGAATGAATGATGTCGCATTAGAATCTTCCTGGTAGAGCTTACGCTAAAAGCTCTCATTTCCAGGCTGGAGAGTTGTGTTGGACTGGAGATCACTGTTTTAAAATGGTTTTGTTTAACAAACAGAAGGTTCAATGTTTCTATTGGTCTATATATTTCTTCCTCATGTCCTATTGCATGCGGTGTACCCCAGGGATTAATTCTTGGTCCGATTCTATTTTCAGTATGTTGCCTATGGGTGCTATTTTTAAGAAATATGTGTCTTTAGTGTATTTTTAAGTGTAAATACAGTGTAATTTCATCTTTATGCTGATGACACTCAGTTACATCTTTCTTTGCAACATAGAAACAAAGAATCTTTAGGATCACTGTTAGCCTGTTTAAACGAACCACAAATATCATTAAAACGAACCTTTTGGTGCTAAATGAAAACAATACTGAAGTTAATTTACTTGGTTTAAAGTGCCCTTAATCTCGGCTATCTTTCTTGTTATATTACACCTTGTGCAAAAACCCTAGGTGTTCTTTTTGAATGCAACCTGAAATTTGAGAAGCAAATTAGTGCTGTGGTCAAATCATGTTTTTTCCATCTATGACTTTTAGAGAAAATCAAGTCTTCTTTCAGCTAGACATTTTGAGGAAATCATTCATTTACTTATCTCGACTATTGCAACTCTCTATACTATAGAGTAAGTCAGTCCTGTCTAATGCGTCTCCAGATGGTTCAAAATGCTGTTGTCAGGTTGTTGACAGGCAGACGAAAGATCAATCACATTACACCCATTCTAACTTCCCTACACTAGCTACCAATTAAAATTAGAATTGTTTTTAAAATTCAATAATTTTTTTCAAATCACTACATAATCAAGCACATTCACATCTTTCATAAGTGATCTCCACCCACAAACCAAACAGGTCCTTGAGATCTAGCAATCTTGGTATCCTCTCCATTTCCAGAACTAGGCTAACATGATATGCAGTTCTATGAAACCTGCAAGTTTGTTGGACTGTGACAAAATTAGACAAATGTTTTTCAGATATTAACATTATAGCATTTTGGTTAATTTTGTTGTTTGAGATAAACAATAATAAAGTTGCAAAACAAGTATTAAAAATCGAATTAAATAATAGATTATGCCAAACTACTTAAGAAATTATTTTCAAGACTTTAATTCCTTTGATGAGGCCTTTTTTCTTCATATCAGGAAAGTTGCATCACCCTTGACATTTTTCATCATTTATATCAGCCAAAAAAATAAATAATAATAATAATATATAAATAATAATATATAAAATAATAATAATTAATGCTGAATTTAAAATGAAAGAAATTAAAAAAAAGATGCATTAATTTACTTATTTGGCATTTTATTTGGCCTCCATACACAGATATAAACTAATAAAATAAAATAAAAACATTTTTATTAAAAACAGTTAAAAAAAAGAAATAATGTTGTAGTCAGCTTTCTCCTTATTTGCTAATGGATTCTGAGTGCTTCTTCCAGTCTGAGTGGTTTCTAGTGTTTTGAGTGGTTGCTAGGGTGTTGCTAACCCATTGTTTTCCGTCCTAAAGCAGAAAAGCCACCCTCCAGTCTCTATGATACTCTGGTCTCTAGACATAGCGTTTTATTGTCCGACGGGTAAAAATTGCAGGTCGGATCGCTTTGAAAATAGCACCCCTCTCCTCAACATGCTGCACGATTTGAGTCGTAGCTCCATGAATGAACAAAATCTGGAACCAATATCCATGAAATTTAAGCTCAGAGTCAGTGTCCTGTTATGCCTCTCTAGCAATGTGCAACAGATTGATGCAACCGCTACAATATAAACACTTGTGACTTACCCTATTATCTAACTTTGAGGCTTAAACCTTCCTTGAAGGAGGTCTGAAACCATTCATAGCTTTTGAAAAACACAGATGCTTCCAAAACACGGTTCACAAGTTTATATTGTTGCACAGAGTCAGACGGATAAACAGTTTTCAAGGGCACGTCTCCGTAATACCGGACGGATTGTTTCTGAAGCTCGCTGGGGGAAGTCAAGGCAGCAGGTCTGGGCTCGGCAGACATCCCTCTCCTCTGTTCTTTTCCTCCACCGGTTATGCGATACTTGTTTTTGGGGAGAAAAACAATGAGAGTATTTAGTCAGATGTCACGCAGAGTCTAGTTTGTCTCTTTCGCAATTCAAACCTTTGTTCATTGGGGCTTTCTCTGCCCTCCCCTGGTAGCTCAGCTTCTCTGACTCAATGTGTGTTTTCAATTACAAAGCTTCAAATCGAGTTTTTTTTCCCAACCGAAGAATCTTTCAAATCATTGCTTCCTTATACATTTGTTACCACATGAAAAACGCAGTAAGTGGGGGAGGAAAAGAAGGAGGAAGCAGCAAATGAGAGGGGGTCCCGATAAGGACGCCCGCCGCACAATGAAGCTGTTGTTTTCATCAGGTCATGTGTGGTTCTCTTAGTTTGATCTTTTATCCTTGTCTCCGGCCGTGGCCACTCGCGGCTCCCGCTGCGTACGTGAACTCTCCGAGGTATCAGAAGAGAAGTCTTTTCCAGGAGACTCTAAGAGTTCCTTTGGGCAAGGCTCAAATGGATTTTCTTTGGATACTATGCCTTTGTTGTGTTTATTGTCTGCTTCACGGTATTACCTGTGACTTGGACATCTTAGAAAACCAAATCTCCTGTAATCACGCCGAAGAGGATTTTTTTCTGGAAAACAAAAGTACTTTGCAATAAGATCTTACGGTCTTGGGAAATTCAGGAGATAAATCACAGAAGGTCCATATTTTGAATACGTCAATTTATGTCTTAGTCAAAACAAAGAAAACCTGCCTACACCTCAGTTTTCTAGGGATAATTAAGGGTTGCAGAAGTAGCAGAAATTTCATAATTTCAGCATTGCAGGTAATGAGTTTGCTTTGTTTGGGCCCTGGATCTTTATCAAGGTTTATTTTCCAACTTCGTACAGTAAGTCTGAGGTGCAGGTAATCCAAATGCCGGCTGAGCCACTGAACAGTGTAAAGAATCTTAATCCTCTTAGCCGAATTAAACATTTCAGGTTGATGATCTAGCCAATAATTTTGCACCGTGACTATAGCGCAGGGAAAAAAAACAACAACATGCCCGCATTCCCTCTGAGAACGTATGTTGGAGCCGGTCCCTTGACAATCAGCTCCATTATAATATACAAATAATCCGCCGTCCCCTGCTTGGGTGGATGTAATCTACAGAACATTTCTAACCTTCAAACTTCCACATGGGAAATTAAAATATTTCATAGAGGTAAGTAGATTAGAAAGGCCTGGTAAAAGCTATTTGCAGTAAGTCATTCAACACAGCTTTGGGGTGGGCTAACTTCCTAGAGAACAGGCTGTCCAGGTCACTGATGGGCTTAACATTTGCCCCTACACTCAACAAATGAACTGGGGACTCCAGCCGGTGGGTGAGCCAAACCCTTGACAGTTCACATAAGCACTTACCCACATGCTCAAGGCTTCTGCAATGGTCATCTAGGCCTTATAAGCACTTGGCTACTGCCACATCGAGATAAATCACACTATCAAGGAGGCGTCGTTTCCTTCTGATCAATTAGGAGGAAATCCATTAAACGAGCAATTACTCCTACAGATCCTCTTGAAGTTTTCTGGTATAAATTAATGATATAAATAGTGTCTTTCAACCCATCTGTCATTTATGTAGCCTACTTGAAGCAGATGTGAGTAATTTTGTCGATGTAATAATACTTTCTCATATCCCGGTTTTATGTTTAGAGACCGTAAGTAGGCCAATCGTAGAATATTTTCAGCGTGAGACTGCACACCCACAGTCTGATGCATATTGAGCACACATAACTGGAAAGCACTTTCACAATCTGGCAAGCTGTAATCTGATTGGCTGTCTTCCATGAGTAAGAATGCAGGGAGGTTTTTTCATCAATCTGCTTGAAAACAAGACTATGTTTCCAAGGTACTGAGGAGATGCAGTAAGCTCTTTTGAAAATGAAATAGTAACTGAGTTTTCCAAACTTTGCCAGGTTAGTGCCATCAAATCATCTTCATAATCAACACATATAGTGTTGTTACATATTTGTAATACAAAATATGTGACCAAATTATGCTAATTATAATTTAAAACGTTAGTATTCAATTAATAAAATATCTAAAAATACAAGTTAAGGCAATAAATGGTGCATTTATGTTTTTACATACAGTAAAAAAAAATATATATATACATTCCAAAGCTGAACAAAATTCTTATGGGTTTGGAATGACAGTAATTAATGACAGACTTTTCATTTTTAATATTTCATAATTTAACTAAATATATATTTTTTTTTTTTTGACTGCACTGACACTATTGGATGAAAACAAAAACTTGAACTGAACTGAGCTGGATGATGACTGCTCTCTTCGCATAGAGTTTCTTTATAATTGAATCGACTTTGTTTCATTATTGACAAAACTGGAAATAAAATTAACACTTATTGAACTGAATTGAATAAAGAATTAACTGACTTCAGCTGCATAACAACACTATTGTCTTCGGTAGAGCTGCTTTAGAGCAGAAGTTGAATTTGTCTCAGATTTGATTAAGTTTGCATCATTCTGTGAAGATGCTTTGAAGCAGTCTGTATCTTAAATAAAAGGGACTTGACTTGACTAGAAATATAGTAGTCAACATTTGAAGTGGATCAAAACCTTTCATCAAAGTTATACATGCATTTTGAACAACACCCGTTCTTGTCTTAAGACAACTTTTTGATCCACTTCAAATGTTGACTACTGTAGTTTAACTCTTTGTCAATGTTTAGCTTTATGCTAAGCTAAAATGCTATTTCAACACCCTGTTGCACCTGTTATTAGATATCCATTAGAATAGCTGTAATGTCCCAGTTCAGAGGCAGCATCCTTTGAAGGACGCAGATTTCAAAGGCTGAGTGGGACATTGAAGTGTCCATCGAATGTCACTTCAGAGTCTCGGCGGAAGTAATATGTAATTTGGGGACTCGGATAGTATGTATTTCTAAATGTACCTGATTTTTCATATCAACAGAATAAAATATACCAGGATAACCTGGCTTCTCTTGAGACTCCCTGCTTCTCAGCATAGTTAATTATATGCTAAAGCCCGCCCCCCTCGTGACAGGATTGGTTACAACAGTTTTGGGACATAGAGAACAACTGCAATTTCAAACCACGTTTTTGAGACTGTCTTTGGTTCACTGCAGGTTTAAGGAGAACATACTCAACAATGGTGTTGACTTATGGATTTGCACATTGGTTGTCTTAAAGCATATTAAAACACCACAGAGACATAAACAACATTACAAACTTGATTTTCACCACAGGGGGGTATTTAACTTCGAAATACTGAGCTTCTATGTCTGTTGTCAACTAAAACTACTGGCACAAAAAAAATGTAGCTCAACATATTTAAAGGGATAGTTCACTTTGAAATAAAATGTTGGTATGTTTTTACCAAATGATCTGAGGGCGCGGGCGGGTATAGATATATACACTAGATGTCGCCTTGGCTACGGTTTCGTTCCAATGAACTGCAATAGCCAAGGCGACATCTAGTGTATATATCTATACCCGCCCGCACCCTCAGGTCATTTGGACGTGGTTGTGTTCAAGAGGTAACAACGATATAAATACTGTTCATTTTCTCACACAAACCGCTCGTTTCGTGTCTTAGGCCATCAATGTGTACTTACGATGGGGAATTGTTTAATTTGGACGATGTGGAATTGTTTTAATTTGGACTCTGTGCATGCTCTTTGAGGTGGTGACCATAGACCTGCATTATTTGACTGACAGACAAGAACGGTTTGACCTAAAAATATCAAAATTGAAACTACTGCGGAAAAAAAGACACCTACATCTTGGATGCCCTTGAGGTAAGCTAAAACATACCAAAATTTTATTTCAAAGTGAACTATCCCTTTAAGACACTACTGGTCCGTTCCTGACATAGCGCAGCTTTCACAGATATAAACCAGAGTCAGGATGTTGACTGGATGATTCACTAAAAACCACACAAGACTGTCTATCCACTCCTGACCAAGACACGCACAGACAAAAATGGGCACTAATGTTGTTGTCGTTCAGCTGTGAGAGATGCGCTTGTAGTTGCTTTTGCAATGTCTTTGGGTTGGCAAAGCCAGACTACGATAAAGGAGGCCAGTTCTACCTGGAAGAACACTCAACTTTCCCCCATCCGTGTCACGTCTGGTCTGACCAATGTGGCAAAACCACAAAAAATATCAAATGCCACATAAAACGGAAACATTTGTCTTTCTACTCATTGTTAACTGCATGTTGTCACACTCATTGTCTGTTTTCCCATAAGCCAGTGCACTCCCACAGTCTGAAATGATTCATTGGACTCCATGCAAATGTTCACAGCTTCTTAAAAGGTGAGTGTAATTGAGATCTGACAATCCTCATTGGCTGTAAGGGCCTTTAATGCCATCCAGAGACAAAACGAGTCATGGCTGAAGTCCCACAAGGAATATTTCGTTCAGAAATTATCCAATACTCATAGCTTCCCTGGTTCTTACGCACATTGGTCACACTACATTAACACATTACATGAATTTGTCTCTTTTGTACAATCACTCTTTATATATCTTACATTTACTGGAAATGTTTTTGGTGAGTCCTAATCCAACATTTGGGTCCACTTAGGGAAAAATGATATGTGGCCAGATGCAACAAGATTAAAGACGTCTATGAGAAATAAACACAACAAAACTTCAGAGTAAAGATCGCACTTGTAAAGGAGGGACAAAGTAATTTGTTTTAAGGCTGGTTGGTAGCAAATAACAACCAAATGGTCCACAGTCATGTAATCACACAAGTGTTGAAAGATCCTTTTCGATGATTATTTCACCACTGATTAAACGAATCAGATCGACTGTTGTAAGCTGTTAGCTTACTTGGCATCATGTTTTGAATAAATAACAATCCTTTGCGATAAATCACGTACCGTTGACCGCAAAAGCATGTTCATGTCCCAGTTGAATGCACAGGAATGTGACAAACAAGATTTGAATAATTAATCATTACAGGATCAGACATACAGCTGAGCCCTCGACCATGTGCAAAGATGACATGAACAACATCGCTTAAACAGTAAGTAGAAAAACAACAGTGCAGATACACCGCCGAAGATCAAAGCCAGTTATGTAAGAAAATGTTGATGGTTCTAATGTGTGCCGTCGCAAAGCCGTGAAATGACTCCATGACGAATATAATTATAATTTATCTTAATCAGGGTTGTGCATTTAAATCCGGTTCCATTTTCAATACTGAATTTAAATTTAATTTGCAATCAGAATGCAGAATTTAAATTTAAATTTAGGTCAATTTCAGTTAGAATAAAAAAATTAAAAAAATTCAGGGAAATGTATACAAAAACATGTTTCTGTGATTATCAACGCTATTGCCAATACCTTTGTTTAATAGTTGTTGTTTTTTTACTTCAGAATAAAGAGAATAAAACAACTAATTACCAATCAAAAATAATAAATGTCTTATTTAGCTAATTCTTTATTCATGAGAAACAACAACAAAAAAATCTCTAATTTTCCTCTCTTGGCTGTTGATTTTTCTTCAAAGCTTATTTTACAGTCATTTTCATACAATTCTTAATGAAATATTTGGTATCAATATTATGTGAGGGAACTTTAACTGTATTAACCAATTAGGGAAAACCCTACATTTCCCAGAATGCTTCAATTTACTTTTCAATTTATTATAATATGCAGAAAAAAGATTAGATTGCAATATTTTTTGTGATTATATTATATTATATTATATTATATTATATTATTTTCTGAATTAGTTCTCTCCAGACTGGACTATTGTAATGCTCTCTTAGCGGGCCTTCTGGCATGTACTATCAAGCTTTTGCAACTGATCCAGAATGCAGCGAGGAGGGTGGTCTTCAACAAGCCGAAGAAAGCCCACTTCACACCTCTCTTCATCAGTTTGCACTGGCTGCCAATAGCCTCTCACATAAAGGCACTGATGTTTGCCTACAAGACAACCACTGGCTCTGCACCAATATACCTAAACTCGCTAGTTCAGACTAATGCATCCTCCAGAAGCTTGCGTTCTGCAAGTGAACGACGCCTCGTGGTGCCATCCCGAAGAGGCACGAAATCACTCTCACGGACCTTTCCTGGACTGTTCCCAGCTGGTGGAATGACATGCCTTTCTCAATTCGAGCAGCCGAGTCTTTAGCCATTTTCAAAAAATGTCTAAAGACACATCTTTTTCGTCAGCACCTGACCAATTAATACTAGCTCTTATCTTATCTTTTCTATTCTATTTGTTTTGTTTGTCTGATAAAAACTTGCTGTGTGTGCTGTGCTAGACTAACTGAGACCAGTTACAGCACTTGTATACTGTTGCCCTCTTGTTGGTCTGATTGCTTCTATTGTTCTCCTCATTTGTAAGTCGCTTTGGATAAAAGCATCTGTTAAATGATTAAATGTAAATGTAAAATTCTGAATTAGTTTTGATAACCTCACGTAGCTGCGTTTTTGTTTTACACTTTTCATTTAAATAAACATGAATGGGTGAAAGTATTTCATCAGCAAAATAACTGAAAAAAAAAAATCACCTTTAAACAGGATCAATATTTTCTTTCATTTGGTTTCCTTTAAAAATTCCATCTTAGCTTGAGCAACAGTTCTGTATGGGTCTTCCCTGAAAGAGTGACTCATGAAAAAAAAAAAAAAATAATTCAAACAACATATAACTTGCTTCTTAAAAATCTACAATGAATTATACTTTACAAAAACTGTTGAATTATGCGTTGTCAACAGATATAATTTTTATACAGCTGGGTGTGTGCACGTCATAATTGCTTCCACATTAACTGCCTGTCTATAAAATCTAGAATGTCATTGTGACTTCAAATGTCAAAATTCTCCACAAACAGAGGACTTGTATTTAATTTAACGTTTGGTCAAGGAGAAATTGTTATTTCAGCTGTTGAAAATTTGACCACAGGTCTGGACTGAAAACTAACAAAGAATGAAGATGGAAATTTATGATCCTACAAATGTTTATGTGTCCCACAATAACCAAGCAGGACATGATGACTTCTCTGAAAACAAGACACAGTCAAACATGCTTTTTTTATGGATCACATTTTAATAATAAAAGGCAAAGCAATTAGGTATGGTCAACTAAATGCAAAGCGTAAACAAGTCACAGACATGTGGCATGTGATCCATTTGCACTCGATACAAATAAACAATTACTTTACTGGCATTCTTGAGGATTTGAACATGGTTCAACAGTCTGGAGTAACCCAGATTTACTGTAAACCCATGCACCGACTGGGAAACCACACCATTTCTTTAATGTCCTCCACATTGACATTCTTTTAGGTAGAGAGGACTTCCTTAAATTCTTTATTGAATATTTTTGAATAATAAATCCTTGATGGTGTGTAGCAAGGGTCGGTGTTAGGCCCCTTTTGATTCTCGATTATGATTGTTTATCATGTGTTTTTTATTCACTGCTCCATCCGTCTCTCCCGTTGTATTCTTGCATGTCTGCATTTCTTTTTGAAAGCACATTGTACTAAAAAAAACAATTGAAGTCAGCCTTAAAGGAACAACTGATATATATCATGAAATGTTGCAATTTCAATAACTGCAGATGGTAGCACATTGCTCAATTTAGATAGCAGTGGAAAAACACTCCATTAAGACAGTTCCAATCTAGCACACACTCAGAAAACAGAAATTTTGATTTATTTTCATTTACTAGATCCCACCTTATTCTTTTACATTGATCTGTTTTGAAAAAGCATTTTAATGTTTATTTTTAATTTTTTTAGATGTGTAGTTTATTAAATCTGTCAGTTCCTTTCTAATTCATGGTTTGATTATTCTTGTGTCATGCATACATTTATATGATTTATTTTTCTTTTCTCAGCATGATAATTCAAATATATTGTGAATTATTTCTGTGCATTCCCTAAATAAATTATGCTATTTTCCCTCCTGAACGTGTTCAATGCCAAAAATAATTTCAGAGCAATTACAGTTAAATGTTAATATGTTTTCCCCCAAGCACTTATTAAAATGTAATAAGTGCTTGGGGGAAAACATATTAACATTTACAGTAAAACCAAACCTTAGCTGCTACACATGAATATCTTGAACATCAGTATCAGGGCAGAATAAATATGTAAATGTCTCGTATAGCAGCCATTCAGATTTTCATTTTCATGTTTCCCTCATTCAGTTTGAACTTGATGACTTTGTCAGTTGAAATATGTTCCTGTACACCATTCAGCTTGGTTCACCGAGTTTATGAATGACTGTGTGATGTTGGACCAATCACAGTCAAGGACAATTTGTGTTACTTTCACTGGAAGTTGATAATCAGTAGATATTGGAGGTTTGCCTTTCTGAATAAACCCATTTCACGGTATAATCAAACATCCAATAAATAATCTCTACATTTGGATAGATGCCTCATATTTAGGAAGTAAATACTTTGCACTCCATATGCAAATAATATTAATAAATATTATTTATTAATAATAATAATAATAATAATTATCATCATCATATACATAAATGTTGACTATTCACAAACAGTGCACAGCAGCATTTATTTATTAAACAATTTAAACAACCAATTGATGAAAACATGATTATAGCAATATAAGTATAATTTACAGTGGCAAAACAGCAAACAATAAAATAATTTTAATTTAATTTAACTTAAAAGCTGCAAAGTGACAAACCTAAATACCTCTATACATAACATATATTTATTTTCTTTCTTTTTGGGGGGGAAATTAACACTATTAATTTTAAAATGTATAAAATATCTGATTATTATAATGAAGAATGAAAAAAAATTAACTAATTTAAATGTACAAGAAATATTACTGACAAGAAATATACCAAATTGTATTTAATGATATTAATAATTATTTCATTATGTTTAAGAATTTAAATACATTTTACTATTAAGTAGTTTTCATTTTAAATGTATTTATTGTATTATATAGATTATTTTTTATTCTGCATTTCATATGATTTGTTTACATTTCTGCTAAACTAATTTCGATACTTTTATTAGTAGTGGAAGATATTTCAGAAGTGCTTTTGTTGTAAAGTAATTGTTAATTGTTTACAATGGATGATATATGTTTTTAGAGTGTGGATGAAATGTATAGTAATAAGAACGAGGGATACATCTAATAAATGTGTGGTTAAGTGTGAAGAACACGCAATGTGGATGACGGCACGCTGTCTACTGCTTCAAACTAGAAAGAGTATTTCATAACATCATGCAGATGTCAATGCTCCGCTGCAGTGTTTGAGTTGAGCCCTTATCTGTGCTCTTTCTCTTAAAGTTATCTCTACCGAGTTAAAATGTTACAGATCCATTCGGCTAAAACATTGACTGACCAAATGTCAGTCTCCATTAGGTCCTCTTTTATCGCCAGCAACCATGAACAGCAGTTTGAAGATTCAATGTCAATGTTAACAAATCTTTGTCAGTTTCATTGGAAATATGAGGAGTATGTAATTCACTGACATCTAAAAGTTGAATGCTGATGAGAACAGCAGACTTTCCAATCATTGAAACAAGAGCTGTCAAAATGATGTAATCATTTGTACAATCAGAAATTAATACGAGACACCTGAAGGGGTCCTGTGATATCTGAAACCAAGTTAACAGCAGATCCTTCAAGTCCTGTAGGTTGCAAGATTTAGCCTTTGTGGATCTTGTAGGTTCAGAACATCCCACAGATGCTCAATCGGATTGAGATCTGGGGAATTTGGAGGCCAGGGCAACACCTTGAACTCTTCATCATGTTCCTCAAACCATTCCTGAACAATGTGTGCAGTGTGTCAGGGTGCATTATCCTGCTAAAAGATACCACTTCCACCAGGGAACACTATTGTCATGAAGGTGTTTAGGAAGGTGACACGAGTCAAATTTACGTCCAAATGAACGGTCAGACTCAGGGTTTCCCAGCAGAACACTGCCTAGAGCATCACACTTCCTCCACCAGCTGGTCGTCGTCCCACAGTGTATCCTGGTGCCATAACTTCCCCAGGTAAATGGCGCACACACTGTCGTCCATGTGATGTAAAAGAAAACGAGACTCATCGGACCAGGCAACCTTCTGCCGCTCACGTGTCCATTGTAGTCGCTTTCAACGGTGGACAGGGGTCATCATTAGACCTTCTGTTGGCTCAGACCAGACTGGATAGCCTTTGTGCACCGATGAGCCTTTGGCGTCCAACACCCTGTCACCGGTTTTTGGTTTGTCCCTCCTCGGACCACAGTTGGTAAATTCTTCACACTGCAAACCGGGATCAACCCACAACCCATGTCTGAGATATTCTGACCCAGTCGCCTTGCCATAGTAATTTGGCCCTTGTCAAAGTCGCTCTGATTTTTATTCTTGCCTATTTCTCCTGCATCCAATACATTGATCACAAGAACTGATTGTTTGCTTACCATCTAATCTACCCAGACCTTAATATGTGGCCTTGTTAGGAAATAATCAACAATATTCGCTTCACCTGTGACTGGTCAGCATGTTTTGGCTCATCACATCATTACTTGCACCATCTCGATATACAGAAATGTGCAACCTCAATCATTATTTTCAAAGAGATTTCAAAAATATTTTCCAAGTAAACTGAAATTAGAAATTTTGGGTGGGTTATTCCATTTCACATTTGAAAACGTGAACAAAGCTTGACATGTCATACAAAAAATAAACTAATTAATTAATAAACAGACACAATCATAAGGGTCTAAAAGAATCCTCTCAGCTTTTAATTTTATTGTATTTTATGTTTTGTCACATGATAACGTTGATTACTCAACATAACCTCAGTTCCCTGAGATAACAGGGACGAGCATTATGGGGGGAATCTCCTGTTTTCTCAGAATTCTGAAGCCTGATTGGTTCACGTCTATAAATTTCACAGACAAATGACATTTCAGCCCTCCAAAGCGGGCGGGCTCAGCTACCTATAAACTGTGCAGAAATGCCCCCTTGTCAGATCTTTCAACTGAGGCATTGCAGTAGCACAGCAAGCTACACAATATAAAGGCATCCTGTGGTCCAATCGGACTAAGACACGATGGCCCCTGAGTACAGAGCGGAACTCTTTGAAGGCCAGCACTAACCGCCATCATTTCTAGGTGGTTGACATGCCAATTTCGTCCCATAAGCCAAAGGCTATCTTGCTGTCGCACAGGGCACCCAGGCCCGTCTTGGAGGCGTCTGTGACGACCACTTTCCTCATGGAAACTGAGCCCAGTCTTACCCCGTTCTGGTAGAAGCAGGGAGATCTCCAAGGTGCCAGAGCTCTGAGTATATCGGCCTGCGCGGCACTCATTGGGTGGGACGAGATCTTTCAACCAGTGCTGGAGTGGTCGCATGTGGAGCAGGCCCAGCGTTATGACTGAGGAGGCTGCTGTCATGAGGCCTGTTGTCTCTTGAGGGGATGGAAAGACCCTACTTTGAACGGGGTCACCATACTCCTGACTTACAGGGCACGCTCTTGTTAGAGCCTTCATCTGACCAGAGTCGAAGACCACCCCAGAAACAAAATTCGTTGTCTGGGGAGTAGCGAGCTCTTGCCAAAATTGACCCTGAAGCCCAGCTCGTTCAGATGACTTGAAGCTGGGACTTGAAGCCAATCGTTGACATAATTGAATATACAGATTCCCATCTGCATCGTAAAAGTACGCAGAGCAAGCGAGAGTCCGAACGGAAGAACTTTATAATGGTATTTCGAACACGAATCTCAAGAAAGGTCTGTTATGTGGGGCTATCTGGATATGAAAGTAAGGGTCTTTCAGATACAGCGATACAAACCAATCCTGATCCAATCCCCGATCCCAGATACAAACCAATTTGCACGAGGATTTGTTTGATAGTTATCATTCTGAAGGGCCGCTTCATGAGGGCACGATTCAGACATCCGGAGTCGAGTGGCGAATGGATGAAGAACAACAGGCTGCATCTCACGCTGAGGCGTGGAGAACAGCGCCTGCTACTTCATTGAGAGGAGGAGAAATGCTCTTTTTGTGAAAATCTAAAATATTTATTTGGTTCGCTTTAACAGCGGGAAAGGGTTTGAGTGCGCAAAATGGCACGGTGGGCCCAAAGCCGGCAACAAACAGCATTTCCAGCACCCTGAACTGAAAAGGGGACTGGTAAACGGGGATATTTTGGGGGGAGTCCGGCTTCGGCTAGACTTAACACCTTTCTCCTCCATCCTGAGGCCTCAGGACTGCTTCTCTGCACCAGGTCTAACTCCAGCCTGGGGCTAGGCCCTTGACGCTTCGGAAAAGGGTAGCGTTTGGCTGAGTGAAAGCATGGTTTGCGGTGCCATCTTGGGACGACTGGACGCAGCAGTGGAGCTGGCTCTCTTGCACTTCCTGCACACATAGCTTGCGATGACTTCTGAGTCTCAATGTAGCATTCCGCGAATCCGTCTACCGACTGGAAACGGGGGAATCCAGGAGAGTCGTCCTGTCAGCATCCTTAATCTTGGTGAGATTGACCCATAAGTGGCGTTCCAGCACCACTAAACCAGCCATGGTATGACTGATGGCTTGGGTGGTGGTTTTAGTAGTGCGCAGGGCCAAGTCTGTTGCACTGCACAGCTCCTTAAAAGTAGCCGGGTCAGGTCCGGACTCGTTCATTTTGAGGAGAAGTTTTACAAGATTCACTTGTAAACCGCCATTGTGTGATGCATGGAGGCGACCTGTCCGTCAGCTCTGAACGCCTTTGAAGCAATCACTGACGTGATCTTGCAGGGCTTTGATGGATGACTGGCCTAAATTTTCCAGCCCAGAGCCGTTGGTGGGCAGAGATGTGCAGCGATCTCTCCTTCTACTGGGGGGAGCTAAGTGTAGCCCTTTTCGTCAGCGCCTTCTGCTGTAGAGAGAACATCTGAAGAAGAAGAGTGGACGTGCGCTGAGTACTTTGTGCGCCACGCTTTAGTGAGTTCCTGGTGGACCTCCGGGAAGAAAGGTGCTGGACACTGACCGGAAGGCTGCTGGTGGCGCCCCGGCTGCAGGAACCATTCTTCGCAAGGACTTACATTAGTTCAGTGTCTAAGTGAGACTGTTCAGTGCTTTGTGTAGTCTGCAGAGGGGTGGAGTTATCGCCGGAGTTCACCCACTCTTGACATTCAGTGGCGGCCAGACACATCGAATTCAGTTCTTCCTCAGATCCACCAAATCCGACCATGCCACTCGCACTAGATGAGGGGCGTTGATCTTCGCGCGTGAAGAACATGGGGGATTCATCATGCGGAGGAGAGAGCGAGGCTGCTGTTCAGCTTGATGGCTCCCCTTCTTCTTTCGCCTCGGCTTGTGAAGGGAAGGAGATTAGGGAGTGGCCGGCTCACTGAAGAGCGCAATGCGGCTCACTGCAGCATCGCAATGTTCAGCTTCTCGCAGTGTGGGCAGCTGGAATCCAGAAGCGCCACCTCAGCATGGGCATGGCCCAGGCAAGAGTCGCACACGTCGAGAGCAGGCAGGTGAGACCTGCACGAACCACATTTAAGGCACAACATTTGCAACAACGTCGCTGAAATTGCTCTTTTTAAAATTGCTCTTTCTGACTTGCTCTTTTAAGATCGTCGTATTGCCCAGGTGCGTCTGTTGGCTTGCAGAACGCCTGCTTCGATCAGCCCGCTGAACGATGAGGATCAGGATTTCATTTAAAACAAAAACAACAACATAAAGGTTTAAAACAACTTGAAGGTGAGTAAAATAATGACAATATAATTTTTTGGGGTGTGAACTAAAGATGAGTGTCATGTCATGCCAATGACATCAAGACAACAATACAATTATAATTTTATATTTTTTTGAGCAACCGAACACACATCTCAAACCCATTTTGCTCAGTGTCAATGGTCGCTTTGGCCAGGTGGTGTTTATAGCATAGACGCTTTTGATTCTAGAGAGCATTTGATTGGACAGAAGATGTGATGACAAAAATGTGTGATCCATTTTAGCGGAAAGTGAAGTTTTGAATGCTTACGATCTCCAAAATGCAAATTTTGTCATTGTTTTGGAACACACCAGCTTATTCATAACCTTAAAGGGTAACTAAACCCTAAACCAACTTTTTTTAGTTAATGATCTGTAAGAAAGGGGCTTTATTAGTGCTGTTCATTGATTCAAGTAGTTTTTTTGACATTTGTGTTTAAAGTGTTTTAATTTTACAAAATATGGTGTAAAAACGTCTGAGTGCTGCCCTCTTCAGGTTGAACAGTGGCTACTGCAGTTGAATTTTCCTATTGGAAGTTGTGGTACCCTCTGACGTCAGAGGGTACCAACTAACCACGCCCTTGCCTGCAGAGAGATACGTCACAGATGCACGCCCCCTCTCCACTGGGCTCTGCCTACTTTTCCAGCATTTTTCAAATATTGCCAGTGGGTGGAGTCAGGCTCTGACCAGGGGTTTAGTAACCCTTTAAAGCTGCAGTCGGCAAGTCTGGCAGATTGGGTCGATTAGCCAAAATTTTTAATGTTTACAACTCTCATGCCAGCGACCCTACCAGCGAGCACCCTCCCATCGAGGTCGTGCTCGTCAGTGCGTCACTGTGCGTGTGTACCTGATTTTCTGTGAACGCGTCCGTCTCTTCAGCATCTATCAACACCATGGACTCGGAGGTAGGCTGCGCTGGCTAATCTATCCATAGATAGCAATAACCGAGGAATTGGAAGCTTTTTAGTAGATTTTCTCTCCGCCATCACGCTTCATGCAATCTCCAGGCGAACTTCAGGCGTGGCGTGTGCATGTGATATTAACGTGCGTGAGTGAGGGGGGATCTGTGGCGTGTGCACGACCTGTGATTGACAGTCAGATCTCACACCCCCCTGCGCTGATTGGACCCGATGATCCGGGAGCGGTAGATTTTTGCAAAACAAATAACACGCTCCAGGTGGAGTTAGAAGCTCGGTTTTTTTTCTAAAACCATCTTATGTTGTTCTGTCGGATTATAGTGTCAATTTCACTGAATAAGATCAAAAAAAATATTTGCCGACGGCAGCTTTAAGGCTAACATATTCATACTAAAAGCTAAAAAACTTTGATTACAAGTTTACAGCAAGGAAAAAATGGCACAAAGGGATGTACAAATGACAATTATTCTTTGACGTAAACTGGACAGTAACACCCAGTTTTCACTGAGCAGATACAATGACTGTTTGTGCACGATCTTCTTTATGATAAAATATCAAGGCCATTTGATTTGATTTTCAAAGGGTCATCAGAAGTGGCATTCACTTCCTGTACTGTAATCTACTCAGGAGATCTCTTTATGAAGAGCATTATGCAAAGCATTTGATCCCTGTGCCTCTCTGCCCAACCTACCATATGTCAACAGGATGTTAGTCTCCCTAGGGCAATCCACGGGTGAATGAGAGCATTTTTGCCTTCTGTTCCTTTTTACTATGAATTATCTAAGAAAACTGGCCCAGACACTGGAAATTCAGAGGTGTAGACTGTATTTTGCATGCCAAAAAAAGTGTGCAACCGATGGTAGGTCTTGCCTCAGACCACAGAATGTGAATGAAAACACTGGCATGCTGGTATTTAAAGACATGCTGTGTAAACGCGGGAGCCAGACTGCCCAGGCGGGAATTTTGTGGAGACGTGTTCAGAACCACGGACAGCGCATATTAGTTTGACTGCTGAAGGATACACTAGAGCTGTCTGTCAGGAGTTTGACTGTTTCCATGGGAGTAATGCAATGGGGAAGGATTTAAACATGTTAAATAATTCAACTGTGAGAAGAGGCGAGTGGAGAGGCTTCAGTCTTAAATAAAATGATTAATTTAAACAAGTTATACATCAAAAATATACCTTTCATTAAGGCCAGATACTGCAGGTAAATATGGGACTTTTGTTATTTATTTTTTTATGTGAAGATGTTGCATTGAAACTTTACCAGTAAATTATATAAATTATTGCAACTATCTTTTTGCATCGCAAGTTTAAAAAAAAAAAAAAAAATGTTTAGATATGCTATTAAATATGTGATTATTAACATATATTTAAAATAAAAAAATCTAGATATTGAAAAGTTCATATTACATATTAACAACATATCAGAGTTACAAGTTTTTAAATAACAGATTTTGGCTATCTCCATTTTTTTCCAATTAAAAACATCAGAATAATACATACTACAGTTTTTCTCAGTCACTTTGGAACATTTTGGAGTCATTAATTTGAACAAATTGCTAATGCTTTGGTACATTGATTATGTACAATTGTCTGCTGTTTCCTACATTATCAATTGCAAAATTATATATATTATACTTGTTCTCTGTTGAATAGTCTTACCCTCCAAAATATCTAGGCATTAGTTCATTGCGTTAGTCATTAAGTGCAAAATGGTTGAACCAGTTGTCATAATTTCTCAAGCGTATTTTCTACACATTCTACAATTCAAATGTGTCTTGAATTAATGAATTGGTGAATCTTAACACCAATGAAGTGAATGTAGAGTATGAGATCAATGATCAACCAGTTCTCTAAAATTGCTCAAAGGTGCATCTCATGAACCATCAGTTGGCAAGCATATATAGACAGCACAACACTGTTACAATTTCTGACAATGGATGAACAACCAGGAAACGAACAGGGTCAACAGCCGGGAGGAAGAAGAGGAGTAAGGATGCGTGGTGGAAGTGTAGGGAGGCAAAACTGAGGAAGAGACAGAAGGACGTAGGCACATTTCCAGGCCGTATCCAGATCAACGCAGTCCTGAAGTGTCAACTAGTCTCTCCCCTGTGAAGGCCCCCTTCTCCTTACCTTTACCTCTGTACAGATAAAACGTCAAAATAGTTCTGATTCACATGGCTACTCGGAAGCTATAAATAATTCTGTATTATAAATTTTTAAGGCCAGACCAGTCATTTGTTTAGGTCAATATGTAAAGAAAGACTACAGGCCTGCGCACATATATATATATATATATATATATATATATATATATATATATATATATATATATATATATATATATATATATATATATATTCAAGCGCACATATATATTCAGTTCCGTTGTAATGATCATCAATTATTAAATTAGTTCATTTCATCTATAAAGCAGTTCTGAAAAAAATGATGTCATCATCCAGCTCAGTTCAGTTCTCATTCGAAAGAATCAGTACAGTCAGATCAATAATATTGTTGATATTAAATGTCCCCAACTAAGCAAGCCAAAGGCAACAGTGGCAAGGAACCCAAACTCCATCGGTGACAGAATGGAGAACAAACGAACAGTGTACGATTATGATTCAGGCAGCATTACAGGTCAGAATTCATATAGGGATCAGTAACATTCAAATATTCATCCAGTTCCTTTTGGTCAAAGATCAGATTCATTACGCTGGTATGGAGCCGAAGCTGGCCAAGCGGTCTGTGTGGAGGACCTGTCTGGTTCTGGTGGTCTTTGTTGAGGATCAGTGCCGATGGCTGTCATGTCGACGAGGCCTTCACAGGGATAGTCTAGTTGACATAGTCTCTGCTGACATTCAGGGCTGCGCTTTGGTCGTGTCCAGTTGCAGGTCCGCCATATGATCTGAATATGGACTGGACCCAGCTGACTACGATAACCTCGGGATAAGGATAAGACAGACAGACTAACATTAAAATAGATGCCAGTCTTCTTACGATCTAACAAGTAGATCAGGTGTTACAGGAGGTGTTACAGGAAGTTTTCCCGGTTCCGGTTGACCTAATTTATGCAGCCTAACAATCATTTAACTGATTTGAATGATAGAAATTGATAATGTGTTATGTGTATGCCAGGTGAATGAGATCTGATTTTAGTCTGAATTTAAACTGACAGTCTCTCCCAGTCTGCTTCTAGAAAAAAGCAAGGAAGACTGTTCCAGAGTTTAGGTGCTAATTAGGAAAAGGATCTATCGCCTGCAGTCGATTTTGATATTCTAGACATTATCAAGTGGCCAGTGAGATCACAATAGATGTGGGTTAAGAGAAGTTCTTCAATGTTCTGTAAACTTCATAAAAAGCAAAATTTTGAGCAAAAAAAACACGTTTGTCAAATACTACATCTAGATCGGATTCAGAACGATAATCAAAACATATCAACTATACATTCCATTAATTTTGTGAATTGGTATGTTTTGTTGAGGCGCAAAGAAATATAGAGCTGAGTATCATCAGCTTAACAGATAAAACTAACGCCATGCTAATGATACAGTATCTCCCAAGGGTAGCATGTACAGGGTGAAAAACAGCGGTCCTAGTACTGAGCCTTGTGGTACACCATACTGAACTTGTGATCGATATGACATCTCTTCATTCAAAAGAATGTTATAGTATTAAATGCAGCACTAAGATCCAGTAACATTATTAGAGAGATACAACCACAATGGGATGATAAGAGCAAATCATTTGTGACTCTAATGAGAGCTGTCTCAGTACTATGGTACGCTCTAAATCCTGACTGAAAATCCTCACAGATACCATTTCTTGCAAGAAAGCAAATGCAGCAGTGTTTAAGGCCTTTCTGTATGCAATAACACTTTCCTTGCATGAAAAGCGAAATACCTCATTTTGTTTTCTTTCAGCTATGCTCGATCAAATGAAATAAGGGCCACAACCGTGTTGTAAATCATGGCCTTACAATGGCAGAGGCGACCCAGAGGGTGCAGCTGAATGTTGGGAGAACAATCGTGTGTGTGTGTGTGTGTGTGTGTGTGTGTGTGTGTGTGTGTGTGTGTGTGTGTGTGTGTGTGTGTGTGTGTGTGTGTGTGTGTGTGTGTGTGTGTGTGTGTGTGTAAAATAGTGTGTTTTGCATAACTGAATTTTTTCCTAGATAGGACTGCAAGATTCCCTCACAGGGGTGGCAGAAGACCCACTTTCACACATCAACAGGAGGAGGCTATTTGCACTATGGTCAGACCAAACAATGCCATTGGACTTAGGGAAATACAGAGTGCCATTACAACAATGTCTTTGAAAACATCCAATCTGTTAGCATCTATCGACAGGGTGCTGACTATCAACCGTCTGTTAACTATCAACAGGGTGCTGAAAAGTCACCACACGAGCATGAAACAGCTTTACAGAGTACCATTCGAAAGGAATACCAGTATGTACAGGTAAAACATCTATGTGCATACAGTAACTACTTTAAAGCAACATTTTATAGTGATATATAAAGTACATAAAGTGTGGCCTGTACACATTTGCTATGACTGTAGAAAAGAACATGCAATATGTACAAGTTTGATGTAACTATCTTTTTTGTAATTTTTTTTAATGAAAATGCATGTTATTCATAAAATTAATTTAGTGTCTTATGGGATATAGCATATAATGGAATTGGAGTCAAGGGAACCATCTCACAACTTCATATCCGTGGATGAGGCCAGCTTCAACCTGACCAGAAGCAGAAGGTATGGTCGAAATGTCATTGGCCACAGAGCTACTGTTGATTTGCCAGGGAATATCCAACCCGATCTCACGGCAATTCGTACGTATTTTACGAGGTGGGTAATTCGTATGAATTCATACGACCTCACTCGTACGAATTTTGCTAAATCGTACATATTTTACGACTTGCCCAATTCGTATGAATTCGTACGAATAACCTACCCCTGACCCCACCCCTAAACCCTACCCATCACTGGGGTTTAGACAAATCGTACGAATTAGTACGAGTGAGGTCGTACGAATTCGTACGAATTAGCCACCTCATACTCACAAATTCATACGTATTGGTTGTGAGATAGCGTTGGAATATCACTATGTGTGCTGCTATTACAGAGCATGGTGAGCTAACTCATATTCCCCTTACAGGGCCATACAACAGACAGCAGTTCCTCACATTCTTAGAGACCCTCTACAGGGCTCACATCCCCGATGATGAGAGGGGTCCATTTCGAGATGATTTACCAAAGTATGTGGTAATTTGGGAAAATGCGAGTTTCCATCGCTCAAACACCATCAGACAATGGTTTGTGATCCGCTACAGGATGCTGATGGAATTCCTCCCATCCTATTTCCCATTCCTTAACCCAGTTGAGGAGTTATATTCAGCATGGAGGTGGAAGGTCTATGATCGCCAGACACAGGTCTCTTTCAATCAATATCCCACATACAGTAATGTGTAAATTTGTACTGTTGAAATTGATATATGCCATACAGAGGAAGTGCAGCCTTGTGCATTTCCAATAATTGGTCAGGCCATACTGTTATATTGACAACATGGCTAAACATTTTGACTATCTTGTATGTGAACAATGACACATATTCATTGACAAATACTTACTTTTGAAGTAAAGATTTTGAGTAAGTTACAGGTTTTTCACAGGTAATACTAACACCATGCTTCCTAATGCGTCCATGATACAGTATCTCCCAAGGGTAGCATGTACAGGGTGAAAAACTGCGGTCCTAGAACTGAGCCTTGCGGTACTCCATACTGAACTTGTGATCGATATGACATCTCTTCATTCACTGCTACAAATTAGTAACAGTCAGACAAGGATGATTTGATCCATGCCATAGCAATTCCAATAATGCCGACACCATTTTCTAGTCTATTCAAAAGAATGTTGTGGTCGATGGTATCAAATGCAGCACTAAGATCGCGTAAGTTAACACTAATAGAGAGATACAACCATGATCGGATTGATAAGAGCAAATCATTTGTGACTCTAATGAGAGCAGTCTCATTACTATGGTACAGTAGCCTGACGTCGTCATACTCAGATTCTAGTCAGAATGTGAGTCTGATACTGCTCCATTGAGCTTTGATTATGGGGCGTGTTTCAACCGAACCAGGAAGGAAAATGCCTCTGCACTCAATTGGATAGACCTATAACCAATCAGAGCAACGGAGTAAGTGATGTATGTTTTTCATTCATGTTTCCGATCGACAAATGCCTTGATCGTGGTTCTCTGTTCCTCTTTTAAAATGAATGCGCTGTCGATATCTTCTATAACAGACGCGATGGCGGAATCTACACATAATGTTTTATAAACAAAGTTCGAGAGGAGCACGTTCAAATAATCAATCCAATCAACTTCTCATCAAACAATGACCGTCTGGTCTACACTATCAGCATGAGAGGAAGCATATATTTATTCACTTTGTCAACTCACCTAACATTCCATGACAGTTTTCAGCATCCCTCCACTCACTCTCGGCCTGTTCTTCCACAGTCTGGAATACGGGGGGAGCACTTTGGGTTCGGGCCGAATACCGAGCCCGCCCTCTCCTCGGACAGCACGCCAAATATGCATTTATTCTATCTGACTTATTTGTAAGTGTGAACTCGTGAAATAACAATTCTCCAGCGGCAGTCATCTGTGTTGTAAACGAATTCAACCCAAGCGCTCGTTGGTGACGTGGATGATTACGTTACGTTGCTCATCTGTCCATCATCGTATAAAGCCCGCCCTGACAATTTGATTGGTCCGAACAATTTTTGTTCGGGCATAATAGCTCCTCAACTGAACGAGTCCAGACCGAACTTCCCGACCAAAAAATGTTGTGGGCGGGGCTAAGTTCGGCTGGCATCCAGGCTAATGGTAGGCTACAGTCTAAATCCTGACTGAAAATCCTCACAGATACCATTTCTTTCTAAAAAAGGAACATAGTTGTGAGGATACTGCCTTTTCTAGTAATTTTGACAGAAAAGGTAGATTCGAGATTGGTCTGTAATTAATAGAATTGTTCATCAGGAGGTCTATAGCACAATGTCTGATGCGATAATGGTTGCATGGTTATAATTTTCACTCTAATAGTATCAATCTATTTGTGATCCACTACAGGATGCTGATGGAATTCCTCCCACCCTATTTCCCATTCCATAACCCAGCTGATGAGTTATATTCAGCATGGAGGTGGAAGATCTATATCCCACATCTATATTACACATCTATATCCCAGATCTATATTACCACATACAGTAATGTGTAAATGTGTACTGTTGAAATTGATATATGCCATACTGAGGAAGTCCAGCCTTGTGCATTTTCAATAATTGGTCAGGCCATACTGTTATATTGACAACATGGCTATGCATTTTGACTATCTTGTATGTGAACAATGACACGTTCATTGACAAAATACTTGCTATTGAAGTAAAGATTTTGAGTAAGTTACTGGTTTTTACAGGTAATCCATTGTGTGGTGCTGTTTGTACGAATTGTTTTGAGAAATGCACTTACTGGTTTGCAAATGTAATGTACCAAATGAAATGTAAAATGCACAAAATGAAATGTACCAAAGCAACTGAGAAAAATTGTAAAATGTGAAAATATTGGCATGTTTTTAATGAGGGATTTTAAATGGATTTTTGACCTAAAATGTCTATATCCTTTGGGCATGAATGAGGAATTAACTCTCAATTGTTTTCTATAAATGTTGGTTGATTTCGATGTTTACAGTAACTATGCATTTCAATGTCTAATCATGTGACGTGTAGGTATTGGTTATGGTACTTTTTTGTAATATTCAATAATGGGAATGAGAATATTTATTGTCAGATTTTTTTTAATTTTCAAAGTTTTGAATAGATGATTGTTGTCAAGTCAAGTCAAGTCACCTTTATTTATAAAGCGCTTTTTACAATACAGATTGTTTCAAAGCAGCTTCACAGTGATAACAGGAAAATAATACAACAAAGTTTGTTTCTAGAAGAAAATTGCGTCATCATCAACCTTAAGTAAGGCAGATCAATAATATTGTTGAATGTTAAATGTCCCCAACTAAGCGAGCCAAAACCCAAGGCAACAGTGGCAAGGAACCAAAACTCCATCAGTGACAGAATGGAGAAAAAAACCTTGGGAGAACCCAGGCTCAGACTCGGGGCCAGTTCTCCTCTGGCCAATGAACGAACAGTGTATGATTATGATCCAGGCAACGTTACAGGCCAGAAGTCAGATTGGGTCGGAACATTCAGAATATTAGAGGACATATCAGGACATTGTGATATGTATGTATAATTATGTAGACCATTTATGTAATTATTTCTCAATGGGATAGACCAGTATATTACACTGATTACAGTAATAAGTTTGTAAATTACCTCAGGTGTATGCCTGGTATAACACATGGCACTGATGAAGGGTTGAACCCGAAAACGTTTTGCGCACCTTGCACTTTCTTGGATTTTTGCACTTCATTTGTGGCCTGTGGACAATACAATCCTGTGAGCTTTTTGGCCTATTTTCGTGTGTGGATCTTTTTTCAGATTTTTCATGTTTTAATCCAAAAACGGTATGCAAGTCAAAAATATTTATAATTGGTAATCAGTAAATGTATTGGATTAAGCTCTAAAATATACATACATAATCTTAATAACATTTATTTAAAAGCATAAGTAAATGCTTAATTTGTTTCATGGAGAAATATAAATGAATATAATATTTAGAGATGGATGGATGGATGGATGGATGGATGGATGGATGGACGGACGGACGGACGGACGGACGGACGGACGGACGGACGGACGGACGGATAGTGAGTATTGAAGAAAAAAAAGCATTCCTTGAGTGAACCTATCCGTTTCAAAGCAAGTGAGAGAGAACGGGAACAAACAGGAAAGTGTGAGGGAACACAGAGCAGAGTCCGTGCTGACATTTCACATACATCTTCCTCTGATGGGCCGTCACACCAGTCCTTAAATATTCACATCCCATCAACATTGACAGACAGGTCAAGGTGAGCCAGGACGAGCGTTTGATAAGACAGCCGCACTGAAGTCTAACCCAGTGTTTATGGGGTGGATTTCTAATTTTGAAACTGACACAAATGACCCTTGCATATAAGAAGTTCACTCAATTGTATTGAATGTGCACTTGTAGTTACTTCAAATCTTAAAAGGATTTTTTTTTTTTAACTGTACTTGGAAGATGAAAAACACACTTAAGAACACTTTTTTATATAAAAGTATATTTTAGATTACTTAAATGCTTGTCAGTACAAGATGTAGTTAAGTCCTAATTAAGTGGGTATACAAAGGACTATATAAAATTCAGGTAATCGCCATTGCACTTCCTTCGCACTCTTTTAAAAAATTTTTTTTTTTTTTTTTTATAAGGAGTGGCATGTTGCGTTAAAGCAAAATATTCCTGACGCATTAAGATTTCAGAACTTCGTAAACAACTTTTGACATTCTGCAAAACTTTCCAAAAAGCGCCCACGCTGAACTTCAGCACACTTTGATTTAAGTTAGACTAAATTAAGCCTCTAAGAGGAAGTGAAAGTGCTGGCTTATGTTTAAAGAAGGGTGGATTTCTATTGCACAACTTAGCAAAAGGACCAGGACCTTTATTTTAACTTAAATTAGTTTTATTTGAAATAAATAAAACAAATCCAAGCCCTTTATCCAAAAAGTGAACATAAACAAATCTAGTGACATTATTTTACACTCTTTCTATAAAAGCATTTTCAGGTATTTATTTAATCTTAATCAGTATGGCCTGGAAACAACTGGGGGAAAAAAGAGATTTTTATTTATTTATCATTATTTAATGAAAAGTCAAAAGCTAAAAATAGTTCAGGCCAAAAAATGTAAATTCCATCACTATTTATTCATCATTGTGTTATTCCTAAACAATATGCCTTTCTTTCTTCCACTTAACACAAGAGGTAAATCCTGGCGTAATGAAAGTGAATGAGGGCTGCGGCTTCAAAATGGCACAAAGCATCATAAAAGCATAAAAGACTCAATAATCCAGTTGAAATGATTCAGATTCAGCACAGTGGCTGTCACCTCACATCAAAAAGGTCCTGGTTTGAGAACAACTTGCATGATTCTGCTTCAGTGTTCAACACAAAAAAGAAAGTCACACAGCTTTGGAACAAACGTGAGTAAATGACGAATGAATCATCGTTTTTTTGGGTGAACTGTCACTTTAATTTAAAGTCCAAATCCAAGTCAACATCTGGCACTATTTCCAACCTTGCCCTCTTTATTGCAAGCGTTCACAGCATTTCCTTGTATGAACCTTAAATATACACAGTGGTCCATCTATATTACAGATGAGCAAAAGGCACAGACGGCTACTGTAACCTCACAGGTGGTGCTTCTCCAGATATAAGCAAAACCGCACCTGCATTAGTTTCCCAAACCTTTTACTGGCTCGGAGAGCACAATTTACTCATTTTATAAGACATTGTAGCTCTTTGTGAGCAGAAACCGGCGCTGGATTCATTACCACCGAACATCTGCACTCAATAACACGCTGACTGCTGCATGTATTATGACAGTGTTGCCCAACTGAACGGCATGTCAGCGTCCATCTTTATTAGTTCAGAAGATGCCGATGATACACGACATGTCAACGCGGAGTCAGAGCCACGCTATGGATCAAAACACAAGAGCCTCAGTGAGAGAGCAATCCACAATCCTTCTGTCTGATCACTACAATGTGAACGAGGCAACAGGAGATGTTTTCAAGACGTCTTCTGTTGACGTAAGAGCGAGCCTTAAAGCATACCGCAAATTCTTGCATCTCGCAAACCCGGGAGTGTTTACAAACACACTGCGCTAACATGTCATTTTGTTAACAGGGCCAAATAACGTCTACTACTTTGACTAACAAAGCAGGGTCTTAACAACGCATTTGAATTCTTTAGTACAGCCAAACACGACTGTTTACTTTCCCTGGAAAGAGCTATACCGCCTGTCACGTTTACAACAGAAATACGCGTGAACAATGGAGAACGGCCAAAAAGGATGCTGGGAAGTGACCCGCATTCCCTCAAGACAGTCAAAAAGAGAGACGTTTTTCCCGTTTCGCTCCTGATAAGCTCGGGTCAGGCCCCTGTGATCTGGTGTTTACACTGTGGCAAACACTCGAGCCATTTCACTCTCATTTCCCCTTTCGCTACCCTCTGGAGAGAGAGAGAAAACATTCCTTCATGTTTCCAACTCCAGCTGAGGTGGGTTCAAACTCGGGAAAAGTGATGTAATTTCTCGAAAAAAGAATGAGGCTGCTGATGTGGACGAGCATTTAACGATGCCACCTGATGGAAAAGACATGTCTCTGTCGGTAGGGTTCAGATAACCTTCAAAGGGCGAAGAAAAAAATGAGCGAGATCATCACTCACCTCGTAAATCACCCGAAAACAACACTTAAATAATACGAAAAGTATTTATAATGGCGTATAGGCCATGCAACTCAAAAACAACATAGTGTGATGGTTTTTAATGGAAACCCTACAAGGTTACATGAAACTTTAGTTCCTCTGGATAACCACAGGAACAGAGAGATTTATTACCATTCATTAACTATGGGTTGTATTTGTCCACTAAAACATGAAAGGCACAGCGTGTACTACAAAAATATTTTTGTTTTCTGTTCCTAAAGTGGAATTTAGGACACGTAGGCCAATTTTCTTAACTTTTGGATGGATTCCTGAATGTATTTGAAACAGGATTGGCGGCTAGAGACGGACATATTATCAAAAAACACACAAGACGCTCATTCACTTAGACAAATAATGTGTGGCTGACAAAAAGTTTGGGACAAATTGTTAAGTCTTGTCTCATACATTCGCCACCTGTTTTTTTTTAGCATTTAACAAATTGAATTGCACAAAAAAATATGTCCAGGTCACATTTCTATGAAAGCTTGCATTCTGCATAAAAAAAAAATATTATTTAAATTAAAAATATTATAATAAATTGACTGAAATTTGAAAAATGAAATAAATGTCACTTTGTACAATAGAAAGCCACAATTATGAGAAGGAAAATTACAATTGTGAAAAATAAAGTTGTAATTGTGTGAAATGAAGTTGTAATGGTCAGATATAAAGTCAAAATTAAGAGAAGTAACAGTTACAAGAAATAAAGTCACAATTACCTTTTTCTTCTTTACTCTGAAGTAGAAATGTGCTTACATACTGTAAATTTCACCAAAACAAATTATTTAAAAAAGGAAATTATACTTAATTATAGAAATTATATATTAATTTTTTTTTTTAATGTTGCATTGTGTCTTTATTTGCATGACAAATTCTTATGTAATGCATCTGGATGTATAATTGTCATTAGTTTGTTCAGATTCTCAGTGTACAAGTAGTGTATTAGTGAAAAATTCAATTACATTCGTTTTATTTAAATCAGCAGAAATTAATTTCAAAATCTTTTTTTTGCATTGTATTAATGATCAATTCATGATCAATCAACATTACATTTTAGCTTATCTTTATTTATTTTAGGATGAAATGTGTGTAAGTTCTTGACAGGTGTCGTGAGATTCCCCCCTAAATAAGAAGCTGTTAATAATAAAAATGTCATGTGAAGATCATCTCCTCAGAAAAGGGAGGGCTCTTATAAGCCCGGTCTAAAGAAACCAGGACCAAAGACAGGATTACTTAGTCTCTGCTCTGTTCTCAGGTTTTCAGTTCTTCTACATTTTTCCCTTTCCTCCAGCTTTTGTCTCCTTTTCAGCCGCCTGGATTGTGTGTCAGACAATGAAACAAGGAAGAAAAAAAGCGGTCAAAGGTCACTCATTTAGGAAACTCGAGTCTTCAAAGCATGCTTTCCCATTTAAAGGGACGAATGGAGATTTGGAGAGCCTACCGCAGACTTTGCCCTCTCTGAAACAGACTGACTGATGTCATAGGTCACATTCCTCTGCAGAACTGGGCCAGTGGCCTGTATGATAGCAGGTTGCTGATTCATTAGTGAGGATTGGATGGGGGAGGGGGTTGAATGGCAGAAAAGAGCCACTTTATATCATTACTTCATTATTTTCCACGGTGCAGTTTGCATTTCTTTCACTGGGCCAGGACACTTTCAATCTATCCCTTCTTTAATCTCCTCTCTTGATTTGGAGTGGCACAGAGCTGTCTTTGTTGGCTGAAATATCCAAGCCCTGGCATGCTTGCCAAGAGGCAAGACTGGCAAGGTTGTGCAATAACAGAGTGACTGAATTATGACCTCTTAACAGGGGGTAATGGGCCTTCAATTGTCAGCACAGGAGGGCAATAACGTTTTCTGTCAAGACCAGCAACAGGAAAACAAGTGGTTTTATCGCTGGAGTAATGGAGCGGAAAACTAGAATCATATCATCACTATAGGGAACTTTATCATAAAATATTTTAAAAGGTTTTTGACATCCATTACACGCCATCACATGGATTCAGTTGTATTTGTTCCGTAGAATATGAATGGGGTAAAAGCCATAGCCTTGTGCCTGACATATGGAGCAGCTGCGAACCAGGGTTGAGCCTTATCAAAAAGGTGAAAAAGGAGAGGAAAACTAGAATCATGATATCACTATAGGGAACTTTATCATAAAATATTTTAAAAGGTTTTTGACATCCATTACATGCCATCACATGGATTCAGTTGTATTTGTTCCGTAGAATATGAATGGGGTAAAAGCCATAGCCTTGTGCCTGACATATGGAGCAGCTGCGAACCAGGGTTGAGCCTTATCAAAAAGGTGAAAAGGGAGAGGTTTTAGGAAGACGACGGAAGGTTTTAGGATAATGTCCTGGCTGCTATTTTCAATACAATGAAACCGAATTGGGATGGACACTATTGAGCTTTATACCGTTCAAAGGTTTGGGGTTGGTAAGATTTTTTTATGTTTTTGAAAGGAGTCTCTTCTGCTCACCAAGGCTGCATGTATTTGATAAAAAATACAGTTAAACAGTAATATTGTGAAATGTGACTATAATTTTAAATAGCAGTTTTCTATTTAAATATATTTTAAAATACAATGTATTCTTGTAATCAAAGCTGAATTTTCAGCATCATTACTCCAGTCTTCAGTGTCACATAATCATTCAGAAATCATTCTAATATTTGATTTGCTGCTCAAGAAACAGTGATACTTTTTGGGGAAACTGTGATATTTTTTTTCAAGATTCTTTGATTATTAGAAATTTGTAAAATTCAATAAATAAATAATATTATATATATATATATATATATATATATATATATATATATATATATATATATATACACACACACACACACACACAGTATATAGTCATGTGAAAAAGATAGGACACCCTAATTGAATTCTATGGTTTGATGTATCAGAACATAAAAATGAAAAAAATCAGCTGGTCCTTGGCAGGTCTTACATTAGGTAAACACAGCCTCAGATTACACTAATAGTGTAATAATAATGTATACACAAATAGACATATTACACTGTGTCATTATTTATTTAACAAAAATTAAGCCAAAATGGAAAAGCCATGGGTGACAAAGTACACTCTTACTGCTTCCGTGGGAATTAACAGGGTAAGTAGCGTTCAGGCGCTACTAATCAAATGTCTTTGATTAACGGATCATAAGCAAGTGTGATCACCTCTATAAAAGAAGTAGTTTTGGTAGTTCACTGGTCTGGAGAATTCAGGTGTGTGTTAACACAATGCCGAGGAGGAAAGACATCAGCAATGATCTTAAAGCAGCAATTTTTGCTGCCATTAATCTGAGAATGGTTACAAGGCCATTTCCAAACAATTTGAAGTCCATTATTCTACAGTGAGGAATATTATTCACAAGTGGAAAACATTCAAAACAGTTGCCAATCTTCGCAGGAGTGGACGCCCCAGCAAATTCACCCCAAGGTCAAACTGTGCAATGCTCAGAGAAAAATCGCAAAACATCCAAGAAATACACCTCAGACTCTACAGGCCGCAGTTAGCATGATCAATGTGAAAGTTCATGACAGTGCAATTAGAAAAAGACAGGACAAGAATGACATGGAAGGGTTGCCAGGAGAAAGCTTATTCTCTCTAAAAGAACATGGCAGCACGGCTTAGGTTTGCAAAGTTGCATCTGAACAAACCTCAAGGTTTCTGGAACAATGTCCTTCGGACAGACTAGACCAAAGTGGAGATGTTTGCCCTTAATGCACAGCACCAAGTCAGTCAGAAACTAAACACCTACCAGCTGACAATCACGCTGATGGAGCGTTGATGATTTTTGGCTTGTTTTGCAGTCACAGAACCTGGGCACCTTGCAGTTATTAACTCCTCTGTAAACCAAAGTATTCTTAGGGTCAAATGTGAGGCCATCTCTCCGACAGCTAGCCTGGCTAACGTCAGACCACTTTCTCTTTGAGACGTGGTCTGGGAACCACATGTTCATTTTCTCGTATTTGAGGCGTGGCAAATGTCTATCAAATGCGCCTGTACGTAGCTCATAGCCAATCGTTTCAATTATACCAGATGACGTATGTAGAGCGACAGATATTCAACGAAGAAGACGACGGGTCAGAGATGTATGTGTACACCAGAGTCCTGCACGGGTCCGATTTTGTAAATCCGCACCCGCCCGTACCCGCAGTGCTTAAAACCGCACCCGACAGCAGCACTAATTAAAATCTGCACCCGACCCGCTTAAAATAGAACCGACACCCGACCCGCACCCGAAATAAAATCAGTTTAGACTATCACATTATAGACACACTTACAAAAAATGTTATTGCCAGGTCATAGAGAAGTTACTACGCGACAATTAACACAAGGACAACTTCAGCCGAAGCTGTCAAAAGGCCGATACATGAAGAACATGGCTAACGTTACCACAAAACTGAGTAGCCTTATAACATTTTACCAATCGAACAGTCACGGCTACAACACTATATGCCACGCAATTTCGTCTAGCCTAAATCTGACCATTTTGGGTTCAAACACGCCCTGCACACCACACATACTTAACAGTGTTAAATATGAAAAATACCGTTCGATAGAACTGCTTTGTTACCACAGTTTCTGCGTGCTTCCTCAGGGATGAAGTTCCACATTTGCGGCTATCCAACACGAAAATGTTTGCAGCAAAGCCTTTCACAATATTTTCTTCATATAACTCCAAATTTCTCCCACACACTGGACTTGATTTTTGATGACGTTTTGTCGACAACTTTACAATCTCCACTAGCTATTCTTTTCTTCAACTCCTCAGCATCCATCTCGACGACTGCAAGCAGATCGCGCGCGCGGTTATGATGCATTTTTAAAAGTGAAAGTAGCCTAGCGTTATAGATCCTGGGAGGGCGTGGCGCGTCGGCACAAATAAACTGATGTGGATTTTAAATTATTTTATCAACTTGAAATACAGGCATTTTTTGTAGATGTGTTCCTAAAAATATGCATATATTTTTACGTCTGTCATGTTGGATCCATAGATATAAACAAACTGCTTCGGTGTGTCGCATAGATGTCGTCATCGTCTTGCTGCTCCCTCCCCGTTCTGTGATTGGTTCCCTAGCTGAGGCGAAAATCTGGTCCATGGAATCCATGCTGACTAGCAGCGTGAATAAAATCGCGCTGCGCTCAAGGCAGCATGGGGGAACCCAGGCTATCCGACAGCAACAGCTTGGCCCAAATCGGTCTGAATGCAATGATAAGATGTCCTATCTGCCTGTCAACCTATGTATTTGCATACCTCAGACATCACAGGTTATCAGTGGATTCCCATTGATAGAATCACGGAGCAAGAATGGCAGACAAACAGCAGCCACCTTATACAGTTCCTCTTGTTAAATCAAGAAATGTCGAATCACAATTCAGAGAAAGAACGAAATTGACCCGTAGGCGCCACAGGCCTTCAGACCAACTGAAATCAGTTTCCTCATTTGAACTGTACGTATGTATGACTTAAAACTAAGCTACATTTGTTATGAGAAATAACACTGTGGAAACCTCAAATATTTACTTAAAGCATCTGATAACAGCTAAACACTGAGAATATGAATAATGAATCTTAGAGCTGACTTTAAATGCTGTGTTTTGCCAGTTTAATACTAGAGCAGTTTGGAGCTCATCTGCTCCACCCATGACCTTAATATGTTTCTCTTGGCACGTGTCGAATACTACATTTACGAAACAAATATAAAATGAGAATCCTCTATGCTATCCCGAGTTGTTTTCCCCTCGTTTCCTTCACATTCTTTAATTGTTGAAATCTGCGAGGGATCATGGATGATGTTCTGAATTCCAGATTTCGAAACGGTGACTGACACTGGCATTACTGGAACTTTTGGCCGCTCAGGAATGTGGAGCCGAACGTTTCGAGAAAGTGATGTGCAAAAGCAAGTCACCCTTATCCGTGCACTCCTGGAAAGGAAAACACGGAAAACTGATAGGACTCCTGAGAATGTGAGGATATTCGCTGAGTAATATGTTTTTCTTCTTGGCTACCACTGATTGTTTTCACAGAAGGGCCAACATTTTTTCAACATGCCTGATATTATTTATTTATTTTTTGGCTAACGTTAAAATGTAATGTTTTTACAGAAATAGTTGTGCATTATGGATGGATTTTACTTGTTTTGAACATAATTTGTGGGGGGCAAATTTTTTTAATGCACGAAATGATCTTTTTTCTGGCTTTGTTACTGGAATCCACGTCACAACAAAACAATATTTTCAAGACAAATTAAAGTAAGAAAAAAACACATATATACTGGCAACTACATTAACTCTTTATGAAGCTAGTCTGAAAAATTGTCCTTTGCAGCGGTTTCATTTTCATTCTAATGGGTTTTAAAGGTACAGTCTATAATGACTATAACAGAACCACTTGCACATCGGGATCTGGATTCAAGTTGTGAATTTTGACAGCCCCACCATAGGAATATATGACACCGATGCTAATTTTAAGGTTATATGTCATTGTACTACCAGTAATGACCTGTCACTTTAAGCATTTATGTATTGGTCTTTTAAATATATGACCTCATTTACACAGTGTTTAAATGTTACCTATATGTGCAGACGGGGTTGAAAACCAAGATGTGAATATTAGCACCAGATTAATTATATATATATATATATAAATACATACATATACACAGATATCAATCAGAGCCACAGGATAAAATACTGAACTGCAACCTAAACAATTTAAAAGTGAGTTGCGAATGAAAATGAGCAACCACCAATGGCCCTGATCACCATTTTCTAAAGTGCTCCATTCTACTGATCTTCAGTTCTTGTTTATTGTGAAACCATCAAATTTACATCATAAATCAAAAGATTTACAATATAAAAGTGTGTATACAGCTAAAATGTCTACAAATAGGCCCCTAACATGTGCTTAGGATATACAATAGGTTTGTGATTGGTGAATGTTTTAAGGCAATGATTTAATAAAACAAAACACTATTAACACTATTAACTATTAATTGTGATTCTGCACTGTAAATCTGAATTGCAAGGAGGTGCAGACAAGTAAGACAAATGGTGATGAATTATGCTACGCAACGTTAATTCAAATTTGTTGCAGAGTAAGAGAGTGAGTGAGTGGATGAGAGAGTGAGTGAGTGGATGATAGAGTGAGTGTGTCTGTCTGTCTGTCTGTCTGTCTGTCTGTCTGTCTGTCTGTCTGTCTGTCTGTCTGTCTGTCTGTCTGTCTGTCTGTCTGAACAGTATAAAGGATTTTTATTTCAGACAGTTTATAATGTGCTGTCTACCACTGTCTAAGTATTTAGAGAAGTAAATTAAGGAATACAAAATTGGCCAATACCCAAGCAACCTTGAGTTTAAAATGTTATGCTTTACCATTAAGGAATGCCATGGCACAAAACAACATGCTTTGCAAAAAAGAAGGAAATGACCACTGTGATTAAGTTGTCCCTTGTCCCTCAGAGTTAAACTGACTGACTGTAGCATGCTGAGACTGATGTGTAAGAATCAGCAGTTTTTGACTGTCTGGTTTTCATTCACATTTAATACCATCTACGACAGCACTGGCTGACCTACTCAAACATAAATAACACAGCGTAGGTTTGGTGGAGACGAGTAAATGTTCACTTAAGGCCCAAAATTATACGCCACATGAACTGTACACACGCACAGTCTGTCTGCTATGCAGGAAATAATACATGTTTACCTGCCCTGAAAATCCAGTCACATTTTGGATTGATTGGCTTAATAACACAACTGCCGTTGGGTACTGAAAGCTCAATGAAAACTCAAGAAGACTTTTAATATCATTAGGTGAATGTGGTTTGTGAGAAACTTTAAAGCAAAATAAAAATTCTTCATTAGTTGCGCAAAGGTTTTACAACTGTGTATGCCTCTTTATGATATGTTTGCTGGTTACACTGCAAATAAAAGATGAATAAGACTATAATTTTAAACCTTTACTTTAATAATGATAATTCATCATTCAAAGTGGAAGTTTAATACAAAGACAACACTTGTCAGGGTGCTCACTTTTAATATCTGACTATTTGTCTGTTTGTATCAAGAGGTGCTGGAAGGTTATATACTTCAGATAATAATTATTTTGATAAGGTTTGGAGTATGTAGTGCCACAAGGTTCTGTCTTAGGCCCTTTGTGGAATGCTTGTACACACTCCCCCTGGGCAATATTTTCAAGAAACATGAAATTTATTGTTATGTGGATGACAGAAGCTTTGATACCTTAAACAATGATGCTGTTTGCCCTCGATTCAAATTAATTCACATAGTTTGGTAAAGATACCTACCCTGAGTTCAACAAGCACTTGTACCTGATCCAACTTGAGCCCCATAATTGAAACAGTTCAAAAGAACTGATGCATGAAAATTATTTTAACTTCCCAACACTTAACATTTTTACGTAGTGTGCTTTTATCTGCTCTGATCCTGTCATCTTAAAGTAGTGTCGGAAGCACTCATTATGTCTTGCATTAGCTTGTTAAATTAGCCATGGCCTTACCGTAACTTTAACATTTTGATATATACAGTATAGGCTACTTGTTGAACATACACGTCCCTGTGCTATCAACACCCAAGTCATGGGTTAAATTCCCATTCACTGATAAAATGCATACATTGTACATGTAAGTATCTTTGTCTGTCAAATGCATTATGGTGATATATAAAGGGACAAATAATGACAGTACTTTGTCATTGTCAATAATGCATTTCGATACTGTTTAAGGGACATTACAATTACATTGACTTAAAAAATGGACTACTGTGATCTTGAGTTCCATTTTTAGCTCATTTTGTCAGCTGCATATAGTTGGCTCGTTAATTGCCTCTCTTGTGGTTGGCTGATGATTTCCCTATTCTAATAACGCTAATTGCTCTGGAACACATAGATACTGCACTGCCACTCATCATTAGTCACAAAGTCTTGTGTACAGCTTACAAACAGAAAAGACATTGTAATTTGTGGTGTGCAAGTGTATTGGCCGACCCTGTACAAGAGCAGTTTTGGATGCTGTCCCATCTACATTAATGGGGCATTAAAGTGAAACTGACAGTTTTCAGAGAAAGGGTTGGTACAGGGGGGAAACAAAATTTCCAAAACTGTCCAGTTAGCTAGCATCATGAGCCTGACCAATAAGCAAGTTGTTTTGATCAAGGGACACAATGGTATCAACATATCGTCTAAAAAAATGATTACCACAGTAAGAAATAACACAGGGATCAAGAGAAAGATGACATAAAAGTAAAAAAAAAAAAAAAAAAAAAAAAAAAAATAGATATCTAAACTCAGACTTCAAGAAAAAAGCCTGTAGTGACTTACAATTTAACTTTTATTTCTATTAAAGTATTAACTTTATTAGGGGGTATTTACAGCTCCAGTTGATTCGCAAGCTCAACCTCTATCTTGGGCAGCAAACCAAATCTCTTTAGCTTTATTGTACACTAGGATTATATGAGCTAGTGAATTCATAAATCATATTATTCTACTCTAGACCTAGACCTTTATTTTGTAATTAACAGCCATAATTGTACCAACTGATCATTTATTTCCGTGTTTTTTGATAAAAAATAAATAAATAAATAAATCACTGGGTCACAAAGTTTGAAATTGCAAGAGCCAAATACTGAACTTATATTTGCCTTTAATCACCACTGATGGAATTTTCCGTCATTTATGACACAACGCTTCCCCACCACTGACGGAATTTTCCAGTAATCCATGTTTTCACTGATGTACTCATCTTCTGAAAGAGTAGATCTCCAGATCAAAACACAGACGAAGAAGCAGCAGAAACAAGTAATAAAAGCTTTGCTTATGAAAGAGACGTGGTGTTGAAGACTGACAACCCAAACTGAGCTGAAAAGACTGAGCCCCAAACACCTCTGACACTTCAGAAAAGGCCAGTGAGAATTGGCGAGCGAAATTTGCATGTGCCACTCCCCCGGACATACAGGAATAAAAAGAGATAGATCCACTCATTCAGGTTTGTGCAGAGGAGCTGAGAGCATGTCCTGGCCATCCAGCGGGTAGTCCAGCATTGTGGCAGGAGGGACACCACATCTCGTTTCCTCCATCAGGGAACGGAGGTTACAACAGTAACTGAGATATTCCCTATCTGACAGTCACTTCGTCATGGTGTCGAAGACTGACACTAGGGGTCTCTTTGGAAAGCGCCACAACTGCTGAAATGAGTTACGAGGTTTTGGAAATGCAGATGTCGGCAAACCACTGCATGCCGGTTAACAAGTGCACTCACAACATCATAACCTACCCAGCCCCCCACGTAAGCCGTGTAGTCCTTCGTACCAGTCGGGGACTGAAAGGACAGTACTTCACTTCAGCCAGACTTCCTTTTGACCTTTTCTGTTCTTCTTTCTATTTTTTTTTTTTTTTTAAACAATCCACAGCTGTTTAGATCAGAGCACAGAGGAAGTGTTTTCCTCTGGGAGAAAGAACTCTACGGAGACCACATCCTGCCTTAGGAGAGGTTAACCCTCTGGGGTTTGAGGTGTTTTGACATGCACTGACATTAGTGCATTTCCAAGGTGTTTGCTTTTTCTTTTGCTATGCACTGAAGAAAAAAACATCCTTCCATCAGTAGTCAAGTCACCTTATAGCGCTTTTAAAAATATAGATTGTTTCAAAGCAGCTTTATAGTGATAATAGGAAATTAAAGTAACAGAGATTGTTTTGGCGTTATAGAAGCTCTAGAATAAAGTTATTGTCCAGCTAAAGTTAGTTTTGATTGATTCACTTCCGTCGCAACAATCATTATTAACTTAGGGGCCACTAACACGACACCATTCTAACAGAAAACCCTTAATGCGATCCGGCCGCTCGTTTGCAAGAAACAGTGCCTGATGGCTCGAGAACGCAAACCATGAAATAGGATCCAAGGTACAAGCCTTGAAAAATTTGAACTGCCATGTGAAATTGAATTATCCCGACAACGTTGTATCTATACAGAGGTAAAGGGAAGGAAAGGGAGAGACTAGTTGACACTTCAGGACTGCGTGTCGTCGTGTCCAGGCGCAGGTCCTTCATCAGATCTAGATACGGCCTGGATCCAGCGGACTGCGGTAAACCTCGGGATAAACAGATAGACTAATATTAGCATAGACGCCATCCTTCTTATGATGCAACGAATACATCAGGATTTATGGGAAGTGTTCCTGGTTCCGGCTGACCTAATCTGCAGCCTAACATTGAATTATAGAAGTCTATAAAGTGTTATGTGTATGCTAGGTCAAAGAGATGTGTTTTTGGTCTAGATTTGAACTGACAGAGTGTGTCTGCTTCCCGGACATATGTTAGGAAGACTGTTCCAAAGTTTTGGTGCTAAATAGGAAGAGGATCTACCGCCAGCAGTCGATTTTGACATTCTCGGTATTATTCTAGATATGTCAAGGACTATAATGCGTTTAGAGCTCGCTCAAGTACTGCGGAGCTAAACCATTTAGTGCTATGTAAGTAATCAGCAAAATGTTAAAATGTATACAATGTTTAATAGAGAGCCAATGCAGTGTTGACAGAACAGGGCTAATATGGTCATACTTCCTGGTTCTGGTAAGAACTCAAGCTGCTGTGTTTTGAACCAGCTGTAATTTGTTTATTAAGCGTACAGGGCAACCACCCATAAGAGCATTACAATAATCTAGCCTTGATGTCATGACCGCATGAACAAATTGTTCCGCATGTGTCAATGAGAGCATATGACGTAATTTAGATATATTTTTAAGATGGAAAAATGCGGTTTTACAGATACTAGACACGTGACTTTCAAATGAAAGATTGGTATCAAAGAGCACACCCAGGTTCCAAACCGACGACGAAGACTTGACAGAGCAGCCATCAAGTGTTAGACAGTATTCTAGGTTATTACGTGAGGAAGTTATTGTCCAATAATTAGAATCTCTGTTTTTTCAGAATTAAGTTGTAGGAAATTACTAGTCATCCAATTTTTTATATCAGCTATGCATTCCGTTAATTTTGTGAATTGGTAAGTTTTGTCAGGCCGTGAAGAAATATAGATCTAAGTATCATCAGCATAACAGTGAAAACTAATGCAATGCTTCCTCATTAAGAAGTATGGCATTAGTTTTCACTGTTATGCTGATGATACTTAGCTCTATATTTCTTCACACAATATCAGTGTTCTGTCAACACTGCATTGGCTCCCTATTAAACATTGTATACATTTTAAAATATTGCTGATTACTTACAAAGTACTAAATAATTTAGCTCCGCAGTACTTGACCGAGCTCTACACGCATTATAGTCCTTGATATATCTAGAATAATACCTAGAATATCAAAATCGACTGCTGGCTGGCGATATCTCCTAAGGGTATCATGTACAGAGTGAACAGCAACGGTCCTAGTACTGAGCCTTGTGGTACGCCACACTGAACTTTGGATCGATAAGACATCTCTTCATTATGTGATGGGATTTATCTGACCTCAGTGACGTGAGACAGCAAGCAGACGGTCGGTTTAGGCAGTCTGTCTGCTTCCTGACCTGAGCCCCAGATTGTCATGTTTGATCTCTAAGACTATGTGCCATATTACAAGAGAGAAGAGCAGCACATGAGGATATCCCTCCATGAGGGATGAATACCATATCTTTTCAACAGGTCAGGTCTGCCCCAAACACTTTTCCAATTGTCTATGAATTCTATATTATTTTGCGGACACCACTTAAGACAGCCAGCCATTGAGTGAGGACAGTCTACTAAGGCTCAATCCCAATTCTATTTTATACCCCTTCGCCTACCTCTTACCCTTGCCCCTTGAAACAGAGTGGCAAGGCTTAGGGGTGAAAATATTCCCCTAAGAAATGGGACACTACCATCGTTACACGTAATTTTATGTCGTCGCTAGCGCCTACGTCACAGGAGATGCGATGATATTTATCACAAACTTCCAAGATGCTGTCGTCAGCTGCAGTCAGTCATCGCAGTTGCGTGGGTTTCAGCAATTTTTTTGCATTTGTCTTGTGAAGTTCGCAGAAAACAACGGAGACGACGATATCTTCGACGCCTAAGTTTGCTGGTGGATCAGTTTATGGTATGTATGATGGCTGCAGACGTTTAGTTGCAATTTTAACGTAACGGTAGAAGCTGTACATGTAAAACGTCCGTGGACTTGTATTCTGTGGTGTTGTATAAACACGTTGGAGGTACAGAGTTTGTATCCATTTATTTATTTATTTACTGTGTGAAATGTTTACAGCAATTTTTTTACAAACGTTTCTTTGAAGAAAATGACCGTAAATATGAACACAAGATTGAATGTAACATAAAGAAAATCATTATTTGTCATTAAAATACTTATTAATGCCAACAATTCTTACATTTACGGGTCTCCTTTTTTGCTTGGGCAGCCATTTTCTCATACCCCTTCGTTTGAAGTGTGGTCCCAAAAAATCTTCGTTTGAAGGGCTATCTGGCCCTTCCCCTACCCCCTACATTTGGATTTATTTGGATTATGTTGTGTTGTAAATAAAGCCAAACAAATCAAAAATCCATTATTTTTAAAATCTCTCCTCATTCTTTGTTCTAGTTCCCTCACAGTCCCACCTGAAAGGACCATTAGGGGAGGGTCTTTGTCTTTCCAGGTGTGAAACACCTCAATATTCAGTTTTTCCCATAGGTTGAGAATTTACTTGTGGTGGAGGTACAGTCAGTCAGTTTAACAGCACTGGCTGACCTACTCAAACATAAATAACACAGCGTAGGTTTGGTGGAGACGAGTAAATGTTCACTTAAGGCCCAAATGGTGCTTATTGAGCGGGTTCAAAATAAACTAGTCAATCAAAGGTTTATAAACTTTATTACAGAAAATACTCAATATCATTAAAAAATTATTTAGAAATAATGTAGAAATTATAAATTCATTTTCATAAAATTATACTACAAGCATAACAAATATTTTCATAATGAAATCTTCAGATTTCCAAAACTATTTACAAAGTTGACCGTTTCTGTCTGAGAAATGAATTTTTCTCTGCTTTGAAAAAAAATAAAAATAAAATAAGGCCTGCCTGTATGGATAGGCTTCTCTATCTCTGACTATCTCCTCCACGCTCTCTATCCCTCCTGTATAAACGGTGAGATATCGATAGCAAATAGATAGATGACTCAGAATTCCATTTTACGGTTTTACCACGTTGTGAAATACTGACACGACAATTCCCCACTGAAGAGAAAAATATTTTTTTATGAGTCACAATTAATCTTTTTTTGGTGTTTAATTTTCATGGACTCTCGGGATTCATTCAAATAAAAATAAGATAATGAACCTGTAAAATAAATATTCTAGGCTACGTGATACAAATTTCAAAAGTCTTCTGAACAAATAATCAGTATGGGTTTCATGACCTTATTTCAGTGACAATTTTGTTTTTGTTTTTTCACAAACCACGCATAAACGTCATTTTCTCAAAACTACAAACTTTAACATAATTGCTGCTGACATATTAGTGTAGCAGAGTTTGTGCTGAATACAGTGTAATCAGACTTTAACCATGGAAATATTACAAGTAACTGAAATAAGCACAAATGTCAGAGCAAGTCAGAACACCTCCAGGTCCCAGAGGGTTAAAATGTGGAGAATACATCACATGGACTTACCACCCAGGAAGTACCACACATGGAGAGAAGTCCTACATGAAAAGGGAGGATCTTCTACAAATGCAGTGACTGGTGGCAGAGACAGCACTCTGCCAATGGGAAGACACAGGTTTACCGTCAGGGAAACCATATCGTGGACAATACATCATATTGGATTACCATCAGGGAATCACTACATATGGAGCACCTGGAAGGGTATGCATCACAAGTCCTGGGCCTGCCGTTGAATTCCTCCACCGAGGAATCACTCTACTCAAGTCTTCCATGTCCGTCCAGGGGCAAAACGTAGAGGTTCTAGAGGTCTGGGCACGGGTGCCAAATTGTGCCCTGTCCCTGAGAAAGGAGGTCTTTCCTCGGGGGATTCGCCAAGGAGGAGCAGTTGTAAAGAGCAAAAGCTCTGAGAACCAAGACCAGGTGGTCCAATGCGGCACAACCAAGAAGACCAGTTCTTCGTCCACCCTGAGTCGGCACAACGTCTATGAAAGTACGCTCACTAGGGGAAAAGCATATTTGAGCGACCCCGGGGCCAGCTGTGTGTCAGTAGCCGCGTTTCCACTGTCGGGCCAGGGCCGGGCCGTGCTAGTGCGTGCCAGGGCCAGTCGCGTTTCCACTGTCACTTCCGGGGCTTGATCGGGGCTTACTCGGGGCCAACGGCCAGGATTTCTGGCCCGTCAAATACCTTGGGCCAGAGCGGGCCAGCTCGGTCTAGAGGAGTGGTTACGAACAGAGGCGGAGTTCACCTGAGTCGGGAGACGGCAGCGCCGGATGATTCTGTCAGCATGAAAGACTTTTAAAATAATTTAACTCGTGTTCATGTTTGAATGCCTTGTGTTTGTGATGCAAAAGACTATGCGCGCTAACCATTACCATAGTAAACGCTTGAAGATACGCATAGTAAAAAAACAGTGAACGCTTGAAGAAATCAGACCAATCATAAAGGCTATCACAGTCATGTTTTTATTTTATCTGTCAGTAGCCTACGTCTCGTCTCTTTATACCGGACTATCATAAAATAAAGCAACTTTTTTTTTCGGGAGTTTCCTCTGTTTCTCTGACGGAAAATATCTGTATGGGAGTCGAGAGAGTGCTGCTAAAGCTCCTCAGGTCGTATTTTTGGTGGCATATATTTGTAGAAATTATCATTCTTTCTAAATGTGATGTAAATATGTCCTTTAACTACCAGATAAACAGTAACAGACGCGACTGAAGTAGTAAGTGTGTCCTCTTTCTTTTGTGAAATAGACCTAACGGTAATTTATTTCTGAGTGACTAATGTGCAATTTTGACTAATTAATTAATTATGATCAATGTATCACTTTTTATTGTAAACGTGTGGTAAAACATCGATGCTTGGGTTTTAAATATTCAAGTAAACAACAAAAATGCCAGCAAACGGCCACTTTTATCATGTTTGTTTTCAACGCTGTTTCCAGTGATTTCTGATTAGTTTTCTGATAAAACTTCCATTTGTTGGTGAATGGGTTAGTGTGACGTTGTTCCAGAGAGGCGTGTTACGGGCGTATTTTAGTGAAGCGCTGTGGAGCTTCTGGCCCGACAGTGGAAACGCAGGCCCGGTGCTATTAGCCCGAGGCTATCAGCCCGTCACGGCCCGTTTAAAGCCCTGGCCCGACAGTGGAAACGCGGCTATTGCGTCCATGCCGAGGGGGGCCTCAGTCAGGGAATACCACAGTGGACAATGGGAGGATGGGTTGCAGCCTTGTGCATTGCAGAAGGACTAGCACAGGGAGCGACTGCATCCAGAAACACACAGGGGGAAAGGCATCTTTTAAAGGATATTATTATAATCATACAGCTTACTGATGTCAGCCGTATCCAGATCAGATGGTGGACCTGTGCCTGGACCCATCCACAACGCATCCCTGAAGTGCCAGCCTCATCAGCACTTTGAGGGCCTCAACAACACTACAGCCATCGGCACTGATCCTCAACAAACTCCTCTCCATACCAGCGTGATGACTCCGACTTCCAATCAGATGGAACTGGATAAATATTCCAAATTTTCTGATCCAATCTGACTTCTGACCTGTAATGCAGCCTGAATCATAATCATACACTGCTCGTTCATTGGCCAGAGGAGAACTGGCCCCGACTGAGCCTGGTTTCTCCCATGTTTTTTTTTTCCATTCTGTCACCTGATAGAGTTTTGGTTCCTTGCCACTGTTGCCTTGGCGTTTGGCTTGCTTAGTCGGGGACATTTAATATTCAACAATATTATTGATCTGCCTTACTTAAGGTGGACGATGACACATTTTTCTTCTAGAAACAAACTTTGTTGTATTATTTTCATGTTATCACTGTGAAGCTGCATTGATACAATCTGTATTGTAAAAAGCACTATATAAATAAAGGTGACTTGACTTGACTTACAGTTATATAGCTTACATTGCTTTTTAGCAATCCAGACAAACATCTGAGAGCAGTGGCACTGTTGCCACCAAAACATTTGGCACCTGATTTTGTAGCACCAGGGTGGTGGGGATGTAATAAAATAATTTAAAAAAAAAAGTAATTTAAATGTAAAAAAAAAAAAAAAAAAAGGTGACATCTGTAAAAATTGTAACCTAATTTTTATAGGGTAAATTTTAAAACTTAGGACCAATATCCTTTGGTCTTCCATAGTATTATACATAGATCATGCTAACCACTAGTAAAACCATGCATGGCAACTCACTGTACCATGGTAAAAATTTACAGACGATTTCTATGGTATTTAGAATTGTTCTATGTTATTTAGTCTGAACACATTTCATTACATTCCCAGAAAGGAAAGACCCAAAAGCAGAAAAATGCTCAACTTTTTAAAACAACACAAAAAACAGCATGAGCCGCTGGGCTCTGAACCAACTGTGCAATAGGTAAAAAGAAAATCAAACAGGCTGGGGTCGAAATCCAGATCAGTCCATTAGCATATAATATCCAGTCGTGAGGCGAGAGTCGAGGTCAGACGAACAGAGAGATCAAACAAGGGGCAGACAGTATCAGAGAAATCCAAGCTCACAGTTTAGGCAAGACAGTAAATGCAGGTAAGCAGTGTACTGAGAGAGAATCCAGACTCCAAAACCAGAACAGATGGTCAAAACCAAGAGAGCTGTACAAGACCAGAGAGTTCTGGGGGGAAAACAGGCAACCCACAACACAACTGGGCAGAAGAGAAAAACTAAGCAAAACAAACAGGGATCCCAAACTTAACAAAATAACAGGAAAAGAGGCTGGAAACACAAAACACACTTGCAGGAATCAGAGTGAAACAAAGGATATTTATAGCAGAGAATAAAAAATACAAAAGAATCGATAACGATAACGATAACGAGCGGCCACGCTGATTGCAGAGCGTGATCAGTTGAGTGCGGTCAGACACGGAAGAAAAAAAAAAAAAGAAAAAAAAAAGGAATGACCAAACTTGTGTCCTGACACATTTAGTATAAATACAAATTCACAAAACTGCTATACAGTAGTATAAGTAATATTACTGTACATTACTCCACATTAACAAAATAAGATTTGATATAATGAATATCCCACATTTCAGCCACAATAACATGGTTACGGTAATTGCACAGGAAGATGTTACCACCTGCTGGGTATTGCTGCCTGTCGCACCTCCTCCAGTGCCCATGGGTTAGCTGCAGGGTCATCAGCCAGAAACCACCATTCACCAACGTTTCGCTCCTTTAATTCTGGAACGTCTCCTGGTGGCGGAGCAGTGACATGGACGTCTCCCTGTCACCCCCTGCAGCTGATAGCTGTTCTCCCTGCAGCTGTTGTCTGGGGTTAGATGTTCTTCCCCCAACACCTATCTTTCCTCCTCAGCCAGAGCCAAAAGCTACCTTTCTCTGCCTCCTCTGCCAGTTCCTTTGTTGCCCTCCTTAGCCTCCCTCCGGTCACTCGTGCTTCCCTCAAGAGGCGTATGGTTGACAACCCGAGGAAACCTCGGCATCCGACCTCCACTGGGTAGATGGTAGTCTTCCAGCCAGCCTCCCGGCACTCAGCAGCGAGCTCTGAGTACTTCGCCTTCTTCCGTTCGAAGGCGGCCTCAATCCCCTCCTCCAGTGGTACAGTGAGCTCAATGAGGTACATCGATCTTGCCTTGGTTGACCACACCACTATGTCTGGCCGGAGAGATGTGGTGGTTATCTCCGTGGGGAACCGGAGCTGCCTGTCCAGGTCAACCCTCATGCTCCACTCCTGGTTGGGGGAGAAGGGCCTTGCTGTTTCTCTTGATCTAGTGCTTCTCCTTACCCCTCCTTCCGACACAAAGATGGTGGGGTCCTCTGCTGATGGTAGTTGTTTGCTACCCTGTCGACACTCCTCCAGTACTTCGGCTAGCTTTCTCAGGACCTGATCGTGGCGCCATCTGTAGCGTCCCTGTGAAAGAGCGATCTTGCAGCCTGACAATATGTGCTGGAGACTTGCGTTGGGGGCATTGCAGAGTGCACAGGATTCTTCATTCCCAAACCACTGGTGGAGGTTCCGAGGGCAGGGAAGCGTGTCGTAGGTTGAACGAATGAGGAAGCTAAGACTTGCCTGTGGGATCTTCCACACGTCTGACCAACTGATGTTCCGGTTCATGATTCCCTCCCAGGTTGTCCAGCTTCCTTGTCGACCCTGCGACACGGCCTTGATTTTGTAGCGGTCTTCCTCCATCCTCGTCACCTCTGCTACCACCATCTCCTTCCTTTGCTTGCGATTGGCCTTGGACCAAAAGCGTGGCGTCTCTCCCCATCCTAGCCCTGTTCTTCCTGCCTGAACTCTGCCCATGATCTCCCGGTGTTGTAGCCGACCGACAGCTTGATCGACCTCGGTTTGGGCATTCCACTTGCGGCCAGTAGAAACCTTGGCATTTGCGTTCCTTACTGACTCGTCTGTGGACTCCCTCAGCTCGAGAACCAACCTGGTCTTTTCTTGCATGTAGCCCAGCTGTATAGACTGCAGTGGCAGCTGCAGCATGTTTTTTCCAAAAAGACCGGTTTCAGATTGGCACCGTGGCAGCCCCAACCACTTTCGGATGAATGAGTTGGCTTTTCCATCCATCTTACTTACGGTTGATGAGGGAATCTCACTCATTTTCAGGGGCCACATTACCCTCCTGTAGAGTGTAAACTGGTAGCACCAGACCTTATACTTCCCAGGGAGTTGGCTTTGGTCGATCCTTGCCAATCCGTCAGAGAGCTGCTTCATGACAGTTTTCCCCATCTGTTTGTCAGATAGATCTGCAGTGTACTGCCTCCCCAGGCTTTTGATGGGTTGCTCTGATAGGAGTGGGATTTTTTCCCCTCCAACGACGAAGATGGTATTGTCATTTCTGACTCCTCTCCTGAGGGACAAGCTCCGGGACTTGGAGGGCTTGATCTTCATTCTTGCCCATGACATCAATTCGTCCATCCTCTTCAGCAGTCTTGATGTACATGCTGCTGTCTGAAGGAGGCTGGTGACATCATCCATGTAACTCCTCAGTGGAGGAAGCCTCTTACCGGTTGGGAGTTTGATCCCCCCCAACCATTTGCCTTGCCCCGATGAGAATTATTTCAAAGGCTGCAACAAACAGTATTGGAGAAATAGCACACCCCATCGCGATTCCTACTTCGAGCCGCTGCCATCCGGTGGTGAAATCCTGGAGGGAAAAACACATCTGCAAGTTGCTAAAGTACTGAGCTACCAGGTTCTTGACGCAGGTGGGCATGTGGAAAAATTCCATGGCATAGTTGACCAGCTGATGCGGAACTGATCCGTACGCATTGGCAAGGTCAAGCCAGATGACATGCAGGTCGGTCTTCTCCCGCTTGGCCTTCTGGATCTGGTCCCAGATCATAGTTGAGTGCTCTACACATCCTGGGAAACCTGGAACTCCTGCCTTCTGGCAGTTGGTGTCAACATAGCCGTTCTCGAGCAGATAGTTGGTCATCCTCCTGGCTAGCACTGAGAAGATGATATTTCCTTCTACGTTCAGTAGTGCAATGTTTCGGAATTGGCTAATGTCTTTGGAGTTCGTTTCCTTGGGGATGAAGACTGCTACCGCTCTTTGCCACTCAGATGGAATGATTTGCTTTTTCCAGGCAGTTCTCATCAGATACCATAGCAGCTCTAGTACCTTGGGGCAGTTCTTATAGAGCTTGTAAGGGACCCCATTGGGCCCAGGTGCGGAAGAGGACCTTGCCTTCTCCACGACTTGCCTGACTTCGCTAAGCTTGAGGGGCATGATGTTGAACTCAGCTGTTGGCTTTGCCGGCTGGGGTACGTATCCTGGAGTTCCTAAAGGGACGCTCCTTTGTGGATCACTGTACTGCTCTTTGACATGCTGTTCCAATTTCTCCCTGGTAGTTTCAAGCTTGCCGCTCTTCTTTTCCTCCAGTAGTTGTCTGGCATGCTTGAAGGGATCCTTGAAGAAATTGTAATGGTGTAGTGATGTTGTCATGTCTGAACAGGCAATGAAGAGAAGAAAGGATCTAAACAGTTTTGTCAATACCAAAACAAGCTAAGAAGATAATCCAAATAGCAGAAATCACAGGAGCAAAAACATGACAGGAAAAACAACACAAGACAAAGAACTGAATGAGGGCATTATATACACTATATAATTAGAAAATTAGAAAAATTATTTAACATAATCAGTAACCATGGAAACAAACTAGGATCGTGAACTCAGGCAAACTGGAACAGAACCAATTCAAACCAAAACACAATGAAACTAACATACTCCCAGAAGGCACGTCCTTGTGTCATAACTTAAACAAGTCAAAAAGAGGAGGGAGGCCAGGGTGCTCTGAAGGAAGACATGGAGTTGGAGAGAGGCTGTCAGAGGAAACATGGAAGAGACAATGGAGGGGAAAGCCAGCTGGCGATCCAGTGTAACCAGGACAAAGGCCCATAGCATAACCAATGGTTGGAGGAGCCAGGGAAGAGTCAGAGATGCGACCACCAGCAGTGGAGCCAGGAGATCTGGAGACCAAGACAGAGCCAATTAGACCGTGGAGACGTGGTGATGAGCAGCTGAGGTGGAGCCAGGGTGCCGGAGGACTGAGGCGAAGCCAGAGGGACGAATGAGCCCAATGGAGCCAATATGTGGAGGGATGAGGCACAGCAGAAGGCGCAGAAGTCCGTGGCCTAGGCAGAGTGATGACTTACCAAGGCGAAGCTGGAGGGATGAGGGAGCCCGGATGGTGCTCCCAGGTGGAGCCGAGGGAGGGAGAAGCCAAGGCGGAGCCTACCGGTCGATGGGCAAAGGGAAAGCAACAGGTTGGGAGGCCCGAGGCAGAGCCAGGAGATCACCACACCAAGGCAGAGGTGGAGGGAGTGGGAGGCTGGGTGGGGCCATCAGCAACAAAACAGACTTGGTGCTGGGCGACAAAACCGATATGGTGCTGGGCGGAACTAGCAGCGACGAAGAAGACTTGGAGCTGGGCAACAAAAGAGACTGAAGGTTGAATGGGACCAGTGGAGGAGGGAGGACTTCAGATGACACCAGGACATCCACCTAGCCAGACAGGACCACCAGAGGAGGAAGAGGTTCGTGGGGAAAAGGGTGGGAACTAGCTCTGCTGAACTCCTTGTTATCCAACTCCACTAATAATCCCAGGGGGACGGACATAGAAATCAGCTCACATACCTGGTCAGCAGGCATCAACTCCGGGATGGACATGGCTTCAGATTCTGGCTCTGGGGTGGGCATTAGCTCTGTGTCTGTGATGGGTATTGGCTCAGCTTCCATGGTGGGCATAGGCTTTGGGTCCATGGAGGGCTTGGGCACTGGCTTGGGTAGGAATGGAGTAGACAGATTGGATCAGGATAGAGCTGGATAGTCCTCACCGTGTAGTGTGTCTTTCAGCATGTGTCTACCCTATGGTACAAGTCCAGAATTTCCTTTTAGTGGCTGGCCATTTTGGTGGATAAGCAGCCGGTCCTCCACTTGCTTTTTAACTGCCGTTAGATCCATGAATTAAGTCAGTCTTGTGTTCTGCCATGTCTGAGCAGGCAATGAAGAAGAGAAGAAAGAATGTAAAATCAGAACTTTTACTAATAACAAAAAAACAGAGTATAATCCAAATAGCAGAAATCACAGGGGGGGGGGGGGGGGGGGGAACGTACTCGGTTACTAACGTAACCTCGGTTCTCTCTAGAAGAGGGAACAAGTACTGCGTAAGTATCTTACGCTAGGGGAAAATCCCTTTTCCGCGAGATATTGAAGCCAAAAAATTATCCTTAATTTTGTATTATTGTAAAACGCGTTGCGGCAGCATACAGACATAGGCAAGACGGCTCGTGTGCCTATTGGCTGTTCTGCGGCAACTGCAGCAGCCTATCGAGCGAGGCCTAGCGTGACGTCAGACCCAATGAGGGTGCTTCGCCGCCGAAACGGGCGTGGCTTAGGCCTATAAATACAGCTCGCAGGCAGCTGATATCTGGTTTTTCATCGCCGAAGCTAACCAGAGCGTGTGCATGCACGGCAAGATACGCAGTACTCGTTCCCTCTTCTAGAGAGAACCGAGGTTACGTTAGTAACCAAGTACGTTCTCTTACGAGAGGTCTCTCGTACTGCGCAAGTATCTTACGCTAGGGGACCCAATGTAAAAGGCTGTGCGTGCTGGGATCTGACACCAAAGACCCAAGGGCGAAAGCCCGGGGTTCATATAGTGCATAACCACCAGGGGAACTCACAGGGAGTCCGGGAAGAGGGAGGGGCGGAGCCGCGCTCTTCCACATATAGCAGCGTCCCTTAGACGCAAATTACATCATACAGACAGGGCGGAGTACGGCCTGAGCTGATGGAAAATTGTGGGTCTTTATTTATTTGCCCATAAGCATTTTGCGGTCAATCAGCGGGCAGTGCTCATTGAGCAGTGCTCAGCAGACACAGTATTCTGAACCGATAGCATCAGAACAGACAGTACTGGTATATTTAGACCGACAACAGCCTGGCCTGTAAGGCGGGAACCTCTAGGTTATAAAACCTTATAAATGTAGACGGGGAGGCCCAGCCTGCCGCCATACATATATCTTGCAAGGTAATCCCACTTGACCAGGCCCACGACGAAGCCATGCTTCTCGTGGAGTGCGCTCTGACACCCAACGGGCACTGCATACCCTTGGAAGTGTACGCCAGCGCAATGGCGTCAACTATCCATCTGGATAGGCTCTGTTTCGACGCGGCTAGTCCCTTGGAACGTCCGCTGAACGAAACGAAGAGTTGCTCCGTCTGTCTGAAGACAGATGAGCGAGACACATAAGCTCTTAACCCTCTGAGGTCTGAGCTGTTTTCTGGGCCTGGAGGTGTTCTGACATGCTCTGACATTTGTGTTTTTTTCTGTTACTAGTGACATTTTCATGGCTAAAGTCTAATTACACTGTATTCAGCACAAACTCTGCTACAATAATATATCAACAGCATGTATGTAAAAGTTTGTCGTTTTGAGATAATGACATTTATGCGTGGTTTGTGAAAATACAAAAAAAAATTGTCACTGAAATAAGGCCATGAAACCCATACTGATTATTTCTTCACAAGACTTTTGAAAATTGTATGACGTAGCCTAGAATATTTGCTCCAAAACTATGTGAAAATCACCCTGACTGCTCATTCAGATAAGACAATATATTGATTTAAAATTTCTAAGACGTGTTTTGTGTGACAAAGCCATATTCGAAGAGGCGTGATCATCTCATGAATATGTAAGCTTTTAAACACCTGAGAAAGACAAAGACACTCCCCTAACTGCCCTATTAGGAGCGATCAGGCCCTGTCATTCAGAGCAACCTTGCACAAAGAATGAGGAGATTTAAAAAAGAATGGCTTTTAGATTGTTTGGATTTATTTACAACACAACACAATCCAAAAATACAAATGACAAAAGAGCACATTGAAAACAATGATCCAAAGACAGAGACCTTTGTGCCATTCCTAAAAACATTGTACATACCATTTCCAAGGTGTTTGATTTTCACTTTACCATGTTCATGTACAGAGACTCATGTGAATGTTGAAGTCAGCAGGACTCAGTTGCATCTGGTCCCTGAAAGAAAAGAAAAAAGTGAACATACTGGTATCAAGAGAAACTAGGCCTGCACGATTTTGGGAATACATTTGAGATTTTTCTGGTTAAAATTGCTTTTTAAAATTCACAGAATACACACACACACACACACACACACACACACAAAAGTTTCCAACAATATATAATATAAAGAACACCATATTTGTTGTGCCTTGTAGGCATAAGCTATGTGCAGTACTGCATAAAATAATTTTATTTTACAAAGCAGCCTATAAATCTTCCAAAAGATTTCAGTAACAATGCTAGAGAAAAATATATTGATTATCTTATGTTACTTCAAATGTTTCCATTCGTTATGATGATATGAAATGAGATAATAGTAAAAACATAAAGCCTAATGTTTGGTGCATTTTTCCTTTCAAACGCAATCGCGCTCCAAAATATGATACATTAAAACCCACAGCGCGCTCCAAAATATGATACTCAAACCCACAGCGCGCTCCAAAATATGATACATTCAAACGCCATCGCGCTCCAAAATATTAAACATTATGGTTATACATATCTATGCTTGAGCAGATATCCACAAACAGTATTTAACAGTAAACACGGGTCTAAATAGTATAATATTCACCATATATCTAGCAACAGTTCAACTGCAATGTGAAGTTTATGCAACAATACCATAAACTAATAAGTAAGAATTTCTTACCTTACATCTTTCTTGTCTTCAAATCACGTTCTTCTTCTTCTGATGTAAATCCAATGTAAGCTCACAGCGCGTCTTCCAAACTCGACGAAAAGCAGAGACTTGTGAAGTGTTTTGGTGTTTTGTGTTTGAGGTAACGAGGGCGTTCGCGTTCCATGTGGAGATTTGCATGTGAATCTCTTTTGCGCGAGTGGGCGTGGCCGAATTAAAAGTAATTAGCAAGCGTTTGAGATACTGGACATCCTGTTGGTTTTATACAAATTACTTAAACAGAGAATATTTGTTTTCAGTTTGAATCCGATCATTTAAAAGTACACACTTAAATGTGTATAAAGGTGTATGGCTCATAAATGTGTGAGAAGGATTCGCTGAGTTTTGTTTCAGTTTATAGACGTGCTCAAGAAAAAAAAGTTCACCGCGACGGAGAGGCAGAACGCACACCCTGTTTATTTTCTTTATTTTACAAAAGCACAATGTTTTGATTTGATTGTAAGTGGACACATACAAAAGTAGAAATATCACAGATTCTTTTTTTATATTTCTTTTTTCTGTATAACCATAAATGACGGAGTAATTTAAGTTTATTGTACTACAATGTGAAGAAAATCCAGCAAAACGCGGGGGCGCGTTTTCCGACCTCAGAGGGTTAATGCCCTGACTGGACAAAGGAAGCTCGCGTCTCCTTCCTCGTCAGAAACCGGTAGGGCTGACAGGGAAATGACCTGCGCCCTAAACGGTGTGTTGAGGGATTTTGGAACATAACCGTGCTTAGGTTTGAGTATAACTCTTGAGTCATTAGGCCCAAACTCCATGCACGTCACGCTTACTGAGAGCGCGTGTAAGTCCCCTATGCGCTTCACCGAAGCGAGAGCCAGAAGAAACTCTGTCTTGAAAGACAGGTGTTTAAGATCAATCGTCTGTAAAGGCTCGAATGGGTCACCAGTACCACAGAAAGGTTCCATACAGGGACTGAGGGAGGTCTGGGAGGATTCAGTCTCTTAGCTCCTCTAAGGAAGCGGATGACTAAATCGTTCCTTCCTATTGACTGACCAAGCGTTGTTTTTGAGAACGCTGCTATGGCCGCCACATAAACTTTGAGCGTGGAAGGGGACCTGCCCTTGTCCAACAGCTCTTGTAGGAAGGAGAGAACCTCCGTCACCCCACAGTCTGGGGGCGACATGCCACGAGCTGTGCACCAGCTGGAGAACACTGACCATTTCGAGGAATAGAGACGTCGCGTAGACGGAGCTCTAGCCTGCGTGATCGTGTTTAACACTCCGCTTGGGAGGTCAGCGGGTACCCGTTGATGGCCCAAACATGAAGGGACCACAGCTCTGGGCGCGGATGCCAAATCGAGCCCTTGGCCTGAGAGAGGAGGTCCCTCCTCACTGGCACTGGCCACGGGGCAGTGCTCGCTAGCTGCATCAGAACTGGGAACCAGGGTTGGTTTTTCCAGAACGGCGCTACGAGTAGCACTGAGCATCCTTCTTCCCTGATCCGCTCTATCACCTGAGGCAGGAGAGAGACGGGAGGAAAGGCATAGAGCGGGCGGCGGGGCCATACATGTGCCAGCGCGTCCCTGCTCTTGGAGAAAAATTCCAGACAGTGAGCGTTTTCTTGAGACGCGAACAGGTCTACTTCCGCTCTGCCGAATTTCTTCCACAGTAGCTGGACTGTCTGTGGGTGTAGAGACCACTCGCCTGTAGGAACATTGTTCCTGGACAGTCTGTCCAGTCCTACGTTTAGGAGCCCTGGCACATGCGCTGCTCTCAGCGAGAGCAGGTTGCGCTGAGACCACACCAGGAGGCGTTCTGTCAGCCTGTGCAGGTTTCAGGACCTGAGGCCGCCCTGGCAATTTATGTAGGACACCACTGACATGTTGTCCGAACGGACCAGGACGTGGTGTCCTCGTATTTGGGGACAAAAATGCGTCAGCGCGTTGTCTACTGCCAGCATTTCGAGGCAGTTTATGTGCAGAAGCTTCTCCCGTTCTGACCATTGGCCGAAGAACGGTCTGCCCTCGAGCAGCACTCCCCATCCCGAGGTGGATGCGTCCGTAGACACCACCTTCACACTCGAGGAAGTCCCCAGGCTTACACCTGATTGGTACCAGTCGTTTGCTTTCCAAGGTTTTAGAGCTGCGATGCATTTCTGATTGACCTTGAGACGAAGCAGACCGGAAGCCCACGCTCTACGCGGCACTCGCGCTTTCAGCCAGAACTGTAGCGGGCGCATGCGAAGCTAGCCCAGCTGAAGAACTGATGATGCTGAGGCCATGAGACCCAGCATCCTCTGAAATTTCTTGAGAGGGACAGATGCGCCGCAGCGGAAAGAGCTCGCTGCGCGCTGAATGTCTAGCACGCGCTGTGGTGACAGTCGCGCTATCATAGACAGCGAGTTCAGTTCTGTGGCCAGAAAAGATTATCTGTCTGGGGGACAGAGAACTCTTCGCCCAATTGACTCTGAGACCCAGATTCTCGAGGTGATCGAGTAAAATGGTCCTGTGCTCTATGAGCATCGAGTGAGATTGAGCTAGAATCAGCCAATCGTCCAAGTAGTTCAATACTCGCATGCCCTGTAGCCTGAGGGGTGCGAGCGCTGCGTCCATGCACATCGTAAATGTACAGGGTGCTAGGGACAAGCCGAACGGTAGGACTGTGTACTGATATGCCTGGCCCTCGAAGGCGAATCTCAAATATCGCCTGTGACGTGACGATATCTGTATTTGAAAATACACGTCTTTCAGATCTATTGACACAAACCAATCTCCTCTGCGAATCTGCGCGAGGATTTTTCTGGTCGTGAGCATCCTGAACTGTCGCTTCACAACTGTCAACAATCGTCAACTGCGGAGAATGCCAAAGAAACAGCAGGACGCACTCTAGCTGAATAGGGGGCGTTTCAAGACTTAGCGACTTCTTCGTGTAGCTCAGGAAGAAAGGGCGCTGGTCTGGACGAAGGCGAAGCGCGCTCCCCAGGCAGGAAAAAGCCATCCAGCCGGTTGTGAGCGGGCTGCTCGGGCGAAGACCACTCGAGGCCGAGGCTCGCCGCGGCCTGTGCGAGTACTCGCATGAGCTCCGTCTCGATGGACGCTCTCTTGCCTGACGATGTGCGGGCAGGGGGGGGCGGGGTCCTCAGAGCCCGCCCAATCCTCACTGCCTGACGCCAGGATAGAGCAGGAATCATCCTCTCCCAGCTGGGCTTCCTCGTCAGCGATGTCGACGGAAGCGGCGGCGGACAGCGACCGCTGTCCGTCAGGAAGAGAAGCTGACGAAGCCGGTGAAGCAGGCGGGCGAACCGGCGAGCTTTGGCGGCTGGGGGAAGGTTCCAGGACCCGCTGGGCATGGTGCTTTTTACGGCGCGACACCGCGGCGGGCGGGGGAGCAGTCTCAGCGAAGAAAGCCAGGGGAGTCCTCAGAGTCGCCATGGTAATCAGCTCGCAGTGAGGGCAGCCGCCGTCAGCGAGCGCGAGAACTGCATGTTCCTCACCCAGGCAGGAAACGCAAACAACGTGGCGGTCCCCGTCGCTGAGTGTGGCTCTGCACGAGCCGCAGGAAGGCATCTTGAAAAAGACGCTAGCTCTTTTAGAATGTGTGTCGCGGCGGCGACACACACACACACACACACAGAGTACAGAGTAATGAAAAGGATATAAGCACCGGAAAGCGCAGCAGGAAGGCAAGGAAGGCGGCGCGGCCAGCGACTTCAGTGACTCGTCCCGCTGAAGGTGCTCTCTCTCAGATGGCGCGGCTTCTTCTCCAGCTCCAGCGATGCGTGTGCTTCGCTTGAAGGATGAAAAATCAGATAATAGCTGCCTGCGAGCGGTATTTATAGGCCTAGACCACGCCCGTTTCGGCCTCGCTCGATAGGCTGCTGCAGTTGCCGCAGAGCAGCCAATAGGCGCGGGAGATAGGCGCGCGAGCTGCCTCGCCTATGTCTGCATGCTGCCGCAACACGTTTTGCATTATTACAAAATTAAGGATCATTTTTGGCTTCAATATCTCGCGGAAAAAGGATTTTCCCCTAGCGTAAGATATCTTACGCAGTACGAGAGACCTCTCGTAAGAGAACTGAGGGCCTTATGTACACAGAATACCTAATCAACTGAACTAGAGAAGGGTGCTTAACATCATCAGTGACCAAAACAAACTAGGATCGGGAACACAAGCAAACAGGAACAGAACAGAACAGAACTAAAACACAATGAAACTAATACACTTGTGAAAGATGGGAAGGCTGATTCTTTTCCATGAACAGTTTTTTTTTTTCTTTTTTTTTTTCGGACAGTTAGTTTCAATGAACCGGTTAAAAACGATTTACGTTTGTTTACATAATCATGCAATGACATCACATATAAGCAATTGTATTAATAAAGCACCAAATATGTATAAAACTCACCTTTTACAAAGACCATAAGGAACCACACAAAAAAAAAAATCTTTTTCCCCCTAAATTCGCTGTTTACCTAATGCTCGTATCAGCAGCTCATCGTTTCTCCGCAGACATGTCCGAGTCCGAACGGTTTCGTCAGTTCAGTGTACTGGTGACTCGAGAACTCTTAACTCAAGAACTATTGCCATAAGATCACTGTTATATTTCCAATATGTTTTATTTGTTATACTTCATTTTTTTCAGAAAAAAAGACAACAGAAAATAAATTTTGCCCCCTTTATGAAACCCTAGGCAGAAAGTTTTCAGCATATCGCACATGTCCGTACTGTTCTCAGTTCAGTGTATTGTTTGAACTAACTGGAGTGCTGAATGTGTTGTGCTCTATTATACACTCATGGATATTGGCTTGTTTTGAGTTAGAATGATCACATCTGACAGTGAGTTTTGAATGGGTAACCTGGGTTTAACTAATTAGATCCCACTTCTTCAAGCAGGCCAGGGCACTAGACTTTTGGGGGCTCAAACATGCTCTGGCACAGTTCAGATTGCCAGGGCAAATGTTGGTGATTTGGGGATTAAAAAGCCTTTAACCTGATCAATGTGGCACAATGTTTCTCCTGCTTTCCATGTCAGTGTTTTTGAGAATGTCAGCGCAGTTTCATCTGGCTTTGAACTACTTTAAGTGTGCAGTATAAGATTGACAGATAGCGGTTGATATGGGTACTGCAGTCCAAATTCTAAATATTGGAGATAGTTGTTTCCTTTGCCCCCTCCTCATCAGACTTGAAGCTCATGCAGGTTGCTAGTTTGAGGACATGCAACAGGAATGAGCGCAATTGACAATGGAAGGCTAAGAGACTTATAAATTGATGAGGCGATTTATTAATTTATGGTGAGTTGAATATGCATTTTAAAATGCTCCCGTTCACAGAGATTTTTAGATGGGTGCTGAGGCTTTTTAGGTTGGGTAGAATTTGCAATCTCTGACCAAGTTTGTTCGCTGGCTTCCATGACTGCAATACGCTGTGTTTTCGGCCAACTGGCAACATGTGGTGGCGAAATACTATTGGGTAAATTGGCAATATCCAGTATTGCACAGACCAAAACAAAAACAGACATTCTGACACAGATCACACATTTCAAAGTAAAATAACTGGATGTAGCACTGTTTTTCAGAGAAACGATTATGTGAACTCAGCATGTTTCCTAAATATCTGCAAACATATTATGGTATTTTTATGCTTTAGTACGGTCAAAAACATACATATAGCACCTTCAAAGATCCCTTTCTGCCGGGTCAAATCAAACCAGCTTCCTTACCCAACAGTCAAAACCCAGCGCTTGGGTTGAAAACGTAGCCCAGAGTTTTTAAGAGTGTTGTACATTGCGATAGGGCTGCACAATATATCGAAATTATTGAAATATCGAAAATGTATATATCGCAATATGCATATCGCAACAGCTTGCAATAACTGGGGTCATGAATGAAAGACAAAGAGAAAAATCACTCACTGCTCTCGGCTGAATAACTTTTGTAGCTTTAATAAGAATCAGTATTTAATTCATACAGTGAAAACAAAGCAGTGTTTTATTTTTACAAGTGATTATTCAGTTTCTGATGTTAAACCTAATGAAGGATAACCTGAAACCCTAAACCCTGTGGTATACACTGATGTTAAAATAACACTTCTTATGCTACAGTAAAACACTACTGCAAAAAGAATGTGAAACAAGTATGTAGGTTATATCATTTTAAAGATATTTTAAAGATATTTTACACACTTTAAGCATTATCGTATCGCATATCGCATTATTTAATGAGTTATCGCATATCACACTTTTCTTCATCTACATTGCAACACCTCTAATACACGCAACATGGCTATAGACTCTGGAGGTCAATCAGAACTCCATATGGATTTTTCATTCCATACCATAGTTCCCTAAATTTTGAAATGGTTATTAAAATGGTTTGAATGTCAAGAGACTGAGGAAAAATATGGGAAGAGAAGAAAACCACAGACATGGAACTATAAAAGAGATGTGTAAGGTTTTGCACAAGTTCTTGGTTGCACCAAAATTATTAATGACTCGTCCAGTGACCACATGAGTTGTGGTCTGACAATTTAAACTGAGCTAAGACATTTTAAAATACCATTTTACAACTCATTGCTAAGCTGGTAAAGTAGAGGAAACAGCCATAATATCTATCTTACAATTTTGTTTTAAACATTTCATGACCTTAAACGGAGTTACACAACTCTTGGCTTTTTTATATTTATCTAATATCTTAACACTGTCACTGAAAGATAAAAAAAAAGCTTTTAGAAAGTTACTGGATACTCGAAGTTTCTGTACAATCATAACAGATTGGCCGACTACCTTATCAACTTTATTTTGTCCACTTAATGAATCAGTTTGCTGCCAACTGGCCAAGGTTATGCACACAATCAGAACAGATACCCATCACTACGGTACCCTTACCAGCTCAAGAGGCATGTTGATATTCAATCCAATTTAATCTAGATTAATTTAGAATGTGGTGCATAATACTAGGCTCTGCTAACTGATTAATTCACTTATCAGCATCTTCCATAAAAAAACAACTTTAATATATCATTGCTTCTCCAGAATACGAAGAAACCAAATGGAGCCTTGGCTTTGTTTTGTTTTTTTGTTTTTTTAAGAAACAACTATATTCAACTGACATCTCATTAGGAGATTCAAACTATTTTCAAATTCACCAAGATAGCAAAGTCTGCAAACAAGAGACAAAGAATTCAAAATGAACTCAGTAACATTTCTCATCTTGTTCTCACAAGACCAAATGTCTAACTGTATGTCAACAATTGTCTAATTTGTGAGGTTTTTATTTCCCCTATTTTAGAAGAAACATCTGGGACAAAGTTCATACTTAAATGTAACATATCCGAAAGGCTCATTAATTCTCTGGAGCTATGAATGAGCAAACTCTGAGCTCTTCTTGGGTCAGTATGTGGGCACCAAAATGCAATTCATCTTACAGTTCAAGCAAACTGTGTATCCAACCTGAACATAATAAAAACGAATGCCTTCCTAACAATCAGGCGGTCTCTAGTTCCCGCTAAAAGTTGCAAAATATTTCTTGAATTACAATCGCTCAATTTCAATTGCACATTCTGTAGCTTTACACAATAACTCTGTTAGGAAATCTACCCTTTCATCTCACCTGTTTATCAGGGTAATGGTTAGACTATAAACCAGTTGGTGAGGTCTCTGGAATTGCACGTGTTGCTCTGTGACCTTGTAGCCCTCCTGGCGTCGAGCCACTGAGCAACTGTACAGTATAACCTTCAGTAGTTGCAGTTAGTGAACTCGTAAACATAGCTAGCTCATATAGCTGTCACGCACACTGTTGGCCATGACAAGAAATGTTTCAATTTCATGTGTGACGCTTTGCTTTTGTACTTCTTCGTTTTTCTTTTCCAGAACCCATATAGATCCTTCATTCGCGTCTGGTATTTTGATTGTGGTTAGTTTCGTATTTCCACAGCATCATTTTTAATCATAGTGTTTTTGAGTTGGTGGCCAAAACTATGGTTACTGTAAATATTTTGACCATGTTTGGCATGTTCACCTACATTTCATTTCTCGTATCAAAACAATTCCCGGTTATTTAACCACAGCATGGCAGGTAGACGATAACTAATCTTGTGGTTGAATTTTAGGTTAGCGCTAGATTAACATCAGTGGTGTAGTGGACTTATGAAATGAGGAGGCAAAGTATACTCTCTGCATTTAAGTTTTTTTGTAAATTCATGGTCCATATAGAACACAATTTTATCTTCTCTATTAACAAACTACCAATAATAATATATTTTTGTATATAAAATATTATATACAAATAAACATATATTAAGTTCAAGTCAAATCAAATACTCAAAGTTTTTGTTGTTGTTGTTTCAAAAATAATTACAATAATGCAGTAACAAAAGTAATAATTATCTTTAATTTTTTACTAAAACCTGTTGAAACATTAGTCAACAAAACCTATTTGTATAGCTGAATAATGGCTTCCTTAAAAATAGTAAGCAGCAAAATCGTTTTGATAATATTAAGAAATATTTCTTGAGCAGCAAATCATCATATTAGAATGATTTCTGAAGGATCATGTGACATTGAAGACTGGAGTAATGATGCTGAAAATTCAGCTTTAATATCACAGGAATAAATGATATATTAAAATAGAAAACATTTATTTTAAATTGTAGTAATATTTAACAATATAAATCTTTTTACTTTTTATTTTTATTAAAATGAATGCAGCCTTGTTGAGCATAATAGACTTCTTTAAAAAAAAAAAAACACAAAATAAACTGAATGACCCAAATCTTTTGAACGGTAGTGTGTACACACTACAACTAAAAATATTTGCAGAATGGTTGGTAACATTACACTGTTTGATTGCATGTTTTTTCTAGAGATTTTTTCATCCAAACTCTTTTGACAAGCCACTACCTCTCTTGCCACTGGAGAAAAACTCCCCTGCTCAGCATGTTCTTTTTGGTTGTACCTTGCAGCACATTTAGATTTAAAACTGCTGATTAGGTTACTAGAAGTATTCCACACCTGTTTATCACAGGTGCATACTACGCTCAATGTACCTGTGAAAGTGACATGTCCCCATATAAGAGCTAGTGGGCAAAATTTTCCGTTCTTCATAGTAGTTGGAAGGCTGGCTTCATATAAAAAAGTTGCACCAGTTCTTTGTATGGAAAACAAATAGAAGCGACCACTAATGCATGCATTTGGGCAGCATGAACCATCGCAATTTCTGTCAACTTGAGGCTGTGGCATAGAGGCTCTGGCCACTGATAAGACTTGGCCAAAGTGCAAACTCTGAGAAGCATTACTTGTGGTTGGTCGGATGCACGGGATGCATAGGAGTTCCAGCCAACTATTGAAAGTGGATTGGCAGCGCCATTGGACAGGTCTTGGACTGGCCAGAAAGGCCAATGCCAGTTTTATTGGGTAGAGCGTGGCCAGGCATTCCTGTACAAGCAACAACTCCTCTAATTACTCCAGTCTGAAAGGAAGCAAAAGGGGGTCACTTCCTTGAACCGAGCAAACTCTTCAATCCGCCATGTTTTTTTTTATGCTCTTCCGCTTTGTTTAAAGATTAATGCCTCAAATTTCTTGTTTTTGTTTCTTTTCCTTTTTCCAATGGGCCTAATTTCATAATGAAATCAATTTCACTCCACATCCCAGCCGATGCTGTTTGTTACAGCAGGAGCACCACATAAAGACGAGATTGTGTTTCTTCAGTGCTCCACAAAGCGATCTAATTGTCAGTTCCTAATCAACCAGTAATGTGAGGAAGGCTTTCTAATTATGTAACCATAGTTTCTGACTTGTAAACAATAGATGGACATTCAGTATTTTTGAATTATCTTTGAGCGCTATGGGGCTCATATGCTGGCAGAGGTTGTTATGATGCTGTCTTTATGTTTATTGGGTCATGCCCTTGTAAAAGATACAATAGGTTAAACACAACAGGGTAACAGTAGGGTCAGTACAGAAGGTTTGCTATAAGGCCAGTATCACTATTACTATTACTTATACATAAGCTTGGGAATTTGTAAATATTAAATAAGCATTAAAGTTATACACTCTCAGTTTGTGCTGTGAACATGAATAAACTACGAAACGACAGTGGGGGGTGGTGCCGCGGTGGGCAAGTATGGCCGTGTAACAACAACTACCTGGCAAACGCATACGAACACCATAAAATACACCTAGCAACCCCCCTGAATAAACCTACATAAATGAACTGGAAAGGGCATAGCAACAACCTAGCAACCACCTAGTTACACCATAACTAATACCTAGCGACCACCTAAAGAAACCTTATAACAATATGGTAAAATCACTCATTAGCAACTGCATTAACAACCTGGCAACCACCTAGAAAAATGCTTTGGCAACTGTAGCAACCTGGAAACACCCTAGCAACACCTTGGCCACCACCTTGTAAAACCCTAACCTAACAACTACCCAGACATTCCCACGCAACCATATTGCAACATCCTGACAACCACCCAAAACACCCTAGAAATGGACAAGAAACATTAACAATTTTCTGAAAAGTTAAAAATAGATGTTATAACATAGTGCGTGTAATTAATTTATCTGTTTATATCAACATGATGGAAAATGATGAGTAAAATATTTCCAGCTACTTGCACAGGTTCATTGAGTTCACGGTGAGCGTAGCGTATACTCACGTGAGCTTGAATGACAGTTTACATCTTGAAATATTCATTCATGTTGTAAAGACTTCTCCGATTGAAATCTATTGCAGGGAAATGGAATTTTGTAGAAGCGGCTGTTAATATTTAAACCACCACAGTGCACTAAATTAAACAAGCAGGTTAACGTCGTGCAACATTTAACGTTTTCTTTAACGACATTCACGTGGCGTCTTGAGGGGATACATCGAGTGCTTCCATCATAGCAGACACAAATACTCACTAACACACGCCAGGTTGCCTTCCGCCATGGTTCACTAGTTGATGTGTCACACACTAGTGTTCTGTGCGTTAATGTGCAGCAGCCTCTGACAGCTAAAACTGAATCTGAAAGGCATCAAGGAAGCGCTCGTACTCCTTAGTCAGCTGTTCAGGACACGGCCGACCGGCGGGATTACCTGAACCAAAGCTGATTCATCTTAAAGGAATATATATATAACCTTTATTTAAACAGGAAAAGTCCCATTGAGACACAGTCTCTTTTACAAGGGAGTCCTGTATAGCATATTCAATCATAGGTTACAAGACAATAAATTACAATATAAAATACAAAGCAAATTTACACAAAATGTACAAAATATTTGCATGTAAAGATGCAATAAATTCAAAATATATAAACAAACAAAATAGTGGCTAGAAGTTAATATCCACCCATCAATAATTAAAGCAATTGCACATGTCCGTCCGCATATCAGATATTCTTTTTTTAAAAGCAGCTAAAGAAATTAGCGCACCAATCTTAAGTCTAGACTGGAGTTCATTCCAGGACGAAGGACCATAGTATGACAGACCCCTCTTTCCTGCTTCTGTCCTCATTCTTGGTACATTAAAAAGTAGTACATCACTAGATCTTAATCGATATGTACTTTGGGTACGAACAAATTTTAAACAAATATAAGACGGCAAATATTGCACCTAAAATTAAATGGCACTAAAGTCACCAAAATGAACCCCCTTAAACAGTGCCCTTGTAATCTTTAATCAAAATAACTTACCCTCCCTCTGATGACGTGTTCACTGGCGCGAGGGCGGGACAATAGCCTAACATAGATCACAGCATGAGCAAACCATAACAATCCAATCAATTACTGGTGGACAAAATCAAGTCCCGCCCTACATTTTTCTTGTTCGAAAAGACATTTTACTTGTCACAATAGGGAAGAAAAGACTACCACAACTTCTGTTTCATGACTTTAAACCACACTTTTCATTTCACTCATACATCTCTCATTCATTTAGTTGACACGAAAGAAACTGAAATGTAAATAAGTAAAATATGATGAAGTAAAATATGGTGTGGTATATTCTCTGTAGGTTCATGGGCATTCCTCGTCTTAAAGGAGCAGCTCAGCATTATCATTATTTACTCACCCTTATCTTGTTCTAATTTTATTTTGTATTTTATTTTTGTGGAGCACAAAAGCAAAAACATCTTTAAGGTGCAGTCACATTTACTGTTGTTTGGCAAATTTTCATGGGTGAAATCCAGTTATTTGATCGGACCCTTTTCACATTTCCTGGTCCAGTGAGAAGAGAATTATGTCAAATTTGTCCTCATGCAGATTTCGGATCAGGTTCACTTCGTCAAATAAATTCACTGTGGTGGTGTGAAAGTGACTTCTGTGTAAGTTGTGCTTCATATATCTCTTACACTATTGATTGACAAAAGAAAATGAACTTTTTTTGCCAATTAAATTTCACTGAAATTGGTTGTGTCCACATCTTTACCTTGGCAGCCATTTATAGTGATTAAGCTTCAAAAAACACTATTCAAATATAGGCTACAGCTGACATTATATTGCACTATTATGCTAATGGGAAAATACCCTTTGTTTGGTGGATGATAGTTGTATACTGCTTTTATGATGAACGGTTTTTATGTTTTTTTTGTTTTTGTTTTTGGAGCTTGACCGACATGGTCACTATGGAATGTGAATTTTCTTGTTTTGTGTTGCATGGAAAAAATAAAAGCATATGGGTTTGGAACGACATGAGGGTGAGTAAATAATGACAGAGCAGTCTGTCACGGGTGAAATAAGTTTACATTTAGTATAATAAATGATTTAATGAAATAAAGATCATTTAAAGCTGCTTTCTACAATTGCTTATCGCTGATTATTGCACGTTTGCACTGTGAAGACATGAACAGTCATGTGTAGATGGTAACCATAATTTGGTCAAATTTAGAGACTGTTTACTTGGAGGCCTATACAGCAGCCCTTAACCTTTAGCAGCAATGCAAATGAATTTCACAGAATTAGGTTTATTATCTAAACATCCCCATTATGATCACTTGATTTAGGATAAATTCTGTGGGGGTCCAAACATTTGAGCTCACTGTGAAAATCTGGAATTCAAAGTCTTATTTATACCTGGAAATACATTACAAAGCAATATTATGTTGTAAAATTAATAAGAAATAAGGTTCTGCACTGTTATGTCACTAATCAAATAAGCAAATAAGCACAATGTGCTCTTTGGAACATTCTCATGCGGGATGACATGAATCATCAGGTTTTGCACAAACCTGGAAGATCAAATAAATGATAAATTCTGAAATTCTAAATGTCATGCTGATAATATAATTTCTAATGAAACAGTTTGTATATAAAAAAGCTGACTTTTGAACTCCACTGTAGATGAAAAAGTCTAAAATATAATTTATTATCGCTGAATCAATCTAAATAAGTTCATTTATGCCAACAAAACTATTACTACTCCTATAGAAATATTGCAGGTTTACCACTTTTTACATTGCTTGAACGTGGGGATGTTAGCTTGAATTCTGCTGGATACAGTGGATACTTCATCTGAGCTGAACCCTAGCGTGCGGAGCTGACGTGCATCTGCTCCCATGTCAGTTGCTCACTGTTTGGTCACATTTTAGTGCATTTTCCTTCGTTGGCACACTGCAGATCAGCCAGTGCAGAAAAGATGCTAAAAGCATCAAGGAAATTCTTTGTAGGCCTCAGCGTCTACTAAATCATTTACAGCGCAACCCCGGCAATAAAAACACGTACACTTGCACATGACTGAAACATGTTTGATAAAATGGTTTTTATTGATATTAAAAATGAAAGTACATGAATTGTGCATTTCGGACGTTCTAGCGTGCAGAGGTTAAATCAATTAAAATACACACAGGCTGCGGGGGCTACTGATATTAAACTGTTGCCAATGAAAGACAAAAGATCCCTTCATTTTTAAGCGCAAAAGGACGTGTTTTCCTCACGCGCCTTTTTTCGCACGGAAAGATAAGTAACCAGTTTGGAAAGAACATTAGGACTGCAGTCCTTTTGCAGGAATAACATAATAGACAAATGGCAATATCTCTGGAAATATGGGATGTTCAAATAATAAAAAATAATGATAGTAATTATAATAATTGCACTGCTTAGTCACAACTGATATGAATCAGATAAATATTGGATTATCAAGGCAGAGGGATACACTGCAGGCACTTAGACCTTTAAGTTTCAAGATACTAAGCGATACTATAGTATAATTTTTTGACCTTAAGATGGGGCTTATACAAGAAACGATGTTGGCTTGTTGTCCTTGTTTGAGAAACTGCAGAGAAAATGGCCTTGTATTGGGTTTTTCACATAAATCCGCTGATATTTCCTGAGTATTAGGGTAAATAAGTATGGTAGCCCTTCAACAACTGAGATGAAGATACAACGACTTGAAAAAACACCCCGACCCGAAAGGAAATAAGAGGATTTAGGGCATATTATTGTAAGATGGCGAGATTGAAGGGATGTATAAACAGTTCACTCTTTGTGACTTCATAATGGATCTTTGTGACATCATAATGGATTTTTTACTTTAACTTATGGCTGCAGTTCAATTACTCGGCAACAAGAACAAACTTTGAACCAGGGACAGACTCTTCTCAACCTCCAAAACATGGCATACCTTAGAGAAGCCAAATATTATGATACAACAATGAAGACTGTAGTGGTTTTGTGTACAATAGTGGAATATAGAGACCGGGTTTATCCAGAGCCTCGTGAGGAAAGTTAAACGCAAGGTTTTTTTGTAGTTGTTTTTTTTTTTTTTACAAACAGAAATCCATTTGGCAGATTAAAAAGCCATGCGGGAGGGAGAGAGAGAGAGAGTATTCTGAGTATGTGCCTATTTTTGTATTATAACATGCCTAAGCAATCCAGGCTACAGCTGCTGTTAAAATATTGATTTTAAAATAGCTCTGTGGCGAACCAAAAGGAAAAAAAAAAAAAGGAATTTTTTTTTTTGGTACAAAGCATCTACAAAAAGCATTTACATGTAAAATGGGTAAAGAAAAAAAAAGAGAGCATATAAAATAAAATCCATCAGTTGAGCATCAGTGCTATGTATATTACTGTATTTGGACTGATTTTAATATATAATTTTATAACAAAATAAATAATGCCTTTATACAGTGCCCATATTTGTACTTAAACAAACAAACAAAAAGAAGCTTGGCGGCTCATTACGCAAGATACAGCTCAGACTAAAAGAATATTACATGATGTCCCTGGAAACGAATTATAATATATATTTCCATATTTATTCTATATATATTTATATATATTCAAGTATTTGTTTCTCAGGCAAAAGCATGTGAATACTACGGATAAACGTTTAAAATATATGTTAGTTGACATTATTGCGTTTTTTTCCCTTTGAATTGATATTTGTGCCTTTTTTTCAGAACTGTAAAATAACGTTACAAAAACACAAAGCCTATTTTGCAACAACAAGAATGTCACGGTACCAGAAACCAAACTGGGCTCTTTTTTTTTTCTTTTTTTTTTTTTTTTCTTGAAGCGTTTTAACGAAAAAGAACATAGAAAATACAAACATCCCACTTTTTCAAGGTCACAATGTCCCTCTTCCTGCAGTGCAAAGCAGGGGTTTTGTGCAGCCACGCTCGAAAGGAGGCGAGTTCTTCACGTCCAGGCATTTCAACATGATCCCTTCAGCGTCCCCACACAGCTCCTTCCTTTATCGCAACGGCAGCGCCGGGACCCAAGGCATACGTCGCGTGTCTTACGTATACGCAGCTGATATCCCCGCAGCCAATATGCTCTTGTTTACCCTTTCCAAAGTCACACTTTCCTTAAAACGGAAAGTTTAATAAAGTTTCAAAGGAAAAAAAACATGCTTTTCAACCCCTTCTCCTTTGAGTCCATTCCCAAAGCTAGCACCATGACATTTTTTGAGCTACATGTTCATAGTCCATAAAAAAATAGTGCCTTTTTTATTACTTAACAAGAACTTTGACGTAATCCGTGGCGATGTGCAATTCGCAGATTCTTCTCTGCTTTTCATTTGTGATTACAAGGTGCTGGAACAGGAATCTAATTTTACAACAATTCCTTACAGTGTGGATGTCCCTTTATAGTTACAGGTGCAAACTAATATTTAAAAAGGACTAAAAGAGAGATACTTTTGTCTCGGGAGAATGCAGTGGAATGGGTTCGTTCATGCTAGCTCTAGCTGTTCCTCGCGTTCTGACGTCCTCCAAACTGGCCAAAACGTGCGACGTTCCACAGCTTCGTCGCTCTTTCTTTTGCTTCTTCACCTGAATAGTGTTCCTCTCGTTTATGATTTGTTGGTGAACGAAACAGCAAGAATAGAAACTTGAAGAGCGTGTGAGCACGTCTGGTGGGGAAGGAAGAAGGGTTGTTGAGGACTGCCACAGAAATGACGTCAGAGACAAAAAGCTTTGATCCCCTAGTCTTTTTTTATCGACTCTGTGCAAATGATCCTGGTTTCACTTGTGGCTGACGTAGTTTTCTGTGGGAAGAAGGATGGGCGGCAGCTTGCTGGGAAGTGTGATGAGAGGCCTGTGGTGGTGCAGTTGCTCCTGGGCCTTGATTCTCTCCGCCTGCCGCCTAAACTTCTTGGCCCGCAGGATGGCAGGGACGCCCCTCCGTAGCCTCTGGGCGGCCTTCTGTTGCCACACGTCATATTTGGAATATTTCACGGTCACGTGCTTTCTTGGGACATCCTGTTGCGAAAGTAATAATAGTGTTAGAAAATGACTCCTGAAACAGTTTGAAATTCTCACAAATATCTTCTACGATTGCTTGGAAGATCTCTAAAAATGACTTTAAACTTTCTGAAACTCAAAGTTTTGACAAAATTATTTTATGATTTTGCAGATATTTTGCCAAAAATAGGCAAAAACCCTAAACTACCAAGACAACACCCCACTTGAAATTATCTTGCCCAATCCTCGTCTTTCTTAAAGTCTTAGTTCACCCAAAAATGAAAAATCTACCATTATTTACTCACTCTCATGTCGTTCCAAACAGTCTCCTCCTTTTAAATGAAAGTCTGTGTTATTTTTGACCCCATTGACTTTCTTTATATGGATAAAAAAAATCTTCAAAATATCTCCTTTTGTGCTCCGCAGAAGAAAGTCATATAGGTTTGGAAGGACATGATGGTGAAGAAATTATGAATTTTGGGCAAACTAACCATACCAGATGTTATTTAAAGGGCTATACATTTCTAATACTGACAAAGAACAAAACTCAGCACTGAAGAATGACAAGGAAGGAGATATGGGCATTGTTCCATTTGTCCCCAATGTCCAACCAGCTAGTCAACATCCAGGTCATTTTGAGAGACACTGGTTTTGTAACCCAATCCAAGTATGTGATGTAAATCTACAGGAAAATGTCAACCTAGATATGACCTCTCACTTCTATCATATCATTTTCCACTTGGTCAGCAGCTTTAGGGCAATACTTGCTTACTAGTTCCTTACTCTGGCTCATTGTTTTCTTTAAGCCCACATGCCAGGATGGACAAGTTCGGCAGAAACCACAGGACAATCAAGATGGTGCGTGTGATAAAGTGCTGGAGAGTTTTTTGTTGTTTCCCACGGTCAACATACCTGTTTAAATGCGGGCATCACCGGGATGACCTGTAGGGATGTGGCTGAAACGTCCCTCTCTGACTTGGCAGGTTTAGCGCAGTATTGTTCCAGTAGAGCAAGGTTACAACTGCTAAAACAACACTCTTCCACAATCCCACGATTTTGAGAACGCCGACTATTCGACCTACTAGTTGGTCGACCTGCAGTGATACAAATAAAGATCATACGTTTATGGATGACAGGGAGAGAGCTCTTAGATGGTCACATGTCAGACAAAATTGATGAAGTTCACCCAAAAATGTCCTCATGTCATTGCAAACCTGTGTTCAAAACCAGTTTTTTGTCCATGCAGTGAAAGTCAGTGGTGACCAATGTTGCGTTGGACCCCATTGACTTCTGTTGCATGGTCAAAAACATTTTTTTTAAATATATTATTTTGTATTCCAGATAGTCATACAGGTTTGGAAGGACATTAGGGGGAGTAAATGTTGACAGGATTATACAATGTTGATTGAACTATACTAGCCTAAACTGGTTTGCTGGTTTCCCAGGTTTGGGGCACTTGTCAAATACTCCAGCTGGCTGGCCAGGTAACTCTACTGAAAAGGTTGGTTTGATAATCATTCATGTTTTAAGTTCCCATTCACTGAGCCTGGTAAAGCTGGTGTTTAGCTGGGTAAATAGTCATCCAGCCTGAACAGCTGAAAGGTGGAAAAAAAATCCCTAATTAAAACCAGCCAACAGATGAGCAAACTAGCATAGACTGATTTATTTATTTTATTTTATTTTTTCAGCTGGAGATCCAGCTGAACACCAACATAGCCATGCTGAAAGGCCATTTGACCATCTCAAACCAGTTAAGACTAGGGGGGAAAAAGCAAGAAAGAAGAAGAGATTTTGGCTCAAACTCTCCAAACAGTTGCCATCAAACATGCAAACACATTCAACAAACCCTATAAACAAGTCAATGTAAATCAAGCTACAGTGGCCTGATTCCATTGTCAAGGCAGATTTTATTATCGATTCATTGTGTTTTGACTGGGATGCATCCGCGGTGTATAATAAAGGCAAAATCTGTGGCATAAAATGGAGTCTGTTTATTTGTTTTCTCGCCCGGACTGATCTCGTTATGCCGTCTAATTGAGCTGTTCGAAATCTGTTTCGAAGAATTCGCCGACAACCCAGCAATACTGGGTTCGAAGACCGAAAGCCTACAAATAAGACAGCTAGAGTGTTGAAGGGCAAAAGTCTTCGCTTCTGTTTGGATGAGTAAATGGTGGGTATCCTTTGACCTTGTCCTTTGCCAGCTCAGCAGAGATAAAGAGAGCATGAAAGAGAGGAAGGGGGAGGGGTAGAAGAACAGACTTGGCATGAAAGAGCGAAGATACAGGACACAGTAATGGAGGTGGGGGAGCCAGACCGGGGAAAAGGAAGGAACAATTGATTTTCAGTCAAATATTATGCGAACGATTGGCGCTTCTCACAACCGCAATGATCTGAAAGGGTGTTCTTGATTGTAGGATGGGAAACATTGAAGAGTGGATCTAGTGGATAAAGGGGGGAAAATCTGCGCTGGCCCAAATTGGATAATGATCTTTCGGGGTAGTTAGGCTTCTGTGGACAAGAGAACACAAAGGCCTTGTCTGTTTGTCAGTGCTGGCGTGAGGAAGACGACAAATATTTAAAAAGTTGTGCTCTCGACCCCCTCCGTGCATGTGAACGGTGTACAACCAGCAGATGTATCTGGTTCTGGATTGAACAATCGGCAATCATTGCACTGAACTAGGGCAAATCAATTGGTTAGTATCTGTTACGCTAAACTAGTAATGAAGCTGTCTCAATCCATCCAGCCGTGTAAGAGGACAAACAACTTTTTTTCAATTGAGTGTAGCCTGGGAACATTTCTGGAGAGGTGAATGGAATGCCACTTGGGTACTATTACTTTCCCTGGCGGAATGTGCAAGTAAACAACCAGGCCATTGTGGCTCATTTAGCATCCCTTTCATATGCAATCACAGATATCGCGAGAGAATGCGCCCAGTCAGCACAATCTGCAGAGACTTCGCTCGTAACTCTGGTCGTTCGTGACATACAATTGGCAGGGTTTGCTACCAAAGAAAAGAAAACACAGAGATGTCCAAATGTACGTACTGAAATAGAAGCCTCTGTCTTCGCACACAAACTGTAGCGCGTCCACCAGCTCTCCACCACATAACGTTTCAGCTGAGGCGACTTCGAAGGCAGACAGGGTTAAAAACAGTATGCATATGGGCATCCGTATGGACCAGTACATCTTTATGACCTGCAGAGATAATGTGTTTTAGTTAGTTTAGATGGTGCATTTCATTTGTAATGTACAAAGCTGATTTTTTTTATGCCCTTTTATATCTATAAAGATATCATGTATACCTTAAATACTTAACATAATACTGAACAACTATTATTAGCTTCCTCAAGGCATTGAATTTAGTAATGCAATAAAATGTCTGCATGCATGGCCATCGACTTGCTTGATCACATGGTTTAAACCAGTATGTCGATGTACAGTGTGGAAAGCATTCAGTGTAGTTAACATTAAGTTAAATGTATACATGCAACACTGGAATCGTGTTTTTCACTCTCTAATGCATGTAGCCTTTGTTTTAGCAACACAGTAACTACAGTATTATTTCTTTCACCAAATGCAATACTTAATACACCCTGGGAAATTGTGCATTTTGTAGTTAATGCATTTAATCTTTAACTAAAAAGATGATATTTTAAAGTCTAAAGACCTGCTGATCAAGATCTTCCTCTGGTAATAGTCATTAGTTCCTTCAGTGCATTCCAAATCGCCAATGCAATTCTTCAAACACGCTGGGATTGTACTTGCATGCATCGACTTTTTAATTAACGCTAGAATATGCATTGCTTATCCACGTCAAAAAGAGCTTTTATCTCCCTTATTTAGCCTACACTCTTACACAACGTTCAACAAGTTGCAAGACTGCTCAATATACCCAGCTATCTCATTCCACACAACTCAGCATATAATTTCCCTAAACCCAGCTCATTTAAAGTGCTGTCGCCCCCTTGCGCAACTTCTTCCCCGCGCGCGCGTATCCTGAATGAAGTGTCAAATCCATTTTTATTTGTAAAGCGCCTTACTACACATTGTTTCAAATCAGCTTTGCAGAAATTCATTATGTAAATGTCTATAATATCTTATATTTGACATTTAGAGCTGTCAAGATGTTTAGAGCTGTTAGCAGTTTAGAGTGTCAAAAACATCTCCGTTGCATTACGCGAATTGATCGTGCAAAAGACTGCATCTACAATCTCTTCTCGTTTGCAAACGTGTCAATTTCTGATGTTTATTCAAGTAAAAAAAAAAAAAAAAATTATTTAAGAGAATATCTTCAGATAGTCCAAGATTTCATAAAGGTTGTCAAAATATTTTCTTTACCTTATTTATGAAACTGTCTGTCCTCAAGCAGGTATGGCAAACAGAATGATGTTTTAGTTGGTCCTCCATGACAACGTAAAAAAATGCGGTGCTGTTGTATTTGGTTGAAAAGGTCTGTTAGTTTCCCCAGTTGGTGTTAGGATGTTGTGTGGAGCTGTCCCAAAAATCAGGCGACAGGCAAAAGTTCTGTGAGAGAACTATTATATACCCAAACCCGCCCCTTAACACCCCCCTCCACCCCCCGCCCCTCTCGTGCGCATGTCCGTGAGGTAAAACTCGAAGTGGTCAGTGAATCTCCAGCAGTTTTCCAAGAATCCCAGATCACAAAAAGGTCAATGAGCATTAAAAAATAGCCTATGCTTTCCTAAAATATTTCGACGGCTACATCGTTATTTCACAATTTTTTTTAACACCTTCCTCAGCCAGTTCATTAATAAATACATGTACAATAAAAAAAATACATAGCCTAAATAAACTGATGAATAAGACAACGTTCGAGGTTTCATAAACGCACACGTCATCAGTATCAGTGTACAGAGTTCTGGCAGGACAGTCGATGTGTAAAATTGTACAATGGAAAGTGCCCGGATGATAAGGAGTGAAGATGAAACGCTTTATGCCGTCATTTCCTCTGATTTCCACCTGCCTTATCGATCCTCACGCGAATAGTGGCTGTAATGATGGTAATTCACTTTACAGGCTGACCATTCAGAGCACTGAGAGGATAATGAACAATTAGCTCGACTTGAATTGAACTTAAATTGGTTTGATTGAATTACTTGGAAATGTCATCCATCACCTGGCAAAGCAATAAGGGCCATTATTTGATGCAGATGTTATTCTTCGTGGACACCAGTCTCCATCTGATATGAAATGCAGGGTCCAAAATGTCTAATACTGCCTTACTAAAACACCTTTTGAAATTGTTTTAAATCATAATTATCATGTGAACAATAAATTATATATATATATATATAAAATGATATGATCAATAAGTTATGACAACATAATGTTTTTACATCAAAAGAAGTTCAGCAATTTCCCCCTGTTTTTATATAGGCTATGTGTGTGTGTGTGTGTGTGTGTGTGTGTGTGTGTGTGTGTGTGTGTGTGTGTGTGTGTGTGTGTGTGTGTGTGTGTGTGTGTGTGTGTGTGTGTGTGTGTGTGTGTGTGTGTAAAAAAACATCTAGTTGGATGTTTTAGTTATTGGTATACACACACACACACACACACACACACACACACATATATATATATATATATATATATATATATATATTGAAAATAATATAATAGACTATAATATCAAATAATATAATAGCTAAATACATAATATATGTATTTAATATATAAGCTTATACTATACACAATAAACATATGGCAAATTGATCATTGTTTTGAATGTCATGATCATTAAGATTAATGTAAGCTATTTTTTATTTAATATTTTAAATGGTGTGATTGGTTTGGCCAATGAATGTTTGATGAAAACTCATTTTAGGGTTGGAAATCTTCAATGAAATTCCGTAGGCAAACACGAGAATGACAAAATGTGGAGATCACAAACCGTGCATTGTAAAATTAACAGTTATTAACCTTTGAAAATTAACCTTGAAAATTAACCTTGCCAAAAACAACGCAAATGAAACATTTAGATATGCAAAGTGATGATAAACAGCGCGAAGTCTGGTAGAAATTGATGAGAAAATTAGAGGAAAGCAATGCTCCTGTATTCTTTGACTAAAATGGCGCAAAAAAAAGGGGGGCCTGCTGCTGCTGGCATGAATTATCAATGCACTCTGTTACTGGAAGCACCATTATAAAGACATTAAACCTCTCTTCCTCTGTCTCCTATTATCCATCAGATGAAGGAAGCAGGAAACCCAAAAGATCTGTAGGGCCTTGCAATAAATCATTCACTGCATTCAGTAAGCTGCATTTTCATCTTACTCACCTCGCCATGCACAACAATGGATAAAACTGCCCATGATACAGGACCAACCAGTCCAGAACAAAACATTAGAGGTCATCAATAAAAAGCACAGGAGGTTTTGAGATAACCAATATGTACCGTCAGCAATATCCAATGTTTGACCTGAATAGCTCTCTGTTTTAAACCCAGTGACCTCAGTTTAATTGTTCAAATTATGTAAAATAATATATCAGTCTTCGTTAGCGTAATATCCAACACCTACTGATTTACTACATGACGTATTCCACTGTGGGATTTTTAAAATGTATTTAGTGGTTGGTTGCGTATTCAAATGGTAGATCTTTCCCACTACTTGGATCCAAAATCAGAATCCTCATCCCGATCCTAACCTCTAACCTCATGACACGACCCTTACAAAATCCCTAGTCATTATGCCGTCCTTCATATAAAAGTGCTGGTGTTGGACGCCTCACCTACATATATGCTTAGACTACCATCTGGTGGTGGTTGTTTTATTTAAGGTTCGGTCGGACAAATAGTCTTCTGAAACCAACATACTTTTCCTGTAAAAAGCATTTATGAAAGGGTCGATTTAATGTAAATTCAGAAAGTAAACCACAAGAACAGTTTGGGATGTTTTCAAATATATTCCTTTATAATAGCACATATCCAATTTGCACTACACAGTTTTCTTGCAACTTTATTTACGCTTAATAACAGCAATGGTATTTCCACTTTTTATGCATTGTTTGCAGAGACTATTCATATTTATATTTCATATTTTCTGAAGAAAGTTGAATAGTCAGTAGGCCAGGATTTTCTTTTTATGAATGATTTGCTGTTAATAATAAAATATTTCTACCATCTGTAGAAGAATCAGCTCAATGTATTATTTTAGGAATATATTTGGAATACTAATACATTCAATTTGTATTGATTATACACATTTGATTATATATTGTACATATTTGTTTATTTAATTTTTTGTATAGTACTTGTGATATTTCATAAATAACCTTTGTCTTCAATAGCTTCAGGGTACGTTTACACAACAACGATTTACCAAAAAAGAATTCGCCTAACGATCCCGTTCACGGCTAAAAACGCGGTATTATTCATGCCAGGCCAGTAGATGGCGATGTCACTTTGTAAAGCATGAAGTCACCGTTTTCACAATTCAAATTTTGTAGTTTACAGAGAGACGATAACGGTATCGTTCTTTGAATCCTGTTTTCAAAAGTTTGCATTTTCAGGTCCCCAAAATGCCGTTATTGTGTAAACGAACGGCCAAAACGCATAAAAAGTGTTACGTTTTTACGCCCCTTTATTAGCTTAATTTACAGAGTGATCCATTAATCCAGAGATCAAAAATATCATCAATGTCATCATTTAATTGCCCTCATTGTTCCAAAAATCTGTGTGACTTTCTATGTGGAACATGAGAGAAGATTTTGAAGAATGCTGGTTTCGGTTCACATTGACTTTTATTGTATGTTTTTGGCCATACGAACCAAAACTGTTTGGTTACAGACTTTCTTCAACATCTCTTTTTGATGTTCTACAGAAACGCATACAGGTTTGGAACGACATGAGGGTGAGTAATTGATGGTAGAAATTTCATTTTGGAGTGAACTATCCCTTTAAGGTTTCTGGTATAGAGTTCCAACATGAGGTTTTGAGGCTAGCACTCAGTGTTTTAATAGCATTGACGTCAGTATAGCAGCAGATGTAGACGTAGACGCACAGCAGAACGATGAGACGTCACATATGAAGCATAGAGGAACAGGAGAGTTGTTTGGCTTCTGGAGACAGGATCAAGCCAGCACATTCAGGGCATCCGTGAGGATCTTCAGCTCGTCTTTAATGGTCTCCAGCCCCTGCTGGATCTTCAGAGGGTTGTCCAGCACTTCTATGCCGTCTGTGTACGGGTCGAACCGCACAGAAAATGGTCTCTTGATGCGGGTCACGTACGATCTGTTGTTTAAAAAACAAAATAAATAATTATTGTCGTTAAAGAAACACCTGAAATTAATTTAACAGTGAATAATTAACACAATAAATTACATGAGATAAATTACAATAAGTTGAATTAATGAATGAATTAAATACTTTTAAAAGTTGGCATGTCCTGTGGTGTGACATGCTATATGCAGTCTAAAACTATTTCAAATATTAATTTGCATTCATTTAAAATTAGTCATAAATATACAATTTGCTTTATATTTTCATTAATATTTTAACCAAAAGTCTTGTTCATTTTGCTTAAAATATTAATGAAAATTGTTCATTAAAAAGTTCATGGACATGTAATGCAATAAATAAATAAATTGATTGATTGATTGATTGATTGATTGATTGATTGATTGATTGATTGATTGATTGATTGATTGATTGATTGATTGATTGATTGATTGATTGATTGATTGCATTACATCTCCATGAACTTTTTAATGAAAAACATTTTGAGTAATATTTAAATTTAAAAAAAAGTTCGTACCAGTAGCAAACAGTAAATTATTTGATTGCAAACAATAAAGACAAAAATGATGCAAATGTATGCAATATCCTATTTTTATTTTATTTGTGAGCCTTTGTTTTATTGACTATTTTAATTAGTTAGTTAGTTTGACAAAAAATTTAAATATATATATATATATATATATTTATTTATTTTCATTCATTCATTTAATTAAATTTTTCATTACAGAGAATGTAATTATTCGCTGTTATATATTTTCTTGTCATTAATGCATTATGTAAAATTGCTTAAAGTATCTTTTATTTTAGTTGTTTTTTATTTTATAAAAAAAAAATCATGAATTCATTCTGAGAATGTAATTATTCGCTGTTATATATTTTCTTGTCATACATACATTATATAAAATTTCTTACAATATCTTTTATTTTAGTTTATTTTAGCACCTTTAATAAATTAATAAATAAGTAACAGTTGATATTATTTGCAAAAAAAAAAAAAAAAATACAGACAAAAAAACAAATGTATGCAATAAATATCCTATTTAAATTTTTTGGTGAGCATTTGTTTTATGGACCACAATAATAATAATAAAAAAAATTATTTACACTTTTTAAAACTTATTTTCATTCATAGTACACTGTAAAAAATTCTGTCGTTATTACAAAAAAAAATTGGCAGCTGGGTTGCCAGAATCATTCTGTAAAAAATACAGTCACTGTAAAAAAATCCTGTAAAATTTACAGGGATTTACTGTGAGAAATACAGACTTTAAGTTTGTTTACACAAAAAAAAAATCCTGTTGTTTTTACAAAAATAATTTGGCAAACAAATGAACGGTTTGGCTATTGTATAATGTCCCCTTAACTGTCGACAGATACAATTTGTAATTCCTACCAGTTTATATTTAGCTAGTCATTTTACAGTGCTGTTGGACCTAAAAGACCCATTGCCTGTTTTTAAATATGAATTTTTAAATTCATATTAACACAGTTATGCTGTACTTGAACATATTTTGTCTGTAAAATATAACATGTATAAAATGTACATTTTCTTGTTGATAGGCTATTGAGAATATGTATGTCCGAAAAATATTTTAACACTGTCATGTTGTAATTTTAACTGCATTGTTGCTTTCTGCATATTTTTTTTTTCTGTTTAAATTGCATAAATCTGTAAATTCTACAAATTAATATGATTATTTTAACACATTCTTGTAAAATCAACAGTTTTGTTTGGTTCAGTATTTTACAACAGCATTTGTACTATTTTCAAAATAGTACTGTAAATTTATCAAAATTTCATTGTTTTTCTATTTACAAAATTTGGATGTCATGATTTTACAGAATTACACAGTTAATTTCACAGACATTTTTTACAGTGATAATATGATGGCCAAACGTACAGTATTTTTGATGCAGCTCACCTCAGTTTCTCTGTAGCAACTGTGAAGCTCTCCGACACAAAATAGACGGGTTGGTACGTCTGGTCTTGGTACGGCTGAACAGCCACAATGTCCGGGTCAAATTCCCGTCTCTCTGGCTCATCTGAGAGAGAATGCTGAGAAAACAATGGGCAACTTTAAATGTCAAATGCATTCATCATAAAAAGCAGCCAAAACAGTTCATTCGAGAAACGCCACCAACCACCAGCTCGCCGAAAGACGACAGCAGTCCCGCTCCATACGCTTTGATCTTCCCTCCTTGCTTACACAGTCCGAACTCCACCGTGAACCAGTACAGCTGGAAAACACATTCAGAACAAACACATTCAGGGGTTTGAGTGTGTACAGCGGCAGAGTTTGATGAGATGCTTTGCACTTACTGTTGACAGTTTCTCAATATCTTCATCAGAAGCTCCAAGAGAGGCCAGACCAATACTCTGACAAAACAGAGACATTCAGGACATAGTCCAAGATCAAAGATGTTAGGAAATATGGGATATGTACATAAAGGATATGTTTTTGTTTTTTACCTGAGAAAACTGTGCAAATGTTCTATCAGCCAATATCGGCACATGTCCAAGAAGTTCATGAACGCAATCCCTGGAACGGAAAAGATACAAAATAATTATGATTACTGTGCCATCATTTTCATTAAAGCAGAATTTACTTTTTTTTTTTTACCCACTTAAGTAGGACTTAAGAATATCGTTATATGTAATTTCATCATTAGGCTACTTCTATTATCTTTGAAATATGGTTAAAGTGTACTGCCAAAAAAAAATACACTTTAATGTCATTTCTTGTAAGTTATGTATGTTAAATGTATAATTTAACAACACACACAGTTTTATAATTATATACATGTGCTTTATTATGTCAGTCAACACATCAGAATTTGTGTTCTTGATAACACTATTTTACATTGTCCTTGTTACATGTACTTACTGTAGTTATACATATAATTACACTGTAACAAAGACATCTATGGTTATTTTAAGCTGTCATTGTTACAGTGTAATTATATATTTAAGTACTGAGTAATATTAATTAACTACATGTACTTACTATAGGGTTAGGGTTGATTAGTATTTGGTTGAGGGTTAGTTGCATGTAATTATGCCTAATTTACTGTTATTACTATGGTAAGCACATGTAACATATAACAAGGACACTGTAAAATAAAGTGTTACCAAATAAAGTGTAACGTTCTTCTTCAAAGAATGACAAAAGATTATTAAAACAATGATTTTAAAATGTACTTTAAAGTAAAAGTTTTAATTTTACATTGTTACAAAGTGCACTTTTTAAATGTGTACTTACTGTAAGTGTGTTAAGAAACAGTTCTGGATGTCTTCTCTCTTTAAGTACATTTAAGAGGCCTTTTATGTCATTAATATTATATTATCTGCAAGTACAGTCGTTTACAAATACTTTTAAGATTTGAAGTATGCTGCAAGTGAATATTTAAAACAATTAAGTACACTTCTTTTTCACAAGGACTGCAGTATTTATATGCATGGACAATTATGCAATGTATACAATGTACAAATACATACTTACCACATGGAAAACAATAAGTACAGAAAAAATTTCCACGCATATTTTTAAGTTATTTTCACAAATGGAAGTTAAGTAATATAAACAAAGAAAATAAGTAACTTTAACTTGGCCAGGTAAAGTTTGGTGAGTACTTTCTACTAATAGTTTAAGTTTATTGCAAGACAATGTTGTTGAAAAATGCAACCTTATAATTATTCATGCCCCAGTGCATGATGGGAACACCAGTATCAGAAAGTTGAGTAGGTTTTACTTAATTTTATAGCATTGATATTTACAATTTAATTTCTACAAGCTTAAATTGAGTATAGAATTTAGAATTTCATTCTTGCCTGAAATAACTTATTCAGGTAGAAATTTCTGTACATTTCTGTAGTATTTATTTATTTACTAACCACATAATCATTTTATCAGTGCACATGAAAAATCTTAGCTAATCTCATTTAAGTTAAAAATTGTAAGTGTAATATGTAATTAAATTGTAATTACATGCAGTTAAGTGTCCAAAAACATTGCAATCAGTTCGCACTTAAGCATATTCTTTTAAAAAGTATTATTTCTGTAATAAGAACTATTTTAAAAAGTATGCTATATTGAACTCCTTTTTCACTACAAGCTCCTTTATTTTATTTGACATACAATATTATTGGGTTGCAAGTGTTTCAGTGTGTACTAGACAGCCAGCCTACATCTGGATGTAAATCAAATGCTTAATAAACAGGAAGTGTCTTCATAAATGTAAAATGTGTGACAGTAAGTCTCTTACGGTTCAGGCGAGTGCATGGGGGAGGAAGCGTGCCGGATGTACTGCGTGCACTGGAACACACGGAAGGCCAAGCTGGCCAAAAAGTCTCGTGCGGAGAGGAGACCTGCCACTGGCCTCAGCTGGAAACCTGTGCGCTCTTTATACATTAGAGAGGGAGAGAGAGAGAGAGAGAGAGAGAGAGAGAGAGAGAGAGAGAGAGAGAGAGAGAGAGAGAGAGAGAGAGAGAGAGAGAGAGGTGCTTGACTGTGCCAAACTCATCACCATCCTTCTGTCTGGTTGCTAGGGTGTTGCTATGCTGTTGCTAGAGTGTCCTAGGTGATATGACATTTCTATGCAGGTGTTCTGAGTGGTATGGTATTGCCATTGCTATGCCATTCCTAGGGTATTTTGAGTTGTTGCTAGGGCGTTGCTATGTGGATGTTCTGGGTAGTTTCTATTGGTTGCTATCACATAGCTAACGCTAGGGTGTTTTAGGTGATTGGTATGGCATTACTAGGTGTTTGCTAGCACAATGTTATGGATTTGCTAAGGTTTCCTGAGTGTTTGCCAGGGTTGCCAGGGCATTGCTATGAGGATGATCTGGGTGGTCGCTATGGGCTATGTGGTTGCAAGGGTGTTTTGGGTGGTTTATCAGGCAACTGTGCAACAGTCAGGTTCTGGATGTAAACACTTAACTGAGTTCTCCATAGGGAAACTGATTTTGAACGAAAACGTATAACCCTTTAAAGACAGACCTACTGTGAGCTACTAGGTTGTTAATCAATGGTATTTGCCTCTTTTGAAGACGTTTGGCCTAAATGTTTCAGCTTATTTATTTTTTTCATGTTTAACAGTGGAATTTCTGGTGAAAAACTACATTACCCATGATGCTGTACAGAAAATTACATCAATCAGAGAGTCGAAACAAGCGACACGTGCCAAAAGATCTCCACCCACTCCCATGAAGCATTGCAAATGATGTCATCAAGTCTGTCTCATACATATTTATCATATATATCATAGCTGGTTGGTTTGGTTCATTGCTTATAACTCTTTAACGAATACTTTTTTTAAATCCCTATAGGAAAAATAAATTGAAAAAATACTTCTGGAACCAGCGCCAATAAAAAAGGCGCAGGCCCTTTTTTATCGGCGCTGGTTCCGGAAGTATTTTTTTAAATGTGTTTTTTTTGCACTGTTGCACACTATTACAAGGAGAATGCTAACACATTGCTATGGGGTTGCTAAGGTATTCGAGGTGGTTGCCAGGGTGTTACTGTAGTAGGATGAAGTTGCTGAGTTGCTACGGTGTTCTAGCTGGTTCCTAAGGTATTCTGGGTTGTTGCCAGGGTGTGGGTATGTGGATGCTAGGGTGGGTCAGTGGTTCTATGTGATAGCTATTACATTGCTATGAGGTTTTCTGGGTGTTTTCTATGGCATTGCTATGTGATTCCTAGGGTGTGTTTGGGTGGTTCCTAGGATTCTCAGGGTGGGTTGCTAGGGTGTTGCTATGTGGATGCTCTGGGTGGTCTCTAAAGGCTAATTCACAACGCACCTACAGACGGCAACTGACACAGAACCTGAAGTACAACATGTTCCTGGATCCTGCATCTTTGTTGATCCTGGTACAACATTCCAATCAACCAATCAGATTTGAGGGACAAGTTTACAGTTTATGTCAAGTTTAGGATTACAACCAGGGTTACATGCTTCTACAGTGTTATTCGCCTATCATTTCCCTCGGATTTTAGGCATAAGTTATGGGCAGGGTTAGGTTTAGGGGTAGGAATAGGGTTAGGACTACATTTTGGGACAGGAATGTTGTGCCAGGATCAACAAAATATGTTGACCCAGGAAAGCGTCTAAATCGGCAAAATCAGGACATGCTGAGAAGAACGTGCTGTGATCTGGTGACTCCCGGCGTTGGTCTGTGTCTGTTGGTGCAGTGTGAATTGGCCTCTAGGGATATGTGGTAGCTAGTGTGTTGTAGGTGGATGTTTTGGCATTCCCAAACAGCAACACAGTGTCGGCCCAAATCCGGCCCACATCTGGTACATGTGGAATCCACACATTCCAGATTCCTGAGGTGTTTTCCGAAACGCTAAACATATTGCTTGTGTTTTCTGTTACTGGCAATACTGAAGACTATTTACAGTAACCAAACATGATTTGTTATATTCAATAGCATGTTGAATGACGCACGGGTTGCACTGTTGTCTAGCTGTGCTATAATTTGATTGGTACCTTTTAAGAAGCGGGATACATCCTCCAGCTGAGGGATGTTATCGGGACTGTAGCCACAGTGTTTCTCCAGCAACTGGAAAGCATCTAAGTGTTCGCTACAGGCGTGGGTCGTGTACAGATCTCTGAGGGTGGAGTACACTTCTCGCCTGCACACACATTTGGTTGCATGTGAGAAATTTGAACTAATTTGTTCACCAAGGATAGGTTGTTTATTTCAGCACAACTCACCATGTTCCGATCTCCTCTTCCGTATACTCAACTCTAGGAATCGATTCTCCTCTGGAAAGAGACAAGTGTCAGTCAAATATCTGTGCCTTCATGTCCAGAGAGAATCAAACAATGCATTATAAACGCTGTTGCAACATACTGTTTATATTTGAAGGCAATGTCTCCAATCATCTTCCGTCGTTTCCTGTAAACAGGGTCAGTGAATCCCTGCAAAGACATTAAAAAAACGTATATAAGAAATACATGACAGAATTTGGGTAATCAAATGTAGTTATGTAGAAAGGAGGAACTATTCCAACACTTACTGGATGATCCTGATCCAGATCGGGATCAAATTTGGTGACAAGATGATGGCATCTATCCAATTCAGCAATTTTTCTGGGAAACCAATGAACTGAAGAAAGACAAAAGTTAAAAAGCGTAAATGACATTCAAATAAGGAAAAGAAAAACAGCAACCGTACGTATTAATAGACGCACATTTGACCTCTTTTGTGGTTTTGACGTCCTCTGCACTCCTCTTCAGAGAGCTGACCAGCGTGCTGACGTCTGACAGGTGCACCTCACACTGGACATAATACTCCAGATCCTCCAAGCCGTCCTTTGGTTTTCGGCTGGGTCTGGTCTCAAGATGGTGGATCTTGGCTTCAAACGTCTGTGGTGTTACATTACAATAAAATCCCAAAGAAAATACTAGAAATTAATGCACATATTGTGGCATTGCCATTAAGAAAGTAAAAAAAAAAAAAAAAAGTAATCCGGTGAACTCTCAAATGTACAATATGACTCAAACGATGACCAATTCTCACCATTGATTGTTGCTTATTAGCTTGCATATCACTAGCATATGGCTCTTTATTAGTACTTATAAAGCACATATTAATGCCTTATTCTGCATGATCATATTCTACATCCCTTTATCTTTCCCAATACCTATTAACAATCACATTACTAACTATTAATAAGCAGTAATTAAGAGTTTATTGAGGCAAAAGACGTATTTAATAGTGAATATGTTCCACAAACTAAAGTGTGACCAAAACTATTTATAACATTTGATTTTCGAATGAATTAGCAATTTAAATACGTATAAATAAATGTCATAATATACATATTGATATATTATTATATTAAATATTAATACATAATGTCATACATTAATAAGTAGATCATTTAATTTGCAACATTCTTGCATTTTGTTATTTCTCAAGAACATATATATGAAGAAAAACATATTTAGAATGTAGATTAAATGTAGACAATTATAAACAAAGATTTGGGGATATTTAGATTTTATATTTTTTTAGTTTTTTTTTTAGTTTTTTTTAGTTTTGTAACTCATGTCAATGTACCATACATTTTGCAATTAATTTTGTCGGATATTTAACCTAATTGACGAATAACTAATATTTTATATTTCCAAACAAAGACTAAGTTAAGTATGTGAAAAAAGTAGCCTAACTAAATTTGAAACATAATCATCATTTGAAATAGTCCTAAAGGATCTAAGGCTAGAATAAGAACCCCAAAGAATGTATTCACAATGGATTCTTATTTGTGACCATTAGGATTCTTATTGAGATATTTTCTAAATCCATATTTGAGCGTTTCTTCCTTCACGATATCTGGTCTAAAATCTTTTCGAAAAAAATTAAATCCCATCCGTCTTACCTCAAAAACTTTGAGAGTGCGGGACAGCGCTGGGCTCTTTGAACTCCTCAGAGAGAAGAAGAGGCTGAGCAAGGCTCTTCCATCGCTCTCCTCAAACACGATCTGCTCGTTGAGTCCCGCAACCTCCGCTGCCGCCGCCGCCGCCGCCTCGCGCTCCTTACGCGCGTCCTCGATCAAACTCTGCCGCCTTCCCACAAACCTCTGAGACTGTTCGAAGACAACACCGCACATCATTGAAGACGACACATTCATGTCTATTCATTTTTAAAATGCATCTAATCTATAAATAATAACGTAGACCTGCTTACCTGTTGGACATCAGATGGAGGTGATTTACATCTCCAAAAGCGCATAAGAACTTCAATGCAGTCTATGTAAACCTGCCATATAGCTCAGACTTAATCATTTGCTCTTGAGCCAATGTTACAGCCATTTATAGACTTATTTTCAAAGCGTTTGCGTTTACTAATTACCGCGTAATGCTGTGCGTAATTGTCAACGAAGATTCTATTTACTTACAGCAAAACGGAAGAGATGGAGGTGCATCTCAAATGCTACACATTACTCAATATGCGAGAAGTTAATTATATTATTTCTCAAATTATTAAATAAGTTAATGAAATGTATGAATTTAATTGCATCAGATACCAAACTAACTGGCATCTGCTAACAAATGCTGGACGATTTTCTTTTCTCAAAACTAATTTCTTAAAAGTTTTCTCACTTTTAAATTATATATATATATATATATATATATATATATATATTGTAATATGTATAATATAATGTATAATTCCATTTATAAACATTTGTCTTTTTTTTTTTTTTAAACTAATAAATAAATGGCACTTGATTTGGTATCTTGTTTTTTAATAAAATGAAATTCATACATTTTAAAGTGAGTCTTAAGTGTCTAAATCTGCCCATCTGTATAGATTAATTAATCTAATCGTAGATTTTCATGACCAAACTCCCATGAAGTTTAATGCGTAAACGCATCTCAATTTTATTACAAAGATTGACGAGGAGGAAATGTCAAATTATTCTTGCTTTCTTTCTTTTTTCTTTTTTTCTTCTTTTTTCACCTTCATTCTAAAGCTAGGAGGAACGCACAATGAAGTTAAAGATTCTTACCGTGATAGAGTCCGAGCGCTCGAGTTCAGACGCAGCTCTCCGGATGCTCTTCGTGGAAGACGTGGAGCTGCTTGAATTCGGCATATTCAGATGACGCGCGCACGGGACAGATCAAGGTATCTTATTGTGCTCTCTTGGGACTGCTCACTTACTTCCATCTGTAGCTTTCTTTCCCCTTTATTTATAGAGATAATTTCTCTTGACTGACGTCAAACCGACCCCCTCCTTCTCCGTCATTGAACATCTTGAAGCACCTCACAACACATTCGTTGATAATTCGATTCTTTGCTACGTAACCGTCTGTCTGTCATTTACATTTGTCACTTGTTAGTGTATGAATGAAAAACGTGCAATTGTTGCCTCAAAGAGCGATTATTCTTGAATTAACTCATTAAAGCATGTTAAATAATATCAGTGATGCTAAATAATGGATTTTTATTTTATTTTATTTTTTATCTAATTCAGATAAAACCAGCTAATTTAGATGTTATCGTTTTTAGGTTAGCATTTTTACATATAAGGTTTTGAGCTTTAAAAAAAATCTAATGACAAAAATGTCTGTTTGCTTTAGAAGTGGTTTTGTAGTAACTAATTTTATAGAATTTATTCATTTCATAGTAATTTTTGTTGGTCAAACAATATTTGTGAGCTACATTGTGTTGTGAATTGTTTTGTGTTTCATAGTTTCTTTTTCTTTTCTTCTCTTTTTTTGTCTAAATTGTGCTGAAAAGCTTATAATATAGACTGGGAATGAAGGTACAGTATGTGGCTAAATAAAATAACTGAAATGTTTATTGTTGTTTATGTTATTTTTAATTAATTTACTGTGTATAAAACATCTGAACAATAAATAGTTTTGTGACGTTTACCAATTAATTGACAACTCTGTCACAATCCATTTTACTAAAGCCTTGGTTTAATTTCCCCTTTTTTAAAATCTAGCCCATGCAGTTTTAGTTACTCTTCTGTAGGTCTTATACTTGGCATTTAAGATTTTTAATCTAAAGTGACCAACTGCAATTACAGTCAGCCCTGGAGCAAGCTGTGGTCAAGGGCATGATGATGATAGAACAGGACTCAGTACTTTGGATTGAACCTCCAACCTTTGTTTTAGCAGCCCAGACCCTCAAACATTATCCAGTCACCCTGAGGGTCTAACATTTATGTTAAATGACATAAGCCAGAGCTCGACTGGGTAACTTTAAAATGTAATCTGTTACCCTGCTGAATACAAATCAGTTTGCAACTTAGATTAAAAAAATGAAAAAATAAAAATGGTATACACTTCAGATATCACAGACAGCAACATAGTGTCGGCCCAGATCCGTTCCAGATGTGGGCTAGATCTGGGCTGACACTATGTTGCTGGATGTTCATTATATTTCTTATCTAAATAAAAAGGATAAGTGCCGTTTTAAAAAACACACTTCTAATGCTCCATACAACATTCAAAATCAAGTAACGTGCCTGGCACTTAATAAAATGTCTTTCCTTCCAACAAAAGGAAACAAAAGTCAACTGTGGTAAATTGAGTCACTTTATCAGCTCAACCGAAAATCCATTGTCATTTTCCTCAGCAGATGTAATTGCGATTAAAACCTGCCAGTTGTTTTCTGTCTTCTACCTGAGCATCAAGTGATCCATCCAGCCGTGAACAGTTTGATGTGTAAATGGATTAAAGTCATGATGCACAGAGCCCTGCGGTCCGGATTACCAGCAGTTCCAGCCTCAGATGCAGCAACAGCTGGAAAAGCGCTCGGTCACAGGGGGGTTGTGTCTCTAGGATGAGATGAAATGCTAAAGAGTACTTGTGTACCCTCAGGGCTGTGTGCCGAAAGAGTGTTCTTTACTGGGAGGGGCGGAGGACAGGAAAAGATAACGCTTAGTGACATTAAAAGAAAGCACACAGATTTTCTGGATTGTTCACAGTCAGTTTGAGTATGAACTTGTGTTTCTCTGATCTCTAGTGATCTCTCCATGGAAGGCACTGGATAGTGATTTGGATAACAGGTCTCGCAGACATTTGAGTGTTTTCTGTTTTCAAATTGTGGCTTCAAAAAGTGATAATGGGGGTCACTTAAGTTCTTCAATGAATCATGAAACAACATATTTAGATAGTTCTGGACCTTGAATCTGTCAAACATCACTGTTTGTTCAAGTTCTGTTCTGTTTGTTTGCATTCAAGTCATGACAGACTGATTGGATTTAGAAGTTGAACGTGCATGAACGCCACCACAAAGTCGTAATTACGAGTGGGAAACTCAATATTTTCTTTGAGCCCAGAGTTGGGGAAATTTCAGTAAGAAAACATGGCAGATGCAATGGCTGTGGTTGATGGCAAATTTGTTGAAATGTATGAAATTACAGTTTTATTATACACTATATGGACAAAAGTATTGGGACACACCTCTTAATTCTTGAATTCAATGAAAAATGGGTCATTCTGAAGAGTTCAGTGAGTTCAAGCATGTTATTGTGATTGGAAGCCAACTTCGTGAAATTCCATCCCTGCTAGATAATTCGACAGTAAGTGGTATTATTGGAAAGTGGAAGCATTTAGGAACAGCAGCAACTGTAAAGTCAAAGAGAAGGGTCATTGACATTAACTTCCACTGACATTAAAATATCAGCGCAAAAACTTATGCTACAAGTGCAGTGCACATCATACATCATACATTTTCATTACTCATGTACTCGATTACATAGCATAGATCGATTTTTCTAACCAACAACAAAATACCCGAATTGACGTGTTGTTATGAGAAGTTTTAGACATACACGCAACTAGTTCAAATGAGTACAAAGGCATTTTTATTGGTTATAACTTCTGGAGAGAAATAGCACAGAGACTGAACAATGATGATACTTCGTTTGCATATGCTTTCACATTGAGTTTACTTTGAAAGACTTTACGTTCGGCTGTGCACATATGCCAGCATATTTGTAAAAAAACAACTTCCCAATTCATAAATACAATCTTCCCATGAGGTCTTGAATGCATCATATCATCTTATATCTTATGTGTTCTGTCAATCTTAAAGTCCCCCTGTAGTCAATAATTTGATCCCTTAAAACTCATCTTTGATCACAAAAATGACATATATAAAAGTGTTCTCCTTGAAAAAAATTTATTTATGCCTTAAAATAGCAAGAATGTAACTCTACACCCTTGCCTCATTTAGTATACGCAGTTCAATGAATATGCAAATGATCCCCGCCTCCACTCACTCACTCCAGCTCAGAGATCCACTCATTGATGATCACACGTTGATCTGATTGGTTACAAGGTAGTTTGTGACGTCAGAAACACCAGCGATTTCAAACTGCGTTTTTGAGACTGTCTTTAGTTTCACTGCAGTTTTAAAGAGAAAATACTCAGCAATGGTGTTGACTTATGAATTTACACAGGGTTTGTCTTAAAGCATATTAAAAACACCACATAGACAAATAAACAATATTAAAAGCTTGATTTCCACTACAGGGGGACTTTAATAGTGAGGATTTACATTGTATTAGCTCTTTCTGCAGGTTACATCACACCAAGGAGGATCCATCATTACATGGTGACAAGCCTTTCTTTTGAATCATTAATTGAATTCGAATTCGAATGGACTTATTGCACAGTGAAAAAATATATAATATTAACTTTATCGAAGTGTTGTATATTGATGGCTCTGTCCACAACATAAATATTACCATAACATATAAACCCCCAAAATTGTGTGTGTATATATATATATATGCCATCAAATTTCAACAATCCTTAAGACCACTTGATGGAACATGTCCCGGTTTGCTCTGGACAACACACAGATATTAACAGACGGATGTAGAAACAATGGCTACCCATCAACCCTGCGCTGACTCACCGTCGTTCACGACCCATTTCTCCACACTGCAAATTGAGAGCCTTTGTTCTAAATGCCGTTCCAAACTAGGTGACACCACTTTGGCATTCAATGTGCACTGTTTATTCATTTTTCCCCCTTTTCTGTAAGTTACAGAAGAACCTACACCGGCACACTGACAACAATTATCACAATTACGTATTGATTGGACGGTAGCCTCCTCTCGAAGGGGCCCGCGGCATAATTGTTAGACTTCAGACAGAGTAATTGCAGCACGCTCACAGCTGGCCGATTATTCTTCGTCCCCCACAATTCTTTTCTCTTTCCTTCATCGTCCTTTCTCTCATTTTTCTTCATTGAATGTTACCTTTCATCTCAACAGGGGTCATTGGGAGCGACAACAAATAAATATTCTATTAAATGTAATCAACTACATTACTTAATAACCATAACAATGAGTATTTTGAAACAAATGCTGACAATAGCGCATGAATGTGACAGGTTTCATGTCGAATATCAGATTTGTGAGACCTTCGGGTGACATATTTTATGTTGTGGGTTTGTCTTGTTCACTTTGGAAGTTCACATAAATCAATTTTCCAGAAATATCAGCACTTAATATTGAGGAGATGTTTCCTCAATATTAAGTGCTGATGTTTCTGGAAAATTCTGTGAGTTTCATCCTGCACCACCAAAACCTCATTCTTTACTATATTTTAAGGCATTCAACTGTGACTCTGTACTGTAGTACTAATTTTGAAGGATTTAATTTCTTTACTCGAAGCCAAACTTTTAGGGATAAAATACAAATGTGGTCATCATTTACTCACCCATACATACTCAAGTGGTTCCAAACCCTTATTTTCTTTCTTTCGTGGAACACAAAATGAGACACTTAGCAGAATGTCCCAGGTGGTCTTTTTCAGACAATTAAAAGTCTTATCACAAGTTGTCAGTACTTTATAATTTGTTAAAGGTGCTCTAAGCGATGTTGGCTGACGTCACTTCTTGTTGATGTTCGAAGTATTGTCAAACAAAACGGAGGCTAGCTCGACCCTCCCTCCTCCTCATCCCGTCCAATGTAAATTCGGGACTTCGCGTTCCTTATCCTTTTCCCTCTTCTTTGTTATTTGTTCATCGGAACGCCGTCTCTTTGGTCGTGTGTCGGTCATATAAAAATTCTCAAGAATATACAATTTTAACATTAGTCGTTGTTAGGACATCTCTCCTCTAGCTAACTTCCCTCTTCATGCTTCTCTCTCCTCCTTCCCCCCCCCCCCCCCCTACACCTATTTTCGAGTAACTGAGTCACCAAGGAAGCGAAAGAGAGAATTAAAACGTCAACGCGACAACGCGTCAGCAAGACCAAAGTCAATATTGGAGTAACTTTTCCCAGATGGAAAGAGCTCATGAGGAGTAAAGATTTTAAAACGGACGGCGAAGTTGCCTGCTTTCTTCTCGACAGGTAATTCAGCCTATTTGTGTAAATTCGAAGTTGTATAGTTGCTTGTCTAACCATAGCATGGTTGTGCATAACGCCAGAACGACCTCTAGTATAATTGCGTTACTTTTCCTCTCGTCAATGGTGAAAAAGTATTGTTTACCTTGTAACACAAATCTGTGCTGCGATGGATCACAGGTGATGGATAGTTTTAAAGGCGCAATTTTTTAAGCTATATAAAAAAAGGTATTTATTTGCTAAATAGCTAAAAAAAATATTAGCAATGAAATGGTACCAACATAACGAAAACTATTATTAATTTTACATAGAGGTCATAACCTACATGTTAACTGACTAAATAACTAAATGCACTTTGTAATAGTTTTCTAAAGTAACCTCATCACTTGAAGGAACACTCATGGACGAAATCGAACTGGAAGCCATGTTAATCTTGGAATAATAGAGCCACCGTAGGAGTTAAAACGCCCTCGGAATTGAAAGGAACAGAAACTAATATTCACTGGGTAGTCATAAACAATTTCACCGGTAGATGGGGGAAAATATCACACAGTGTAGCTTTAAATTGGTTGTGAATTCATAAGATCTCATTTGTACGTTTTTGTCAGTCTGCTCATGCCCACATTAGGGTTTGGTTTAGGGGTGGACCTTAGGCATTACCTAATAATTCAAATAAAATCGCACACTAGAATTATCATTAGATCAGGTTGGTTCTTCACATCAGGGGTTGCGTCCGAAATTGCATACTCTCTTGAGTAGGTACTTATTCAGAATAACGGTACTTTACTTCACAATTACTTCACAACCGGTAAAAAAAAAAGTATGTTCTATACAGTATGAATGTCTGTAGTATGAATGCAATCTGGACGTACTTTATTCACCATGTTGTCATTATCATGTGACCTACCAGCGTCAGTTGCGTCGTTTCACTTTCATTCATAAATCCTCTCCTGTGGCCTCATGGGATAGTAAAGTGTCCATCATTTGCACACTTAAGAATCTCGCCGGAAGTAGTATGTCATCCGGGAACTTTTTGTCTACTCTTTAAAGAGTACTGTGAATTCGGACATACTTCTTTTGTCACATACTGTTTTTCGCCTACTATATAGTAGGGAAGTATGCGATTTCGGATGCAGCCGTTGTGTAATGAGGTGTGTGGCTGTAGCAAACACACAACGAATAGAATATCCAAAAGAAACACTTCAAAAACAAAACAAACATGCAGGAGAAAATGACAGAATAACACAACCACTGTATACCATACCTTAAAGACTAAACAATGAACAGAGGAAACTCTGGGTTTAAATACACAGGGAGAGCCAATGAACTAGAACAGATGTGTGATTAATCAGAAACCATAGAAATGAATGAGGAATTAGAATTCAGACAAACAGAAACAGGGAAAGCCAAACTAAAACACAAATGAACTAACAGAACTAAACATAACCCTACCATTACATCCTCCTCCCAGAAGTTCATTTTTGGTAAAAACATGGCAGAGATGACCTAGCGGAGTCAGAGAGGAGCTGATGGAGAGAGGATCCAAATAGCAACCCAGAGTACAGCCAGGATGAAGACCCATGGCGTAACTGATGGTGGGAGGAGCCAGGGTGGAATCAGGGGTCTGACCACCAGCGATGAACCCAGGAGAACTAGAGACGCAAGGGCCAAGGAACAAGGCGAAGTCAGAGGGAAGGAGAAGCCCGACGGAGCCGAACGGGGTGGAGGGACAAGGTGCAGCCGAAGGCCAGAAAATCCACGGCATAGGCAGAGCGACAACTGACCAAGGTGAAGCCGAAGGGATGAGGGAGCCTGTTGGAGCCATAAGGACGACGGTCTCAGGTGAAGCCGAGGGAGGGAGAAGCCAAAGTGAAGCCGAGTGATCAACGGGCCAATATGGAGTGATGGGCTTGGTGGCTGGAGGCGAAGCCAGAGGATCCTCCTGCAAAGCTGGAGCGGAGAGCTGGAGACCGTAAAACCCAAGGCAGATCCACACAGCAGAGTGGAGTCAACATAGGGGGAGCCGAGGGACTAAAGGGACTAGCGGAGGTGGGGCCGAAAGAGGTGTCCACGAGAACACCTACTGGCACTGACGATGTTGCCAGCTCTTGTACCTGATCAGACTCTCTGTTGGGCTCGGCTCCGGGACAAAGATGGCGTTCGGCTTTTGCTCGGCTCAGGCTCCGTGGCAGGCTCGGGTCTGCGATTGGCTCGGGCAGTGTGTCCGGTCTATGCAGTGTTGATGACTGGCTGGGCTCTGGGTCTGGAGTGGGGCTGGCAGGGTCTTCTTCCAGACGATGAAAGGTGATCCACAATTCACCAGCACCCACATAGGCAGCAAAGTTTCCCTGAGGACCATCCACAGGCAAGTGTGCGTTGGACCACTTGCTGAGGCTTTTGTAATAAATAATGCAAAGCGAGTAATCTGGTTATCGGTTATTGCACATCAGAAAAAAAAATTCCCTCATGTGGTCCTCGAGGTTTTGCTCAAATTTAAATCAAATAAATCAGAAATGCCTTGTTTTAGATGTTTTGGAAAAGTTTAAAAAGCCTTTAAAGGTGAACTAAGTAATTTTTTTACCTTAACTGAACAGCTTCGGAGTCATTGGAATGGTTATATTACTTATTTCGGGTTGAATGGTGGTCGTTTCGCACCCCCCTGGTGCCCGTGAGCGGAAAATACGCACTTGCAACTTTGAGCCGGCAGGCCGCCGGCCGCTGCGTCAGGAAGTCTCGCGTGATATCAGGTCTCGCGATGTAAACAATTGCTTTACGGCCAAAAGAAATCTGCTAAAATGCTGTCATTATTGCGCTCCCTCACGCTGTCCAAACCCGAATGAAGAAGACGTTTTAAAGAACGTCCCATCTGCTTTGATGTCGTTGATCTATAGCCTCTGGTGTCTGAGAATCAACAACGAGTTTTTACAACAGTGTTGTCAAATATCTATTCCGAAGCTGTGGGGGGAGCTCTAGAGAGAAACCTGCGAGCAAAAAGCGAGAATACAGCGAAGAAGTCCCGAAGCTACTGAGTGCTGCTTTAAAGATGCAGCATGTGAGATTGACAGCTAGCGGTTGAAATGCGTACTGTACTACTGCAGTCCAAATTAATATATTCTCCAAAATATACTATCTCCAAAAATATTGGAGAGAGTTGTTCCCCCGGCCCCTCCTGCTCAGACTCAGCGCACACGCGGGTTGCCAGTTTGAGGACATGCAACAGAAACGAGCCCAATTGACAATGGAGTGCGAGGAGATTTACACACTGTAAGTTGATATGTTGATTTATTGATTTATGATGAGATGAGGAGATGGGTGCTGAGGCTTTTTAGGTCGGGAATAATCTGCGATCTCTGACCCAGTTTGTTCGCTGGCTTTCTTGGCTGCAATATGCTGTGTTTTCCGCCAACTGGCAACCTGTGGTGCTGAAATACTATTGGGTAAATTGGCAGCTTGCGATATCGCACAGGCCAAAACAAAAACAGACATTCTGACACAGAACGCACATTTCAAAGTAAAATAACTGGCTGTAGCATTGTTTTTCAGAGAAACGATTATGTGAACTCAGCATGTTTCCTAAATATCTGCAAACATTTTATGCTATTTTTATGCTTTAGTACAGTCAAAAACTTACATACAGCACCTTTAATTAGAAAATTTGCAATGAAACTATTTTGAAATAAGAGATAGATTGATGGATAGATAGATGCATAGATGCGTGTTTTGCTGGTTATGGTGTGGATGTAATTACCCGTTGGCATAATTGCGCTTAAATGTGTCAAAATACAGCTGCCAAGCAAAATGGCTAATCACGTAGAGTGCACCTCCGTCAGGTTTTGCACATGTAATTTGTCAGAGGTGGTTTGAGATGTGACTATGGTTGTCGTGACGGCCTAAAGTCTCAAAAAGGACCTTGTAGTGTAGTCAATATTAGAGCAGTTTGATGCTCTGTAGTAACTGTTGTGTTTATTTGTATAGTGTCTTTAAAAATGGAAAATTTCACATTGGGAATATATTTAATGCTCATTATGTATGATTGATGCCGGTTTTATCAGCAAACCTTTAAGGAAACAACACAATGTTCTTTGAAGCATTAGCATGAAGTACTGTAATGTGTACTGTGTAATTACTTTTCTGAAACCTTTCATTTTGACTTTAATGAGATGATTCTATTTTTGAGATTGAACTGCCATCTATTTTGAGTATAGCCAAAGTGCAAGATTATATTTAAGCGGACATAGACAGATAGAGAGAAACCCACAATAGAGCATTACAAATAACATACCATTTCAAAATAAGGTCACATGTATTTTAATATATTGAAGTAATTGAGGGTTTAATAATTGAGAATAATAATTTACTTCTATTTTCATTAATAGTCTAGTCAAGTCACCTTTATTTATATGAGGCTTTTTACAATACAGATTGTTTCAAAGCAGCTTTACACTGATAAAAAAAAAAAATGCAACAAAGTTTGTTTTGGCTGTACAGCAGATCTAGAAGTAAATAGTGACATCCAGCTTAAGTAAATGATGGTTCATTTCTGTTGTAAAAAAAGTAATTAAATTTAGTTTATCTATACAGCCGCTCTGGAGAAAACAGTGATGTCGTGTCCAGCTCAGTTCAGTTCTCATATATAGTGTCAATGCAGGCAGATCAATAATATTGTTGAATATTAAGATTAATATTTATTAAGATAAATGTATTACATATATTAAATACATTTATTAAGATTAATATTTAGTGTTAGGAACTTTCCATGTTACATGTACTTCTACTTTAAACAAAAAAAAAAAAACTTTTTTCGCATTTTTTTACTTAACTGCAGCCGTACTGGGTTTAGAACCAGTCTAAAATAGTCCCAATATAAACACTTATTATAGGTGTACCGTAGTGATTCAGGATAAGACAAAAACACGGTTTTGAAAATGGATTCATGATGTACTCACTTATTATAAAAAATAAATACATTTTGAACTCAAAAAAGTTACGGACTGCTGCTTTAAATATTTCACAGGGATATGCAACTTTATGTCACTGGTGATCTGTCTGGAGTCTAAATGACGGTACGCTTAAAAGATATGTGTCATATTTGATCAGAAACAAGGTCTTCGCAGGGCAAAGCCTAAAACTCATATTAATATGTATCAATCGAGAGAAATTTACATCACTTGACTGATTTATGTTCTTTGTCTTGTCTGGATCCATTCGAAATAGAAACCTTGTTTTGAATACATTCACATTGTAAACCCATAAGATACATCATATGTACAACAGCTCTCACCTGAGGGTTTATTTTGGTACAACAGCACTGCTTCCCTGCTCCCATTAGTCCTAAACCTTCTCCAAGAGGTAGCGTGTTATTGAATTTACCTTTCGTAATGGCACCATGTGCAGCCCCTGCCGCAGGCGAGGATGGAACTGGATGAGATAATTACGAACACCCTAAACCCACAGACGCACCTCCTAATTAAACTCTGACATTTTCACTCAACACACACTGTTTTCCTCTGCCTTATCACCTCCCTCTTGCTCTTTGTTCTCAAAATCAGCTCTGATGATAACAAGGACAAAACAACAACAAAAATGTTCTTTAATACCTTTCTTGAAATTTTAATGAGCCAAGAAAATGTCTGCCATAATTCACAGAGACAAATCTACAGCTCTTAAGAATAACAGGAATGAGTTTTCACCCTCAAGCCATGAATTGACAGTGACATTAAGACACAAATCATACCGATTCCAGTTAAAGAATATTTGTATGTTTTATAAAGCAAATGTGTTGATGCTCGCCCTTAAAATAGCCGCACCACAAAATATAGGGATTTAACATGTTGCTATGTGGTTAATAGAGTTTGCTTACTATTATTGGTGGCATCATTGATGTCCACAAATGGACCAGGAAGCGTTACATGCAACGCTTGTACTTGCAGTTTTTTTTATCAAATCCTTAGTCCTAAATTTGAACAATAGTTATGCTTGCCTTAGCAAACACCACTAATAAGCTACTCATTAGATTTACCGAATACAAAAGTGGCACAATCATATTGTTAAAGGGATCCCAGCAAGCAATTTTGCGTTTAAAAGACATCTAATAGCTGTCGTCCTGTCGTCTAAAACAAGGCAAAATTTGGGCTGTCAGTGAAAGTCTAACCATAGCCCAAGAATAGACGCATACAACATGTCAAAGAAATGAAACCAAACTTTGCTTGCGTGATGGAATATTATACATCTCGCAAGTTATTTTTGGCAAAAACTACATGTAACCAAATTTAAGGTTATTTTGGCAAGAAGTGGGTTACTCAAAGCTGGAATATTGGGTCTATAGTTAACCTAGATGGTGAAATGATGACTATTGCTTGCTAGTTCAACTAAAAATTGTATGATTCTGCCATCATTTACTCACCCTCACGTCATACCAAAACCATGACTTTCTTTCTTCAGTGGAACACAAAAGAAAATATTCTGAAGAATGTTTCAACTGTTTTGTCCATGAAAGTCAATAAGCCCAAAACAACTGGACCCCACTGACTTTCATTATATGACAGTTTTCAACAAAAAAAATAAACCTTTTTACACCATCTAGGTCTCACTAGGTAATATGCTTTATCCTTTTAGCATTCCAACAGTTTTGAGTGACAACACAATTGTGAGGAATTACAAGGTAAGACAGATCATTTCCAAAGCAGAGGGCAGAATGATGTTTGCATGTAGCGATAAAAGGCTTTCTGTCATGGAATGTGTGAGACGACACAACACAAATAAGACATTGTGTCTCAAATTGCTTATCGGAGCAGATGCGAGTAAATTGCCTCTGAAATGTGCCGTGACCGGAGAGCTGACGCCGTCATAAAGCTGAATCAATGCCATTTCGGTAAACATGGCAGTCTGTGGCTGTGACGTGGAAGCAATGGGTGTTGTTGCGCTCATTGAACGACGTCCACTTCCTCTCGATAATGGTTGCAGCTGTGGCACGAATCCACACCGGCCCCCTAAACTCACACAAGTGGCTCGGGGGCTCATCAAGTCTCCCAGAAAAGCCATTACTGCAGAGTTAGGCTGAAGAGGACCTAATGGAGACCAGGGGATGCACAGACAGGCAGTTCATACTCTACAGTCTGTTTGTATCAATAATCCGATCTCTCATGTTTGCCCACTTCAGTCAAACTCAATTCCACCATTAGATGTAAAAACATCGAATATACAGGGCGGGCAACATTTGCCAGACGGTTTCGATTTCCACATCCGTCAACAATTTTGGTCGAGTAAACATAAATTGGGCTGACATTCATTGTACTCCTCTCTCCAATTGCATATGCAGGGAGGACTGGAGAGGGTGGGTGTGTTAGGGCGCAATCTCAGTCTCATCTCTGACCAATGGAGTCGAGGGTCACGCAGACATCAGCGCTTGAGGGCTTTTGCAGCCTTTATCGCATCAGGGAGTCAACGGAGCCAAATGTATTTATTGGATCTGAGACAGTCTAACTGCGTACTTACTGCCTGACCTGACCCTGGAACAGAGGAACCTGCCATTTCTTGAACTTCTAATGCGATGAAGAAGTCCTGTTTATCAAATGTACAACCCTCAACCTTACGGATTCATTCACATAAATCAACAGACAATTAGCATTTCCTGAAGGGAAATCCTGCAAGGAAGCAAAAGAATAGTGCTGGTTTTCCGCATGCTGCGAACAAGCATCAACACATGCTTTCGTTTTGTGTCGTACGTTTTGTTCCATTGACTTCCATTGATACGCGTGCAAATTCAGGAGACTGGAAAAGCAATGTCATGCAATTTTGCAATGCGAACAAGTTGGGTAAACTCCAATATAATCTCACGACCAATTCATACGTATTTTACTAGATGGCTAAATCGTACGAATTCATACCTCACACGTACTAATTCATTTGTAAAATATGTACGAATTAGCAAAAATCTTTAAAAACCTGATCTCACGGCAATTCGTACGTATTTTACGAAGTGGCTAATTCATACGACCTCACTCGTACGAATTAGCCACCTCGTAAAATACGTACAAAATGCCGTGAGATCAGGTTGTAAACTCTGACCTGCGAATTCGTATCACACGAAGAACACTAAGAACAATAAGTGAAGTTCACTGCTGAGTGAACCCATCTAATCTTTCAGTTAACTGCAGCCGCTGACCTTGCTCTGGTATCAGCTGTTTTGGCATCCCTCCACCTCCCCAACTCCACCAACATATAATTTAGGCATCTTGCTACCGTACTCATCATCCAAGCATTGGATATACCAGTCCCACTAGGGGGGTTATCTAAGCTCGAGTTGAAGCTGCTTCCTCAAGCCTCTCCATTGCGGACAGCAAGCCAAATACACTTAACCATATTAGCTTAAAGATTATATGGGCAAAGGAACTCATGAATGTGCTCTTCGGTCATTTTTGAATGAAAATTATTTTAAAAATGTTTAGAATCGTAAGGGTACGAAACTTGGTAAAGGTTTTGGCACTTGCTATGTGAACACAAAAAAATAAAAAAATAATCATGGACATGATTCGAAAAGGGTTAAATGGTCCTGAAAATATAGTCACACTTGTTTGTGCTCCTCGCAGTCAAAAATGAGCGCATTGGAAATGAATGAGAGACGAATTTCATCTCGCGAAAACTTTTAGTACTGCGGCCAAACTAAATCTTACTGAAAGCTAATTTCTTGAAATATCAACCTCAAGATTGGAACACAACATGATTAGATTTATGGCTTTAATTTTCTTGCAGTTTTTGAAAATATATATTTCATATAAAATTGAAAATAGTATATTTGTGCATTTCTTATAACAATAAAGTAAAAATCTGTAACTTTTTAATTTCACTTTTAAAAAAAAAAAATCATTTTAGCAATAATCTGCAAAGTGTCGTCTTTGAAAAGAGATCAAACTTAAGTTTGTGCTCTAAAACTTTCAAGATTTACGAAGATTTATAAAGTTGGAAATGAAATTTTCAGGTCTATGTTCAATAACTGAATAAATGGATTATAAAAACTGCGTAAATATAATTTAGTAAGATAAAACCCATTAAAAATACAAAATATTGAATAAAAAAATCTTATTGAACTAAAATATAGTACATTCATTTCAAAAACTGAGAGTGTGACTTTTTTTGTCAGACTAATCTAGATATCATTCCAATTGTGTGTGTGTGTGTGTGTGTGTGTGTGTGTGTGTGTGTGTGTGTGTGTGTGTGTGTGTAGTAAGTGTAACTATGTTTCCATCCACCTATTTTTATGTGAATTTTGGGATATTGCATTTAAAAAAAAAACTGTACTGAAACAGCAAGTAAAAAAAAAAAAAAAAAAAAAAAAAAAAAAAAAAAAAAATGTCCATTCAAAATCTAACTGTGAAATTGCAATGCATTACCAATAGCGATGAATCTATTTACCTAATTTGAATTTTCTGATGGAATTGTTGTTACAATTACTCAATTTGTTACAATTTTGCCAGTCAAGATCTAACCAACAAGTCGGTAATGATGAATTAATCGCCAAAATTACATAAAATGTTCTAAATTGCACTACATTACACTTCAAAATCAAATGGACAACTATAAACACCATCATAGTAAAATGATGACACTAAACTGTGTCTTCTTTCTTGCGTTTACTTGATGCCTAGCAATCACTTTTGCAATACTACTAATACTAGAAGCCAAGTTCAATACTATCTGCTCAACCCCTTTGCTATGACAAATTAAGTCATTCAACTGTCATCAACCATCGCCACATATTTAGACCAAACACCAAACATCCCCTCTCCTATTGACTCAATCAAGAGAAAGACTTATCACCTCACAATTATCCCAAAATGTCTGCCAAAAACATATTTTCATACAAATGATGCACTTTGCTAATATCTGATCAGGCAGGTGTGTGTGTATGTGACATGGTCATGTGTGAGCGAATGACGTGGGCTCCGCCACTGTCTGGCTTGTTAAAGGGCCCATTGCCTGTCACAGGTGTCTCCTATTGTGCATCTGCCAAAACACCACGCACATCACGCCATCTTGTTTGTTAATTACACCCTTCACAGCAAACAAGCTTCTTCGCAGAAACAGATCCTCTGTCAGCACCGGTTTGTATGGGGAACGTGTAGCGCTGGCAGTTTTATAGATCATCATGTCAAATAGAGATAGAAATGTGTCATTATCATTTGAATCATCTGTGTTTTAATGCAATTTCTCTTGATGTAAATGGTGGCTATTTCACTGTGACACTGATGAGACAATAATGAGCACTGTTATAGCGCACTGGGTGCCATTGTGTGTACCTTGTTTTTTTGGGAACAATTTATCACTGCAGACACACACATAAGCATGCAAATGATCCGTAGATCCATTTAAATTGGGTAAATGCACTAAAACATACTCACACACACAAAAAATATATATTTAGAAGATGATGCTATATACAAATGGTATTTATTTGTAATACATTTTTGATACATTGCAAAGGTTAGTGTTGTAATGTGCTTTGCCTTCTTTCAAAAATGGGAAGAAATTTTAAATATTTGCATTGTTGTATTGTAATACCACTAGATGAAGTTAGTTTTTAAGTAATTTCAACTTAAATTACATTAAACTGACTTAAAAAAATGTGTTGAATTTTGTTTAACTTGTAAAAAACAAAGCTGAAAATTGTCCCTGTGGTGAAAATCAAGCTTTTCATGTTGTTTATATGTCTCTGTGGTGTTTTAATATGCTGTGTTTATATACGCTGGTGTTTCTGACGTCACAAACTACCTTGTAACCAATCAGGTCAGCGTGTGATCATCAACGAGTGGATCTCTGAGCTGGTGTGAGTGAGTGGAGGCGGGACTAATTTGCATATTCATAGAACAGCGAATACTAAATGAGCCTGCAATCAAAATCCAAATATGAACTCCAACATTTCTCATCAAATTCTTGCAAGATCAAATTATCTGAGTTTAAATTATCTGAAACAATATTAATAGTTATATGAAACATAACTGAGAAGTCCATTAAACTTTATGATCTATTACAGTTTTTTTCAAAGTGCTTAGACACTAAAAGTGGAACTTGAGGCTCACTCAGTGAAACCATTCACTCATGTACCGAATCTTAAGACCAAATCTGCAAAACTACAAGCACATTACGTGCTTAACACTCAGTTTGCACTTCATTTGTGTGAAACAAAAGTCTAAACACAGTTCTCTACGTTACACACATCATTCAAAACGAACAGCTCTTTTGTTTAATTTGGGAAACACTGCCATTTAAATGCAACACTCATTTACTGATGACGTGAAAACGCTTGTAGATTGATCACTTAGAAATCGAAACTCTGTTTTGAGGAAGAAAGAAATAATTTCTGTTTATATAGTGTAAATATATATGTATATATTTACATATATGTATATATATTTATGTGTATATATGTATATACAGTATTTACAGTTTTTCTTGATTGCTTAAACACTATAACCAGGCTTTTGAACAAAAATTTCAGAACCATAACACCATTTATCAAAAAGCACACCCATTTCCCTAAACTATAAACACTATTCCCCTGTTTTGACACATAAGTCAGATTTGTTGAACTGTCACTGCAAAACTCTACACACAGAGTAGATGGGAGCGGAGGAAGAGGTGAAGGAAGGGGTTGAGGACACTGGAGTGGAGGAGGAGGAGGAGGAGGAGGTGAAGGAAGAGGTTGAGGACACTGGAGTGGAGGAGGAGGAGGAGGAAGAGTAGATGGGAGCGGATGAAAAGGTGAAGGAAGAGGTCGAGGACAGTGGAGTGGAGGAGGAGGAGGAGGAGGAGGAGGAGGAGTAGATGGGAGAGGAGGAAGAGGTGAAGGAAGAGGTCGAGGACACTGGAGTGGAGGAGGAGGAGGAGGTGAAGGAAGAGGTTGAGGACACTGGAGTGGAGGAGGAGGAGGAGGAGTAGATGGGAGAGGAGGAAGAGGTGAAGGAAGAGGTCGAGGACACTGGAGTGGAGGAGGAGGAGGAGTAGATGGGAGAGGAGGAAGAGGTGAAGGAAGAGGTCGAGGACACTGGAGTGGAGGAGGAGGAGGAGAAGGAGGAGGAGGTTGAGGACACTGGAGTGGAGGAGGAGGAGGAGGAAGAGTAGATGGGAGCGGAGGAAGAGGTGAAGGAAGAGGTCGAGGACACTGGAGTGGAGGAGGAGGAGGAGGAGTAGATGGGAGAGGAGGAAGAGGTGAAGGAAGAGGTCGAGGACACTGGAGTGGAGGAGGAGGATGAGGAGGTGAAGGAAGAGGTTGAGGACACTGTAGTGGAGGAGGAGGAGGAGTAGATGGGAGAGGAGGAAGAGGTGAAGGAAGAGGTCGAGGACACTGGAGTGGAGGAGGAGGAGGAGGAGGAGGAGGAGGAGGTGAAGGAAGAGGTTGAGGACAGTGGATTGGAGGAGGAGGAGGAGTAGATGGGAGAGGAGGAAGAGGTGAAGGAAGAGGTCGAGGACACTGGAGTGGAGGAGGAGGAGGAGGAGGAAGAGTAGATGGGAGCGGAGGTAGAGGTGAAGGAAGAGGTCGAGGACACTGGAGTGGAGGAGGAGGAGGAGGAGGAAGAGTAGATGGGAGCGGAGGAAGAGGTGAAGGAAGAGGTCGAGGACACTGGAGTGGAGGAGGAGGAGGAGGAAGAGTAGATGGGAGCGGAGGAAGAGGTGAAGGAAGAGGTCGAGGACACTGGAGTGGAGGAGGAGGAGGAGGAGTAGATGGGAGAGGAGGAAGAGGTGAAGGAAGAGGTCGAGGACACTGGAGTGGAGGAGGAGGATGAGGAGGTGAAGGAAGAGGTTGAGGACACTGTAGTGGAGGAGGAGGAGGAGTAGATGGGAGAGGAGGAAGAGGTGAAGGAAGAGGTCGAGGACACTGGAGTGGAGGAGGAGGAGGAGGTGAAGGAAGAGGTTGAGGACAGTGGATTGGAGGAGGAGGAGGAGTAGATGGGAGAGGAGGAAGAGGTGAAGGAAGAGGTCGAGGACACTGGAGTGGAGGAGGAGGAGGAGGAGGAGGAGGAAGAGTAGATGGGAGCGGAGGTAGAGGTGAAGGAAGAGGTCGAGGACACTGGAGTGGAGGAGGAGGAGGAGGAGGAGGAAGAGTAGATGGGAGCGGAGGAAGAGGTGAAGGAAGAGGTCGAGGACACTGGAGTGGAGGAGGAGGAAGAGTAGATGGGAGCGGAGGAAGAGGTGAAGGAGGAGAAGGAAGACACAATTCAAATTGTGCTGTTAGGCTGTTCTAACAAGGCTATAGTGGCATTATTCAGCTCAAGTCAGTTCAGAATTGATTCAGTTCAGTTCCATAACTGTGTAAAATTCATCAGTACTGTGTATACAGTGTATGTGTGATCACACATGTACGTGTGACAAACTCCTGTTACTCTACCACACCGAACAAGCAAAAGACACAAGATAGTGTTTGACATTTTTCACATCTGTGTGTAGTTTGGTGTGTATGTGGCTAATCATTAGATGTTTGTGTGTAGAGTTACTACGCAAAAACACAATATTTGGAAGAGTTAAAATAGTTTGGAATGAAGTGTTTGCTTTTGCAAGAGATGTCTGATGTTTTGCATGTTTGTGTGTGTGTTTTGTGGTTTTGTGTGTAGAGTTTCAAGAAATGGAGCCATAGTTTCAGAAATTGTGTGAAAGCAACTTAAAAAAAACTGTAAAGAGAAACCTCTGAGAACTAAACATTTCCTCTAGGCATGATAAACGTTAGCATTACACAGTGGTGTTTGATTTCATGTAGGGAAGGGTTAGGGTTAGGGTTAAATGTCACTGTGTGCCTGAGACCAGAGACGCCACGTTTGGGCGATCGGGCATCAAACCCTGTCGCTTCAGTAGAGAGAGAGCCAGTTCGTGAGTTCATTAAAAGCTATTAATTAGCGGTTGGACTCACAGTGAATCCACACCAGCTCCATCATGCATGTCACTGAGGCTGTTTCATGTGCATCTAGGAACACAATGGCACCAGGGCCACTTTATTTCCAACAGTTCTGTGGACATGTGTTCTCAGCATTTTATCCGATTTATAATGAGAAGCATTTATAAACTTAATCAAAATATGTCAACTTAACAGATTTAAAAGCCTTCTTGCACTATTCTGCCAAAACAAAAGCCTGAGGGTTTAACGTTTAAAAGAATTCAGACATAGGCTTTTAGTTTTGTAACTAACTGAAGTTGTAAAATTATTATAATTATCAAGTTTTATTTATTTATTATTATTAACGAACAATTGTTTTATTACAACTCTTATTACAATTAGGCCTGTTGTTGCATTAACATTTAGGGGCCATTCACACAGGCCGCTATTAAAGGGATAGTTCACTTTGAAATACAATTTTGGCATGTTTTAGCTTACCTCAAGGGCATCCAAGATGTAGGTGTCTTTTTTTCCGCAGTAGTTTCAATTTTGATATTTTTAGGTCAAACCGTTCTTGTCTGTCAGTCATATAATGCAGGTCTATGGTCACCGCCTCAAAGAGCATGCACAGAGTCCAAATTAAAACAATTCCCCATTGTCCAAATTAAACAATTCCCCATCGTAAGTAACGCTGTCAGTTCATGCAAGAATCAAAATAATTGTATTCATGCATGTCATGTGACCATTAACCTACATCAGAGAACCGTGACCATGCAAACGTGTTGATAAATTATGAAAATATTTACTCAAAATCTCCAGGGAGAACTCAAAAAATATGTTATGTCAAAGGGGTGCGACTTACAAAAAAGTGTGAAGCCCGTAATGTAACCCAACCCAACTTAGCATTTGCATAATGAAGCACAATAGTGATTTATATGTTGCTTGCAAAACAACATATTTTATTAGAATTCACAGGTAATTTTGAATATAAATAAATACTGAGATGTTTTTTCGTTCCAGATGTTGTAGTTCCAGTGTCTTCCAGCAGGGACTGAGACAAACCTTGACCAGTTGATACTGGTTAGGAGTATTTTAAGTATTTTCTAGAAAAAGGGGGGACACTTTTCTTGTCCATCAAGTCCCATTGCAATGTTAGTGTGTGCTGCATGTGTTTTAGCAATTCATATTTAATATATATATATTTTTTTTATATAAATAAAACAACAACGATATGATGTTATACTGTCATAAGAAAATAATTAAAAATGACATTTCTTCAGGCAGAAAATTAGTCAGCATAGATATGCTACTCTACACAAAATGCATTCAGTTGATTGATTTCCAAAATCAATGTAGGATAATTTCTGCATTAAAACTTGAAAAATCGAATAATGTTTCAAAAATAATTAAAAGCAGTGATTGATAACACCAATACAAAAACATTCGGATGCCTTTAGATGGATTAATAAATGTATGTTAAATGTATGTACTTTCACAACCAATTACCGATCTTTTGACTTGTCAAAGACTAATCCACAAAGTCTGGTGTGGTAGTTTGAAACCCTCCTGTGGTGAAATATGGAACAACAACACAAATATGTCTTGTCTGTCTTAAAACATATTGAATTCATTTTTTTCTCAAGCAATTCCCACAACGTATATTTTGAATTACATTTCAATATTTAATGTAGCATTATATATTAAATAGGGGCTTAGCATTTTTGTTTTTTAGAACAGACAAATCTATCTGAAACTTGAAACATCTGCTAAGCAGCAAAACACACAAAGGAATAAATATGCCATGCATTTATATTAAACCTATTTAACAGATATTTATTTAAAATATTAAAATATTAATGCAAATACACCTAAACCAAATTGTTGGACAGAAATACGCATGGCCGCTAGAGGACGCTCACTGCATATAATATAATATAATATAATATAATATAATATAATATAATATAATATAATATAATATAATATAATATAATATAATATAATATAATATAATATAATATAACTAAGCATCCTATATCTAATAGTTGAATAATTTGTATAAAATGTATATATTACAATACTCTCAAAAAAAGTAATTGTTTAGAACAGTATGTTCATATGAATCATATTATTCATTGTGTTGTAATAATAGGCCCAATATTATTATTACTAATAATAATCATCTTCATCATCATCATAATAATAGTCGTAGACTATATAAAAGCAATCATACATTTCTGTGTTTAAAACATCTTTTTTTTTAAAACATGTCAATATTTATATATTGATTTTACAGCTCGTGTGATTGTTACAGTTACACTGAAACTATTTCTTGGCTCTGATCTGTGAAGTCGAACCGCGGTCACAGGCACGCGCGCGCGCGCTCGTGTTCTCGTGCACGGCTGTGATCTGACTGACAGAGTTGAAGTGGAGTCTCGTCGTCCACGTTGAGCGGCTTCATTATGAACACAGATTATTATTAAACAACAGCCTGTGCAGCGCAGAGTGTCTGTTTTCAAAGGTAAAAGTCTTCATATAATGCTGTTTTTATTTTCGTTTAGTTTGATAAGATTGTGTTTTGCTGTCGCGTCTGTGCGTGAAAACAACTTGAGTTCTCAGATGAACGTCAATTGATCAGTCTGAAGTCAGATAAAGTCTTGCTTTCAACGTGTTTCTTTTGTCTAGAAGCTAGAATAGCTTGGTTTTGTTTGTAGTGTTGCCATTTCACAACTAAAAGTTGCCGCTAAATAAACTTCATGTGGCTTTAGTTTGTGCGACATTTTGATATATTTGTCCGCTTGATGTTGATATATTTAGCCATGAAACATTTTACATCGGCAGATCATGTTATGTCATAGATATTTATGGATTGTAGGCTATCAGTCATTTGTGTCTTTTTAAGTGCTTTTTCATCTTTCCATTATGGATGTACAGTAAATAAATATGTCACGTGTCAGCTTCCAAATCGAACATTTTAACCATGAGTTCTACTATATTTAAGTGCATTAAGGCATCTTTACACATGTCAAAGTTACACCACAATGGTGGAACAGAAGCGCTTCTAAAATGGCATTTAGGCGTCTTTATACAGGCTGTTCAGAGGTGGCATTGTTGTAACTGTATTGATTCTTGGGGCTGAGGTGGGTCAGAGCAGGCATGATTTAGTCTGGCTTTTATGTAGCATTGTATCTTTACACTGAATTGTAAGCAGGCACAGATCAGCCTTAACTTGTCTGTGTAAAGATGCGTCAACAGACAAGTTAAGGCTGCTCTGTGCCTGCTCAATTCAGTGTAAAGATGCAATGCTGCATAACAGCCAGACTAAACCATGACTAGTATCAAATCTCTAGTCAACTGTGTATTTATTCCCATCACACATTTATTCCACCATCCAGATTGATAATCAGACCGTCCGTGTAAAGAACGGCAGAAGTGCTTCTACGCCACCTTTGCAGTGTAAATTTGGTATAACAAATGTGACTTCAGCGTGAGAACGTAAAGTGTTTTCGTTTCAATACACTACGCCGTTTTACATTTTAAAGGTGAATAATTGCTGGTCTTTCCCATGAGATAGTGTTTCGTGCTGAAACCTTGAACTTCAGAAGGACAGGATGCATTGTGGTCACCAGCTTACTTCCTTACCTTCTTTCAGAGCGCGAGGTGTGGCCCACGCCGGTTTCCACTTCAGTCGACTGCTCTTGTGTGTCTTTGGCATGCCCTTAAATCTCCTATCGTGCGCAAGGTGTTGCCAGAAGTCAGTGGGATTAGGCCTAGATGTTCTTTTTGAGTTGAACTCAAATATATTTAGAGGAAGTGGGGCGACAGAGGCGCATGTGTTTCTGTTTCTGAAACCCTCCAGTGAGAACTAATGAACCACAATATCACTGACATGTGTGGTCTGCTGCGCACATGTGCATCCTCACAAAGTCTTTAACAATTTATATATATATATATATGATTTTTTTTGTTTTTGAAGTCTCTTCTGCTCACCAAGGCTACATTTATTTAATAAAAAATTCCAAAAAAAAAATAATAATAGTGGGAAATATTATTACAATTTAAATTAACTGTTTTCTATTTGAATATATTTTAAAATGTAATTTATTCCTGTGATCAAAGCTGAATTTTCAGCATCATTACTCCAGTCTTCAGTGTCACATGATCCTTCAGAAATCATTCTGATATGATGATTTGATGCTCAATAAACGTTTATTATTATTATCAATGTTAAAAACAGTTATGTAAAATAAAATAAAAACAGGATTCTTTGATAAATAGACAGTTCAAAAGAACATTTATCGGAAATAGAAAGCTTTTGTAACTTTGTATACACTACTGTTCAAAAGTTTGGGATATATTTTTTGGGGGGGAGGGGGGTAAAATAAATTAATGCTTTTATTCAGCAAGGATGCATTAAATTGATCAAAAGTTAGGACAGTTAGGACAGAAAGGACATTTATAATGTCACAAAAGATTCTAAATTAAATAGAACTTTCTGTTCCTCAAAGAATCCAGATTTTTTTTTTTTTTTTTTTTAAACATGTTTCCAGATTGATAATAAGTTTTTTGAGCATCAAATCAGCCTATTATAATGCTTTCTGAAGGATCATGTGACACTGAAGACTGGAGTAATGATGCTGAAAATTCAGCTTTGATCACAGGAATAAATGACATTTTTAAATATATTCAAATAGAAAAGTAAATTTTTTTTAAAATGAAATAAATGCAGCATTGTTGAGCATAAGATACTTCTTTTAAAACCATAACAAATCTTACAGATCCCAAACTTTTGAACGGCAGTATATATATATATATCAAATGTAGGGATGTCCCGATACCGATGGTAGTTTTTGTTGTAGTATCAAGATTGGATTAAATAATTGATATTTCACTGGTTTTGACAAACATTTGAACGTTTGAATTTGATGAACAAATGAAGCCAACTAATATGATTTATATTCTTTTGGTTTATCTACTAATACATTTAAAAATTACAAATGCAGTGAAAATTCAGGGATCGGTTACGGTATCGGCGAGTATCAAAAATCAAAGTATCGGTATCGGACTCGTTCTGCAAAAAGTGGTATCGGGAGTCGGGACATCCCTAATCAAATGTAAATTTATGTTCCTGTTACACTTAATTTTTCTGGTTAAATAAACATTACATAAAAAGAGAGACCAAATACAACTCAACTATGTATTGTATAACAATTAATCCCCCCCCCATTAATCTTCGCCATCAAACTCACCGCACGCTTTTTGTTAAAAGTCAATGGGCAAGAGAGACGCGGACTCCCGCTTTAGGAAAACAAATGACTGTTCAACTTTTTAATGTCATATTTTGTTGTAATTGCGTTGTTTTATTTTTGTAATATCAATTATGTTCTCGTCCAGTTTTGAGGAGACACCGCCTCCCTTGCCTCCTCGGATGAAACGCCCCGGTGTATGAAATACTCTATTAGATCATCTGGGAAGAAGCTAACATGTTGTAGCCTGTCATCTAATAATAGGTTTGTGGCTTTGTTTTTTTCCTGCAGCTTTTAGAAAACTGCGGTTTAAAAGTGACGTGAGTCAATTCTTGCTCATGAAATGATCTGTCATTAACAAATCATATTTGGCTCATTTTTACCTTCAACCTTTTAAAGTTGTCAAGATATCTACAGCTGTCAAACTTTCAGCGGAAATCTGCAGAAGCTTGACGGAGAACAGCGGTTCTGTAGGTTCTTCCGCCAGTGTTCTGTGGTGTTAATGGTGGTCTACCATTTTTCATTATGGTCCGGTCAGATGATAACACTGCAAAATGGTTGTGACATTAAGATACGGTTCAGGCACTCTTACATTCTTCAGAAATACACTTTTCATTTAGTTGAGAAGGCCAGTTGAGTTTTCCCCGGGGAAGAGTCCGGGGTGGGACTGGGTTTATAGGAAATAGGCTGAGCTACTTTAACAGAACATTACTATTGTTAATTTGCCAGACTTGGGCAACAAACAATGAACATGTTTCTCATTGTTTTATGGCTTACATATTCTGATCCATCAATTAAAATAATAAGCTTATTTTTCAATGTATTAAAAGGTTAATTCACCCAAAAGGAGAAGCCTATACTAAGAAAATATATTTATTTTTTATTCCTTTTTTCTTTAATGAATTGCTCTGGAATTGATTGACTGGCTTTAGGATGTATTGGTACGTAATAAGGCTTATCAAGTTATATTTTTAATTATTAATCAACAGTTTGTATCTCAGGGATGTTTCATAGTGCGTATCACATGCTAAACTTGTCATGACGTCTGATTGTTTGAGTAGTTTTTGGCTTTGAATCAGAGAAGGGATGTCATAATAATGCACTGCAAACAGTCCAAACTTGTTCTTTGCAAAGCTCAGAAGATCCATGGCATACAAATGAGAAACTTGCACGAGATCTTACAAAACACCCGTTTATTTATAGTACGTGTATTTTAATTTATTGCTTGTTTGAGTTTCGGTGAGATTTCGGTTGTTTGGCTTTGCAACTTTGAACTATGTGGTTGGACTTTGGTGATAACTTCAAACCTAAAGTGAAAATGATGTATCTAAGCCTTCACTTTTGTACACAGTTTATTGAATTTAGCCAACATGGGGAAGTTCAAGTACTCAGTTCTCAAAACTAACCCGAAGCAGCCCATGAATGGTGATTCTTCACACTTTCATGTAAACTGTAGTGCGTCTCTTGCTCTTGTTGGTTGTCGCATGTGTGAGTATTGGCTTCTGCCAGGAAAAACAGCTGAACTGAGAAACAGATCTTTCTCCGTCAGCACCTTTCCACTGCCCTCCTGCCACTGACCTGTGATTGATGCAAAGCAAGCACTCCTGCCGTGCAAACGTTGGCGGTGGCACACCTGTATTCCTTTGGCTGAACACCAAATGGCATTTTCAACAGGATTCAACTGTGGATTTAGAGTTGGCATTTAGTTTTAAAGATGCAGTGATGCACAATTTAGACGTGTAAGTGAAAAATCCATTGGTTTAATGCAAACGGGGATCAAAAAAAGTTTAAAATGATAAACATTTGCACAACAAAGTAGTTTCACGAAGACCATGAGCTTCTCCGATAATTACTAAAAACAGACAAAATTTTGTCTGAAACATCATTTAAAAATGGCTGCATCCTAGTGCACTTATAATTGCAAGCATGTGGTTATTTATTTAGATCAGCGGGTGACCTCTCTGTATTTAGTTTCATGAGAAAATTTAAACCGCTTTGGCTTAACCTTCATTTGAATAGTGTGGAGGAAAAGTCACAATATCACGAAAAACCGTTTATTGCTTTTGTCCAAAAGGATAGACGTTTATTCATGCATTGCTATAATCCTACTTGTAGTGGCCCACATTTTTAATCCCATGATTTCTGTCAAGTCATTAAGTTCCCCGACTCATAGACAAGACTGCGGTAAATAAATTATGCTTGCATCTCTTGCAAGCTTTGACCCGTTTTCCCTGGTCAGCTTATAGGAGACGTAATGTTTCTCGAAGAAGCCTTTCCCTGTCGCAGTAAATGAAAGTGTTTTGGCTCCAGATCAAGTCAAGACTGATCTGTTTACTGAGGCACATTTGACTTCTCACAAGGGTGCTGGTTATACGTGCAGAGAGTAGTCGGATAGTGCTATTCCTTCCTTACCATAGACAACACAGTGTTAAAACTAAAATCCTGTCGTTATTTACTCTAACCCAATCCAAATCTATATAGGCTCATTTTTATTTCTTCCATGGAACATCAACATAGTGTTAAAGTAATAGTTCCTCGCAAAACAAAAATCCTCTCATTATTTACTCTAACCCAATCCTAATCTGTATGATTATATTTCTTGCATGGAACATAAAATGTGGAATGCTGAATAATAATATAATGACCCCTCTTTATCAAATAACATTTCTATTTTTGTCATCCACAGAAGAAATAAAGTCATATTGATTTTGAATGAAATGAAGGCGAGTAAATTATGACAAAATTAGCATTTTTCCGTGAATTATTCCTTTAATAAATTTAGCAACCAAAGAACATTCAGCTCACTTATCGATTTAGGAGCTTAAAACAATGACAGAAAAAAATGTGCACAGTACAAACCTTTAGGAGTAAAGGTGAAAACAAAACGTGCACCGTTTTCTGAGAGTGAAGAGAAGTTTGAAAGGGAAACTTGGGTTTCCATTTATACGATCTAATGCTTTGAATAGGACAGGTGGTTAAACAGAGAAAGGTGCCCATGTGTCTCAGCAGAGCAGTTGTCTGGTGAACTGTAGACTGTAAGAGTCCACCTGTCCACAGAGAGCGTGAACTAACAGACCTCGCTAGTTTTCAACACATGGTGGTGAGTATCAGCTGCGTCAGTTCTGCTCTGTCAACTTCTGATGACATGCTGACGCCACAGAGCTTCACAGGACTAAGAACTTTTCCTTTTCAGTTAATTTGAATCCTCTTAAATTATCCAAGTTGATAAAATACATTTTGTTTCTAGAATCTAGTTGGTTTAACTTTTGAGTCACACTTTTGAGTTACATTTTTATCCAAAGTGACTTAAAAAGGATAGTTCACGCAAAAAAAAGAAGAAAATGTTGTCATTAATGACATGTCGTTCCAAACCCGTAAGACTTTCGTTCATCATCGGAACAAAAATTAAGATATTTTTAATGAAATCTGAGTGATTTTTGTCCACCCATTGACAGCTACGCAACTTCCACTTCGACGCTTCAAAAAGTTAATAAAGAGATCTGAAGATGAATGAAAGTCCTACAGGTTTGGTTTGGAACAACATGAGTGATTGATGACAGAGTTTTCATTTTTAGGTGAACCATTCCTTTAAGTTTCAGTTCATTTATTAATGGTTTAGTAATAAACCTGAAGTAATAAATATGGGTGTCTTGCTTTAGGCTACAATGGGGAGGGCTTATGCATTGCCACTACTGGGGTTTGAACCTACAACCTTTCATTTACCAGCAGTTGTTTAACTTCTTTGGCCACCTTGCATTAATGAAAATTGACTTGCTGCTTAATTTTATAGCAATTTTTTTTTTGTCAAAGCTTGGGTTTGTGAATGAATATGACTAGAGAACCATACATTGGGTCATTGGAGGGCAAAGGCTGAATTGTTGGCCTGCACAGAAAAGTGGTGGGTTGTTGTTGGGTTGCCTATGTGACTTCAGTCCTGGTCTTCTTGCATGTTACATGAGTTTGTCCAGCATTTTCCCGACAAGACTGTTGGACAAAAAAAAAAAAAAAAAAGAGTGCTTGAAGAATTAGCTGACATAACAGCACTTGTCTGTTTTTGGCTCATGATGGATGTGCATTTGTGCAACCTCACCTCACATGGGTGTCTCTCAGCTTCTGGCAGAACTTGGATGAATGTTGTAATATTGGTGGAATGTGGATTCCTCGGATCATTTTCATGCGTTTAACCCAAAGAGACCTGAAGGTGGATAAGTGAATATTAATGTCAGCAACACATGTTTCCATGCATCTGGATGAGCCAGTTGGCTCAAAAGTCTTCTGTTTGTTTTGTTCCTTTTTCAGATTTTGAGATGAAGAAGGACATTGATACGCTAATAGCTGAAGAACGGGCTGAAATCATCAACAAATATGAGAAGGCAAGTTACATCCTTTCAGTAGTCTACCTTCTGACTTTCTGTAGTTGTTGACCTAAGTTTTGGAGTTTGACTGGTTGAGCCAATGTCCAGACAACAGGAAACTGGTCAATTAATGTCCCTGACCTTCAGCGACATGGACAGCAAGGCACGCTGACGAAATAGCACAAGTAAAGTAGTAATTAGCCATTAAAGTGATAGTTCACCCCAAAATGAAAATGATCCAATGATTTACTCACCCTCAAGCCATCTTAGGTGTATATGACTATCTTCTTTCAAACACAATCTGAGAAATATGTAAAAAAGATCCTGGCTCTTCCAAGCTTTATAATGGGAGTGAATGGGGGACAAGATTTTACAGCCCAAAAAAATGCATCAATCCATCATAAAAGTACACCTTCTGAAGCGAAGCGATGCGTTTGTGCATATTTAAAACTTCATTAGCATTATTAGGTTCAGCGTTCGTCATTACGTCATGCGTCGGGTCAGGAGTTACTCTTCCGCTGCAAATCATTGCGTACGGCCGTCTGCCGGAAGCTAGTTATTATAGCTAATAAAGTTTTAAATATGGATGTTTTTCTTACAAAAACCCATCGCTTCACTTCAGAAGGCCTTTATTTAACCCTCTGGAGCTGTGTATATTATTTTTTATGATGGATGGATGCATATTTTTTGGCCTTCAAAATCTCGCCCCCACCATTCACTCCCATTATAAAGCTGGGAAAAGCCAGGATATTTTTAAATATAACTAAAACTTTTGTGTTCATCTGAAAGAAGATAGTCATATACATCTTGGATGGCTTGAGGGTGAGTAAATCACGGTATAATTTTCATTTTTGGGTGAACTATCCCTTTAAATCAGTACAAATCTTTGCAGTACATACAAGGACAATCCTCTTGGGAGAGGCCAAGATGTGGGGTACGCCACTGCTGGGAGTAACCTAGGGTTGAGTGTCTTGCTCAAGGGAATGATTGTGATAACTCATGGATCAACAATCCCAGATATTTAACCACTAGACTACACCTCCCAAAAAGTTGCTGCAATTTGCTGATCTTGGCAAGGAACAACTTTCCTTAGAGATGCTGCACACAACTGATGTAAGACAAGTTATATAAAGGCTGCTGATATATAATATGTGAGTAAAGGTATAGATGTGGTTCATATTGTGGTCATTTTTTAGGGATTGATTGTGGCTGTGTCTGCCTCACTGCCCAGTCACGACTTCAGAGACAGTGGTTTTGTAGGAATGTACCACCTAAGGAAATGTTTCAGACATGATGCTTCAGAGGCATAAAACATCACGTCTGATGATCTAAAACAAATTTAAATTCAATTTAAATACAGCCGAGATCAAAGCTTTTGATAAAGCCAAAAATATGTTGTGACCACAATGTGTGTTTCTCAGTATAAATGGAGTTTCTTCTGCTCCACAAATGTCCCCATCGGATGCCATTTTGTTTTTATTGTGTGTGAACTGTAGACACAGGGTTGTGGGATATCATGGGCACTGAAGGTATATCTATCTATGCTGCCTTTAAAAACCTGTCCATAAAAAGGTCAAAACTTAGTAGATGTTATGTAAGCATTGGATCCAGACAAGCGGTATAGCCTTCGTACATCCATATACAGCTTGCGAAGGCAGCAAGTTTTAGCTTTCAACAGCCACAATCTTTTGAGGAGGAAGCGTCCTGATGGACAACAGCTGGATGTCATGCTTGCTACACTGACTACAGTCTGGATGGAAATTCTCAGCGTACTTAAGATACCTTTAGATAAGTGTGTGGAGTTTATACAGATAAGGAATTCAGGATTATACAGAGAAATCACTCTGTTAGAATAAATGATGGATTATGGGAGTTTTTTGTATCCCCTTTTAATTGGATATCTGGATTGTTCAAAACAGTTTGGGGTGTTTTCAAATGTTTTTCTTGCCTTTTACTGTGTCATGTTGTAGTTTGATTCTCAATCGTCTCTTGGATTGAGGGTCTTTTGCCTTTGCTCCAGTTTCTCAGTGTGTTTGTTGGGCTGATTGCAGGGCAGGCACGAGGGTGTGCACATTAAGCCCTGGGAGGATGCCGACTACAGCGTCTACAGGGTCACAGACCGCTTCGGTTTCCTGCAGTAAGTCTCGCCTGTCCTGGCAGTTTTGCCACTCAGTCTAACAAGACGATGACCTCTTTCCTTATTTGAAGATGTTAAAGGGATAGTTCATTAATTTCTCACCCTCATGTCATTCCAAACCCGGAAGTCTTTCGTTTATCTTCGGAAAACACAAATGAAGATCTTTTTGATGCTTTCTGTTCCTCCATTGACCGCTACACAACTACCACTCTGACGCTTCAAAAAGTTCATAAAGAGATTGTAAAACTAATCCATATGAACTGAAGAGGTTTAGTCCATATTTTCTGAAGAGGCTCAATTGTTTTATATGATGAACAGATTGAATTTATATTCACATATAAACATTCATCAACGCACACATCAGTGGTGGGAAACAGAGGCTCAAGCATGTTTGCTTGACGTGTGAGAACCAGTGAGGTTCATTCTCGTGTTACGCAGTACGTTCGAGCTTCTGCGAGAACTAATGAGGTTTGTTTTTGCGTGTCAAGCAGGTTCGGTTGAGCGTCGGTTTATGTTCGCTGATCAATGTTAATATGTGAATAAAAGCCTAAATTAAATCTGTTCATCATATAAAGCGATCCGGTCTCTTCAGAAAATTTGGACTAAACCACTCAATTCATATGGATTAGTTTTGCGATCTCTTTATGAACTTTTGAAGCATCAAAGTGGTAGTTGTGTAGCTGTCAATGGAGGAACAGAAAGCTCTCAGATTTCATTAAAAATATCTTCATTTGTGTTTTCCGAAGATGAAAGAAAGTCATACAGGTTTGGAACAACAAAAGGGTGAGTAATTAATGACAGAATTTACATTTTTGGGTGAACTATCCCTTTAATTGCTCAACTGTGTTGTCAAAGAATATGTGCGAGCTATTACGCCTGACTGTGAATGCTAGAACCGTGTTGTCAGGATTGTGTTTCACAGTAAAATCCTCCAATGAAGCTTCTGAATTTTTAAATACAGATTTAACAACCATTTACCCTTTATACTTTCTTTCCAGTGAAAAGGAACTGCCAACACCAACCGCAGTGGAGGAGAAGGTGACATTAGGATATCAGCTTTCCTTGCACCTGCAATCCTTGTGAAATCTATGGCAAAATTCATTTTAAATAAGTTAACCCATTGAATTATGGTGTCTACTATATACAATTTTAGGCATTCAAGTTGTGATGTTACTTTTAAACCAACATGGGTGTTTAGCTTTAACCATTTCCTGTTTCTCTGTATGACTATCTTCTTTGTTTTTGGTACATTTTTAGATTTAGGACTAAAATAAAATATGCTCTGTCTCTAGTACAAACTCCAGGAGGTCGAAAGAGAGGAAAAATGGGTTAAGATGGTGAAAAAGTGGGAAAAGTACCAAAACAGTGAAAAGGTAACTTATACATTTGATTGTTCCAGCTTTAATTGGATGGATTCGAAACAATCGTAAAATAGTTCCTATATTGAAATATTGAACGTTGTATTTTATCATATTGCTGCCATTATATTCACAAGGCTGTGTTTAAAGAGGTTCACATGTCCGGCATTATGGAGATCCAAAAATAAATCTCGCCATCTATTTGTTTCCCGTGTGCATTTTGCAGATGATGAAGCGGGTGTACAAGGGGATTCCCTTGAAGCTGCGCGGTCAGGCCTGGGCTCTACTGCTGGATGTGGAAAATGTGAAACAGGCAAACTTCAGGAAGTACGAGGTAGGAGCTTTGCAAGGATCATATGTTTGGGTTCCAGTTGCTCCTTTGAATTAAAAGTGGCTGTTTGATGTCCGTTCATTCAGTGACTCACTTGTTTGGGTTTTACTTTGTCCTGTGTGATTGTTTGGGTTTAAATTATCCAGACGTGTTTTGTCTCTGCCCTCTCGGCGCAACAATGTTTTAATTTCATAACAAAGGTTTTCTGCTTTGCATGGTTTGTATAATCTAACAACTGTTACATAAAAGTTCCTTGGTATTAAAGGGTTAGTTCCCCCAAAAATAAAAATTCTGTCATTATTGACTCGCCCTCGTTCCCCAGTAAGACTTTCGTTCATCTTCAGAACACAACTGAAGATATTTTTGATGAAATCTGAGAGCTTTCTGTTCCTCCATTGACAGATACACAACTACCACTATGATGCTTCAAAAAGTTCATAAAGAGATCATAAAACTAATCCATATGTATTGAGCTGTTTTAGTCCAAATTTTCTGAAGAAACTAGATCACTTAATATGATGAACAGATTTAATTTAGGCTTGAGTAATTAATGACAATTTAAATTTTTGGGTGAACTATACTTTTAACATTAAAAAAATACCAAAAAAGAAAACAAAGTTTCCAGAATGAGCTGTAAAGGAGACCAGACTTTATGCCGAAAACCAAAAGTCTGATTAATTGGGACTATGTAGTGTTACGTAGTGTAAACTATATACACTGCCATTCTAAAGTGTGGGGGCAGTAAGATTCTTTTATTTTTTTTAAGAAATTCATACTTTTATTCACCAAAGACACATTAACTTGATCAAAAATGACAATAAAGACATTTATAATATTACAAAAGATATATTATTCACTATTTATCAAAGAATCCTGAAAAAAAGTATCAGAGTTTCCACAAAAATATTAAGCAGCAATTTATTTTAAAATTGATAATAATCAGGAATGTTTCTTGAGCATCAAATCATCATATTAGAAGGTTTCTGAAGGATCATGTGACACTGAAGACTGGAGTAATGATGCTGAAAATACAGCTTTACCATCACAGGAATAAACAAAAATTATTTCACATTGTAATAATACAAATTAAAAAAAAGGGGGAAAAAGTCGGCACACCATGGCTCCAAAAATGTGAAAAATGTGTGTGAAAATTGGTTTATGCAGGGATCGCATTTAAATTGATATTCATTTTGTATGTTTAATTAGACTTTCACATTTAGTATGCATTATTTTTGTAATGGGATCACCTGTGAGTATAAAGGCGTGGTGTGTTTAACTTTTAACTGTCTGACAAAGAGCCAGCAACATGCTCGAAACGTTTCCACCTGTGTGTGAGTCTACTATTACATTTTTCATATTTTTGGAGCCATGGTGTGCCGACTTTTTTCCCTTTTTTATGAATTTCCTTGTTGAGCTCCCAATTTGAGCAACATATTGCTTTGCTTTGGATGTGTGTGCTTTGGATCTGTTTTAAATTGTAATAATATTTCACAATATTACAGTTTAACTGTATTTTTGATCCAGTAAATGCAGCCTTGGTGAGCAGAAGAGACTTCTTTCAAAAACATAATAAAATTCTTACCAACCCCAAACTTTTGAACGGTAGTGCAAGTACTACCATCTTGCACTTGCCTTAATCTGATACAGGTACTTTTTTGTTTTCAGTCATTGCAGAAACTGTAGAGCTCAAGATTTATATTTACGAGTATCTATATCTGAATTTCTAAATATATCTAGGCGCCGCTGTAATATTTATAACTTGTTTACTGCTCTGATGGATGATAAAAAAACAGAAGTGTTTCTCTTAAATCGAAAACAGTGGCTATCAAGGTGTCTGTATGAATACAGCAATACACAGTGTGTACTTCAGTGAAAATCAGTCACCTGGTAATTTGTTAAATGTATAAAAGCATTACTAAACAACAGTTTACTGACAATGTAAAAAAAATAATTCTCCTATCAGTTTAATATGCACAGATAACCATTAGCAAGCCATTTGTTCGCTGATTTTCAGAGTACTAGATGAACATTGATGCTTCAAAAATTTACTTGAGCAGTTCGATTTTGTCATGTTTTTTGGATCAGCCAATGGTATGAGTTTGGGAGGTGACTCTCTGTTTGACTGACCAATGGCAGATGGACATTGTTTGGGAAATCTTTTTAAAAATGTCACTGTTTAACTGTCGAAAGGATGTTTCATTTAATTAACAGCAGTCTGTAGTGTCTGCAAAACTCGAAATTGTTTATAACATATGCATTATTTCGAATCATTTTTGTTTTCATGTTGTTGCAGATAATGAAGGAACAAGCCAAGAAGTATTCAACAGAAATTAAGCAGATTGACCTTGATGTCAACAGGACCTTCAGAAACCATATCATGTTCATGGAGCGCTTTGGGGTCAAGTAAGATATTGCGTGAATGAATACATGCACATACAAGATCTAGTTTTTTCTTCGTTTCACTCTAGGTCTGTTTGACATTGTAGTTTTTTGTAGTGTGTGTGTGTGTGTGTGTGTGTGTGTGTGTTTTAGCCAGACTTTTGTGTTGAGATGGTTCTTAAATGAGGTGTTCAGACCTTGTAAACCAAAACAAGAGCAACTTCCTCTTTGTCACTGCGTTTTTGTTCGGCTTCCTGTTTCTGTGAGTGGCCTAACAGGAAATGACACAACCGGTGACTCGTTACCATTATGCCCAGAATAAATATATACTTTGATGTTGTCCATAACAACTAAAGTTTTGCCACAGTGTCATAAAAAAAAAGAAAATGATTTCCTTTTGCGCCGGACAATCATAAAGACTCACTTGGGATTGTATATCCTCTTAAGAATGGACCCAAAAATCCCCCCCAAAAAAAGTATTTTCTGTTTTTAAACTGCCAACGAGTCAATCATGGCTTTTTTAACAAAACGTAGACCAGATGCTCTTCAATAACCTTTCAGTAAATTTGATATTCAGCAATGTTTTCCCACGTACTTAGCAAACTGAAATGGTCTCCAACCATCAAGGTGTGTAGAACAAAGTGCATGGAGAGGTTTCAGCCATGTGGTTTGCATGGGTTGCACACCCACAATAGATGTAGATCAACCACGAGCCTCTTTGCACAGGCAGGGTATCTGGTGGATGGAAGCTTTGAGTAATGACTTCTACATTTTTATTAGTACAGCATGGCAAATAAGAGGATATGGGGCGGAAGTGCAGTTTAACACTTCTGCTGTGTGTTTGTGTTACTCGTCAATGTTTCTACAACACAATAGTCACAATTCTGCTTTCCTTTGGCTTGTTACCAAGGGTCTTGCTGTGCATTGCTAAATCTTTTTAAATCTGCAGATGCTGTGAATTATTAATATACATCTCCTTTAGATGTGATAGCTTATGCATGAATGGACTCTTACTGCTACTGTGAGCTGGTTTCTTTCTACTGTTCAATTTGGGCTGGACCCTCTGGGCTTTTTGCTCAAAATGTAGTTGGGTTATTGACAAAGAAGATGTCCATGATCAAAAAATGGAAAAATAAATCAAGTTATTTTGAAAAATTTAAATATATTTTATTATATCATATTTTAATTGAAAATTATACAGTTTTCTGCGGAAGCCCTAAGAGGACATGGATTATTATAATTTTTCTTTCTTGTGATCTCAACTTCATTTTTTTATGATTTCGACATAGTTATTTTCTCGTTATCAAGACTTAATTTTCTCGTGATCTTGACACAACAAAAGTTTCATCGTTATTACAACTTAATTTTCTTGTAATCTCGACATAAAGTTATTTTCTTGTTATCACTAGCCTATATTTATTTATTTATTATTTATTTATTTATTGTAGACTTTATTAAGTGAAGCAAACTTTTTGCTGAAGTACTCACAACATAAGAGCGCACAGTTTATGTCGATCAGATGCGCGTGAAATTTGCATTCGTTACCATAGCAACAGTAGACTCCTGTTTCAGTGTTTCAGAATCAAACAATCATTATAAAAAAAAAAACTTTATTATGTCGCGATCACACACACAAAAATCCATGGCTTTTTAAGGCTTCAATAGTTTTAAGCTAAAAAATGTCAAGTGGTGTAACGATCAAATAAAACATTTTCAAACATATTATACATGTTTATTTTTTTAATATTTACTGGCATAAACAACATTTGTATTAATATCATGAAGTTTTCTTAGGGTTATACTTTGCCCTGTCATAAACAGGTCAAATTAATCTGATCTTTAGAGTTTGCAAGGATATCATCACTATCATAATATATCATTTCCTGTTTAATGTTTTTGGTGTCACATGTCTGCCAAAACAAAGTGTGGTATAACCAACCTGCAGGAATAGATTTTGCTGTCAAGATTTTCAAATGTTGACTACGTCTCATGAAATAATAATACAAATTGTGTAAAAATAAGTATACTTTATTTTTTTCTCGGTTTTTATTAATTTCTTTTTAATTGACAAGATTGTACCACTAGATACTTTTATTTATTTGTACCACCTGAACTTTTTGCACATGCAAAAATATCATAAATTAATTTTAATTCTGAAATTGAAGACAAGTTCATCATAGAAGAATCAGATTCAAACATTCTGCAGTCTGTATGAAATGCATATTTAATGTACTTTTGAATACCATATTAAGTCACAAAAATAGTAGCTTCATGTCATTTACCCAATTTTTAGCCCATTATTAGTATCACATCATTAACACATTCAAACTGTAAATTTGAAATCTTGTTGTTGAACTTTTGATAGCAACTGAAGGCGTTTTTGACCTGTGTTTTTTTTTTTGTCCTTAACAGACAACAAGCCCTGTTCCACGTGCTGGCAGCTTATTCGGTCTACAACACGGTGAGGGACTGACAGAGTCTGAATGTTTGTGTGTAAATGTGTTATGTAACTCAGAACAGCATGTGCTGGATGAACCAGGGTGGAGGGGAAGAAGGGCAGTTCGGTGTCCTACACCGACACACATACCACACAATTACCGCACTAATGGCGACTTCCCATTCACCTCTATTGTTCTTAAGTTGAGCTAAATATAATGACTACAGACCCTAACAATGAAATAAAACTTGTATTTTTATCAGTGAGTGAATAAAGACATGGCTGCATGCCAATTTGCATACTTTTCTGTATTTTATAGCATGCAAGCTATATAGGACAATTGTGCCCCAAATGGTGGCATGTTGAAAATAGTAGGTACTATAAACCCGGATGAAATACTATTCCCGATTTTGTCTCTTTTGGGTTAATATTGCCCACAAACCCCTTTTGTTTGAAAATGTATGACCTTCAAAGTTGGATAAACTTAAAATTAAAGCTGGGATACTCCAGGAAGTCTGTGCCCATCATACACTATGCTATTCTCTGTGAAATTGGTCAACTCTTCACAGCACAATATCTGCAGACTGGCTCCTCCAGACAGTAAATTGTGTTGTGTATTCCAGCCTATAAATGATTTCAGATGTTTGGCTAGTTACCAGGTTTCTTAGCCTGACCAGTTGAACAGCCCAAAACCACTCTAAAACCAGCCGACAAACCAGTTTGACCTGGCTGGAAAAACCAGCTAAGACAAACAAATAATCCAAGGCTCTTCTTCTTTTTTTTTTTCTTTTTTTTACAGGAGTATTTTTTGTGAAGAAGGCAATCGCATAACACACTGAGTATACACTTGAATATAAATTCAAGATAGACAAAATAAGAGAAATAGTGACTTCAAATTTTGATTGTTTGTCTGGTTCTTGAGGACTGAAGAATAGAATCTGCTTTGGAGAAAGACTCATTTCAGAGACAGTGACTCTGATGCTGTTGCCCACTGGCAGTGGCTGACCAGGATCTAAAGACCAGGATCTAAAGACTAGCCTATAACAGGCTGTCTGGCTGGTGCTAATTGGACGACATGCTATTTAATAAATTTTTTGGGTACTTATTGGGAACTGACCACCATAAACAGAAACAATATAAAGGATCGACAAAGACAAGGGGAAGAATGTTTTTTATAATGATGGTTTGACAGGATGTTTGACAACTGCTGGAACATTAGACGCACATACATTTCCTTGTTTGTAAAAATTAGGAGCGTGTCAGTCTCAAAGAATCAGGAAATGGTATTCTATTCCTTTTCCTTCCCGATGTGCCTATTCAAAGTGGGTCAACTGGGCAAAAAAACAAGATGCAGGAGATGTTCTTTTTCTATAGCAAAAACCACTAGAAAGATTTGTAATTAGGGAAATGAGCACCACTGTTTCCTTAGGGCTTAGGCCATTCTATATGTCTGAATGTTGTTTGATGGTTTTTTTAGCGTAACTTACCCTACACTGCTGGTTATGTGGTTTTGTGTAGGAAGTGAGCTACTGTCAGGGGATGAGCCAGATCGCTGCCATTCTGCTCATGTACATGAATGAGGAGGATGCGTTCTGGGCCTTATCACAACTACTGACCAATCAGAAGCATGCCATGCATGGTGAGTATCTCTCGTTCTCTGTAGATAAATAGATAGATCTTTTGTTTTGTAGAAACCCACTGTAATTATTAATGCATCTCTCTGTCTTTCTCTGTGGTTTCTAAAAGGATTCTTCATCCCAGGTTTTCCCAAACTCTATCGTTTTCAGCTTCATCATGATCAAATATTGTCCAAACTCCTTCCCAAACTCAGGAAACACTTGGTGAGATTTCTTATTTTAATCGCAGGTTGCTTGGCTTTAAAAGTAAAAACTTTCTCAGTTTTTCAAATGTTGTCTTCAACTCAGGATAAGGAACAGATGTCCACTGGTATCTACACAACCAAATGGTTCCTTCAATGTTTTATTGACAGGGTGAGGCACAATTTTCATTTTCTACTTGTCAACATTTTCACTATTGTTATTTACTCTTAAAAGGTTCATAGTGGTACCGTAAGGGTACATATTACTACTCTTAGGGTGCCTTCACACCTGAGCATTTGTTTCGGAACCGGGTGCATTTTCTCCCTTGGTTCGGTTCGTTTAGGCATATGTGAACATGGCAATGGCGCTCGGATCCGCACCAAAACAATCGCTCAAAAATCGCCTGAATGAGGTGGTCTCGGCACGATTGCAAACAAACTCTGGGGTGGTTTCGTTTGAGGTGTAAAAGCAATCTGACCCAACAGACCAACGAACCAAAGGGTATTATAATTCATAACGGGAAATGTGTTATATAAATAGCAGATTCTCGTGATTCCCGCAGATTAGTTGTCACAGTTGAAAACCAAAAGAGCACCTCCTCATCTTAAAACGTTGTGTTATTGCGCTTCTCCGTGCGAGAATGCTGTCCCGATGAAGCCTTGATTCTTGCTCTAGCTGCATTATAACATTCGTATAGTGTTTGCGTGTCTCGACAGTTACTAATAAAGCCACAATAAGCTCATGGAGTGAACTTGTCAATCATCTTGATGGATGATGCAGAGGAAACTCTAACCAATAAGAGGACAGTTGTACTCGCATGTGACTTGCGTAAACACATTTTGGTACGCTTTGAAAAGTTGCCTTGTGAAAGCGAACCGAACCAAGAAAATGCAACATTGTAACAAATTAAGTGCCTGTTTCGGAAATAAATAAAACGATCTATAGGTGTGAAAACGCCCTAAGGTACTAATATGCACCTTTTAGGCATAGATACATTTTGAAATTGCAATCACTCTCTCTTTCTGGACCCCCTCTCCGTGATCTAGTCCAGGCCGGGACAAAAGGTTAAAAAATATGTTTTACCAGCAGAGTCCAAATTCTGCAACTCTTTGTTGAATAGTCAGGGAAGAGAATCACGTCACTCGCTTACAGCGAGTTTTCGTGTGAAAAAGACTGGAAACATTATCTACTAAAAGTTTTATATGGCTTGGCTGAATCCCTTAGAGAATCTTATGTCAATGTTTTATTCATGTTGGAGCTCTTGCTTAGCCGGTTGATGACTTGCCTCTGTTGTGTTTCTACTACATAGACACCCTTCACACTCACCCTGCGTCTTTGGGACATCTACATATTAGAGGGAGAAAAGATTCTAACCGCCATGGCCTATACTCTCCTCAAATTGTACAAAAGTAAGTTAGATTTCCACTTTGGTGGATCTCTGTAGCCTAGTGGTGAAATATCTGGGCTGGTAACTGAAAGTTTGAAGGCTCAGAATCTAAAATGGACAGTCCATGAGCTATCACTATTACAACACAGAACTGTATGATGGTTAAAGGTTGGGTTACCGACAGTTTGTAGCTTTACAAATCCCATTTTGTGCAATTCAGCTATCATCATTGCACCAATATTAAATAATAATGCTCAATTTAGTCTGAGCGGTAGCGCTCAAAAACACAAGAGATATGGTTGTAGTAGTAAATGAGATTCTTAGATATACTGTCAGCCAATAGTTTGCTATTTGTTTATGTTGCTATTTGGTTGGTGTAGATGAGATTAATTGGAAGTTTATAAAGTTGAAAGCTTTATTCTTACTTTCAGAGCATCTTCTGAAGATGTCTCTGGAGGACCTGAGGGAGTTCCTGCAGGACCGCATTGCTTCTTCCTTCAGCATGAGCGATGATGGTGTTATTGAACACCTACAATCGTCTATGTCAGAACTCCGCAGGATGAAGCTTGACCTCCCTCCTCCAGGTAAAAGACAAAGTTATTTTTGTAAATGACAATATTTTGTGCAAATACCAGATAGAATAATTAAGGATGACATGTTCACAATGTGTACTTTACTATTCTATTCTGAATGTCTTTGTTGTCTGTAAAGTGTAGACTTCTAAAAGTAAAGGTTCCACAAAGCAGTTTATATCCCCTAGTTGTTTAGAAAACCATCTTTACAGGTCTTCCAATGAAGTTGGAAGGCAAATTAACAGGGTTCGTACGGTCATGAAAAACCTGGAAAAGTCATGGAATTTTAAAATGGCAATTTCCAGGCCTGGAAAAGTTTTGGAAAATGAATAAACTCAGAAAGTTTTGGAAAAGTCATGGAAATTTGTTTTTCAAAATATCCGTGTACTTGAATTTGTTTAATTAATAATATTGGTGAAACAAATTGCAATACTTTTTTCGTTAGAGTGATCAGTCGAATCACGTGACTCACTTGCGGCGGATTTTGATTGTAGGCCTCCAGAAAACTAGATGGGCCAAAAGAAATGGGTTCCCCTTCATGTCCGTTTCAGCGCTTTTCTGCGGCACTGAGGACAGCGACTAAGTAGCCATACCTGTGTGGCTCTTGTGTCGCTGTCCTCAGCTCAGTGCTTCAAATGAAAATAAGCTGCTTTGTGTTTTCATATTAGCTATAGGCTAGCTACCGTCTGTATGCGCCTTTCCATTACAGATTTGAGCAAAACTTTTTTTTTCTTCTAAATATCGATAAATAACTATTGCAAAATGACGGCGTTTCCATTAACCGATGTTAAGCAACTAAAACTTATTTTTTTCCTCTCGCGATCAGTCATTCCAAAAATCATGGCAACGGAGGACGTTAGTAGGTTTATATCTCAGCCACCGCCCTACAAATTATTATTATTAATGGAAGGAGACGTGTCTTATCCAAGCATTAATGTCAGGGAAAGACCCTTATGCGAACGGCACATATATAGGCTAAGTTTCTTCATGTTTCTCCCTTGATTGTGATGACTTTTTGCCTCTTTGTTAAACATTTAAAATATATACAAATTAATATGGATGATTTTTTCTTTAAAAAAAATTATTTTGTCTTTTATTTTCCGTGTTGGCATTTATGAGGAAAAAACAATGTTACGTGACCGTTCTCCATTACGGTAATGAGTGCTCTGAATGCGGCACTAAAAGACTTTAAAACTTACACAGAGACCTCAAACAGAAAGCACAAAGCCTTTTTCAAAATAATTCGTTTTGTATTAATTGTATCTTGATTTTTAAATATGTTTCATTAACCAATTGCTTAATAAATAAAAAGTAAATAGCAGAAAATAGATAATCACGACACAGTGGCGCCGGAGTGAACTGGAGCTTAAGCTATCATCCATGAACCGAAACTCAGCGTAAAAGGTAGCCTACTCGCCTCACAGACCTAAACAAAACTGAAATAGGCCTATATCTATTATCTACAGAAATCTCTACTTTTAAACAGAACCATTCAAAACAAAATAAAACGATGTAGCCTAATCCGTATGAAATGTGCATTTCTCTCCGGCGTGTTCACTACTAAGAAGATCGCGAGTCAGTCAACTTCGTCTTTGCAGTCGACACAGAAAACACTTGTTTATTAATAAACAATTAAAATTGAGAGAGAGAGAGAATATATGATTAGTTTGACTCATTTTGAGGACTTATAATGATCTGTTAAGATAGAACGTTCACCGAATTCTGATTAGTCGAGAGGATTTATCCGTTTAGGCTAAAAATAGGGTCGGCGCTTCTCGGTTTGGAAAGAAACTGCATCTTGCAGAGGCCTACATTTTAAACAAGGAAATATAGCGATTTGGCATGAAACGTTGATGGAGCAGTGAATAGGGACAATCTCGTTTTTTTTAATGGCGTTTATCGCGTTTTGGAAAAGAGCTCTTCAAGCACATTTTTATGGAAGCTTGTTTCCGCCACAGAATAAAACATTTTAAAAGATAATTGCGACTTTTTATCTCACAATTCTGACTTTTTTCTCAGAATTGCGAGATATGAAGTCAGAATTGTGAGAAATAAAGTCGCAATTCTGAGAAATAAAGTCGCAATTGCGAGATATAAAGTCACAATTCTGAGAAATAAAGTCGCAATTGGGAGATATAAAGTCAGAATTGCACGATATAAAGTCGCAATTGCGTGTTATAAAGTCAGAATTGTGAGATATAAACTATTCTGTGGTAAAAAAAAAAAAAAGGGTTAGGGTAAGGTTTTTTCCCTTAGAATTGGACTTTATATCTCACAATTGTGACTTTATATCTTGCAATTCTGACTTTATAACACGCAATTGTGACTTTATTTCACGCAATTCTGACTTTATATCTCGCAATTCTGACTTTATAACACGCAATTGTGACTTTATTTCACGCAATTCTGACTTTATATCTCGCAATTCTGAGAAATAAAGTCGCAATTATTATTATTTATTTATTATTCAGTGGCGGAAACAAGCTTCCATACCCGCCCGCAAGGAGTTCATTATCCTATGGATTTACGTTAATAAATGTCTAAGGAGTTGTCAGGGTTTGACATTATTTGTGTTACTGTGCCAGCATATTTGAATAAATATTTATTTTGTATTAAAACATTGCTTGTTCATTTATTTTATTCAAGATATGGGGTGGTAAATTTGAACATGGATTTTTATTCTTATTTTACATGTATACACAGACATTTTATGGAACATTATGTCATGAATATTTACCTTTAAGTCATGGAAAAGTCATGGAAAAGTCATGGAAATTTTATGGTAAAAATGTGTACGAACCCTGAATTAAGTTATCTTACAAACTTATGTAAAATCAAGAACCATATAACCAAATCCAGAACCTAATACAACAAAAATTATCCTTAATTAATAGAGGGTTATTTGTTAAACCTAAGAAACCTTGTAACAAGCTTTTTTTAAAGCGCGTCCTGTGGTTTTATACGATTTTAGACTGTTACAACAAATGTCTTTTCTTGGTTTGTCTTGTAGCCAAGGGAGATGAGTTCCCAAAGATACCACTGGGTGAGGAGCGTCCAATAGTGCTGCTTCCAGTCACCCAGACTGAGTCTGTGCCCTTACCACCAGCCGCACACAACAATCAAACCTCAAACAAGCTTCAGGCAGAAGACGACACCACCACCCACAACCAGGGCGGCGATAAACACATCCCTTCCATTACATCATCTTTCCCTATTTCAAAGCATACCCACTCATCTTCCAACTCATCACTGTCACAAGCTACACCTGAAGATTCAGGGTCCACACTGAATAATCAAGACCCTGCCCCTGTACAGAGAAATCAGCGACTCCACCCAGAACCTACACCATTTTCAACAGAGACTCTTCCGTTGAAGGATGAATGTGTCAAAAGGCCCTTATCAGCGGTGTCTGAAGACTGGCCTCCTCCGTACCAGACACCCGTAACAGATTGTTCCAGTATCCACTCTTTAAATCTCCCTGAATTACCTCCTCCACCTCTTCCCTGCACCGAACAAGGGGTCGAGCTTTTACCTTTCGAAGATGATGCCCAGTTTTACCTTCTCCCACCTCAACCACCTCCAATCACCCAACCTTTGGATCTCATCTTAGAGGATCCATCTTCATCACCTTCCTCGTATAGATCCTATCGGCAGCTAAGCAAGTTTCCCGTCAACCTGTATGTCCCGCCATCCTCAGGTGACCGGAGGCCTTCCAACACCTCGCATTACGACAACCTCTCGGAAGAGGAGGATCAGTCTGTGGAGAGGCTGTTGGAGATGGCGGCCACATTGCCGCAAAACCCAAACTTGGGCCTCAGGAACACCACCCTTCCCTTTCCTTCAGAAGATGCCATGTCTCTTCCCCTACCACCCCCATCTATGTTCTTCTACAGCCCTGACTCTTCGCCACTCCCTCCACCTCCTCCGTGCATTGAGGAGTCAAGCCGTTGGGTGACTCCAGACTCCATTTTCCCCCACCCACCTACCAGCTTTGCAGATAGACCCTTTCTCATATCTTCTGCCCCATGCAATCAGGTGGTTGTAAACCAGACTGAACAAGATGGTGGTCAGTCACAGCCCCCAAGACTACCGCCCAAAAAATCTCAACCCACAATGCTCTCTCCTGTACACTCGGATTCAGACTTCTACCGAATGCATGTTCCAAGTCACTAGTTGCTGGAATCAGCCTTATCATGCAAGTATCATTGTTAGTGTGAACTGAAGGCATGTTTCCATCTTTTGGACTTTTATACTTCAATGATATGAAGTGAAAGTTTTTCTTATGTTGCAATATGTGTTATATAAGATCAAAACAGGATGCTAGAATGTGTGTTTGTGTTTAATGAGTGTGTATTTCAGGCAAACTTGTTGAAATCCCCTTGTCTAAGGTGAAGCATCTAGTGGCAGCGGTTATCAGAATCACCAGTTTGCAAGTTGAGTAAGCAGTTTTCCGGGAAGTCTTAATGTGTTTTGAAGGGATCGCTTTAATCATTTTAGAATTTAGAGGTTAAATTATTGATATTTCCACTGGACCCTGAGATGTGACAGTGACCACTCACCACTATTTTGTCTGGGTCTGTTTTGTCTGGATATTGTTTTCTGAGGGGGTTCTTGTCAGTCATACAAGTACTATAGTGGCATTGGTTTTCGACTTGAAAATAATTGATTTGACTGCTTTTTTCAGGTTTTTCCCATTAGATTATTGTCTTTGTCTTATGTTTTATATCTTTTGTCTTAGGGTTTATTTTATATCTAAGTGCAATTTTTCGGTTGTTTTTGGTTCTTTTGAAAGGATCGTATTTAGGAAATGTAAACAAGGATCTCACCACATCAACATAAGCAAAAGTTCCCTGGTTACGATAATTGAAAGATATTTTTCAGTGGTCCTTGATTTGCTCATAAAGGAATTTCCTTTGAAACTTCTCAATATGTAAACCTTAGTGTTATATACTGCCCTTTAGCGCCACCTTGTGAACATGTTTACTGGGAAATACAGCCACCACAGTGAATGTTAAAATGAAGAAACTGTATATTCAAGGTCACTTTATGGCTTTATTGTGTAATTGTAAATAGAATGTTTGATTTGTACTTTATTTGTATTAACAGCCTATATTTAATTGTTTTTTTTATATTGATTCTCAGGTTAAAATGGTGTTTTAACCCCAGTTTAAAGTTTATTTTGGTTTATGCTCATTTGACTTCTATTTGCCAAACTAAAAAAACACTTTTGTTTTCTTCATTGCAACAGTGGAAACAACAGATAGTAAAGTGGAGTGTTTTATTTACATTATTGCTTTCATCATTTCTGATTGCACATTCAGAGGTACAGTACATGACGAGCACAACGTGATAAAATATAATACCAGGATCTATTTCTTCAGAAGTGAAAATGTACATTCGCTTGCAGAAAAGCACATTAGTAACCCCACACCCTTTAATTAATTTAAGCAAACCTACATCACAGATTTGCATGATTGAGAATAATAGCATTTAAAGAGATAGTTCACCCAAAAATGTAAATTCTGTCACCATTTATTCACCTCAAGTTGTTCCAAACCTGTAGGAATTTCTTTCTTCTGCTGAACACAAAGGAAGAATATGGTAACCAAACAGGCACAGGGCCCCAATGACTTCCATCAACTGTCTGGATACCGACATTCTTCAAAATATCATCTTTTGTGTTCAGCAGAAGAAAGAAATTCATACAGGTTTGGAACAACTTAAGGGTGAGTAATGATAGAATTCAAAATATTTGGGTGAACTCTCTCTTTTAACAAGCACTTAAAGCCATTCATTTTACCATTCAACCGTAATGTAACCATCTACCATAATTTAACCTTCCATAAAGGCACCATTGTTAATTATTTGCACAGGCAACCACATACAATAAGTTATATGACAAAAAGGATTGCATCTACATAGTTTGTATTGTAAACAATATTGAAGTGCAATAATATTATGCATAATGCTTCACCAGAAGCCAGGATAGAGTCTTTAAGTGCTATTGCGATCAGATGCAAGACTTTCACTTCACAGTGGCTGCAGTGAGAATATAACATAAGAGTTGCAGGAAGGACTAAACTGAATCTTCACATTCTATTAGAAATTTCTTTGAATAGCCCCTCGTCCGTTAATGTTCTGAAAGCTGCGGTTGTAGCAGAGACTGCAGAGAAAATGTACGGCTTGTAGAGGTGATGCCGTTTCATCCAGCTCCTGAATTACAGTCTCAGCTGCATGAAGAGGTTAACCTGACATGCCACACTCTCCCTCAGCTTCATTTCATCTTCTGAGCCTAAAGACACACCTGGTAATCTGGTGGAGCCGTTTTCCCCGAGGATGCACGGCAAGCTGAGGAACACTTTTGAACCGATTCCACCCCAACCCTGAATGAAGGAAACGCACACATATTGGAGACTCAATTCTCTCAACATTTACAGACATGGATATTTAACGGCATCTTTAACATTTTATTGCAAAACAATGTAATGTTTCAGTGGCTCCTTTAGAGTGCAAAAGGTGAGTTCTGGAAGTAAAAAAAGTCTTCTTTTTTTTTTTATTACGATAATTTATGAACCTTTAAAGACAGACCTGTTGTTAATCGATGGTATATGCTTTTGGTTGAAGTCATCAGTTTGCAATATTTCAACTTTTTTTAAATACTTGTATTTAATAGTGAAATCGCCAGGGAACGTCCACTCCCATGAAGCACCGTGAATTACATAATCGAGTTGGTTTCTCATTTTTGTATATATATATTGTCATTGAAAACATATCAAACCATTCACATTTCATAATGCAATAACAAACCAATAAAATTCATTTGATATACATGTATAGATATATGCATATTTTGCAATAAAATATATTGTTAGATAGATGTAATTCAACTTTAATGAATAGTTTTCTCCATTGTTTTTAATTTGATTGTCATTCGCAATGCTTCATGGGATTGTAGTTCTTTCCCACATTGAAGCCGTTAAGTGCACAGCCTTGAACCTTTGTCTTTTTGTCTGATTTTCAAGTGCTTCAAACAGATGTTTGCAATGTTTTGATTCACTGCGTAGCTGGTTGGTTTGGTTCATGGCTTATAACACTTTAACAAAATGAATGGAAAAATACTTACTGAACCAACGCAGCTGAAAAAGAGGCAGGACACTAATGCACTACATAAGGTTTTCACGTCCCAAAATATGACAAATAATTTTGAAAAAATGGACAGACATTTGAATCTTACATCTCAAAACCCTTATGAAAGTTAATTACATGTTAATCCTCATCACTTATGATGAACATACCTCAGCCAATGTTGTGACAGAGTGCGTTTTCCTTTGGTCTGTTACGATGCTGTGAATGATGCCAGCAATGGATAACCCAACTGACCATGACCTCTGACCTCTGCCCTTGAGCATCTCTAACGCCCTAAAAACATATCAAACCGTTCACACGTCATAATGCAATAAAAAAATTAAAAATAAATGTATTAAAAAAAAATCTGGACGGTGATCATTTAAACCCATACCTGTCCATCAAGGGTTTGGTGGAGTTGGACACTGGGGTTAACGCTTGTAGTTGGTCAGTTCCCGGCTCCATATTACCCCACACTGCCACTGAGGAACAACCAGAGAGAAATCTAATTTATTATTAAAAGCCAGACTCCGACCTCAGAACATCAGAGCACACTCGAGGTGCTAATCACATTTGCAAGCTTAAATATGCTGTGTAACATGAGAATGAACCTCATTGGTTCTTGCTGAAGTAACACTCAAACGTGCTGCATAACACGAGAATGAACCTCATTAGTTCTTTTAAAAGCTCAAACGTGGTGCGTAACAAGAATTATTCTCACTGTTTCTTGCTGAAACTCAAACGTGCTGCGTAATACGAGAATGAACCTCACTGTTTCTTACAGAAGCTCAAACGTGCTGCGTAATACGAGAATGAACCTCATTGGTTCTTGCTGAAGCTCAAACGTGCTGCGTAATATGAGAATTAACCTCATTGGTTCTTGATGAAGCTCAAACGTGCTGCGTAATACGAGAATTAACCTCATTGGTTCTTACAGAAGCTCAAACGTGCTGCGTAATACGAGAATGAACCTCATTGGTTCTTACAGAAGCTCAAACGTGCTGCGTAATACGAGAATGAACCTCATTGGTTCTTGCTGAAGCTCAAACGTGCTGCGTAATATGAGAATTAACCTCATTGGTTCTTACAGAAGCTCAAACGTGCTGCGTAATATGAGAATTAACCTCATTGGTTCTTGATGAAGCTCAAACGTGCTGCGTAATACGAGAATGAACCTCATTGGTTCTTGCTGAAGTTCAAACGTGCTGCGTAATACAAGAATGAACCTCATTGGTTCTTACAGAAGCTCAAACGTGCTGCGTAATACGAGAATGAACCTCATTGGTTCTTACAGAAGCTCAAACGTCCTGCGTAATACGAGAATGAACCTCATTGGTTCTTGCTGAAGCTCAAACGTGCTGCGTAATACGAGAATTAACCTCATTGGTTCTTGCTGAAGCTCAAACGTGCTGCGTAATACGAGAATGAACCTCATTGGTTCTTACAGAAGCTCAAACGTGCTGCGTAATACGAGAATGAACCTCATTGGTTCTTACAGAAGCTCAAACGTCCTGCGTAATACGAGAATGAACCTCATTGGTTCTTGCTGAAGCTCAAACGTGCTGCGTAATACGAGAATTAACCTCATTGGTTCTTGCTGAAGCTCAAACGTGCTGCGTAATACGAGAATGAACCTCATTGGTTCTTACAGAAGCTCAAACGTGCTGCGTAATACGAGAATTAACCTCATTGGTTCTTGCTGAAGTTCAAACGTGCTGCGTAATACAAGAATGAACCTCATTGGTTCTTGCTGAAGCTCAAACGTGCTGCGTAATACAAGAATGAACCTCATTGGTTCTTACAGAAGCTCAAACGTGCTGCGTAATACGAGAATGAACCTCATTGGTTCTTACAGAAGCTCAAACGTGCTGCGTAATACGAGAATTAACCTCATTGGTTCTTGCTGAAGTTCAAACGTGCTGCGTAATACGAGAATGAACCTCATTGGTTCTTACAGAAGCTCAAACGTCCTGCGTAATACGAGAATGAACCTCATTGGTTCTTGCTGAAGCTCAAACGTGCTGCGTAATACGAGAATTAACCTCATTGGTTCTTGCTGAAGCTCAAACGTGCTGCGTAATACGAGAATGAACCTCATTGGTTCTTACAGAAGCTCAAACGTGCTGCGTAATACGAGAATGAACCTCATTGGTTCTTGCTGAAGTTCAAACGTGCTGCGTAATACAAGAATGAACCTCATTGGTTCTTGCTGAAGCTCAAACGTGCTGCGTAATACGAGAATGAACCTCATTGGTTCTTACAGAAGCTCAAACGTGCTGCGTAATACAAGAATGAACCTCATTGGTTCTTACAGAAGCTCAAACGTGCTGCGTAATACGAGAATGAACCTCATTGGTTCTTACAGAAGCTCAAACGTGCTGCGTAATACGAGAATGAACCTCATTGGTTCTTACAGAAGCTCAAACGTCCTGCGTAATACGAGAATGAACCTCATTGGTTCTTGCTGAAGCTCAAACGTGCTGCGTAATACGAGAATTAACCTCATTGGTTCTTGCTGAAGCTCAAACGTGCTGCGTAATACGAGAATGAACCTCATTGGTTCTTACAGAAGCTCAAACGTGCTGCGTAATACGAGAATGAACCTCATTGGTTCTTGCTGAAGTTCAAACGTGCTGCGTAATACAAGAATGAACCTCATTGGTTCTTGCTGAAGCTCAAACGTGCTGCGTAATACAAGAATGAACCTCATTGGTTCTAAAAGAAGCTCAAACGTGCTGCGTAATACGAGAATGAACCTCATTGGTTCTTACAGAAGCTCAAACGTGCTGCGTAATACGAGAATTAACCTCATTGGTTCTTGCTGAAGTTCAAACGTGCTGCGTAATACGAGAATGAACCTCATTGGTTCTTACAGAAGCTCAAACGTGCTGCGTAATACGAGATTTAACCTCATTGGTTCTTGCTGAAGCTCAAACGTGCTGCGTAATACGAGAATTAACCTCATTGGTTCTTGCTGAAGTTCAAACGTGCTGCGTAATACAAGAATGAACCTCATTGGTTCTTACAGAAGCTCAAACGTGCTGCGTAATACGAGAATTAACCTCATTGGTTCTTACAGAAGCTCAAACGTGCTGCGTAATACGAGATTTAACCTCATTGGTTCTTGCTGAAGCTCAAACGTGCTGCGTAATACGAGAATTAACCTCATTGGTTCTTGCTGAAGTTCAAACGTGCTGCGTAATACAAGAATGAACCTCATTGGTTCTTACAGAAGCTCAAACGTGCTGCGTAATACAAGAATGAACCTCATTGGTTCTTACAGAAGCTCAAACGTGCTGCGTAATACGAGAATGAACCTCATTGGTTCTTACAGAAGCTCAAACGTGCTGCGTAATACGAGAATGAACCTCATTGGTTCTTACAGAAGCTCAAACGTCCTGCGTAATACGAGAATGAACCTCATTGGTTCTTGCTGAAGCTCAAACGTGCTGCGTAATACGAGAATGAACCTCATTGGTTCTTGCTGAAGCTCAAACGTGCTGCGTAATACGAAAATTAACCTCATTGGTTCTTGCTGAAGCTCAAACGTGCTGCGTAATACGAGAATTAACCTCATTGGTTCTTGCTGAAGTTCAAACGTGCTGCGTAATACGAGAATGAACCTCATTGGTTCTTGCTGAAGTTCAAACGTGCTGCGTAATACGAAAATGAACCTCATTGGTTCTTACAGAAGCTCAAATGTGCTGCGTAACACGAGAATGAACCTCATTGGTTCTTACAGAAGCTCAAACGTGATGCGTAACACGAGAATGAACCTCATTGGTTCTTACAGAAGCTCAAACGTGATGCGTAACACGAGAATGAACCTCATTGGTTCTTACAGAAGCTCAAACGTGCTGCGTAATACGAGAATGAACCTCATTGGTTCTTGCTGAAGTTCAAACGTGCTGAGTAATACGAGAATGAACCTCATTGGTTCTTACAGAAGCTCAAACGTGCTGCGTAAGACGAGAATGAACCTCATTGGTTCTTACAGAAGCTCAAACGTCCTGCGTAATACGAGAATGAACCTCATTGGTTCTTGCTGAAGCTCAAACGTGCTGCGTAATACGAGAATGAACCTCATTGGTTCTTGCTGAAGCTCAAACGTGCTGCGTAATACGAGAATGAACCTCATTGGTTCTTGCTGAAGCTCAAACGTGCTGCGTAATACGAGAATTAACCTCATTGGTTCTTGCTGAAGTTCAAACATGCTGCGTAATACGAGAATGAACCTCATTGGTTCTTGCTGAAGTTCAAACGTGCTGCGTAATACAAGAATGAACCTCATTGGTTCTTACAGAAGCTCAAATGTGCTGCGTAACACGAGAATGAACCTCATTGGTTCTTACAGAAGCTCAAACGTGATGCGTAACACGAGAATTAACCTCATTGGTTCTTACAGAAGCTCAAACGTGCTGCGTAATACGAGAATGAACCTCATTGGTTCTTACAGAAGCTCAAATGTGCTGCGTAACACGAGAATGAACCTCATTGGTTCTTACAGAAGCTCAAATGTGCTGCGTAACACGAGAATGAACCTCATTGGTTCTTACAGAAGCTCAAACGTGTTGCGTAACACGAGAATGAACCTCATTGGTTCTTACAGAAGCTCAAACGTGCTGCGTAATACGAGAATTAACCTCATTGGTTCTTACAGAAGCTCAAATGTGCTGCGTAACACGAGAATGAACCTCATTGGTTCTTACAGAAGCTCAAACGTGATGCGTAACACGAGAATGAACCTCATTGGTTCTTACAGAAGCTCAAACGTGCTGCGTAATACGAGAATGAACCTCATTGGTTCTTACAGAAGCTCAAATGTGCTGCGTAACACGAGAATTAACCTCATTGGTTCTTACAGAAGCTCAAACGTGATGCGTAACACGAGAATTAACCTCATTGGTTCTTACAGAAGCTCAAACGTGCTGCGTAATACGAGAAAGAACCTCATTGGTTCTTACAGAAGCTCAAGCGTGCTGCGTAACACGAGAATGAACCTCATTGGTTCTCAGGCGAACTTGCTTGAGCTTCCATTTACCACAACTGGTGTGTGAGTTGATGAAAGTTTATACGTGAATAAAAGACTAAATTAAATCTGTCCATCATATAAAGCGATCGAGTCTCTTCAGAAAATTTGGACTAAATCATATGGATTAGTTTTACAATCTCTGAAATTATTACAAAATGAACTTTTTGAAGTGTGAAAGTGGTAGTTGCGTAGCTGTCAAGAAAGCTTTCAGATTTCATTTAAAAATATCTTAATTTGCGTTCGAAAACATTAAAGTCATATGGGTTTGGAACGACATGAGGGAGCAGGGCCGGCTTTGCCGACAGGCGACACAGGCGGCCGCCTGGGGCGCCATCTGCTGGACGGGGCGCAAAATTGCAGAATAAAAAAATAAAAAAAGTTAATTAAATATCGTATTATGAAAGCTGCGCACACGCTGTACACTTTTACTGTGCACTGTCCACACACTGCTTGTATTTGTCCATTTCTTTTACTAGATTATACAATCCTAAAAAACGACTGAGTCACTCTGACAGCTGTCAAACTCACGCGCGTTGCTCAGCAACCGGGAGTGGCGCGAAAACATCTGACAGCTGGTTTTAGCGCTTTAAATGATGGGGTAAAAGTACTGACGGTAACAATGTTGCGCTGTTGAGGCTCGCGCAGTTATTTATAACATATTAAAGTTAAGAAACAATAGCCTAGGCTACACACGACCAGAGGGCTGTTTTCCTGAATGCCATCAAGATTGAAACCAAGACTGATTTCACAATAGTTCAATAAACAAATAGTTAAAATTAAGTCACTTACATTTTAGACACAATGACTGTTTTTGTTCTGTTTCAGCAGCGAAAATAGTTCCAAACAAAAATCACAGCAGAACCATCGCGAATCTCACAGCAACACTTGTTGCATTACTGAATGATTCAGCGTTTTGAATGAATCGTTTGAGTCAAAGATTCAATTACCCATTCATAAATGCCTCATTCTGAATAAATCAGCCGTTTGAACGAATCGTTTGAATGAATGACTCAGTGACTCGCTCATTAAGACGGTCGCCTGCCTCCTCCTACTGGCGGTTTAGTTTCATAAAGTATCATTCTTTCCAACATTCCTTATTTGTATATTCAAAAATATTTAAAATAATCAAATTTAATACAGTTATAAATTTTCAATGTAAATTATTTAATTTGATTGGTAACAGCCTAGTGTCTTATTAATTTAATTGAATATATTGATCAAATTTAAGAATTTGAAATGAAAGATGGAGCATACATTTAATACAATTAGGGGGAAAATGCCCTTTATAAAAGGTACAAGAAATTAGTGTTTTCAAACAGTGATGTACTGAAACATTGACAATTTAAGTTTGAAGGGAGTAAAGCCTCTGTTTAGGCTATTAAGAAAATGTAATTTTGCCAAAAGAAGAACTTTTATTTAAAATAAATGTTCATTTTAAATCAGCCTACTTCAGGGGCACTCTCGCCTTGGGCACCAAATAACCTAGAGCCGGCCCTGTGAGGGAGAGTAATTAATGACAGACTTTACATTTTTAGGTGAATTAACCCTTTAATTCAACAGTTTTTGCTTTGGTTACTAAATTGGTACAGAGAATAGCAAAATTGTACCGGTATTAGTTGTGACTACTTAAATGTTGGTGCAGTGATAAACTAATTCATTTTAATCTGGCGCTATTACAGAAGTGTTAACATTAAAACACAGGTCACAAATGCTGTGGTGAAGTTGACCAATCACAGCAGTGGGCGTTTACTTGTGTTTCTGAAAGAAGAAACATCCCTTGAAATAGTGTGTGACAGAGTCAAAACGAGGATGGAAAATTCTTTTTTTTTAAATACTTGAACTTTTTTGATGCAAAAAACTTTGCTAACTTCATAAGATAACCTCGATAAACAAAATATAACCATCTGAAAATGATTTCATGAACACTTTAAAATGTCAAGCTGCTCCTGATCCACTCACCCTTGTTCTCTGAGAGTTCTCCAATGACCCAGGCCTGCTTGCCTGTGTTATTTGCCACCAGCGAAATGTTGATGATGTGAGACAGTCTCTCTGAGTCCAGATTACAGCCCACACCGATCACTTGAGAGGGCAGAAGATGACTTTGTCTCCAGGCAACATGTGTCATAATGTCCACTGTGAACATTAAGGTCAGAGGTCACATTCGTGGTCGACAAAGCAACATTTTGTTGCCTGTTATATTTTATATTAGTAATTACTGACTAAATCATTTTATTTTTATTTTATATAAATAGATATAGAATAGAAGAAAAATTATGATGATGATTTAATTATTTTGAGAGAATCAGTTTGAATGAATGATTCAATGACACACTCATAAAGACTTCGCTTGTTTAATTACAGGATAAATCTGCATTTTTGAACAAATCTCTTGAATTAATGATTCAATGTCAAATACATTTTTAACAGTCATTTGTCGCCACCTACTGGTGTAACGATATAATCAATATAACGAAGAGCAAGTTACTTTCAAATGGTGATTTGCTCTATTTTGACGTCTGTGATAATATATGAATATAGTATGAATATTTGTAACACAGATTTGAATGTTCCGGTGTGATTTTGTCAAAGGTTTAATAGTCACAGGCAAATCGTTGTCATCTAGGAATGAGATCGTGTGGGTGTTTGAATCGAGATCGCTTTTAATGATTAATCGAGCAGCTCTAATAAGAACAATCAATAATCAACTGATCACTAACCTGGTTGAGAGGCGATGAGCAGCACAGCTTTTGGACTCAGCTGGGCGAGATGTGGGATGATTCCTCTGTACATGTCCACATTAGTCTGAACTACACTTAAATACGACTGCTCATCACTCCAGGCATTCGCTGTGACGACCACCACTTTAGAGCCCGCTGAGGCCGACAGGTCTGTGAAATTGAGATTAAAGACACTGTCACGATCTGTTGTGTAGTAGAGGTTGAATAACTTTTACAATGTAGACAGTAAAAAACTAAGAGACATGTAAAGACTTTGTGGAGACATCTGTATCTTCACCAGGGCTATTATCGTTCAAACTAAAACCATAAAAAAACATATTTTCATTACTTGAAGTAAAATTAACGGGAATAAAATATTAAAAAGACACATTTCATGTCATCTAGTTGCCCAGGCAACATTTCTCATTTGAATTTAGTTTAAGAACAAAAATTACTAAAACTAAAACTCAAAACCTGTATACAGGTATTTAAAACACAACTTAACTAAAATATAAAAATAAAACCTAAAATGTTATCAAAAAATATATATATTTACACCGAAATTACACATCTTCACATAATGGAGGGTTGGAATTATGAATACATTGTCTTTTTAAAGTCTTATTTCACAACAAAATTAAATAAAATTATTTTGCTTGAGGTCCTAACATTGAAATATATATATATATATATATATATATATATATATATATATATATATATATATATATACACACACATATATATACACATATATAATAGCATTACATTAATAAGTATCAGGGCTGTAATTGTAATTGTTAACTAAAACTATTAAAAACTGGTTTTGGTAATTGAAATAAAGCTGAAAATAAAATAAAATATAAACATAAAGTGAAAAACTTAAAATGACTAAAACTAAACCTAAAATGAAAATAATTTAAAGTTAAATAGAAATTATTAATAAATGACAACACACATAACAAAACTACTAAAACAAACAAAAATTTAAAAGAAACTGAAGATATAGAAATATTAATAATACAAGGATATTAAATAAATAATATTAAATTAACACTAATGTGTCAGGTAAATAATTGTCACAAAGCAAAATATGATGTCTGATTTCTTTCCTTTGATTTCAGAGTGAAATATGACCGATGGTGTGTCCCAATTCGCACACTATCCGTCCTAGATAGTATTCGAAATTAGAATTAGTACGTCCCAAATTGTAGTATTTTGAAATAAGTATTCCAAAGATACCCGGATGGGTTGTGAGCTAATATTGCCCACAACCCATTGCGCTGTGGACGAGGATTCGATTAGAACTACAAACACGAATAAAAATTGTTAAAAAACTACAAACATGGCGGACGTGCGAGACCGACGGTTAAGCAGAGAGGTTTAGATAAAGGGGTTTGAGATTAAAAATCAGTAGCCTATCTAAGCTGACAAAAATATACTTATTAAATGTCATCCACATTATATTTAATCTAAAACAACATTGTGAACTTTTATAACGATGCGTTTGGCCATTAACTTTTAAATGCATCATTATGCAAACATGAGGAGTTCTCCGAATGAAAGACCCACGACTGGCAGATCAACGTGTGATTTCTCTCACATTTCTCTCTGAAACGGTATGAAATTTAATTGAATGTGGAGGATTTTAACTGTGGCGAGATGATTGACAGGGCAGTTTAAACAGTGGCTACGTTTACATGCAACCAAATAATCTGTTAGTAATTGTATTGAAGGCTCAATCGGACTGAAAAGCCTCCATGTAAACACCGTAATCGATCCGACTGAGCTCGATCCGAACAAACTTTCGATCGGATTGAAAGGGGTGGTTTATTCCTTTTCTAATCCGATCGAGAGAACATGTAAACACTTGATCGGATTGAAAACCGAAACTGAAAGGATTGCGCATGTGCAATGACTTAGAAAGTGTCATATAAATGAGTGTCCCGTCAATCTAAAATTCTCCTTTCACTCAACATCTGTGAAGTGATTTGAATTCGATTTGAATCTTGTGACATGTAAACGTCACATCAACCCAATCACATTTAGCGTTCATGTAAACACTACGTTCGGATTCATCAATCAGAATGAATTCAGTTGTGCATGTAATAGCCAGTGACAGGTTGCACGTTATTAAGCGACAGAGCGTCCGTTAAAGAGGCAATTATGACAAAGTAATATATCCCGAAGCTTGCATTCTCTTCTGCTACACACTCAAAAGTATGTGCTTTTTCTTCTCAAAAACAGCTCATACTTTTAGGGCATAGTGTAAGTAGGCCAACTGGGACACAGCACCAGACATGTTATGGACAGACATTGTGAGATTTTGTGAATGTATGTAATGATGAAAAGCACCTTTTGAGACCTCGACCTTTGGTAAATTGAAGATTTCCAAATCCATCGTGCCGCCTTTGGTTGAACTCTCAGGGATGTCGATCAGAACCAGTTTGTCAACACAGCACTATGACGGAAAGAATGACATAAAAAATGTGCTGACGTAGCCATAAGCTATTTCTGGCAAACAAAAGACAATCACGTAATTACTTTCGCCATAATACTCAACACGGCAGCAATTCCCAAATCTCCCCCGCCAATCACAGACACTTTCACCTCTTGATCAGGCCGATTTCCACCTATGAGAGCAATCATATTATGATTTCAATTCATAAAAGCGGTACTCAACATGTGCAATTGCAATTTTTTTGGTCCATTCCAGACACACCTTCATTAACTTTGAGATTTGCCACATAGGCCAGTAGATCGTTGGGATTGTCAACATGTGCTGAAGATTTGGTGCTCAGTGGAGGTTCCTCTTCAAACTTAGCAGTCATCTCTGCCAGAAGGCCGTTCACAGATGACTTTGGCTGCAAGTGACAATTTTATATATATATACAGTCAAACCAAACCGAATTCAGAGTCAGACACCTTCAACATTTCTCACATTAGTCTCCTCCAAGCACATCCCAAACACTTTCAATGAATTAAAGGTCTGGACTCAGAAGAGCCGATTCATGTGTGAACATCGAATGATCTCTGAAGGATCGTGTGACACTGAAGACTGCAGTATTAATGCTGAAAATTCAGCGTTGATCACAGGAATAAATTACATTTTAAAACATATTCAAATAGAAAACAGTTCCATTCAATTATAATAATAATAATTCACAATTTTACTCTTTTTTGCTATATTTTTGTGAGCATAAGGAACATTTTTAAAATTAGGAATTGAAAAATCGAACAATTAATCAAATAAAGCATTCTGCATGTACTGTAAAGCAGTTCTCTTACGTGGTCCCAGTTGTGCAGGCCCGGCAGGTGTATTCTACCCTTCGAATCGACATGTTTACCCTCCCGGATGACCATGCTGGAAGTGGGTCTCAGGAAGCAGATGGGAGGCGTGAAGGGAAAGGAATCCAAGAGCCACAGCAGGACGGGCAGGTTATATGAGTGTCCTGTGAATACATTATCATCAACAAAGACAGTGCTCAAATCAACATAAAGAAGACTCTTCCGAACAATAATAAATGAGCTATTATATCTATTATACTCCTTGTTCAATTAAACAATAGATTCTCTTTCATGGAGTCTCACCTTGATATCCGACTGGGATGTTTCCAACCAGTTTGAGTAGATCCTTCTGTAAACTGTCATTAAATGCTGCAAAATAAGTTTCAGTAATGACTCAGCAGATTCAAAGGATCACAAGTAAGATGTATAGCCTACAATAATATGTATACATTAACTCCCTATGACTAAACCAGTCAAATGTGGTTTTATATGTTATTATGTTTTATGAAAATGACTTACTGTATGTTCCGGACTTTACTTCCATGTCAGTGTGAACGCGAGACACTTTCTGAAGCTCTTCAATGGCCACATCACGAAATTTATACTAGTAAGGAAACCAAGTACCATGTTAGAGAGAGAGTAAATAATACACATTTAAAGGCGTGATTTTTGACACACTGACTAAACTTTTCAAACAGGTTTAACCAGTGTTTATCTTCATCCTTATTCATCAATATTTAATATTACTAGCGTTCATGTTACTCACCTTAGAAAGAACTTTCTTCACAGATTCCGAATTTAAATCCATGGTCGCTGTTTAAAACTGGAAGCCCGAGCTGTTGAATCTCATCTCAACCAGGCAATAAAGTGAAACTCAAACTTCCGCAAACACAGATTCTATTGGGACCGATTGGGACTGTCTGGTATATTCTACTACGGCAAGCCGAGAGGGCTGATGTCATGCAAATAAAATACGCTAGGCGGTTTATTTTTATTTTACTAAATCAGTAATCACAAATTGAATTAAAAAAATACAAATATATATAAATATATTATAATTTACGAGATGTAAATGCATTGCAATTTTTTAAGGGGAGGCTTTCTGAAGGCAACTTTATGAATCTTATATTTATCCATAATATAAACTATTTAAACTTTATTTGTAAATCTAATTTTCTTTTACAGGGCTCACCATTATGATTATAAATGTTGATTGACAGAAACGTGGGCGGGGTTACCGTCATGTCACCATGAAATCAAAATGGACATATTCTTATTCTAATTCTTATTTTTGTATGGAATATTGCAGTGTTAATTGTAAATTAATTAATCATTATTAGTTTGTGTGTGCCTTTTTTTTTTTTTTTTATCTATTTAGAGAGATTTCCAGAATAGAAAAATGGTGCAATGTTTATGACCATCATTGGAATAATATACTTAAGTGGTTATATTGTTCCAATGCTTCAATTTATGGCTTTGACCCGCCCACAATAATCGAACAACCAATCGGATGGGTCAAAACGCAAATACATTGGGTGAAACAGCACTGAATATTTAAATTGTCTTTTCTGATGTAATATTTTTTTCAATAATGTTGATGTTATATTCACTTTTTCTGTTCAGCTGTTCATTCTAATTATTATTATTATTTATTTTTCCACCACCATGTTCCTTTAGGCTCTGTAGGGGAGAGCGGGGCACAACCTAACACTTTTTGACTTTCAAACTAAAATATCTTGTCAATAAAATACTATTATTAACTTTTTCACATAAAATAATGGAATTTTTTTAATAATAAAAAATTATTTAGAGTTTGACAACAAACACACCACAAAACACAGCATATACAGCACAGTTCAAAACATAATAATAATAATTCATAATTTCTGAACATTGACTCTTGTCTTTTTTCACCAGAAAACAGTAGGGTAAGTGTAATCATCGCAGTGTTGGTCATTCCACGAAATTGATGCCTTTTCAACTTTAAAAATTTGAAAAATATAATTGTTTCAAACTGATTTATTTCAATACCCATTAAATTAAGACATCTTCACATGACAAGAAATTGTGTTGGGCCATCTCAAGCTATGCCATTTATAATTTTATGACTGTTTATTTTTAATGTTTTGATATTTTCCTCAGTCCTGTTACTGACTAAAGTGTTACTGTATATAATACTTACAATTACAAATATGCAACAGTTTGCACATATAATTAGTATTTTGGTCCCTCTTTTCATTCAGATTGTCATATTTAAAAAAAGATTCTGTCTCTTATATCATAAATGTCCTATTTCAGGGACGACATCACATTACAATTAAGAAAATGTATACTTTGACAAGACATTTATTTTAAAAAGGGTCAAAATAAATTTGGTTATAAATTTTAGAAAATAGGTTATAAAATTTGATCCCTTATAAATAATCTTTGATCACCAAAATTACCTATTTAAACGTTTTTTCCTTAAAAAAAAAAAAATGTCTTCATGCCTTAAAATAGCATGAATGTATACACCCGTGCCTCATTTAGTATACACGGTTTATGAACATGCAAATGAGCCCCGCCTCCACTCACTCACTCCAGCTCAGAGATCCACTCGTTGACATTATTGGTTAGAAGGTAGTTTGTGACGTCAGAAACACCAGCGATTTCAAACACAGGTTTCGAGACTGTCTTTGATTCACTGCAGTTTTAAGGAGAAAATACTCAGCAATGGTGTTGACTTATGAATTTGCACATGGTTTGTCTTAAAGCATATTAAAAACACCACATAGACAAATAAACAACATTAAAAGCTTGATTTTCACCACAGGGGGTCTTGAAACCCAGCTAGTATCTTCTGCAGGTTAGATCAGCATTAAATAATTATCTCAACTGTTAAATATCAAATATAAGATTAAAATAATATCGATTTGTCGCAAAAAAAATAAAAAAATAAAAAATAAAATAAAAAAAAGACAAAAAATTTACTTAAGACATTTACTTTTGCTATGGTTAAATAAATGTTCCGCAATATCTTCCAAAGACTTTTGGTGCTATTTTTTTCTCTGTATAGTGTTGAAATGGCAACTAGTAAATACACTAAGTTTCATCATACTAGCATGTGTGGAAAGTTTTAAACCATGTGTGTTACAACCAGCCCCGCGTTAGGTTGTGCCCCGCTCACCCCTACTCCGCAGATCATGAAGACACATGATGGTGATACTTGAGGGATTTCACTCTAGTCTGGTCAGTGACAAAATTAGAGCGAGCAAATAATTAGTAATGGTGGGCAGATGTTAGCATACCTTATCCATAGCTATAGCGAGTCATGCACTCTGTTGGTCAAAACCACTTTAGCACTTTATTTGAGCACAGCGCTTAATTTCTACAATGGTTGTCTGGATCAATAACCCTTAAAAAGTACTGTGGTTGTAATAATATATTTAATTCGCATTTGTAACCCACAGTATCAAATGGTGCTTAAAGGTTCTTCACAGAATACCATGGCATTGCAACTAATATGTAACAAATTAGTTTGTAGACTAGTTGTCTAGACAAAGCAAGTCATGTTGAAATTTGAATGATGTAATTCGCATTACAAGACCATGTGCAAAGTGACAAAGTTAATATGTGAGTTCCATACCAACCAACTCATTTTTTCTTTCAGATTTCTGTAACCAGATCCACAATTAAAGCAAAAAAATATTGAATTAACAAATGACAGGACAAAAGCATCTGTCAAATAATTTTAACAAAAAAATACATTGGAAAAATGGCAGGCTTCTGTCTTTTCTCATCAATTAAATAGTACTATAAGTAATAAAATAACTCTCCCGAAATCAGGACCAATTTTGAAGAAGTTGGTGCTTGAGGTGTAAGGCATCCACATCAATATACTTACATGGTTTCTACAGATACAAAAATTGCCATTGTGATTCTCAGATATTAATTTCATACATTTTCTCCGAAGCTCAGCTACGTCAGATGGTCTCATGATAGTGCAAACCTGCTCCCACGGTTTGGCCATTCAAATAAATAGTGTAACAATGTCCGTGGCACATTTCCACTCCGCTCGGTTCCAACCAAATAAGACTAGATCAAAGTCATGTCAAGTAAACTAAATCTTTTTGCGGTTTGCTTTCATTGCTAGTTTTCTTTTCATCTCCTCCTCCTCCATTCGCAATTCTTCTTCATCCTCCTTGATACCCAGGCGTAAACTGAAGCAGAAAAAAACAGATGTCATTATGGAGCTGACCTTCTTCGGTCTTCTGCGTTAAAGGGAGAGAAGCATTTTATTTCAGTCTATCGGAAAACACAATCATTTTCTCTTCTTGGCATTCTTCAGATTCATCTCCTCAAGTTCTCTTCTTTCCTCTTCCTGGTCCTCAAGCACTGCCATTCGTAGGCTAATCAGACAATCGGGGCAAGGCATAGCACAAGAAACACACAGAAAGAAGGCAATAGTGTGATGATTTGGTGAGAATGATGAAGTACCACATCAGTTAGTCAAAGCTACTCTTTTTCCACTCACAGTTTACAGCTGAATTTGTTGGCTTACCTCCTCGCTTCCTCTTTCTGCTGATCTTTCCAGCTGCTCTCCATAAACTTCAGTGCATAGTCGCTTTCATCTTTATATCTATTGAAACGAAGGACACGTTACCACGATATATGCATAAAACACTTGTATTTTAAGGCTCTATGCAAATACGCAAACATTTGTCCACCTTTAACCAGATCAAATACTTGTGTAGAGGATATTTTATGTAACCTTAAAATGGGCAAGAACTCACTTGTTCCTGTCGTAGCCAAAGATTTCCCTGATATGTTTTGAAACTTCATCTTGGTCTTCTCCTTCATCGTCGATGAAGTCATCCATCTCCGAGTCGTAGTCTTCCTCTTCTTCGTACTTCCGTTTATAAGCGGACGTTATGGGGGGCAACGACGGTCCTTCAAAAATAGCAGAGGATACAACTTCAAAAACATGCAAGAACACACATAAGGCACTGATGTTGCTACTGACTACAAGTTAAAGACAACCTGCCTCACTCATGAAAACAAGAATGAAGGTGTGTGTAAATAATTCATAAACCCATGCAAATTCAATGCAGCAATTCAGAGACACAATTAACGTAAGAATTGCATCACCAATTAAAGGATTATTCCGGTATTGAAATTTTCACACCAATTAGCACTATGCTAAGCTAGCAGGCTTAGATGTTAACCGAATGACAAAAGTTACCGAAGGGAAACGTTATGGCATTTTTAGTTTTGGTAAATTTGTAAGTAATTTAAAAGACTTAAGCATATTTTCATTCTGTAATACTAAATATACAGTAAGTAAAATCATAATTTCTAATCAGACGCCAATTACAGTATCATAAAAAGCCAATGGAATGGCTCTGGAATCTGAGGGATATAGGTCACTGCGACGGGATAGGATTTTTCACGACACAGGGATTAATCATCTTTGGTGAGCTGTCAATTACCACCAATAATCATTTCCACTTCCACAGAAACAAGTACTACATGAATATTAGCCTGAAACAGAAATTACAATCATCTTTCCAGCTTCCTGGATTGATTAGATCATTGCTGTTTGCTAATTTCTCCTGCCCTCACGCAGGAGCACATCATCAGAGAAGAGATGTTGCGAGGGGAAGGCAAAGTTATTGTTTTGAATAAAGATTACGAGGGTGCATTCATAAAAATAAAATAAAAATGTAAACAAATAAATAATTTATAACAAACACTGACATATTCCAGTCACAAAAAAAAGGCTTGTTGAAATTTGGTTTCATGGTGACTTCAAAAGGGTTGTCACATCTCTTTCTGGTCTCCTTGCATATAAAGACGTTAACTTAACTATACATGACATGAGATAATAAAAACTTCAGGTCAGGTCAGTAAGTGACTAACACTTTATATTCTGTTAAGGTTGACATGACACATTTTTGAAATCCGTATAACGTTTAATCCTGAAATGCCTACTTCTGTTGTAAGTTTATTATATTAATGGATCTTCTGTTTCTTTCAAGGGACAAATAGGAATTATTTTGGGGTATCTTGGGATTGTGATCTATAGAAACAGTAATTATCTTCACAATATTAACATTTAGAATGAATGAAACGCTTCTCTTATCGCTTACCAGGAGGTTTAACCAAGACTCTGTGGCCTGAGGGGGCGATCACTGTCTTGAGGCCTTGTGGCCCCGGAGGCCTCGAAACCATCCCAGGTCTCAATGCAAAGTTCTTTGATGAAATAGTCTCTGAAACGACAGTGCACTGAGGTCTACCAGGGCCAGATCCCATGCCATTTACCGGTCTCCCAGAAACACTACCTCCCATCCTACTTGGTCCAGTTATAAAGGTCCTGGAGCTTCCAGGAACTTGCTGACCTTGAAAACTACCACCTGGTCTTGGTTGCTTTGAGGGCTCACCAGAAGAGGGTCGTACAAGTCCGTTGCTACCAGGCCGAGGTGGAGCAACGCTCCCAGGTCGTGATAAATGTACTGGTTTTACTGGTTTCTGAGGTTGCCCACCCCTATCAGAGTTACTAGGTCTCCCCTGCCCAGAGTGTTTGTGTGGTCCTTGCGCTGATCTAGCTGCACCAGGAGCAGCTACAGGGCGACTTCCCGAAATACTTGATTTACCTTGAGATATTGAGGTATTCCCCTTCCTTGGGGTAAGGTCACTTGAGGTTGTGGGCCTTTGGCCTTGCGATGGTCTAGGTGGTGCTTGTTTCGTGTTAAACTGAGCACCATATTTCATGGCAGATTTACCATTTAAGGCACCGGATGAGCCTGAGTTGTTTCTGTCTCCATGTAGTTTGGCAGAACCTGGAGTTCGTTCACTGGATGCTTGAAGCTTTGGCTTTTTGCTGGCACTACTTGACTGGTGCTTTTCTACTGGTGGCTTGGGCAATTTCCCATTTTTGCCATCTCGGTCTACATTCTTCTTCTGAGAATTTGAGCTGGATTGAGATCTGCTGTCTTTCTGTCCTGAATTCTTGTCTGGTTTTGCGTCCTTCCCTTTATTCTGTGTCTTAACCCTGCGCTCCAATTCGAGTTCTCGAATCTCCTCTGCTGTTCTGAGCCTCTCTTCAGTCTTCTTCACTACTTTTATTTCAACAGGTTCATACTGCTTCTTTTGCGCAAGTTTCAAGAGTTCTGCAAAGTTCATTGAAGGCGGGGCGGACCTAGCTGGAGCACTCGCTTTTTTCGGTTTGCTGTCAGCTTTGTTGGAGAACTCAGCCCGAGACTGAGGTGGAGGCGGAGGCTTTACAGGCCTGCTTTGTTCATGTTCATCAGATTCAGAATCTGTACCCTCATAGTCATAATTATCAACATCATCATCATCATCATCATATGTGTTTGACCTGTCCTGCTCTTCTGATCTGTCTCCCTTCGACTGCCTCTTTTTGGGCTGGTCTGTAACAGGGACGCCGTTGTATCCTTTGAAATTGTCCTTGGTTCGTGAAGCCATTGCTCGTGCCTTCCTGTCTGATTTCAGCTCCACTCTTTTGGCTAACAGTTCTTCTTTTGCCTTCTTATTCTGGATTTCTAAAAAGGAGAAGCAAAGTGACATCATAATATGCATCATGTGAGTGCCATTTCAGGGCTCCAGACTAACATATGAGAGCAGTAAGTTCTACAGATGGTGACACCAGCAACTGATTTGGTGGCGCTGGGGGGATTTTTAATCATTGAGGTAATTTAATTTAATTATATTACATTAGCTTTGCATTAATGAGTGAAGTTAGTTACTAATAATATTACATGTTTATTTATTAGAAATGTAACAGCTTGAATTGAGATGCAGATAAAACAAAATTTTATTAATGAAGGCTTGTAAAAACTTGCTTTATTAAGCAAAAACCTCATTTTGTAGGGAAAAATGTCAATATCCTACTCTTATTAAATGTACCATTGTTGAACTATAATATCATACTGAACTGACCAACAGCATCAGGGATTATAAAAAGAGCGCTCTTTACTAGTTTTCTGTATGATTCAGTCACAATTTGAAGAAAAGTTTTTGTTTTTCATGAGACTGACTTTTCCATATATTATGGAGGGGAAATGGCTAACAAGTCAATAAGTGCTCCTCTGCCGCCATCTACTGGTTATAATGGTAATTTCATGTCTTTTTTAATAAATGTTTGTTTGCCACAAATTGTTATTTTCCTTCATCTATCATCTTTAAACTTTTAGTTTTACAAATCATCACATAAAAAAAAACACATAAATGTATTATTATTTAGAGCTTGAAAAAGTGTGAAGAGTGAATTTCACTCTCAAAAGGTTGTACGAAGCCTGAGACGAATAATGTAAAAACAATCGACTATTTCTGCCACAATACCATGGTTACAGTTAGCAATACTACATTAAATCCATGGTGAATGTTGTGGATTGAAAAGCCTTCTATAACTTGCTCGTTCATGGCACAATGTTTCTCTTTGTTTTCACATCAACGCTGTTTGATCTGATATCTGTGAGAATTCAGAGAATTCTTCGGCTGATTTGATTGCTTCTCATATTTTGCAGCAATGTTATTAATATGCCAATACAAACGCTTTCTCATCGGATCTCCCAGCGCTGGGAAGCAAAGGTGTCGTGTGATCGAGATCGGCACATGAGAGTTCTGACTGAGCTCACGCTGCGGTCTACTATTGGTCCGAGCTGATAAACGGTCTGCGCTGCGCAGCTCAAATGAGAAGTGCAGTTTCGTTCTCCTTTCGTTTCACTTGCCGTTTGAGGTTTCTCATATGCAAAAGAAATGGCAGCTCTTATCAGTTGGTTAACGTGCTGGTGGCACCAGTGCGACCTCTAACACAATTGTGTCGCACCAGCAGGAAAAAAAGGTTGCAAAATGGTAAAAGTCTGGGCCCTAAATTTTCTGTAATTTTCTCACCCTCAGGTCTTTCCAAATCCCTATGACGGGGTGTCCTATTCTGCTCCTGGATGGCCACTATCCTGCAGAGTTACTTCAAATCATAATTAAATATGCGTGAACCGCCAAACAAAGGTCTTGCCTCTTTAGGAATACTAGAAACTTCCTGGCAAGTGTGTAGGTGCATGTCGAAGCTACACCCCGCAGAGGGTTAGCAGGATTGGACACATGCCCAATTACATATTCTGTGTACCACAGAATGTAAACTTTTAGAATTAACACAGATGTGGATGTATGCTGACATTTAGACGAAAAAAATAAGTATTAAAAAAAGGGTCAATAGAACTTGTGTGTTAGAGATGTGTAATATACTGGAACAGGGCCTCAACAACTAACTGATCAAATCGGTAACGAAATTCGTTGACTATTGTTATCGATTATAAGGGTGCTCTGACTGATTGGGCGCCAAGCTATTTATTATTTTGATCAATGGTCTCTATAAAGGCATTCAGATGGTGCAAAACTTGCAATTTTTCTATGCACATCTAAAATTGCTTCACTACATCCACCGGTCTGGCAGTTCCACCAGGTGTTTGAAAAGGACAATCATTTTTGCAGGGTCTTTGCGAAGAACAGACTGAAACATGGAAATGACAGCAAGAAACTAGGGCTGTGAGATTTGTGCATTTCTTTCCTCCCTACGAGCCCAAACTTGACATCAAAATTAGGGATGGGCGATCTATTTGCGATATACCGGTAGATATTCTCCTAACGATAAAAATGAGTCTTCCTGCGATAACGATAAAGCCTAGTTGATGACGTATTTCTGTTTGGGACCCATTTGCGGCTCACATGCAGAGCGAAAACAACTATGGCGGAAGGGGGACGTGAGTTAATCGCTAAACGAGGAACTACCTCTACAATCTGGAACTGGTACACAGATATATTTTCACTCGCCAACACTCAGACTTAGCGCTTGAGAGTTTCGCTCTCCGTCAAGCAATCCATAAAGCACGATTTCAGTTCATCTCAATGAATGTACAGTGTTTTTGACGCACAGTAAACACTAGTGTGAGGCGTACAACTCGCCATACAACTCGCCATCGCTTTGCTGAGAGCGCTCAGTGTTTCTCACACACTCAAAGAGAGAGCGAGAGAGTCTTACATACAACGCAGAATTGACGTTATACATGTAAATTATATTATTTGTTGTATTTTCCTGTAAAAATAACTGAGTTCATTTGGAATTATTCAGCCTTTATCAGCAAGCAGAAATTAACTCATTGGCTGGCGCTCATCTATTACCATCCCTGTTTTGATTTCAGCAAATCAAGTTCGAGTGAACGCAGTCAACGTGATTAATATTCATGAACCCAGCAGCTCATCAATCCTTATTTCGGTTTCTATTATTTGTAATGAAGGGAGTGGATTCTGGAAAAAGGTCTTCATGTTTTAAAACATATCTGTTCTTCTAGCTCACCATGACAGCTATCGGTCACAAGGGTCATTGGAACCAATAGTTTGAGTGACCGTTTCTTATTTAAAGCATTTACTTTACTGTTCTATATTACAGTGTCCTCGCACTGAGAGAAATAACATGTTATCTGGATGTTTGGGAAGAGTCTCCTGTTTATAGTTAGAGCCTGACCAAAGAAGCTGTGTGTCTGTGTTAGCACTCTTGGTAACAGGTTAAGGAACAAATGGCATTATTGGAGATTGACTCGTTTTCTTCAACATGCTGGAGCCTAGACACACAATCTCGTGACCTCGGAGGGCCACTCGCACCCAACTCAGGGTCCTGGTGGCAGCCGTACAGACTATGGAGATGTGCTACTGCCTATCAGTCCATGTGTGGAAATTGACTGTTTATCTATTTCTTAGCCAATCAGAATCATTTAACCTGAAGCAATGACGTAGCTTAGACCTTGGTGAAGGGTATAATTGTTGTGATCTTTGTAACTGTAACGGGACGGCCTACGAACTTGAAGCTGACTTCTGCCTGATGAAACTGCAAACTATCTTCAGTAAAATTTTGCTTCAATTTATTAGAATTCTGACTCTTGTCTTAAATTGACTGCACTTCACTTCACTTCTAACTCCTGGTCTTAATGAATCATATCTGGTCATTGGGTCTTTCACTGTATATTCCCTAAAGGTAATATAATTTGTAGTAATATTATTATCTTATCAGTATTATTGTTTGTTTTTTGTTTTGTTTTTTTTAGATACACTGAATGACCAACAATATCTTAAGCACCGCCACCAGTCCAAGAGTTCAGTTAAAATGACAAATATGTATTCATATGTTTTTCTTCATACATGGTTACCAAGTTTTAGTTCTAATTACTTAAGTTCTATAATTAAATAATGCTTGATTATTTACACTCGTGATGTTGTAACCTATCAGAAGACATGGTAGGGATGGTTACTTTTGCTGTTTGCACTATAAGAGTATAAATAAATACAGATGTGTTTACATTTCAAACTTGTAATTGATTTGAATTATTATTGTGTGTAATTATGATTGTGTGATGTTATTCAGTACAGTTGCACTATTTAAACATCATCTGCACTTTTACAGAAGAAACGTATATCTGCAACTTTTCCATTTCTGCATGGGCTGGTGTTTAGATTTTTACTGGGTATGTTTTACTTTAGATCAATGTTTGTTTGAGGCTCTCAAGAATGCATTCAGCTATCACTTGTAGCCAAAAACAGTGGTGAATGGTACTATATCTTGTTATTGCAATAAATACATTAAGACATTACGGTGCATTAAGCCGTGAATGTGATCCTGATCCCCATCCTCCTTTCTGTGCACGGAACACGGAGAAGCAAAGTAAACTTTGAGCTTTGGTTTCGTGCCTAAACTGATAAATACAGAAATATGTCAAAATGCCCTGCTAGGAGAGTATTGACATAAAACACCATTGGTTATGTCTTAAGTAAACAAACAGTCGGGTTGAGACAGATGTGTAAGAGTATATTGGATCTGTGCCTTCTGTCTTAAAGTGACAGCAGCCTAATAATCCTGCTGAAGTCTGTCGTTAATGATAATCAAACAACAAAAGATTGAGAGAAAAATTACTCTTTGCTCTTTAGTAGGATTAATCTACATTTAATTTATACAGTGAATACTATGTAGTGTTTTACACTTAATTACTCTGTTGATAAAGACTGCTGTTGATGATGTTTTTTCACAGGAATCAGTGCTATATTTATTAAGCTCCAAGTCGTTCCTGATCACCTCTTAGAGAGGGAATGAAATATGTTGCACATGTTGCTTGCCAATAAATAAAGAGTTGGTCATTCATGATACTTTTCATTTCTTATTTTATTATACTTAAAAAAACATTAAGAATAGTTGGCCTATTATTTATTTCGGTGATCAGTATCGGCCAATACTGCTTCCAGTGATCAATAATTGGTGAATGGCCCCAAAAATCCTGAGTGACATCACTTTACAGTTCTTAAAGAGGCATTTCTATGGGGAAAAATGTTTTTGAAAAATTATTCAATAATTGCATGCCCTAGCCTAAATAGTCCAAAGCATGGGAGGACTTTATTATAAGCCCTTCAAAGAAGCTTACAACCACTTAGTTTCATGTGGACTACCTTCTCAGGTGTGTGTGCAGTTTAATGTGCCGAGAAGTGTTTTATGTTATGCACTTACATTTTATCTGCAAATGTTTGAAGAGTGCGTCCAGCATACAGAAGGGCAGCTGAATTATTTTGGCAAAAATATTTAATTTGATATGATAATATAATAATACATATAATATAGTAATATATTTGATTTATATACGCAATCACTTTTTTTGTGAGAAAACAACTGTAAAGTGATTATAAATCCCCTGAGATTGATCTGAGGTTTTGGTTTTCTTTATTATAATTTACCATTTTCCTGTTTTTTTAACGGTCTACAAGCAGTTGGTTGTTTAACAATGAAATCGGTGACATTTATGTTGCTGAGACCAACCTTGCCATGATGTCTAAATATAAGTACAACTTTTATAACGATTTCAAGTCGTTTTTATCATCTTGACAGCATCCGTCCCCATTCATTTTAATCATATGGAAAAGAGCAATCTTTTGTGGTCCACAGGGTTTGTGGTGACACGAGGACATAAACAATGACGTGGCTGGCAGGCTTTAAGAAGAAATGTTATATATAGCTAAACAAAGATTACAATGAAAAAAAGTACCTTTTTTCCTTTGGTCCATGGCCTGTTTTTTCAAGAAGGCTTGAACCGCAGCCGAATTAACACCTTTGACTCTGTCTTCTTTCTTGGGTGGTCCAGTTTTTAAGCTATACCGCTTCTACAAAAGACAGAAATCAGTGAAAGCTTTAGTGTCAAATTCCATGTCAAATCAACCAAATTTCAGAAACTTCCCCAGTTCAAGTTTTTGATCCTGTTAAAAACATTTCTGAAGAAAGACAAACATAAATAGTGATGAAAGCCAAAATATAAAATTTAATGGATGTATAGTTACTGAGTAATCCACTATTTTGTAGAGGGGGGTCAAAATTAAAATTTTTACTTTTGAGATTTGGTGCCAACTTACAGAGGATAAAAATGACTTTAGAAAGATGGCAGCATTATTTTATCTTTACACTGAGATTGGCAGGTCTATTAGTAAAATCGGTTGACTCTAGCCATCTTTGTTTCATTATAGCCAAGAGTGACAGTTTGCATGCCTGTAACTCAAGAAGTATTAAAGATATCTTAATATCCTTTTAGATTCTGGTTTTTAACAAACATTTCTTTTTGTATCTCCATTTTAAAGGCACTATATGGTCCAATCCCAGAGATATGGAGATCTTAACGTGGCTCAATGAGTAAATTGTAAATATTTTCAGTGGTCGAAAGCCAAATGTGGGTCACTGTGCATACAGCTGATACTCTTTTCTTTTAAAGAGGAATAACTAAATAAATAATGTTGAAACTAGGAATGCATCTCTTTTTTTTTTTTTTTTTTTTACACAATTGCATCGAATACACCTGTCTGAGTGCCATGAATATTCTTTTTCCAAAGTTGTTGTGCCTCAAAAAGTGTTAAAGATATCTTAACATGATTTAAACGTTTTGATTCTTAAACTTTTCTTTTGAAATCTTCACTTTCAAGGCCTTGTGTGGTTAAATCACATTGTTATGGGGATCTTCTTCATTTATGTCATTCTTTCACTAGGGAGAAAAATGATCAACATAAAAAAAGATATATAATTAGCCGGAGACCTCAGGTTGAGTTGACACTATAGCAATGTGTATATGAACGTGTATATATGAGCACATGTGTATAAAATGACATAAGCCACAAGGTTCCACGTGACTTAGACTTATTTCAATATATGGGCACATTTTATTAATATTACCCTAAAACAAGCTAGTTTGACACGTTAGAGCAGTAAAACACTTGAACTAATCAGACAACTACATAAAGTTGGACCTACCAAAGGCATCGCTTGCACACATTTGAATCTACTTCACAGACTAAATGATGTTATATTATTTTGTGCATGCATATTTCTCCTCATACATACCGGTACGCCGCCGAGCCCTCGGTTCTGGGTGGCGATGGAAAGCACATTGTCGAAATCCATGATCACTTCTTTAGCTAATAGCAATAGCTACCACTCGCCAGTCGACAAACACTCACTCAGCCAGCCTTTATACCCGCAAACACGATCTAAGAGTCAACTGATATCTCCCCTGGTGTTCAAATCAGACGAGTTTAGAGGGAGCAGAAACTAACTAAAGAAGAAAACCATCGATTAACGCCTTCAGCTTCTGGCCGTCACATCTGATCAGCTGCTGGACATTTAAACCGTTCAACAACGGAGAGCTCGAACGATTAATAATAAAAAGTTCCGTTCTGTTTTTGCTCAGTGATACCGTATCACTTTCCCTAAATTGTCATTAAACGACATTAAAGAGAAAAGCGGTAAAACAACGAGAATATGGAAATCCTCTTGTGAGATTTGCGTTCTCTAGAAACGACAACCAAGCCCACGTCATCCGGTTCACATTTCACGTCACTTCCGGTTGTATAAGACACGCGTTTCCTTCTTCTTTTTTCAATTTTCTACTTTATCATCTATCACAACTTTTTACAATCACAATTAACTTAGACCAGAAATAGTAGACCACAAACAACAAAACAAAATAAGCCTTTATGTTAATTATATAATGGTGGCTACTAAAGAAAAGATAAGTCCATACACATTTTACCACGTGCTTTTTCTTGTGTTTCCTTGTTTTTGTTTGTTTGACAGCCAATGAGAGTTTAAATGCAACTAAATTACTAGGAAAATAACACGTAATATCAACGGATAGACAAATAGATCAAACCAGTCAATAAAAAATAAATAATGGAGGTCAGTAAACAAAAACTAATTAACAAAAGATACTTAAAACATACCTTTAATAAAGACTAATTCTATAAATGACCCTAAAACAAGAACGATATTACTCTTTGGCTATAGCACGTGTTTTCTTTTGCATGCTTAATATGTATTATATGGCCGACTTGCGATACCGACACATCATTTTGCAATTTAAGATTGCCTTGACTTGTTCAGGCAACTTAAACATTGAAGAGTGACGCAATTTTGTCGACCACAAGGTGTCGATATAGATCCACGAAACAGTTCAGCGGTCTGTTTACGCAACTAGACATCGTTTTATTAACATCCTGCATTTGTATAGCACTCACATTATATATATCAGAAATAATTGTTGACAAACAAACACATTAAAGACACGATTAAAGGAAGAAAGGTTACAGTTCAAACACTTGTGATGCAGGTAAGTCCCGCCCACACGCCCACATTCGCTGAGGCTCGAAGTGTAAACACTTTCACGCGTTCTGATTGGACGCGGGTTGTTTTCACCCGCAGGCCCCGCCCACAGTACAGCTGATTTCTCTCCTCCCACTGATGATGGCCTGTCCCAAACACAAGAGACAAAAACAAATCGCGCATACAAAGGGACGTAAATACTAGCGGGTGCTCTGTTAGCCACGACCGATCTGTTCATCTTTCCACTGGCTATTCAACCTCAGATAAAGATGGTTTCTCCGGTCTCTGTGGTAAGAATGTTACTCTTTTCTCTATTAAAGGTTTTCATTAAAACACACGTTTAATCGACATGATCACTTCTTAAACACATGTTATCAGTTACACCGAGATTGGCATTGCATATGCATTCATAAGTGTTTGAAGAGATCATTTTAATTTCGAATTAATGTATTGCTTACCTCTGCAAAACACGTATTATTTATGTCATATAAATATTAAAAAAATAATGCTTATGTAGTGACTTGTTTTTGCTGTTAAGGAGAACAATACACATACGCTGACATCACTGTTTGTTTTATATGTGTATTTGTGTCCATGCATCCTTGAGTCTGTTATCTTGGGAATAACAATGAGCACGTGATTATGGCTAGCATGCTCATGTTTACTTTACCTCCACAAACCATGTGCTATATGATCACGAAATGCTCTGGTTTATTTATGCAAAGATTCCATTGATCTATAATTAAATTACCACAGTGCAATTCGCTCTGCAGGGTTTGCATTCTCAGTATTTCCCCATTTTCTTTGCTTTCATCTGCTTTCAAAGGGCTTTATTCAGTAGAAACACTCGTGACAATCCTTTATTCCTCTTTCATACAGACGCATGCATTCTGACTGGAAGAGCGCCAGTTCTTGCAGTTTCTGAAGTGATCTAGTTGCACTGTTTCAGCAAAACCTTTTGTTTCAAATGTCCTCTGTTTTCAGCATCTCTTTTCACTAATGATTTTTATTATTATTATTATTTGAATTATATGGTGTATGGCCAACTAAATATGTTCTTAGGTTATTTTTCATAAATGTGAAATTGGGGCGAGTTGTCACTTGTTTTAATTGTGTAGTTTTTTTCTTTTAATGTATTGATATCTGAGTTGGCCAAACAGTAGTTTGATATTTTATAGGCCTATGTGACTTTTTTTTTTACACACATTTCATAAATTGTTTTGAGCTTCGTAGATGTTTTAACGGTTTCATTATTTTTCCTGAAAAACATGTAATAGGCTGTTGAACAGCAGGTTCTCATTGTGACAACTTATCCCGTGTAGGCTCGGTTTCACAGACAGGGCTTAGATTAAGCCAGGGTTAGGCCTCAGTCAAATTAGGACATTTAAATAGATTTTATAAACATGCATTAGAAGAAAAGCATTACTGGTGCGCATCTTGAGACCAAACAATGGCACTGACATATTTTAAGATATGCCAGAGCAAGTTGCTTTCAATTAAAACAGCTCAAACATGCTGGGACTAGACTTAAGCCTTGTCTGTGAAACCGGTGGGTAGTGTGACAACATGCCCCACTGCTCTGCCTAATAACTGTATGTTATCTATTTTATTTAGCAATGATTACATGATTTGGACAAAATTTTTAGTAAATATTCATTTAGGGGATGCATGATTTCATACAATTATTACTAGGATAGTCCCACCAGCACAGTGGTTATAGAGAATGGATCATTTCTTGTGAGGTTCACACGTACAAACTTTCATTTACCAGCCTAGATTTAAAACCACAAAGTTTGAACACATCCATTTGAAAGAACTGCACCACAAGTCTGCATTATAAAGAGCTCCCGCTGTGTGCACCATCTCTTCACATCAACTGGCTTGAAATTAAAAGTCTCTGTATTTCAGTGTGACCTTTCTCAGACTGCGGGGTACACCAGAATCTGATTAAAATGTACGCTGTCTAACAATAGCCTTTTTCCACTTCCCCCACGGGCTAAGGCTCAAACTACAAATTCCAAGACTAAGCCAAGACCAACTGTCATGGACTAAGAAGAGGATTAGGACAAGAAAATTTTCCCCCCTTCAGTTAATATAGGTCATTGAAGCAGTTGTGTTAAGTGTAACACATACTGCTATTATTGTTCATAGTTACTGTTATGGGGTTGTTCTTGTGATATTACTTTTCTAAAGAACATGACCTACAATTTGCGCAAATTTTCTGCAAATGTGCAAAAAATCCAATAGACTTATAGCATCCACCTGGAAATCACCAACGACCTCAGCAACCACTTAGCAACACCCTTGTAACTAACATAGAAACCATCTAGCAAAATCTCAAAACATCATAGTAAAACAAAACCCTATTTTCTTGAGAATAGGATTTTCACGGTATCAAAATTTTGCTCAGTACCAATGCCAGTCAAATTTCACGATTCTCGGTACCATTTTCGGTACTATAGCAAAAACTATTGTAACTATTTTGTTATAATATATATTTTTAATTGTAACTATTTGAAATAAATAAATGAAATTAGTTCATTTTAATGATTATTGATTATAAGTGATAATGTTAAAACATTAGCATGTAGCCTTCAAATATTGTTCAGTTAAATCAACATTGCATTAAAAAAATCACCTGAAAAGTTAGTAATAAAATGAAAAACAAAGAAACAAATTAAAGGTAACAGAACAACTTAATGCATGTACTGTATCTATTTTGACATCAGATTTTTTTTTACTCTCATCCGTTGTCAAACAGATTGAATGCCTTCATTTTAATACGGTCGTCACTCGTCCTGCACCTTTGCAGTGTGTACTTTGCAACATGAACAATAAAACTTTATTCAAATTATGAAATGGGTTATTTACACAGAAAGCGAGCAAAGAGTGCTGCTTTTATAATCAATGGAGCAGTCACACTCAGTCACAGCACAAGCTCACGGAGTGAAAACTCCTGTTATAATCAAAAATCTGTCTATTCCTCACAATAAATCTCTTATTTATATCGTCTTTATACTTTGTTGGTTATAACAAAATCTAATCCTGAAAAAACTGGTGTATTAAGCGGATTCTGACTAACTTAAACGCCTCTGATTGGCCATTGCACTCACACGATCAACAAACATGTCTGTGATTGGCTACAATGCTCAACGCTGCTAAAAACACGTGGTAAATAGAAACCTTTGATGCTCTTCACAGCAGCACCAATCAGCCGGTACCAAATTGACCGGGTACTGCAGAAAGACTGGTACGTTACGTTTCTAAAACTTGGTACCAAAGTACCAGTACTTTTGACAACCCTACTTGAGAATATGATAAAAATCCAGTTCTACATGTACTAGTTACACATACATTTCTGTACGAAATATAATTTTTAGATTAAACATGTGGTAAATTGTATTTGTGACAGCTACTGCTCAATGTGGTGTGAAGTCCAGAATTACCCAGTTTTGTAATGGGGAGGTTGTGTAATCAGACTCATTTGACCCTATGGGTCACAAAACAAGCTACATGTTCTTAAATAGTTTGGGGTGTAAGTCAATACCTCATCCTTATTATTGTTGTTTGTTTTATGACCCTTTATGTAAATGACTTTTAAATGTGCTCTAGAAATCAATTAAACTTGAAACTTGTAGGGTTTCTTGGGTCGAAAGATGCCCAGTTCTTCCTGCCTTGTTTACAGCAAAACTTTGACATTCTTCTCTTGGGTTTGGTATCCTTATGAGATTTAACCATTGTCATAGTTTTTATTCATTATATCTCACATTTTCGAGAAAACCCATTTCTCAGAAGTGCTTATTGTTAAGTGTTTTTATCACCTCCATTGTTAAATGTAAAAGGAGCACTATGTCCGTCTTTCTGACTTGCGTGATGGTGTGTTTCACTTCCCATGAATACAACTTCAGTCTCTCTTTTGTCCTTACAGGTCAAGAGCGAGGGTCCAAAGCTTGTTCCGTTCTTCAAAGCCACTTGCGTCTACTTTGTTCTGTGGTTGCCAACCTCGAGTCCCTCCTGGTACAGTGCCCTCATCAAATGCCTGCCCATCTTCTGTCTTTGGGTGTTTCTGCTCGCTCATGGCATCAGCTTTTTAGGTGCCCACTCCAGTGCCAGGAAAATCCTGGCAGGACTTATTTTTTCAGCTTTGGGTGACGCATTTCTCATCTGGCAAGAACAAGGCTACTTTAGTCACGGTGAGTTAATTCATTTGTTTTGCTCTGATTTGATTAGAAAAGGATTAAGAGTTATTTGCTATGTGTGTTGATGAGAAGGGAAATATGTATAATTCTGTTTATCAAAAGCTCTGTATCAATATAACATTGTATTTAACTTTTTTTGCACTTTCAAATGCTGGTTAAATTAGTACATGCTAATTATTTGAAAGCAGACTGTGGTTTTATGCAAGTCTCCTCTCTCAAGCAAGAAGTTTTATATTCCAGCCCTGAACTATCTTGCCTGATTTAGCTGCTCTTGTACTGAGAAAGTAGTGTAGAGGTTGAATGATGTTTTTTTAGGTCAAAGTTGAGGGTTGGGACAAACCCAAATGATACCCTTGGGAACCACAGAGTAACTCAAGTTTTCCTTTGGAATAAACAACAGGGGTATGGTACCAAGACTAACACGTTTCTTGATATGTCCTGTACAGTTATGTTAAATTCTTTCATTCAGGGGTGTCCAATCCTGCTCCTGGAGACCTTCATGCAGAGTTTATCTTTAACCCTGAGAATCACATCTGAATCAGCTATTCAGGGTTTTCAGGATTGCTTGAACGTTATTGTGTGTTGTTGCTCAACTCTGCAGGAAGGTTGCCCTCCAGGAGCAGGTGTGGAATAGGGATGTACCAATATGAACATTTTGTCCGATACCGATAATTCTTTATATATTTGAAACCCGATAACCAGTACACTGGCTGATAAATCTATATCCGAATTTGTATATTATTTTTGAGAGCCTGGTTACAAAAACTAAAGTTTCACCATTAAAATCTATGTCCCAAGGACACAATTATAATGATGTTCTGCACTGACTTGCACATGTTGGATGTGGCTGCATTTTCCTTTTTTTAAGTGATTCCAAATTCCAATCATATTTCAAGTGATTCAAAACCATCTGCACATGAACATTGTGCATGAAGTGTCTCAGCTGAAAGAAATAATCCATTATTTATGGGCTGATACCGATAGGGTGGCCGATATACCGTGCATCCCTAGTTTGGACACCCCCTGCTTTCATTATGATGCTTTCATTGAATACTCAATTCAGTTGAATTTGCCTTGACAGGACTGCTGATGTTCGCCATCACCCACATTCTCTACTCTTCGGCCTTTGGGATGAAGCCCATCAACTCGAGAGCAGGTCTGGTCATCGGTGTCATCTCAGGCCTCAGCTACACCCTTCTTTACCCCTACCTCTCCGGTCCCTTTACCTACCTGGTGGCCGTTTACATCGCTCTCATCGGCTTCATGGGCTGGAGGGCCATTGCTGGAGTCCAGCTCGCCAATGACCTGTGGACCTGGACGAAGCTGTCGGCCTGCCTCGGAGCCGTCCTCTTCATGGTATCTGACCTCACCATTGCGGTCAACAAGTTCTGCTTCCCTGTGCCCCACTCTCGAGCCATCATCATGGCGACCTACTATGCCGCACAGATGTTGATCGCACTGTCGGCAGTGGAATGTCAAGATGCCGATGCATCTTGGAAAAGAGCCTGAGGGACTGTACATTAACCAACCTTCCCCTAATGACTCAACATTGGTAGCAGCTGCACAGGTTCAAGTTCCACTTCCTGAAACCTCCGGTCCTCCCACAGTTCCCCTGTCTGAGCATGACGGGGGTATATTGATTATAGTTGAGGAATCGCCAGTTTAAATCCATGTAAGACCAGACCAATTTTTGCTGGATTCATGTACAAGGTTTGATAGTCTTGGTCTTTAGCCTATTGACTTAGTCAAGTCTCTCACCATAGTTCCTCAGTCTTACAATACTGCATTTGTCTCCTACATTCCTCTACGAGTACCACTATTTTAGTGTCAGGAAAGGACAGACAGTTTTGGAGTTCTGGTTACTAGATCCTCAATATACCCTACTTCCTTACCTTAGCATGTTCTCCATTTCAACCACAGTGTCTTCTCAGTGTCTCTGATATGTTGTCCTCTTCAGATAGTCCTTGATGGCTTGTACTGTGAACAAAGCGAGAGTCTTGAGTGACTAGTCTTCATCTGGAACCTACTTTCAGTCCTGCAGAATGGACTAGCAAACAATACAAAGTGGTTCTGGTTTTTCTTAGGGGCTGGTTTCCCCGTCTCACCGTAGATTTCCCAAACGTAATCAGAGAGTAGCATGAAAATCATTTTATATTAAAGCAGATCTGTTAGCATACTGCTGCTGTGTTGAAAATCAATGCACAATCTTTGCTGTAGTATTGTGAGGGATACCTTAATGTTTATCCTGTGTCACTGACACATTTTAAAGTGTTGATTTCAGTAGTACACAAACCTCCATGTCTAAATACACATGTGCTGGAGTAGTTGTTATGGCTCATATAGGCCATCAAGCCCAAATGACTGCAACCAGCGCTAGCATTGTCTCTGGATGAGGCTATCCTGAAAATACAGATCGAAACTCTCATAAAAAGGGAAGGTGTCCCGTGTCTGTTATCTTTTTCCTAGGTTTCTGCCAAGTCAGCAGCATTGCTCAATACCTCTACCACAAGGAAACAGCAAATAAGTACAAGTTGTACTGTTAATTCTGTCTGTATAGTATCAGATAATATTTGTACAGAGGGAGTGATGTCAGATGATACGCATGTATCGAGCTTCCAACCACTTTCATTTGTCTATTGCCAGTAGGAAGCATCTTACTCAAGGGAAAGGCGTGTTCTTTAGATGAGGTATTTTATCTGTAAGCCAGTACTTTTTTCAGTTCTTTTTCTCGTTTGGGGCTGTGCTGCATTAGCTGAATCACATACTAGGGTGAATCACAACATATTTGTAGTCATATTTCACTGCAAATTTAAAAGGCATATATTTTGCATAAAGAAAATGAAAATGACGCAAAAACACCTTCATGATGCTAAAATAGACATGACGTTCTCATGACCGTAATGTTAAAAAGAAAATGGCTGCCATTCCTGTAATGCAAATCTAATGATTCTCATTAGATTTTCAGTAATGTAATGAGAATTATTCATTGTTTGTTTTTATGGGACAACAAATACTAAAATCATGCAAGTACTTTACGATTTAAATATGTATTTTTCAAATCACGTTAATGGTAATTAATTCATATAATCAATATGAGCCTTAACTGAGATAATAAATATCAATATCAATTAATGAAAACTGGTACTAAACTAGGCTTCATTTTATTTATGCAAAATATTCAAATATAAATATAATTTTTGGGGGGGGTTGAAATATGACCTGGACATTTTTCTGACAGGCTTTGTGAGATTCTGCCATTTAAGCAAATAGCACATGTTAGTACTGTACTAATCATCAGTTGATTGAAACTGATCAATGTTTTTATTCATAAATCTCAAAAAGGATCATCAGCTCGATCCTTCACTGATGCTAAATGAGGGAACCGTCAGCCATGATGGGAAATGCTGCTTGGTCTGATATGTGCTCAGCTGTTGTACCCTCAGGTGTGAGTGGAAATGCGCTTTGAATGCAAACACAGCGGATCACTCAACAGTGGTCCATTTTAAAGTCATATGGCATCCTCAACCTGGTCGTGTTGCACGGGACGGCAGCATCCAGTGTACACTGGTGTGTTCAGCAAACAAAACATTGAACATTTCCAGTGGACAAAAAAAAACATACATTCTTTGTATGTTAAATTATTCTAAATTAAATTTTAATTCAATGAATAACATTTTGCTTCTCAAGTAAAACAATCCAAAAAAAGACTTCTTTCACGTCACATTAAATATGGCTTCTACACCTCTATATAGCATTAAGCATACTGAGACAAACATAAACGCTCCAGTCGCTCAACCCCTGAGCCCTCGAGAATCAGCTTGCCTATTTTTGTACATTTGCTTAATGCCAAGTTTCATAGGTTCCCTTTGCGGGGGTCACACTGTCAGCAAACAGTTTCAGCTTAGCCGGGGGAAAAAACTTACATGATTTGCAAGGTCATGAAAACAGAATGTCATTTCAGAGCCATTGTGTCCCACACTGCGAATCAGTAATGTGTTGTGAAGGTCTGCGGCAGAACGACATTTTGAGTGAAGTTAAAATTGTTCGTAGGATTGGTTTCATGAAAATAAGAGTTGAAAAGACCCCATGAAGTGTTCCCTTAATCACGTTTTAGAGGCGAACACAGACTGTTCAAGTTAATTCTCATAGTAAATGTCATGTGACCATTTTTGATGGTAGTTTAGATCTCTTCTATACTTAGCATTTCTTTTGTTCTTTGTTTGCAACCTGCTGCCACCTCCCAGATGGCTAGAGTTCGACCTCGCCTGGTCGTTTCCTTCTCTATTGTGTGAATGCGAGCTCCGTATAGGAGAACAGGTGCCTTCTGTTTCACTCACTGAAATGCTGTCCTTTGAGAAGTGTGGAGACAGTCACTGGCACGGGGAAGATTTCCTTTCCATCTGGCTTTGCTTTAGCTTGCGACCTTATTCAAATGGCAGTGAGCGCGATCGTTTTACCCCCTCTGTCAGCACTCGGGTGTTTGATGCTTTTGTGACGGGTCGAGGGGGATGAAACAGAACGCTGGGCGTTCATTGGGTTCAGTATTGATGGCTGTGTTTAGGTATAGCAGTCCTGTCGTTAAAGATAATGAGGAATAATCCACTTGGTTCAAAGCACACCATTGAGGGATGTACTGTAAATCTTAGCACTTTTTTCCATTTTATCTTTGTATAACTTTCCTGATATTATCTTAGGCCTGAAACTTACTCTACGCAAATGCTGGATGCAATTACTAAAGTCCGATTTTCTGCATAACTGCATTCTGAAACAAAAAGTGCGTGTTACATTCTCAGCGTCACCACAAGGGGTGATATAAACTGCGTTCCTCTACAGTCAGTTTTTTTTTGTCAACAGATTGAAGAGCATCCTATGGAAGCTTGTATAAAAAAAAAAAAGGTTATTGCAAAAAAAAAAAAATTTAAAATTATCTCACAATTCTGACTTTTTAAATCGCAATTGCAAGATTATATCTCGCAATTCTGACTTCATTTATCGTAATTGCGAGTTTATATCTGGCAATTCTGATTTTATTTCTCGCAATTGCGAGTTTATATCTGGCAATTCTGACTTTATATCTTCCAATTGTGAGAAAAAAGTCAGAATTGTGAGATAAGAAGTCACAATTATCATGTAAATTGTTTTATTCCGTGGTGGAAACAAGCTTCCATAGCTTCTTACTGACCAATTTAGTTAAATAAATGGCATGTTTATAGCTAGCTACTTGAATAAACAAAACTATAAAGATAACTAAAACGATAACCCTAGTAGCATCCCCCCCAACGGACGATAATGTTGTTTATTAGAAGCGCACTGCAGTCTTTAAAAGTGGATTTTGATTGGCTGTCAATGTTTTTATCATTCATCAGCTGAAAAAACTCATTCTGAAAGTAATTCCAACGATAACGTTCCTCTGTGTCGTTATCGTTGTGCTGTGGACTTTGCTATCCCTCATAGAATGATGATTAAAACGTTATAGTAATTGTCCATGGTGTGAGTGGGCCTTAATAACACATCTGTAGCCTGTTGCGTACAGTATATTTCTGGCCTAACAGTGGTATTCGGTACAGTTTCATACCTTGTGGATGAAGTTCTCAATGATTATGAATTTTCAATCTTTAATTCAAACTCTGTCCTTTTGCATCATAGTATACGGCACCTTTTAAATGCACTTTTAAAATACGTCCTTTCATTTATTATTGTTGCCGTCTTTTTCACTAATATAAAAGCTTTGTTCCTAAACCTAGTGAGCTACCATATTGTCTGCTGTCTCAGTTAGACCTGTGACTGACAGGAGTCTCGCATTAGCATGTTGCTAAGCTAACGCAATAGCACGTCAGTATGCTCACAATACACCTTATATTATTTAACTAGTGTTTGTCAATGTGTTTTCAGTATTGAGTGAAATTTAAGTATTTATAATTAAAATTTCTTTCGACTCGTCCTCCATCTTGGATTGATTTATACACAGTGTATTCTGGGATTGCATTCTCCCTGTAAAAGATACTTGCGTCGTTGCGTTAGCTAATTGAGATATCTTAGAATGTACACTTCATGATGGAAGCATCTATGATGCCTTGAAATGCTGTCTAGGTAGGTAGCTCACTAAGTTTGAGTATTCAGACATTAGATTGGAGGGGGAGGGGGGGACATTTGATTTCTTATTTATTCTGTTTGTTGTTGTTTTTGCTTTAACACACTTTTTTTCTAACATCTGCCACGAACATTGTGTACAATCACAACTTTACCAAATTTGCTTTATATTATTCTGTATCACCTCTGCCTGTAAGAGTAAATCCAAGCGTAGATGCTGTTACTAACATCAAATATAGTATAATCTTGGTTGATTCCACAGCTTATGAGAAAGTCTTATAAGATACCAGTGTAATAACATTATTATATCCCATAGCTGATGGTAACCACTGTCCAGTACTAAAAGCACACACTGCAAGTGTATTCACATGTTGGATTTCACATTTACAGTTACAGAAAAGTACAAAGCATCTAAGGTGGACCAATATTGTACAGAGTTTTTGGAACTGAATATATGTAAAAAATATTTTATGACTATGCTGTATGTAAGGCAGTGACAATACTTTGAATTAGTGAAAGCTGTGCAGTTGTAATTACAATCTTTAAAAATCGAAAAATAACTCCTTGAGGAGGTTTTATGGTCTGTCTGTGAACAATATTACTAAATAAGGGAAACGCATATTTATTGGAGTACCTCTCTCTTGCTATATATCTATATATTTTTTACATTTGACCCTTAACATTGTGAAGTTACCATTATGTTGTGAACGAATGCTGTTATCATTTTTTTTCTGAGTAGATGTGAGGTCAATATTTTGCCTTATTGTTACTATCCAGTAGTTTAATTCCTTTCGTTATTGTGTTAAAGGACTGTAGAGCTCCTTTACTATAGTGATACTGCTATGAATGTGATTCAGTCCAAGTAAGAAATAAATGCAACTGCAATGCAACTGAAAACATGTTACAAGTGTGTTTGTCTCATTATTGTCAATTGCAGCTTGCAGAAGATGATGAACAAGTAATGCAAGTTATTGAATTTTACTTTGAATAACATTTTTAAATTCACTCATTAAATCTGAATGACTTTTTCAACTGAGTAAAGCTAGTTATAGTTTTTCCAGTTATTGACTGACACCTCTCCTGTCCCCATGTTGAGAGAAATCGTGAGTACATGCAGAGGCATTGTGTGTGCTGTGTAAACATGATTCTTATTGTAGCTCTAATCTAGACTTGTGAACATGCATTTACTCACCTCACTTGCAAAAAAACTGATTCAGTTTTCCTCAAAATGAATAAAAACAGTGAAATGCAAAATCAAATATTACACAAACCTATTTAATCTCAGTTTATTAACCAATGTCTTTGCTGCTGATCTTTAATGATCCAATAAATAAACATTACATTTGTTTTTTCTTTAATAAAAAGTGTTGAACTTTCTTCTCCTGCGTCCTATTCTTCTGCAATCCAGAATGGCGGCACAGCTGAAAGGTTTGTTTGAGCTTCGCATTTCCTTCAGCCTGAGGCTTATTCATTTCGCTTTTGGGCCCTGTTTACACCCGGTATTAAGATGCGTTTTGGTCGATCTGATCACAAGTAGACGAGGGAGACACAATCCTGTTTACACCTGGTGTTTTAATCCGTCTCTTTTGTCCACATCTGTCCTGATTTCTTCAAGGGGAGGGTCAATCTAATGGATGAAATAAGCTCATGCAATTTACATATGAGCACGACTGGAGAAAACAGAAACGGCTGAGAACATCAGCTTTCATTTCTGCTCTGACTCAAGACCAGCCGAACGCTGAGAGTGTGTGTTAGAAATCAGGAATGGAGAGAGAACATTGTGCTTGGTACATTTTTTGTCTTCAAACCAAACATGGGTCTTCAGACGACAAAGTTTATATCCCGTCTGGCTTGCCGCTTCCCATAATGTTACGCATTAGGTCAGTAGGAGGAGGGAAGACGGTCTTTTGTGGCTGTTCGAACACATTCCACCGATATCCACTTAAAGAGGACAAGGTTAAAAAGTTTTAGACCCCGTTTACACCTGTACTGTATTTAGCGTCGTCAACTTGTGATCCGATCGACCAAAACGCATCTTAATACCATGTGTAAACAGGGCCTTGGTGTGAAAGGGCTTTTTTTTTTATTAAAAACAAACAAGCAGGTGAAAAGGAACGTAACTCATTACTTTCTAGAAAAAAAGTAACTATGTAATGCGATTTAGTTACTTTTTAGAGTTATTTTTTACATTTTGGTCCCCAGTGTTACAATTACAGAAATGCGTTACAATATTGCGATTATTGATAGACAATATTCAAACAGCCACAAAAGACCGTCTTCTCTCCGTCTACTGACCTAATGTGTAACCATTATGGCAAGAGCACTAGCCAGACGGGATTTAAACTTTGTCGACTGAAGACCCAGTCTTTTTTTTTTCTTTTTTTTTCCTATTTGAATCTTGACCATTCCAGGCCCCATCCACTTCCATTTGATGGAAAAGAGCAGCTTGAACATGCTGCTAAACATCTCTTTTTGTGTTCCACAGATGAAAGAAAATCAGATGAGTTTGGAACCTCATCAGACTGAATAAAATGAAGACTTTTTGCTCACCATTTCCCTTTTAACTATTGTGTAGATAAGTGACTAGAGGAGGATAGATCGCTTTTCAACTAACATTCACAGATGGGACAGTACGATGACCAGACAAAGCAGTCAACCGGATATCATAGTGCTCGTATTTAGTTACATACACTTTGACTGTTGTGAAACCCAAACTAAGGACTTTGTAATGGTTATACCTAGATAAATATATGTTTAACAACATTTAAACTATCTTTATTATGTGGACCTTACATCAGTTCGAGTCTGTTTTACATTTCAAACGATTTGACAGGAAAAGACATTGATAGACATTCAAACTAAGACTAACTAAGCCTGTCTTCTCCATTATGAAGTCCGACTGGTGTGTCCAGCATGAGATTTGGATTTCCTGTGTGGAAACACTGGTCTAAAGACAAGCATTTGGGAAGGCTTGCCCAGGTCAGATGCAAGTGAGCTGAATTCTGATGATAAGATCCTGTTCTACGGCCGACGGTTGTGGAATATGAATTTCATCAAGAGCACTGGTGACCAAAAGTTAAGACACCTAGTGGTCATAAAGAGCAGTGCAGCTTACTATTTGACCTAACATTTGTGTAGTTACCTTGTGTAATCATTAAAGTCTTGTTTTCACTTTGTTCTGTTAATTCTTAAACACCTCTATTGCTAATACCCAGTAACGTTGTTGATGTATTACAAAATTGCTTTGTAAATGCATTTCAGAACATGTTGGCAACATTTACCTTAGTGCCTCAGGCTCCTTCCTCATCCAACAAATCATACAAACTGTATTGGCTGCAATTATGGAAAGTAAGGTGGTGATTTTCTTGTGGCAATAATAATCGTTAAATCATGTGAACAAAACCTTTATTGACAATTAATGATCTATGAGGCTGTTTAACCTTTCTTAAAAATCCCCTGAAGCAAGGAAAATAAATGTCATGTGGTAAAAAGCACATTTTCTGGCGTGACTAAGAGTTCATAAATGTAACCTTGAAGTCGCCTTTAGTTCTCAATGGCAGATTTAAACTCAATCATTAATAAAATATCACTCTTGTCTCAGTCATTCTTTCTCAGGGCGTCATTGAGGAGTATTGATCCCAGCTTTCACCTTTTGCTTTCCTTTCCCAATATATTGAGCGTTTCTTTCCCAGAATTCTTTAAAAAAAAAGAGACTCCCGAAGACATTGTTCATCTTTATCTGTAGCCAAATAAACAACCAATATGGACTATTTTTTTCACAGACTGTGATGATGCGTTTCCACAATTATCAACATTGCAAATCTAGTAAAGTTTTTTATATTATTATGAATTTTTAAATGTAATACAGCACTACTTATTATCTTGGCAGTCAATGACAAAAAACGAATAAACTTTGCTGTGTGAGTTTTTCTAATACAACAGCTGAGGGAGTGACGGCAAGTTTGATATCTTTCTCTCTTCTGACCAACGTAATTAATCTCTCATTATTTCTTTCCTTTTTTGGAAAGTCGTGAAAACGCTATCATGTATTTTATTTTACTTTGGTAATGGAGCAAATGTATATACAAAGATTATATTTGCTGCTATCTTCTGACATTCAGAAATAGCGTTTTCATAACTTAATAGTGAAGTTATCAAAACAGTTATTTATTAAAGTATATTGTATACATGTATGATTACTAATAGGGGAGACCGGATATGGTTGTAGCGCTGGATATAACAGCATCTGTAACTCACTGAATTGTTTAGCTATAGTTCTCAAACTTTTATTTTATAAGTACCCACATTTATTTACAACAAATGCCACCAATTCAAACTTCTGAAAGAATATCTCACCCCTTATAAGTTGGGGTGTGCCTTTGTTACAATAGACCCCACTACGGGGGAAGAAAACACGGGCAAACAGGGAAATCCAGGGAAACAATGCAGAAAACACAGGCAAACGGGGGAAATCCAGGAAAACAGGGCAGAAAGTCAGAACCATTACACTGGAAACCAGCGAGAGCACTCAGAAATGCAGTGTGACACATACAAGACTTTGCAATGAATGAGTGAATACCCAGGGCTCATATATGCAGGGTTAACAAGGAAAATGAGACACAGCTGAATCTAATCACACATAATGAGACTGGGCAATGGGAAATGAGGTTTGTGATGAGACAGTACAGGAGATGAGAGGAGTGTCCTCTGGTGGAGATAAAGGGAACTCCAGCTGGTGGATGTATCAGTCGTCTTCGCCATTGATCTGACTGACCTGCCCTTCTTTAAAGGGGTGGTATAATGCCCTTTTCACAAGATGTGAAATAAATCTGTGATGTCTCCAGAGTGTGTATGTGATGTTTTAGCTCAAAATACCCCACAGATATTTTTATATAGCATGTTAAAATATTCACTTTTTAAGGGTGAGCAAAAACGCACCGTTTTTGTGCCTGTCCCTTTAAATGTAAATGAGCTGCTGCTCCCGGCACAGAGGGCGGAGCTTCAACAGCTCATGTCCTTTTACCTCACACACACATGCACTGAAAATTTCAATAACTTTTAGCATCTTATGTTCAAACCGGAGTCAGATGGAGAGACTCAAGAAGTGGTGACAACATGTAGAAGCAACAGGACATTTCTGAATGGTTAGTTGATGAATTTATGTAGCTTATGTGTAGTTATCTTCTAGTCATTGATTAACATATTATGTCATGATAATCTATAAATCGCGTTCAGGGGCGGGCTTATGTAAATTTTAGGGTTTGTGATGTCACTAACCCTGGAGGAATGTTGTGTAGTCTCTACCAGCTGTTTGTTGTAGTCATTAAAAAGAGATTTCTTTAAAAGCAAATATCTCCCTTTGCTTTGAACTTTGGGTGCCATAACTTTGCAGATGTTGTTTATGCTCAAACAGCAACATCACACACTAACTAAAGTTAGAAAAGTGAAATCATAATCAACCACCCCTTTGAAATCTCATCAGTTCCTTTAAAAAAACTAAAACAAGCTGTGTTAGCAATGGTCTGAAATCACAGTAAAAACTGCAACACATTTTTGCCTGAGAAACTACAATTTGATCTAATGTACGTTAAATGCATAAAATAGATCTAATAAGTACAATTTTATCTGCAAAAATGTAAGTGCTAAACAAAATATAGTTTGGTAAAAAAAAAAAAAAAAGTCTTTATAAAATCTGCATGTGCCTATTGACAACCATTCAGAAAGGAGAATATTTTGAATCCAAAATTTCTCACTGCAACTTCACATAGTGATTTGCAGTCACTGATTTTAACTGTGATCGGTCAGGCGTCTCTCAATGAAGTTGCTCACCATCATCACGCCTCCATTGTCTGTGGTGCTTTCCCCGCCACGGCGATGCATTTCCCAGCATCCTCAAGGAGCTCGACTTTACCCTGAGGTGGTTTATGACGATCTGAGCAAACATAAAGTGTTCAGTGACCCAAAAGTCTGTGGTTATGATAAAACCACTGCAGAAATCAAGCCTTAGCGATCACATCCAGACACAGATTTGCAGTAACCCAACCAAAGTCCTTCTTGATCTACTCACAGATGTTCAGCATATATATATATATATATAGCCTATATATATATATATATATATATATATATATATATATATATATATATATATATATATATATAGCCTATATATATATACATATACAGTATATGCTTGCTTGTCAGTCACGCTTGTCAGGAAACACACACAAACACACAATTTTAATGTTTATCAATAGCGGCTCACTTCCGTCAGTCGAACCCGGGTGCGGATAGCACACGCGTTTGGTTTACATGACACCGCTTTCAACTTAAAACTGAAAACTTTTTATGCGTTTTGGCCGTTCATTTACTCGACAACTGCATTTTGAGGGCCTGAAAACACAAACTTTTGAAAATGGGTTTCAAAGTGCAAGTTTCAAAACGATAGGCCCGCCGTTATCGTCTTCGTGTAGACTAAAAAAACGCAAACTTGTGAAAACAGTGACGTCATGCACATGCGTATTGAATGTTCAGTCTACAGGCCCATAGTGTTTCTTTTACAAAGTGACATCGCCAACTACTGGCCTGGCATGAATAATACAGCGTTTTCACAGATTCTTGTGAACGGGATCGCTTTGACAACGGTAGGCCTACGCATGAAACGCACAAAGGAAAAACTTTTCCGTTTTTAGTGCATCGTTTTCGTGTATAAACGTACCCTTAGAATTTGAATTGTTCTGTATCATCTCATAACTTATCAACTATTACCACTTCAGGTCTTGTGGACTTTTGGAAACCGAACTCTTTTAAAACACACATTTCACATTTTCAATTTCATTTGTGGATATACAATGGATAAACATGCATTAGCCTACTGCGACAGAGATCTGACATTTTTGTCATTTTTATGCATCCTAAATATAAATTTTGACAGTATTTTGTGCTTGTCTAATTTCTTATGAATTTATTCCTTTGTATTGTTAGTTGTGTTATTCACTTATTACACATTGTTTTTAAAGGGTGCTATATCAATACATTATTTTTCGATTATTATTATCACTAAGCAATACATAAAATACAATGTGTGGAAAAGAAAGAATTGTTGCACATGAGAGCCTATGACAGTTGGATCTTTCACAGCTGCATTAACACAGATGACCAGCAGGAGTCAGCGGTGTTTAGATTAAAGACATCTCTGAACAGCTGAACGGATGACTGGATGTGCATTTCAGCATCTACATTATTCATCATTTAATAGCAGTCTGTTACAAATACATCAATAGTTAAATAGTGTTCAAAAGTCTGGGGTCGGGAGACTCTTAGAAGAAAAGGTTCAGTCAAGAGCTTCATTTAATGAATCTTTATGGGATTCCCATTGGATAATTTTATGGATTTATTTTAAATGAATGAATTTAGTTTTAATTATTTGTTTTATTTTAAATAAAAAATCATTTAAATGTATTACTAATTAATTTTAACGATGAATTAAAGAGTTCGCAAATATACTTTATCACAGAAGAATTGAAATAACCTGTCAATAATGATAGTATTTAACATTTATTAAGTATTAATATAGTATTAAACATTAAACATTTCTCCTCATATAGAACCTTTTTGACATAAAGGGGTTCTTTAAAATTGAGTCAAGAATGCTAGTATTCTATATAGAACCCCACTGAACATTTTTTTCTAAGAGTGTAAGATTGTTTATATATATTTGAAAGTATCTTGCTTATAAACTGAATTTATTTGATTAAAAATACCAAAATACAATATGAAATATTATTACAACTTACAATAACTGTTCACTTTCAAAAAAAAAAAAAAAAAGGTCATCTTTAGGTCAAATTGATATTATATATATATATATATTTTTTTTTTTTTTTGTATTATTATTATTTTTTGTGACATCTGTAGTTTTATGTTTCTCTTCAGGTCTATGCAACAGTGCTCTAATGGTGGCCAAAAAAAGACAGTCTGAATAAAAAGTTAATATTTTCCAGATAATATTTATATTATTTTTATTTTATTTTTCACTGTATAAAAAGATTTATCCAGTCAACAGATGTGTAGGAAAATACACATCTGTCTATATATTTTAGAAAGAGGATGGTTTGAAAACCTCTACTTTAGACCAAGCATTTCAAAATAAATGGCATTTATTTACTCATCACCATAAAACACTTATTGTAAATTACACTTAAATAAATGCTATTTTAATATTTATCTCTGTTTTGTGCTTTTGATGAAGTTGTGTTATTAATATTTGTGTTTAGTGTGCAGTAGCAATAGATTGTCTAGCTTGTTTTTAACTCTGTGAATGCATTGCCACAAACATTGATTTTGTGTTGTGTAGTAAAAAAAACTTTTTACAGCAATGCATCTTAAAAACTATAATAATTTACTGTAGTAACTACTAATTATTATTTTTTATTATTATTTTCAGCATTGCATTCAGCTGTACATTTAATTTGTTTATAATTTTTCTGTAAAATCCATCATTTCAGTCAGTGTCAGAACATCTGCCGTGTCTGATCATGCATGTGAAAACCAGCTGAGCAACTTTATTAATGGGAAAAGCTGATGGAATATTACATGAGCAGAATATCGAAGAGGCCATATTTCAGAGCTGATATGATAGCAGTGTTAAATATAGCGCTATTCACACTATTTTGTTTGATTTAAGGCATTTAAAAGGGTTTTTAATTAAGCATTATCCAGTCTCCAGTAAGGAAATGTTTAGCACAATGTCCAAGCAGCTTTTTTTAACTGTTTTTAATTTATTGTTTGTTTTTTTAACGATGAAAGTTGATGGGAACAACATGCAGCTGTCGCCAGCTATTTCTACCCGACGTACTTACTTTGTGGGTGTAACTGATGTAATTTTATAGAATAAACCACAAAGTAAAGGTAGGTCGGGTAGAAATAGCTGGCGACAGCTGCATGTTGTTCCCATCAGCCTTCAATCAATTGAAAGTTTTCAAATTCAAAATCAATTTTAAATTCAAAACCAGTAATGAATTTAAAATTGATTTGAGATATAACATTTTATGAAATCTTGTTGTTGTAATGTTGTAAGGAGTTGCATTGGATAGTATGTTATTTATTTTGCCATATTTTATAGCTATAACATATTACATGAATAGGCTTTGATGCTGATTTGGCATTCAATGGCAGATCACACTTTTCTCTAATTCACTTTTTTTTACGATAACAGTACTGTTTTAAAAAAACTTGCACTTTGAAACCAGTTTTCAAAAGTTTGTGTTTTCAGGCCGCCATTCGCTGTTGTTGTGTAAATGAATGGCCAAAACGCATAAAAAGCTTTTCTGTTTTCAGTTGAAAATGGTGTTGTGTAAATAGTATGGAGCCACTAAAGGGTCATTTGCAAAAAAAAATATATATATATATGTACAGACTTTCGCATGCACACAAGAAACTTTTGCATTAATTTTTTTCTGTGCGGTAGTGGCTGGAACAATCAGACACACAATTATTCATTATATTTAATGAATAATCCAACAAGACCATAACAAGCAACGGTCCAGAAGGCCCTGCTTGGGATCGAGATGTTTGCTCTTCCACGGATCGTTATCAGTTTGTATTCCCCCAGATGACACTAGCCCATCAACTAGTGGACCTCAGAGACATTCCAGCTGGGGGAAGATGGCCACATGCAACACCATAGGAAAGACACATAAAGCCCATAACAAATGACTTATTTCCATTATTTGATAGGCAAACCTTATATAAATGTGCATGCTTATCTCCGGGCGATGTGAGTATGATTATACTTTATGTATAGTGTATTTTGTATTGTATACTGTTTTATGCATGCTTTATAATAGAACCACTAGTTAATGTAACCTCATCTATACCATGCTTCCTATCAAAATAATTCTCATTAAAGATCCTACACATTGGTGTACATCATTACCTTAATAGCATGCATTGAATTCTCATGCTGTCTTAGTGACCTCCTCTCCTCTTCGGGCTTCTTCTCTTCCTTCTTCTTCTGGTTGCTGTTCGTGTGAAAAGACTGGAAAAAAACTTTTCCTCGCAGCTGCAAGTTCATTATAATTTCTTCGTTCAACGTGGAAGAAATTGATTGCAGCTTCAACACCATCAACTTACTGAACCATAAAGACTTTCTCCTAGACTGCATCTGGACGCTGGATCAACAGCTAAGGCATTATAAGTATATTTAACCAACTAAACAGAGGTTTAGTATAAGCTGGAGACCCCTTGTTAACAAGGTGCTTTGAAATAAGAAACTGATGGTTCTGTTCATATGGTTAAATTACTTTCCCATAGCTTCATTCCCCCGTTTCTTTAATTCAGTCACTTACACTTTCCATTTTCCCGTGAATGTGTATGTGTTTGTTTAGATTAGTTAGCTATGTGTTTGTGATTTAGTTAGATAAAATGTTTGTGCGTAGTATTTGAGTATCTTCATTGTTGTGCGCTTTCATTACAGCCACCCACCATCACAGCGGTTGCTGTTTTTAAAGGAAATTATTTAAGAATTACAAGGTATTTAAGTCAATAAATAAAAGTAAAAACTGTAAAATAAGGTCTAACTGCAGTTGTGAAGTAATCAATTTAAACTACTTGCAAATAATATTTTGTTTTAAAATATGCACATTCACTCTTACTGGTATGTCTGATATATCAAAAACTTTATGGTTTACATGAATTAAATGTAAATTATAGCATATTTTATTCAAAACGCTGAAATTTCTTAAAAAGTTGAGTAGCCTAGCTCGCATCCCTGGATATTACTGTCGGTCGTTCAACATTCCTCTCGTAAAACATTTGTCAAATATTAAATGTTTAGCTGCTACTTTCCACACACTCTTTTAGTGGTAAAACTAAAGTATTGCACTGAAATTCACACTCGTCTTCTGTGAACGAATGACCAGCCTTCTTTGATTTGATTGGCCATCTCACTCATTTTGACATTGACGAGCACTGCTAGACTATTGAGACAGAGCAACCTAAAAACTTTAAGTCATTCAAATATCAAACCGAGCTGCGCGTAATGGAGTGCAGCAGAGCGGCATCAAAAATATAAAATATTGACTTCTAAATGTCTAAATGTGAAGTGAAGGAGTAGTTTCCTGCAAATGCTTTTTTTACTAAAGTATATGCAGCAAAGATTGTTGGTTTGCAGCCTTGCCTGATTCAGCTCCTGTCAGGGATGTTTGGGAAGACACATCACAGACTAATTCTCCACCTTGCATTCCAGTGGTAGTTGATTATATGTCAATGTTGAGGACAGCACGGAAGAAACCATCTCAGAAGCCTCAATTTAATGCTGGCTGTAGACGGTTGGCTTTTTCAAGGATCCAAATGAATATTGTCAAGGACCCACTATATTGGAGCCTGTATTGAGGGAAGAGGTTAAGAGTCTTTTACAAAAAAGGAGCAATCTCAAAGGTGTCCGTCAACGCACAGCAGACTGGGTTTTATTCAACCTATTTCATAGTCCCCCCCCCCCAAAAAAAAAGGTGATCATAGCCCTGTTCTCGACCTCAAGCACCTCAACCACTACGAAAAAATTCTTCCATTCAAAATAACTCATACAAATATGGTAATGCAGTCCATAAGTGCAGGAGAATGGTTCACATCCCTGGATTCAATTGATGCCTATTTTCACATTCCAATTTGTCCAGAGCACAGGCCATTCCTCCCATTTGCGAAGGCGAAGCCTTTCACTTCTGGGTTATACCATTCGGCCTGGCATTGGCACCGAGAGTCTTTACTCAGGTGGACTCAGCCGCCTTAGCTGCCCTTTACTTGCTCCCTAAATCTTGCCATAACTGGACGATTGGCTTAGTAATGCTCCTTCTGGCTGGGGAGCCATTTGGGAGGGCAGGTCATTAGAACACATAAATATGCTCGAGCTTATGCCTGGCTCACACTACAGGAGTTTTAAAATCATATCTGATTGTAAGATCTGGTTGCAGCACACACTTAAGGAGAATCTTTGCAGATTTTCTTCCCTTAAATCTTAAACATGCTCACCCTACAAGATTTGAAAAATCATCTGAAGATCAGATCTGAAGCGGAAAAGCACGTAAACACAATATCTGTCCTTCATATCAAGTCATATTTGTGAAAAGGTAGCCGTGACCAAGGAAAGCGAAATCTTTCAAAAATCATCCTTTTAAGGATATGTCTAATGAATGGCGTCAGCGCTGGTCAATACAATGAATCAATGCCATTGATCATGAAAGTGACGCATCAGCTTCAGCGTTGCCCATGCGCCGCATTGCTGCTCAGCTGAGCCTTGTAAAGTGGAGCTCAAAGTTTAAATTAAATATTCAAATATTTAATATTTAGTTTTGGACACTCCATCACGGTATAAGAAGGCAGCTTGGGGCTAGATGCTTTGTCACAAGTGGCATCTAGATTAAACTGTACGTGACACACCGAACAATGCCAGAGCTCCATCTACTTGTGCTAATTACTCCATAAAGTGGACAATTTTTTTTCAGAATTGTGTTTAGGCACAAATATTGATCCAATAACCTGCTTGGTGCCACTTGTCCTTTGTCTTTGTCCTTCCTACAGTATCAACTGGATCAGGGCAAAGCAGCCAGTACAATCAGGGTTCATGCCTCATCTTTTTCAGCATTTCATGGGGGAGTCGATGGGGAGCCAATAGGCCGACATCCCTTAGTATGTCAGTTTCTGAGGGGAGATCGTCGCTTGAGTCCAAATTGGACTCAAATTGGGTATCAAATTGGGACTTGCCTTTCGTACCAGACTCTCTCACTAAGCCCCCACATGAGCCTATGGCTGATGCAGCTCAAGACAGCTCTTCTGTTTTTTTCTCTGCTCTGCTGAAAGGGTTGGAGAATTGTGTGCTCTAACCATTAGTGATGATTGTTTATGTTGGAGGCCAGATGGCACAGGGGTGTCTCTCTGGCCTAGCCCTGCCTTTTTGCCAAAAATTCTTAATCCTCAGTTCAGTTCTGGAGGTGGTTCAATTTCATCCTCCTTTTTTCTTCACAGGCAGAACAGGAGGGTTTGCTAACCCTATGTCCAGTAAGGGCATTGCACACATATGTACATTTTACTCAGACTTTGAGGAAGTCTCATTCTCAACTTTTTGTTTGCTATGGAAAGGCCAGACTAAGGTTGCCACTTTCTAAGCAACATTTGTCACGTTGGTTGCTGATGTTACCTATACATAAAGAGGGTTACCAGTTCCTTTGGGAATACAGGCACACTGAACCAGAAGTGTAGCTCCTTCATGGCTATATATGCACTATAAGGAGTTCCTGAGGGGGACATTTGTGCGGCAGCATCATGGTCTACATCATGAACGTCTGCAAGATTTTACAGACTTCACGTAACTAGTGCAACTCCTTTCAGCACTGCCTATTTGACATCTGGTGCACAGCAAGTTTTGAACAGTGCGGATTCTGTCGTTTCTCGTGACACAAGTCGTGTTACTTAGACCATACTGATGGTCAGAGTGAGGATTGTGGGTTTCGGATGTAACTGTGGATCTGTGGGACCGAAGGATGACCATCACGAATCCTTGTTGCTCGGAACACGTCAAGGTAAGATTATGAGTCGGAAGTTAAACCCACTTTTATAAGTGTGGGAAGTTACGCTTCTGGGGTCTTGGGCATTATTGAGATATACTGCCCCAACAAAAGCCAAATTTGAGCATATAGATCTTTATTAATTCATGCACATCCATAGTCTCACTTTTGGAAGTGATGCACAAAGGAAATAGGTCAAATAAAATACCTGTGTGCACATGATATTATACATTTGTATGCTTTACTTGACTACATTTTTGAATAAGTATACTCTGTACTCCAATACATTTGTGATGAGTAATGCTTGTAGTTACATTTTACAAGACACCTAAATTTTTCTACAAAATAAGTGATATCGCCATCTACAGGGCATTGAAGGCACTATATCTTATATCTATATCTTGTGCTTTTTGCCCTTACTCATCCAAACTTGTCAACTAGGCTACTTTACGCAGAAGCGAGTGCATTAGCAGGTAGTTGTGAATCGCAGGTGTTTCATACATGAGATGAGGGCATGACTGCAGTCGGTGATGAGGCCAAAACCAGCACGTCCAGTGCAAGTAGGCTTTGACTATTACATTTTACTTAACATTATTTTATTTATCCGTTATTACTGAAGAGTCCTTTTGGAAGTATATTGGTTTACTTATGCTCTTTTTGAGCACTTGAGCTTAACTGAGACTTGAATCTCTGTAGACGTTTAAGAGGCTGTTGTGTCGACCTTGCAATTGCAATTTTGAGGTGTTCATTTTTATATTGATTCAAAAAAACAACAACATGTAATTGCTCTCCTCACAAATCAAATGTTTCTTGTTTTTCACTGGCACGTCTCTTAAGTGTTGAGGACTAGTGCATCAGTTCAGTTCAGGTAAAAATACTTAAAGTCCCCCTGTGGTGAAAATCAATATGTCTATGTGGTATTTTTAATATGCTTTAAGACAAAACCTGTGTAAATTCATAAGTCAACACCATTGCTGAGAATTTTCTCCTTAAAACTGCAGTGAAACAAAGACAGTCTCAAAAACAGTTTGAAATCGCTGGTGTTTCTGACGTCACAAATTACCTCGTAACCAATCAGGTCAACGTGTGATCGTCAACGAATGGATCTCTGAGCTGGTGTGAGTGAGTGGAGGCGGGGCTTACAGTTTACATTCAAGCTATTTTAAGCCAAGGAAAAAAATTCAAGGAGAAAACATTTAAATATGTAATTTTGGTGATCAAAGATGAGTTTTAAGGGATTTGACTAAGTACTGTTAAAATCAGATACTGTAAGACTTTTACTCAAGTCTTATTAGAATTGGTGACTTGTTACACGTAATGTCATTTTCACTGTAAGGTATTTGTCTTTTACTCAAGTATGGTTTTCAGGGACCCTTTACACCTCTGGTTTATTGTTAATAAAGTTGACTGCTGCACATAGGCCTAGATCCTGCCTCTACTCTTCCTTGCTGCAACCAGCTGTGACAGAAATAGGCCACAATTCCCAATTTTTCCCTCTTTTTTTCTATTCTATTCCTAATCTTTGATCACTTGTAACCTGTGCTGAAACGAGGCCTTCTTTTCTAACATCAAAAGGGATGAGGAAGAGAAAAAACGAGGCAGGTGCTGCATTCACAGCTGTGAGAGGCGTTTGTTCTGTCCAGGTGAACGTGACGTCTATCCTTCATAGACCCGCTCTGTTTCTCACTTGTAATGAATGAAAAGCTCCAACGGCTCTGCACTGCATGAACAAATAAACATTTGTGTCTGACAGTCTCATCCGTGCTTTGAATTCAGCTAAATCTCGGCTTATTGCATTCACACGCCACTCTCCATCCTTGAGATATGACGGGAATACACAAGCGCGTGTGAATGGAGCTTCTTTCTCCAGAGCGGATTATCACGACTCTTCGTGGTCTAATAACTGACAGGTGACAGGATTGTCAGTCACTTATAGATTCACAAACCTCAAAAACGAACACTGTATGCAAACGCCCTTGATGATTAAGCAGGTCATTAGAGGGATTAACCAAAGTGATTAACATGCAGAAAAACATGCAAATTAAAATCCTTCTGTGTTATTTTGCTAATCGCATTTTGGAGTCATAAAAACATCCAAACTATTTTATTTTTGAAAATGGTGAAAAGTGCATACAGAACAAGTCTACTTGAGTTTAGATTTTTTTTGTAGTAGCCTATTTATTTATTTCAAAGAGAGAGAGAGAGAGAGAGAGAGAGAGAGAGAGATAGAGAGAGAGAGAGAGAGAGAGAGAACTACATACAGCCAGGGATGTAACAAAATATAATGATTCCATATTTATATATGATAATTTGCTCGGTGTCTGTCATTCTTCCTGCATTTTGTCGATTGTTACAGTTCAATAAATTTGAATTTAATTTTAACCTACATTTTAGACACAATATTGCTACTTACTTTGTCAATTTTTGTCAGAATAGTTTCAAACGAGGTTAAAACACGAACATGAATGTCTCTCCGCAACACCACAACAGTGTTTCATGCCTGAATGAATCGGCATCTTTGAACAAAACGGTTCTTTGAATGATTCAATGACTCGAGACAGTTGGTTGTTTCGTTCCTGATTGATTGAGTTTTGACTGATTGAGTTTTTGAATCACTACTGGCGTAACTATACTTGCAGAAAAAAGCCACTTAAAATGTCCCACCACTACACTAGTCTGTCTGGAACGCACACACTCAGAGCGTGAAAATAAAAATAATAGCTAAAATATCATAAAACAATTAAAAGTCCCAACTGCTGGGCCAATCAAATTCGACTACTGGAACTATACCCAGCAAACAAATGTTCTAAGAATGTTATGAAGACAAATTAAAAACTTTTTTTCTTGGTTATGCGAATATTACATTTCAATCCAATTTGCAAACAATATTGAATGTTCTCTGAACATTCTGAAACAAGTAGTAGGCTAACATTTAAAAATGTTAGATGAATTACCAACGAAAAAGTTTCAGAAAAAAAAAAAAAAACGTTTCACGAAAGATATACAGTCAATGTTTTTGTGCTAACGTTTTGAGAACATTATTAAAGACCAGACAACTTTGAATGAATGTTCTATTAATGTTAGAAGAACACTTGTAGATAACTTTATTTGAGAAAACCTTTTCGGAATGTTCTGAGAACGTTCCCTGTAATCTGGGTAATTGTATATGTTTGTAATTCTGCATTGAGTCTTATAGTACTACTGTTATTTGTGGCTGAAAGCTTAATCAAATTAGCCCAAATATAAAGTAATCATGTTCTCCAAAGGTTTTGACTGTGATAATACCATCATCTCTAACAGGAAAACAGGAGCGGAGGTGTTTGTTTGGAAAGGCATTTACTGGTCACATGTTGTGAGATCAATGTGTTCCTGTCTGAGAATCTTGAATTCCTCAGAGAAACAGAGATTGATCACAAAATTGTGGCAAGTGCAACATTGTTTTCATGTCTTCATGCTGCTCTCTTTTCTGCCAAAGTTAGATGTAAAATTTAGTGTTTTCTGAGGTGATTACCTGAAAATGTTGTTGACATTTTAGTTTAGGGCCCAATTCTCACTATTAACTTGCTTATTAGCATGCGTATTACTAGGATATTGGCTGTTTATTAGTACTTATAAAGCACATATTAATGTCTTATTCTGCATAACAGTATTCTACATCCCTTACTCCTACCCAATAACTTAACAACTTCCTTAGTAACTATTAATAAGCAGTAATTAGGAGTTTATTGAGGCAAATGTTTTAGTTAATAGCTAGTTAATAGTGAGAATTGGATCCTAATCCAAAGTGTGACCAGAATGTTTGACTGATATTTGATCTAACTTTACTTTAGACATTTTTTTGCAATGACTTTTTATCAGCTGTCTCAGTGATTTTAGTGGATGATGAAGTCACTTCTCCTCAGGTCCACATGTGTACTTCATCCCATTAACTATGAACATTAAACTAAAATGTTTCTGTTTTTTTATTTTTTTATTAGCATTTCAAATTCAATATTTGTTGTGTTTTCATGTTTATATGAGGACATTCCATGGATATATTTGTATACTGTACAAATTGAATATCATATCCCCTTACACTAATAACCTTTCTGCATTTTTACATTTTCCAAAATAATAATAATAATAATAATATTCACTTAGTATGCTTTATAAGCTGTTTTCTTAGGGGACCAAAATTATCCCTATAACAACACGGGTTTAACAACAACAGCTCATTCTGTGCATCATCCGTCATTACGCCATTTTCATGTCATCGCATATTCGCATACATTTCCAGTTTCGGTTTTCAGTTCGATCAAGTGTTTACATGTATCAAATGGATTAAAAACGGTTTAAACCACTATACAATCCGCATGAAATTTCAATTGGATTTGGCCAATTCACTCCAATTGACATGGTTACGTGTGACTGTTCTACTAGTCCGATTACAAATGCACAAAATATGTATTACTACAGCTGTCAAATAGATGTGCTCATCAAGTGGCGACCCAACACAATACCAGAAGTGTTTATTATGCACAAATATATGAAAATGTCCCTAAAGGGTCAATGACATGAGTTTTTCAGGGTGATACAACTATCTTGATAATTAAAAAAGAAAGACTCATTAAAATTAGTGATCAACGCACAAACTTGCACAAACTTGACACATGTTTTAATCTACATTTAAAAAAAGACTTTTCTTTATCATATTTGTCCCTGACTCTAAAATCAAACATTGACATGTGTTAATATTACCATGAATAATAATATTGAATAGTAACGTTTTGTAAATGCATAAATCACAGCAGAATGTGATTAACCAGCCTGATGTCATGTTTCTGTGTGTGTTCATTGTTCAGTTTCTAGGCACTCCTCCTTCATTAGTTCATGTGGTTCAGCTGTGTCCTGTTAGTTACTATGGTTACTGTCACTGAGTTCATTTGCCCCAGCTGTTCTCTGTCCCTCCCTTTATCCTCTCTACAGATAAAGCGTTGTCGGGATAATTCTGGTTCGCGTGGCTACACGGAAGTGATAAAAAATTCTGTATTATAAATTTTAAGGCCAGACAAGTAGTTTGTTGAGGGTTGGTTTGTAGGGAAGGACTACACGCCTGTGAACATATATTCAAACACACATACCTATAGACTGATCTCGTAATACGCATGTGTACGCTGTCAGCGTTCTCACTGGTTCGCGTTTTTAAAGTTTGCGCAGAAAGAACTTAAGAGTTTTCTGTTAAAACGGTGTTGTGTTAGCGGTCCCTAAGTTAATAACTAATGATCGTTGCGACGGAAGTGAATCAATCAAACTAACTTTAGCTGGACAATAACTTTATTCTAGAGCTGCTATAAAGCCAAAACAATCTCTGTTACTTTAATTTCCTATTATCTCTGTAAAGCCGCTTTGGAACAATCTACATTGTTAAAAGCGCTAAATAAATGAAGATGACTTGACTATTTAAGCCCTCTGTTTCTCCCTATTTCTTGTCTTGTATTATATATATTGTTATCATATCAGTGATTTGTGGTTGTTGGTTTTCTGGTCTAAGTTTTGAATTAAAGTAGGCTATCCTTTTGTATCTCCTTCGCCGTACGCTATATCTTAACCACCTCACCCGTGACAAATATTGAATTAGGCTGCTGAATATGAGAAACACGCAGCCATTAAGTGCACAAACATGTCAATGAGATTCCATTTGCACTCTCAACGATCCTTTCTGGTTTGTTTGTGTCTTGGAAGTCACATTTCAAATCTTAAAGATGCAGTGGAAATGATTCACTCCTGAAAACAAGGCCGGTAATTTACACTTGTAACTGCAATGAGACGGGTGTTGGATTGGGATCAACATTAAAGAAAAGTCCTTCCTTTTAATCCACTTGACATTTCAGTTGAGTCTGGCCATTTTATTGTAATGTCACGCCGGTAAGCGGCGAGGAAGACAAACAAGGGAAAAGGCCATTCTATATAAGAGCGTTTATATCTTAGGAAGAAAATCTCATACCGTAAGAAGAGTCCTGCTCGGTCTTTCTCTCTTTCAGCTGTGAGCTCTTGTGTCATAATCGCAAGCTATGATGACAGCTACATATTTAAAACCTGGCTGTCACCCTACCCGGCCCAGTTACGCTCAAACTCACCGCACATGACTGCAGGGAAAGAGGATGAATAAGACATTGGGAGAGAAATTACTGGGGTTGTTCCACCTCTGACAGCTCCTTGCATAAGGAAGAGATCACTGCTGGAAAAAACACTAATATTTCGCCATATAAGCTCTGCACTGGCTTCTAGCTTCATGCATATTAGAAACGGGGCATAATTATTCACAGATTTGATGAGTCTTGTGCTTATGCTGTAAATGATCAAAGCCAGGAAATATGCAGAATACTTAAAATGTGAATTAGGAGTTTAGAAAGTCTGCACTGTAAATTACCTCGTAAAATCATAATGTGACAAATCCATCTCAAGGGAAGCTTTTCCAGACTTTTTTATGAGTGACATTTATGATCTATTCGAATGTATCGTGTTGAACGCAACTGTCCACACTAATATTCCAGACAACAACAGTGTCAGCCCAGATCCGGCCCACATCTGGTACGTGTTGAATCCACATGTGCCGGATGTGGGCCGGATCTGGGCCGACACTGTTTCTGTCTGTTTTTGTTTGAGAATGCATCTTTTTCTCTCCGCTTTGGCCTTCATCCACACTGAGATGGCGGTTTTATTAATGAAAATGAAGCTTTTTGAAAACGTTCTCCAAACTGGACACAATTGGAAACGCAGTTTTCGCGCTGTAATGTGGACTGTGAAAACGGAGGTATTTGAAAACGATGATGTAAGTTTAGTCATGTGACGCATATTGTACCAATAGATATTCATGTTTATACCACTATTGTGCCTGTTATGAGCTACTCACTTTCACACTGTTGCTAAAATATGTTACTTTGCACACTGTTCATATCAACAGTCCTGCAAAAATGACAGAAGATTTACTCACATTTGTTGTCCTGCGGAAAAACATGAGAGCTGTTGTGTTTTAGACCAAACATATAATGCTGAAAGAGTGTGACTTGGACGCATCAGTGGACGCTGAGATATTTTGCTAAATAAAATGATCCTGTCAGAAGAATTGCGCGATAACTTTATTTCTTATTTTTCCGTCTGTATCATCTCAGTGAGCTTTTGTGAGGTTCTACGCATGCGCAGTAAGGAGAATTTAGCGTTTTCAGGCGTTTTCTAAAAGTTTCTCATCCACACTGAAACGTCGGAAAACCTTTCCCGACAAGGAAAAAGTTCATTAAAGCCATCTCCACCAAACCCCTGGGCTAATTCAAGGAGATCTATAGCGTATGTAATCCAAAGGGCCGATGATTCTGGCGGTAACTTACCGTCCTGCCGATGAGTGTCAGAGCTCTGTTACGAAACCAAGAATAAAACACACCGAAGTGACAGAATCCTTTTATTCTGTTTATTGATTAAAAATAGTGGTTAATTTTCATTTATTTAAAAATCCTGAGACCCAGGAATAGGCATTTTGCCTCTGTAGAGGACATTCTATTTTAGGAAATTTCTCTGACAACATACATGTCACAGTTTTAAGTCTGGATGTCCTGTATAGAGACATTCAGGGCTTTGCAGAGATACCAAATGTTTGGAGGTTTCACCTTGACAACTCCCTCTCCCTATCTGGTTTTGCACTCTTATGGAAATATGATAATATTTTGTAATTATCATTTAAATCGGACTAATTTTCAAATTGTTTGTAAGAAATCAACATCTCAGGAAAATGTTATGGGGTTTCAAATCAGAATATGAATTTCTGTTACGTAACAGGGCATTGATTTCATACATGTCGTCCACTGTAGTGGACACCAGTAACATCATGGCATGTCAGGCATTTTGGGAGACACAACAAGTGAAAAGGGAAAGAAATTATATATCAATAGTTTTATGAAATGTATGATATTTTAATGAAAATATTCCCAATTATGTATTACTCCCATTATTACACGAATACACATCTTTTTTCATTACACGTTGCCCCAAGAACACATTAATATGCAAATTCGATACAGTGTATAGAAGCATTGCTTAGAATGAGAATGGCATTTATAGGGCCATGTTTACACGCATATAATTGTAAAATGGCATATCAAATCATTCTGTTATATCTTTCATAACATAGTTGAGAATCATCTTTGTACAAAGTTTGCATAAAAAAAGCTTGAAATCTAAAAACTGATGGTGAATGAATTCACCCCCCTCCCCCCACCCACCTGTTTTTGCCTATTCATGTCTTTTAATTTTCTTAATAATTGGGTCCTGGTGTCCAAGAGGAAATTCCATAACAAGGTTTTTTTTTCTTTTTTTCTTCAAAAATGTCTTTACATGTCTTTATTCCATTCATTTCTCATGATCCAAACAATGTAATGACCTAAAAAACGAAAAAACTAAATTCAACTATATTCTACAAGTCAAATAGGCCTATGGATTTAAGATGTTATTCAATTATCATTTATTATTAATTTCATAATAATGCACCTTTCTAAATATAAGTAAGACAATTAACCAATAAATAAATACTATAAAAAGTCAAATATTTAATTTGACTAATTAAAACATTAAAAAAACACTTTTCTGAATAAATCATACGAAAAACAATAAATTAAATCGATTTCTGAATGACACATCATATCTTACCAAATGATGGAAACATCATAAACAAGGTGAGATCATCACAGGAAACGCTAATTATATGCATTTCGTCACCGAGCTCTTCCAATAATAATGCATTGCGCTGGAAGTCCGCCGATGGTTGGACAGCGTTGCTGCCCGTTACAGCTCCACCCAAGTTCGGTTGCCCAGCAGCGAACATTCGAATCATACTATAGTGACGGCTGGGCTCATGAATATTAATTACGGAAAGGGAACGTTCGGCCAGTAAGCATGCCTGCTATTCCTTGGCTCATGAATATTAATTAACACTACGACGAGATGCTCCACGTAACGTCAACATGGCCTGTTGAATAATTCATTAGCTCATCCAGCTCAATAGTAGGATTCGTAACATCTCTCCCCGGCAGAGTCATGGATGCTCAGTTGAACGCGGGGATCGAGAGTCGATCACATCGTAGGACTGGAAGCGGAGCTCGTGGGATTTATGAGACTCATTGCTAAATAGTTCCTCTGACTGAAGGCGTGACAGCATCCACGCGGACAGGACCCGCGTGCGGAGACTGACGCATCACATCACATCGGTGAAGCAAAGCGTTTGTTTTGCGGAGCGCACTAGTGGAATCAAAATGTCAGATGCTGCTAGCGGTATAGGAGCTTACGGACGCCAATAGACCGTTGTTTTTGTTTTTATCTATAGGGTTTTCTGTTAACGGGGGACGGGACGTTTAGGTGCACGCGTTTGATTTACATTTTTTTGAAAGAGCCAATAAGTTGCGCGTGGACTTGGATGGATAGCAGGTGCATGAACGCATCACCTATACACCGCCAGAGCAATGTGATTCTTCAATCATTGTTGTTCTATTCGCATATTAGTGTTTTAAGCCCCGGAAAATAATATCTGATTATAAAGCAGCATTTATTTCATTGCATTTCTTTTATTTCTTTTTCATCGCAGTGCGATATGGTACCAGGCGCGTGATGTTTAAATGGACTAAATCAGTGCATCTAACTCGAAATACTTAATTAGATATTGTAGCTTACATCAAGTGTCTTATGCAGTGTGTTTATTTACATTACGTTTATTTATCTCTATACAATTGCATGCCTTAAATTTTGAAGTAAATTCAAACTGGTGCTAAAGTCACTTATACACTTCTTTTGACCACTTTGAAGCTAATTACTCCTAAAGAAAAAGGGTAGAAATTAAATTATTCTTACAAGTTAAATGAATGGAGACAAAGATGTAAGCATTTTTCACATTTCATAATAGGCACATATTTTATGATTTGAGGTGGGTTCACTCTACATTTTGCGTTTGTTAATTGTTATGGCTTAGTTACAGGTTTATAAGAATGGTTTTATTGTTATCATGACTGTTTGAGATATCCCCACAAATCTAAAATGCATCCTAGGAAGGGGCAGCTTCGCAGCTGCGGGTTCTGATGTTAGATTGTGTTGTTTATGGTTAATTAAATGCGAAAACGCAGTGGTAAAAAGTTAGACTGGTCATTTGAGCGAAAGCTTTAAATCCAGAGGATGATCCTCTGCGGAGTGGCTGGACTGCTGTCAGAGCGGCTTTCACAAGATTAACAGCCCGCTTCTCTTTCTTTTGCCTATTCTTCCTCTTTACCTATTTTTAAAACTTGTTTATCGCAAATGGGACTTAAATGAAGATTTCCGGAGCAGCTCAAGTCAGTTCTTGTAAATCATATATGATGCTTCTATAAGACTCAAATGAACTCTTTTAACTATAGTTTCAATAATTAATGAAACTTGTTGAGCTTGAGAAATAACATTGTCTTTAAAACGCGCCAGTCTGAGAAGCAGCTGACATTTTTCTGCTGCTGTAAAATGACATTGTGACATAAGGAGTTTTTTTTTTTTTAAACGTGCCAAACCGAGAAGCAACCGAAACACATTGTAAATATGACTTTTGTGACAGTGGGATTGATCAGAGATGTGACATTGTGACATCAGGAGTCCTATCTTTTAGATGCTGCAAACTAAAGTAGCAGCTAAGACTGATTCTGCTGCTTTTTTGGAGAAATATGACATTGTGACATTACGAATTTAGGTGTGGCAAACTAAGAAGCAGCTCGCACTTTTATTCTGCTGCTGGTGCAAATATGACATTGTGATGTCAGAAAGTGAGATGTGGCAAACTGTGGATTAGCTGATGCAAATATGACATTGTGACATCAGGAGTCTGTCTCTAAAGCGCCAGACTGAGGAGCAGCTGACACTCTCTTTTCTGCTGCTGCTGATGATGATGCTGCAGCTGCGAAAATGCTGCGATTCCCTGTGAAGAAAATCCGAAAGCAGTTCAAACTTCTGCTACTGCTGGTGCTGCTTACTTTTGCCGTGTGGTTTACGTACCTGCACATCAACCAGGGCAAATCCATCAAACTCCACTTCAACTATGGGAAAGGTAAGGTGTATGTCTGAAATGTTTCATTTAATATGTTCATTGCTGATGTCATTTCTTTTCTCTGAGGGTCTTTTTTAATATTTTTGTCATAAAGAATAAAAGAGAAAAGAGTGAGATGAATAAAGGAACTGCTGAATTATCAATTTTATTATTAACTTTAATTAAGAACTAGGGCACCAGCACTGATACGTTTAATATCTGGCAGATGAAATTTGGCATTTTAATAGTGTAACATTAGTATGCATTAGAATGCATTTGGCAGAGAAAGTTAAATTATTGCATTTTGAATTAAATTATGGTTGCATTATATTGGTTTCAGTGATAAAATAGCCACATGGAAACAAGTAGAAATGTTCAGATGTGCAGAGCTTAGTCTGCTGTGACGAACTTTTATAGAAACTAGGTTCTCAGCTCTATGATTAAGTGTGAATGACCAGAAAGTGTGTTTGCACAAGTCATGTGCTTGTGAGAATCTTTTACCTCAGATTCAAACCCATAAAAATCACTCTTTATGTGGCATGGCAACTGGACTTGAATTTACTTTCTATAATAAACATGTAGGCAGTGAATAATTAAAAAAAGACTTTTTGTCTTGTATTAAAGAACATGACTTGTTTGCTAATGAAATGTGATATCAATCATCAATGTCACAACCCTTCCCACACAAACACACACACCTGTTCCTTTTTTAAGGTGTGTCTAAATTTGAATATGCCATTTTATATAGTATTTAGTGCAAGAACTGTGTTCACCCTGAAATGTCCAACTATAAGAAGTTCACTTCAAATATTTGGATGGTGCACTTATTTAAAGGGTTATTTCACCCAAAGATAAAACAATAAATAATAATTGTCATCATTTACTCACACTTATGTTGTTCCAAACCCTTAAGACTATCGTTCATCTTCACAACTAAAATGAAGATATTTTTAATGAAATCTGAGAGATTTTTGTCCCTCCATTGACAGCTACGCAACTACCACTTTGACTCTTCAAAAAGTACGTAGAAAAGTATAAAAAAAAGAATAAAGAGATCGTAAAACTAGTCCATACTAATTGTGCGGTTTAATCAAAATTTTCCGGAGAGACTGGATTGCTTTATAATGATGAACAGATTTAATTTAGGCTTTTATTCACATATAAATATCAGTGAACATAAACAGAAGCTCATCCTTGACTTGATGTGCTTGACACGTGAAAACAAACCTCATTGGTTCTTGCTGAAGCTCAGACTTTCAGGGTTTGTGGTTGAAGAGATGAAGCAAGGACTCAATCGCAGGAGAAATAGGCTTTTTATGACGCAAAATAAAACAAAGCACAAACAAAAACTATCCCGAGGGGGAAAACAAAAAACTTGATTTGAATTTGAATTTGAATTTGACTTTTTGACTTTGACTTTGACTTTGACTTTGACTTTCCGCATTCAACAACGATCCAGCACAGAACTGGAAACACAAGGAGAATAAATAGGGAGCAAACAAGGCAGGTAATGAGAGGACAGGTGGGGCAAATAAACCAATAATCAGGTAACAAGATGGGCGGGGTTAGACAATAGACAAGAGAGCACATGGCACAAGGAAACATACATGACAAGCCATGTGCCCAAACAAAACAGTCATGAACACGCAGCTAATGAGAACTCATAAGCCGCGTGTGTTAACACAAAACATGACAAGAAAGCAACACAACACAGCACAAGACAAAACAAAACATATAGCATGAAAGCACGCGGCCGATGAAAACACGAACCGCGTGCTACACAGAACACAACAACACACACGGACAGAAGAGCTTACGGGCCGAGCAAACTCGAAGCCACACGCTTACAGAACAAGAAGCTCAGAAAATTTGGACTAAACTGCTCAATTCATATGGATTCGTTTTTATGATCTATTTATGAACTTTTTGAAGTGTCCAAGTGGTAGTTGTGTAGCTGTCAGTGGAGGAAAATAAATCTTTCAGATTTCTTTAAAATATCTTCATTTGTGTTTCGAAGATTAATAAAAGTCTTACGGGTTTGGAACGGCAAATGGAATGTTGGGGACTTTATGCAGCTTTTATTATGTAGTGGAGGGAGAGGGGCTTATCAGACTCGGATGCTAGGATGACAAACTAGCTGTTGAAATGTCATAAACTAGACCGTAGTGGACAGTTTAGCTTCATAATGGGTCACTCTCTGAAAAAGTACAAAAGCTGGCAGCTGTTACCCTTTTAACAGATATATTTTGTACAATATTTACCCATAAAGGGTACATTAAAGGTACATAATAATACCTACAAATGATTAGAAAACTATTATTATTAGTATCATTATTTCATGTTTATCGCTGTTAAGCTGCTTTGAAGCAATCTGTTTAGTATAAAGCGCTATATAAATAAAGGTGACGTTTACCTATAAGTTACTTTTACTTATAAATACTTTTTTATATTATTTTTATAGAGTTGTAGAATGTCATTTAAGACACAACTATGGTGTTGTTGCTGCTACAATGCTAGAGGGTTTCTAAGGACTTCTGAATGCTTTTTAGTGTGTTGCTCTGTGGTTGCTAGCATGTTCTGGGTGATTGATAGGTGGTTGCCTACTAGCCCAAGTCAAGTCTCCGTGATATTCTCTAGATATGGCTTGGGTCCCTACTTTAGTGAAAGTCAATGAAATTGTATTTCCTGCTTGATTGGCTGTTAGGTTAAAAACAGGTGATTTTTCAAGTTATTGGCCAAAGTTTAATCCTCAAACCCAAAGTATACTTCCCCTGTCTGCATTCTACTTAGTTTCACGGACAGTCAATGTGACAATTTTTCGTCATCAGCACAGTTTGTTAATGTCTGTCCCCTCGTGTGCGGACAGCACATGTGCATATGTTTTGGACGCATGCCCGAACGCATCCATCTGATCTCAGTCAATGGATACTTGAGAGGTTTCAGTGCCTTTGTGAAACAGGCAGTGTTCATGTTTCACCAATGCTTTCAAATTTAACATTGAACTGACATCAGCTTCAGGTCTGAATGTTAAGAGTAAAGGTACAATCACATTTACCGTTGTTCATCAAATTCTCGCTGCCGAATTTGATGGGAATCCATGTGGTTGGGAATTTGAAGGTGAGGGTTGGTCATTTTTGGTGATTTTGACAAGTTGACCAACAGAAAGCTTGGTTTGAAAGTGACTTCTGTGTAAGCGGTGCTTCATACATCGCTATACTATCGACAGGGGCTTTTGCACCGGAGGAATCTTTTCATAGTTCCTAGAACTATTGGCGGAAGTACCCGGATTTTAGCGTATTCGCACCGCAGGATCTGGGAACGATTTTAGATCTAGGAACTCCTTTTGGAGGAATTAATTTAGCTCGTACTTCAGAGAAGGGTCTAAACCAGCACTATAGGAACTACCAGTGATGTTAGTGTACGCTGATTGGCCGAACACACGTGAAACACCAACACCCGCCATTTTTATAAAAGCTGTGTAAACACAGAGGTTACAGCCTATATATTTACTTCACAAACTAACTCTACACACATGGAAAACAGTGATAGATGCTTAACCTTTACGCTAAGGAGAAAATCCAACGCAACTTTGAGGGGACCAAGCCAAATATGATTATGTATTTCTGCTCAGCTAGCGACACTGGACATCAACCACACGGCATACGCTAATACCTTTTCATATACTGTCTACTTTCTATGTATAACAGTTCTATATAATAGCATATTAATACTGTTAGACAGATCATAAACTAATGAACACAGAGAATACGAGCACTGTGTGCTCAGGCTCTGCCGTTCTCAGCGCCGTCAAAATAAAAGTCACAACAAGCACGGCTTACGTCACTTCAGAGTTCCTACTAGCGGTGCGAATGCAACCAGGAAAATGTTCCTTTGGGAACCATTAGTTCTAGGGGAACCATCCTAGTGGCTAGTTCCTATAAATAAGTTCCTAGAACCGGTGTGAAAGCCCCTAATAAACAGTAAACCCTTTTTTCCCACACAGTTTTGCTAATGTGACTACACCTTAAAACTTATAATAAGAACACTAAAATTGGCAGTGCTCTAACACAGGGTCGGACAGCATCTTTTTGTGTCTGCCACTCTACAAGAGGATCTTCTTTCTCATTAGCAGCTGCTAAAAGCCCTGTGTGGCTTGGCATCTCTCCTTGACTTCCCCAAACTGACCTCGATCATAACCCAGGAACCTCTGCCTCTGTCTGGCCTCTTTATGTGGGCCACCAAATCGCTCCTCTTGCAAAGGAGAAATGCACTCACTGGAATCACTCAAGTACGAGAAAGGCCATGCAAACCCTATGTTAGCACGAAGAAGATGTCTGGAAAATAACGTGGCATCGCACCAAGCCATCTATAGCTAAATGAAAAAGTCTGTGGGGCTCGCCAAGTGACGTTACTGACATTTTAATCAGAGATGTTGGCTGTGAAAATGCATGTTTGCCCAAATAGGCTGGGCTATTTTCGCCTGAGGGCTCACAATGGTCACCTTATTGCCAATTACAGGCTCCATAGGGCTGGGTCAAGATGTAGCTATGCACCAGCTGTGATAGGTTGCTGTGAACAAGGGTCTTTTTTAGCAACCAAGTGTGAAGGAATGTGTTGAAGGAACAAGCGGGTCATTCCTGTAATGCAGTACCTTTTAGACTCAATATGTTCAAAAAAATAAATAATAATTCTTAGTGTGAAGAACATTTTAATAATCTTAAGAACCTTTTCCACTATGAAAGATTCCATGGATGTTAAAGGTTCTTCATTGAACCATCTATGCCAATAAAGAACTTTTGGTAAAACTTTATTTTGATGGTCCCTTTTGCACATTCTGTTGACTATAAGTAACTTTGCAACTACATGCTAACTAACTCTCGTTCGAGTATTAGTAGACTGTTAATATCTGCTAGCTCTTTATTGTGATGCTCCCCAACAGATATTCTACGGACTATAAGTAACTTTGCAACTACATGTCAACTTATTCTAACCCTAAACCTACCAGTCTACTAATACTACTAACTAATACTCCAATAAGAGTTAGTAGACATGCAGGTGCAGCGTTACTTATAAACAACAGAACGAGTGAAAAGGCCAATCAAAATAAAGTGAAACCGAACCTTTATTTTTAAGACTTGCAAATATATGCACTTGTCAAGCTCAGGCATTAAACATAATTAATTATAACCTATTTACATGGTGGCAAGAAAATTAACTGGATGGAAATTAACTGCTAAAGTTAGCCATTGCTCTGTGTGGGATTTTGAGTTGGCTTATGAGGTCAGGAAGTTAATTACAATATTTTTTTAATCATCTTTTGAAATGTTATTTTATAATACAGATTACTTTCATTGTATCTATAACATAATTCAATGTTTTAAATTGAACTATATTTGCTCATATCTATGCTGTTGTTATGCCACCAAAAATTATGTCACTTCTTGGAGGATATCACTAAAGAAACTGGCTTTTGTTAGGGATATTACAAAAGACAAACCATCTATTGGTGATGGGCTAATTAAAACAATACCTCAGAGAAAACATGATTTGTTTGGTTTGAAATATTTCAATTAGAGCAGGAAGAAATTAAGAGGCACCAATATTTCAAAATTAGCCTCACTAAGCTCTGTGAACATGGGGGGGGGGGGGGGGGGGAAATACACTAAACTAAAACATAACTAAACTTTTGGTGAAACTTTTATCCATTAAAATTCAATCCTATTTTAAATTAAAGGCTGTCATTTCTGCCCAACTACAGATACCAAAACAGTTGTTTCAGAACATGCCCCCATCTACAATTGGTCAGAAAAACAGACTGCCATTGGCCGAGTCAGTGTTGCTGAGTCAGGCTGGTCCGAATTTTCCAAAAAACAGAGCAATGTTTTGATAGCGCCACTTTGTTTATACTAGTATTTAGGGAAATCAACCTACAGTGGCTTACTTATAATGGATTTTTGAAAATGACCCTTCATGTAGTGTGTAACATAGCTCTAAGTGAATGAAAACATCCTGCAACGTTTTTAAATCTGAACGTGCACCGTATATAAAGTTATTGTCTTTCAAAAGTAAGAGTCGACTCTGAGTCAATGAAATGAATTGTTTTTCAAACGAGTCATAAGCCGTTTCGTTGTGACGTCGAGATGAAATATTAGTATATTGCCCGCCCACTTATTGTGCGCAGACACCAGGGAAAACTTGAACCTCAAACACTGCAGCTGATTCCTGTGGATACTGGATAGCATCATGTCGAGAAGACGCTGTGCTCTATAATGTGAAGGTAAAGCCTTCATCTTTACCACGATACCACAGCAGTATAATCCTAAACTTTTGCTGTTCCCTTTATTTAACTGAAGACAGCTTCTCAAATCTCAGTTCAATGCAGACACATTTCGCAAACCGCTTGCTCTTGAAAGATGGTGTTCAAAATACTTAGTTTTGAGTTTTATATTGTGTAGGTTTCCTGCTAACTGGCTAACTCATGTTATTACTGTCAGTTTGTGGCCCACTATTACCTATAACTGTGTCTATTAATGCAGATTGTCTGTCATTCTCACTACTTTGAGGAAAGATTAATCATGGAGCAAGATCTGTTTACCAATGTTTATGTTACATCAGTCATTCACATCAGTCATTCACGCTAGAGCTCGGCTAATGTATACATTGCATACATGCACTGTTATTGAAACAGTTTCCATGTGTGCACCGCAATATATTACAAAATGACTCGGTAAATAAATAAGTACAAGTAAAATAACCGGTTTATTGATGGACATGCACTTGTTAATGCTGAGGGTGAGGAATTACAGTTACAACATCTCATAATGTACTTCAAAATGAGCTGCGTATCACTGAGAAACGTCCTGCTCGAGTTGTCCTTGCGATGGAGGTTCGGGTTGAATAACTAGTTCCTCCAGTGTTTCATCATCGGATTCGTGTTTCATCATCGGACTCGCGCTCGCATTGATATGGTAAAATCAACTTCATTGTTCGTTACTGTCTTTAGTTTACGGTGTAGGAAGCCTCAGGACAGCTGACGTTGTTATGGCAATAGGCGTTTTTGTTTTCGACGCGCGCTGTACGCGGTAAACCAATCACAACAGACTGTGCTGTCTGGCCAATCAGAGCAGAGTAGCTCACGGAAAGGCGGGATTTAGAGAGATTGATTCATCTGACGAGTCGTTTGAGAATCATTGAAAATGTGGTGATGTGCAAATGTATATTATGAGGAAATTTATGAGTGAATTTTGACCTTTGATGCATGTAAACCTGTTGTAGGAGTCTCCAAAACAACATTAGAAAACTTTAAAATAGCATAATAGGGGCACTTTAAGATTGACTTCTGCATATTACACGGGGATAGGGGAAAATGTTTTAACATCAAAACATACTTTACTTTTTAATGACTAATATTAGGTTTAATAATTAAAAGTTTCAGAACATGAAAGTAATGCATAGTGGGAATGACCCAAGCACACTGTTTGCGAAGGGAAGCCTTTTTGCGCGGATTTCAAATGAGAGGGTTTTTTTTGCTTTAGGTTGCTATGTTTAGGAATCCAAGGGAATTGATCCCAGTTTGGCATCGGTGGTCAACCTCTAACCAGGACCCCTCTGAGTGCTGAATGAAAGGGTGTGAGAAATACACACAACTGAACTGAGAAACAGTAGGATAAGAGTGGCAGGCTGGTTACAGGCACAGAAAGGGCTTTTGGGAAAGGTCATATGATACGAGTGCGTGTGTGAATGGAAAGCAGCCATTTCCCACCATAATCTGGCTGTGCTAAAGCATGACGGCTGTTGAGGCCATAAAATCAGAGTTAATTACGTTGCTGCATAATTGAAGGATCATTTTACATTTACTGAAAAGGTACCCTAAAGCCTTGGTCTTTTGTAACTATGAAAACATGTATGACATGTAGCACTTACAGTACATGTTACATATAGGAAGAAACTACAGTAACATTAAATTAATGAATGATTATTTTACAACAGTGAATACATTACACGCCTTCTTTTACTATGGATAATGACATTAATGGATTCAAACTGCATTAGCGTGCAGATTCACAGTGTGATTATGCTAGAATTTCCTTTATATTCATCATGTGCTTTTGGTAATAAGGAAATTGAGCATGAATAACCAAACCTGTGGGATGCCGGTTTGCCTTTGTTAATCGATAAAGCAGCAACTACCCAGCAATTGTTTTCTCTTCAAATCTTGGTTAGTGCAAAGTGCAAAGAAAATGTACAGTGACATACTTGGATAATAATTACATTTTGTGTGCTATAATGGACATGACTTCACTGAGAGATCAGACGTCTTTCTGCCGTCATCGTGTAGTTTTGCTTAGTTTTATTCATTCACATTTGAACAACTTGCAAAAAGACTTCACTTTTTTGACAGTGAAATATCATATTTGTTTATAGCAATTTTTAAACCACAACAAAAACAAATATGCTATTGAACATGCTTGTTTGTTACATTGTTACAAAAGTTACATTTTAGTGTTAACAAATTAATTAAAACAGTGGCCTTGATTTTTTATTATAAATTACTTGGAAAAACTTGAAGGAATGTTTAATTTAAATAATTCAATCAGTAATAATGAACCAAGAAACTTACTGAGTATTTGCACTTAAAACAATAATTAAATACATTAAAATGACTTATTTAATCAATTTTGAAATGAAAAAAAGTCTACACAAATTAAATACATTTTAGGTTATGACTATTGAAAAGAGTAATGTTTTTCACCTAATGACTCTCTATTTAAACTCTATTGGAAGACAAAACAGAAGACAGCAAAATCGGCTTATAGCTTATAGACTTGACTACAAGACTCTGGCCAACTCAAAGATATTTAGCCCCCTTTGACTTTCATTTTGTAATCAAAACATTCTTCAAAATATCTTATTTTTAAGATATTTTGCCATTGTTTTTCATTGATCTGCCTGCATTGACACCATTATATGAGAACTGAACTGAGCTGGACGATAACATCACCGTTTACTCCAGAGAGGCTAAAAAGGCTATTTACAACCTGTAAATATATATATAAATGAACTAAATTAATAACTTTTTTACAACAAAAATGAACCATCACTGAACTTACTTAAGCTGGACTGTGACGCTATTTTCTTCTAGAAACAAAACTCTTTGTTGCATTATGTTCCTGTTATCTCTGTAAAGCGGCTTTGAATCAATCTGTATTGTAAAAGCACTAAAGGTGACTTGACTTGACAATTCATGAAAGTACAAGGCTAACTTAGCTTTATCTGTCAGACGCACATACACAATCTAACTCTCTCGCTCTCATCGTGTATCATATTTCAGTGTCCTGACTGAGAGATGCCTCACATTGAAGTTGGTGTTATATTACTGTAAGCGATCCATCTGGTAAAGCTGGATTACAATCGATCATCAAAGGCTTGATGCTGCTTGAGTGGCTTTTATTGTGGTTGTGTGTGTAAAGGTCACCTTAACTGTTTGCTCTTTGCACCCGCGTTGGCAGAAGATGATAAGGAAGGGAAGTGATGGGAACAGTCAATCACACTCAGTGGTGAGCTGTTCCAGCATCTACTTTGTCATAGCGGCTCCAAGCAAAGTTTTGGCTTTGAACAGAGCAGGAACTACGCTCTGAGTATGAGATCTAGCCTATTGATACGGATGAGATCTATTGAGATCTGTTGAGATCTATTGATACGTTCATGAGTATGAGATCTATTGATACGGATGAGATCTATTGAGATCTGTTGAGATCTTTTGATACGTTCATGAGTATGAGATCTATTGATACGTTCATGAGTATGAGATCTATTGATACGTTCATGAGTATGAGATCTATTGATACGGATGAGATCTATACGGATGAGATCTATTGAGATCTGTTGAGATCTATTGATACGTTCATGAGTATGAGATCTATTGATCTCAAAATACAGAATCCAATATGTAGACCCATTTGTCCATCATACAGGTAATAAGTTGTTCCTTGTCCCAAATGGCTTTGATTTACTCTCTTACGGTCCAAAAAAATGTATAACAATTATACGTGAATGAGAATTAATCGAATGCACCTGTATGATCAACATGTTTGTACTTTTTTTTTTTTATATTAAACATAATTTTGATATGTTTTTAGCATAATGCCAAAAATGTCTTGGTACAACCTGTAAACATGATCATCACTGTAAAGTTATAAAAAATATATATTAGAGTACATTTTACAAGAAAGTCTTTAACTTTCAAGTTTTATTCAATGTGTTACCTGACCCTCCGGTTCAGATTATACGATTTTATTTCGATAGTCCACTTTAGACATTCTACTAACTTTAAGTAACTTTGCAACTACATGTCAACTAACTCTCATTAGAGTATTAGTATACTATAGTTGACTGTTAGTTTATATTTAGGTTCGGGTTAGTAGAATATAAGTTGACTTGTAGTAGCCAAGATACAGTAGAATATCTGTTGGGGAGCATTAGAATAAAGAGTTAGCAGATATTAAGTAGATATCTAATGACAGTTAGTTGACATGTAGTTGCAAAGTTACTTATAGCTAGTAGAATGTCTAAAATGGACTCTCGAAATAAAGTGTTACCACAATTTTTCCTTTTGTTCATCTCATGCTCTATTTGTCATTGTCCCAGATTCCATATTTCATTTTAAATGAAGTGAGGCAAACCATGTCTAATTTTCACAACCCATAACTGACACTTCGGTACAAAACTGTATATTGAACGGACAGTGCTTCCATCCATGACAGCCTTGTTTTTGTTTGCCTTAAATGAATTATGCTGTTTAGTCTGAGGTCTAGAGGGCCACCTCTATGTCTTTAGAGTTTTAGTCCCTCTTTGAACGCTGTCAAACTAATTCCCATTTGTTTGTAGTGGGATGTTGCAAAACACTGCAGCTCTTTGAGGTGTGAAGCGCAGTGATGTTTAGATCTGGCTATTGGGAAAACATCCGAATATTTAATTTGTTTAGCAGCATTTGTAGGTTCTGTGGTAGAATATTCATTTTCTAATTTAGGTAGACTTTAAAATGGACTCATTTGCCTTGGCTTTCATGTGACTCTGAAGAGCAAACAACGGGACTTAATCATTCCAACGGGATGTGTGCCCAGAGCAGGTGGGATTCTACACAGTGTACAATGGCCAACAGATTTTGTGGGCTAAAGGCAGTCTTTAAGCATAAACCCAGCTGAATGTAGAAAAATCCAATGAAAATCCATTGGAAATTTAAAAATAATGACTCACCAGTACGTCCAAGGCACTAAATTAAAGTGTTTGTCTTGGATACAAGTGGTTTCCAAATGGGAGTCCTATTAAAAAAATATCAGGAAATGTGATTGTCTGACAAATCTCTATTATTTGAGAGGCACTATTAAAATAAAAATGAAGATTTGAATCAGATTAGACTTATTTATTTAGTCCGACTGAGCACTAAGGGTCATGAGGACTCTTGTACAGCTGATTACAACTGAACTGATTAAATATATTATAACTTTCTGAAAACTCTGGCATCCAGAAACTTGGCCTGCCCAATTGCCGTAAGGTAATGAAGAAGTAGGATAGATACTCTTGTACCTAACACTAGAAGAACTAAAGATAATGGATAAATGTGTTGAGTTTTGTCAGTACTGGTGCTGTTTTTGACTGTGTGTAGCACCTACAGCTCTGCAGAATCAAATCTGCCAAGTCTGTGTTTTTCTCACACAACCATCCAGATCAAATTACCATTGCAGTTTTCCAGCAAACTTGGTGGTACCTTGTGAAATCTAATATGGTCTGAATGCGAATGTCTGTTATGGCTGATACTGTTTTACCCCAACGCTTGTCCTGTGTTTTTTGACCTGCCGAAAAAATAAAAAAATAAAATAAAAAAATAAAAAAATAAAAATAAATTTTTTTATACTATTTTATTTTATTTTATTTTTTTATATATTTTATTCTTAGAATTTGTATTACTATGTTTCTTGTTGTATTTGTATTTGTATATGTGCACTGGAAGCTTCAGTACCAAGAAAAATTCCTTGTGGGTGCAAGCACACTTGGCAATAAAGCTCTTTCTGATTCTGATTCTGATTCTGATTCTGAAGCTACCGTTTGCACACCAATCCTCCACATGCTGTACATTTCAATATAGGTTGTATAGAGGAGAGCCAAATTTTGGAAACTGGCTATTTAAACATCAGGTAAAATACTTGTCTAGATTTCTCTGCTCACGTATGTGGATTTATTACAAGCTCGTGTAAAGTTTATTTATAATACATTTTTAAAAATATAAATAAATATTTCATTAAAAATTACCTTCTGTAACGCCCACATCTAGAAAAAGCACAAACTCCCAGATAGAGTTGTCAAAAAGTACTGACTTCGGTACCAAGTCGGTACTGAAATCTAAAAAATATGACGATACCAGTATTTCCCTCTAGCATTTTGAGCGCTGTTGAACGGATTCTTAAACACCTCTGATTGGCCATTTTGTTCGCTCAACAGATATGTGTCTGATTGGCTGCAATGATCAACAATGACATCTTTGACGCTCTTCATCGAGGGCTTACACAGATACACACGGGAGCGTTTAAAAGCAGGCGATATTATATCCCTAATATATCAGCTGATAGACGCCGCTTTCAACGCTCTCGTGTCGTGTGTATCTGTGTAAGCGCTCGATGAAGACAACAAAGACAACATGTTTTTGAAGCGTTGATCATTGTAGCCAATCACAGACATATATGTTGAGCGCGTAAACACAATGGCCAATCAGATGTGTTTAAGAATTTGTTCAACAGCGCTCAAAATGCTAGAGGGAAATGCTGGTATCGTCACAGTTTTTTAATTTAAGTACCGACTTGGTACCGAAGTCGGTACTTTTGACAACTCTACTCCCAGATATTAGCCCCGTTGAAAGGGTACATGAAATCACAGACCTCAGGTGATGATAATTGTAACTCAAACTTCATTAGAAATCTAGTCCCATCCAAACAGGGATTTAGAAATCAGTGGCCAATATTTTTTATAGCCCTTAGTTTGTTTTATCTAGTTTGTTATCTTGTTCTATTTAAGACTTGGACTATAGTTGCATGGGTTGTGTGGACTACTTTTCATATTTGAAGCTTGAAAGCATCAAGCATCATCATTGTATTGCAAGTAAAAACACACGTATACATCTGAAATTTTTCTTTATATGCAATGACATGAGGATGAGTAACAGATGAATTTTCATTTTTGGCTGAATTAATCCTCAGTATCTCACTTTGTAAAGAGCATCTGTGAGGAAGCTTCACCTTTCTTCCCAGGTCTTTAAGCATCAGCCGCTGTCAGCCGTAGGTTCGCATGAGCTTCACAGACACCCTAAAGCTTCCGGTGAGCAGTTTTGTAGACCTGCGCTCTGGGTACTTTCATTAGTTTTTCTTTCTGTCCATTTGAGAACAAGTGCCTCAGGCTTACAGTAGAACAAACGTTTTCATCTCTGCCAGGGGCAAACCAACACCATCCTGGTTTGAAACTCCCTTACTAACTTACACTTGGAACCACAAGAAGGGACACGGGCATAAAAGGACACTTTTAAATGCGACTGGTTAATGTTTCGCGAAGCGCAGATGTTGAGCTCCCTTTAGGTGTATCAGGAGTGGCTCTGAATACGCAAGTCAGTTCAAATAGCAGTCAGTAGTGGATAATCTACTGTGTGATGCCTCAGGGAATGATGTTTTACATGTTCCTCACGAGTCTCCACAGGTGCGCTGTGCTTTGAAAATTGTTTAGGGATTTGCATTAAAAACAAATGCTGCTTTTTGTCCAACGGCTTCACAGTTACAAATCCCCTGATGTTGTTTTTTTTGTTCGACAGTGTTTTTCATTATTTATAGTAATTACATGCAATTAACCCTAATACATTTTGTCAATTAATGTTACTCAATACTTAAGTAACACTGTAACAAGGACACCTTAAAATAACGTGTTTAACCGAGACTCACATAAAAACACACATCTCCTGCAGCAATAGTTAGTGATCATTCTCTCTTACATGATTCGCTTGCATAGTCTCATGTCAAATTTACGTTTGCTTTGTGAACATTTTCCAGCGTTTCGTTAACCTGTTGTAGGTCTCTTGTCTCGGACTTTCAGCTCAATTCCCTGTCAAGTCCTCTTGTTAGGATCTGATTACTTGATCGAGATCAGCATATAAAGGTGACTTTCACACCGCCTCAGAGGAGCCTGTCAGCCAGCAGTTATAACGTCCATCTCTGATCTCAGATAGCATCGCCTCCTGAATTTTGATGGAAAAGTGCTCAGAGAACTTCTGATATGATCAAAACACCCAGGCTTTTTATTCTTTTCTGTTTTTGAATTGCCTGTGTGTTATTGTGTAGGGCTAGTTTTTGAGCAAATCTCTTAAGCCCCTTTCACACAGAGATTCCGGAAAATACACGGATAAAGTGACCTGGGATCTGACCCGGGTTCGTTTGATTTTGTTTCATTCACACTGCCAGTGATTTCACACACAACCCGAAAAAATGCCGTAAAGACACGTGACATCGATGTGACTTGTAATCTCAGCAGCGTCTTAAGTTTGCTTATGAGCTGCGATCTCTCTCTCTCTCGAGAAACCACGCTTGTGCATTTTTTTCTCTGATTCGATCATAAAATTGCGCTTTACGTACCGTTTCACAGCTGGCGAACGATCCCGCGCTTCAGCGTCATCACTACGACACGGCATTATTACGGCTTTTGTTCACACAGCGCGCGTTCCGGGACTGAACACGGCAATGTTACTAGGTCCCGACCCGGCATCGAACCCGGCATAAATCCCGGGTCGAGTTTGCGTTCACACAGAAGGCGCTCTGGCAATTTGCCGGCAATTTCCCGGGTTCAAAGTGCTGTGTGAAAGGGGCTTTAGAAACATGTCAAGACAGGGTTAACTAAAAGAAACTAAAATCATAAAAAAGTTACTTAATACAATTAATATTATCTGAAATGAAATAAAGTATCATCCATCCATCCATCCATCCACTATTTGAGGGAACAGCCATTTGTTTTGGTGTACGAAACTATAGTAGTCTTTATCAAGTGCACTCATTAAATCCCACAATGCACCGCAATAAGGAGTGTACAACTGATGTACGCTCAATGGCTGGCTCAAGAATACCCATAATGCACTGTAACTGTGAGGGTCGCTCATCCATCCATGAATCATCCATCCATTCATTTTCCAAACCGAGGTCCAATGTGGCTACAGCGTAATATCATACAAGTATAAATTCCTTTTTAATTGATTATTAAATTGTATAATTAAGGTTTATACTGCTAGTTTCCATGATAAAGTCAATATAAATCTTTTCATTACTAATGGAGCTGACAGTTTACTAAGTTTTGAATGATTAAACAGCAAGCACAAAGCTCATTTCACATTTCACTCGTTTCCATTCACCCCTTCAAGTGGACTATATTAGTGGTGAAATGTAGGGAATAGTGAATGAGGGTATAGGGTGCGATTTGAACACAGCCCTAGTCCTTCATAAGTTGCCATACTCACTGATTAGTGCCACATCTGTTCCCTGTTTCGTTGATTACCTTCCTCTGTATTTAAGCCTTCAGTTCTCCTCTGTTCTACGTCTTTGTCTTGTGTTAGCGTTATGTGGATTGTGTAGTTGTATTTCTCTGCGTCACGCATCGTCTGTGGATTATCTATACTATCTATCTATTAAATGTATTAATATTATAATATACTTAATACTTTTTTTTCTGCATGTATGCTATTAAACATCGAGAGAGAAATGTTAATTTCTCTTAATTTTCCAAAAAAAAAAATCGAAGTTTGCAATAAAACGGTCTTAGTGGTTTTAAATATGTGACCCTGGACCACAAAACCAGTCACATGGGTCAATTTTATGAAATTGAGATTTATACATCATATGAAAGCTGGACAAATAAGCTTTCGATTGATGTATGGTTTGTTAGAATATGACAATATTTGGCCGAGATAAAACCGAGATAAAAAATGAAAATCTGAGGGTATCGCCTTTAAAGTTGTCCATTTATGTTCGCGATTATGCTGCATTCACATATATATTTACGGTAGGAAATTTACAATATATCTTCATGGAACATGATCTTTACTTAATAGCCTAATGATTTTTAGCATAAAAGAAAAATCGATAATTTTGACCCATACAATGTCATACTATTGCCACAAATATACCTAAAAATATTATATATAAATAAAAAATAAAAAAATATTTCTAATTTATTGCCTTAGATTTGGGGGGTGAAATATGACCTGGTCCTCCTGGATATGTTACTGAAAAGTTGTGCATCATGTTTTTGCATATCACAAATGACAAAATCATAGAAGTGTTTTGACACTAGCTTTTTGCCACTTGTTGTCACTACTAAATAGTTTCGTAAAGTGGGACTAGTGTTGTCATGCTCGTTGTTTGAAATCAATGAAAAGCTTCTAGTCGAATGTTTTGCGCTCAGTGTGGCTTTATCGCTTTATTAAGCAGCAGATTTGATTTGTGAAGGATTTGTTATTTGACTCTGTTTTGCACTGTTGGTGCAAAATATGCCCACAGTGTCAGTTTATTTGTTTGATACTAACAGCCCAATCTCATTCTGTTGACTAATTAGGCAATTAGCAACAGTCAGCATGCAATGCTAGATTCATCTTTCCTGTGGTATTTCATTTTTGTCTTGTTTGTTAGACGAGCGTGAAGTATCTGCGTTAAGTCATGCAGACTTTTCTCATACAAACGTTTGACTCTGAAGCTGATTTTCCTGGAAAGTCCACATTGTGAGTCAGATCATACAGTATCTCCCAGATGACTACAGGAAGTGGTTTGGTGATAAATCAGCCAGGATATGTTATCTAGAGGTGTCCTGACAGCGGTTTTCACAGCCTTGCCAACACTGAGCACTTCATAAAAAATATTGGATGAAAACTATTTTGTTTGTAACAGTTTGTGCCATTTTGTTTTTAATTTCAAGACAATTGTCTTTTAAATAGCTTTATGGTACTGTATGTCATTTTGGTGACTTAAAGTGGTCCTATCATGCTTTTTTGAATATTACTTTTGTGCTGTTTGTGATTGTAAAAGGCCTGGGAAGTTTCAAAGATCAAAGTGCAGATAAATGGAGTTATTGTCTCCCAAAAGAAAGAGCCAATTCTGAACCGCCTGAAACGAGTCGTCAGTAATTCTTAGGCCACGCTCAAATCCGATTATTAGTGTATCCGATTGGAATCTGATCTAAAACTATTGACATCCATATTGTGTTTCGCAACTGTTCAGATCCAATTTGTGTGTCCCATGCAGCTCTTTCGTTTTCCTGAATGTCTGCATTGGTTTCTATGGGAATGACGATGCAAGGTTTACGCCAAAATCAACAACATCGACCACAACATGGAGGGACTCCTGCATCTTCTGAGACAGAGGCAGAACCCCAGGAGATTGTATGCACAGCTTTATTCCGTGCTGTCATCTCCGCCGGTTTCAAAATATGTCTCCGTTATGTTGTAATTTTCTGCTCGTCCGGCACTTTTGCAACAACTCAACCTTGTTTCTGCAGCGACTTTCAGCATGTTTCCTATAACAATGCCTGACGCTTACGCTTTACGTGGCGTGAGAAAGTCACATTATCCGTGCAAAATCCGATCAGAGCAGTCAGACTGAAATGGATTTCCAGAAATGCGATTTGAATAGGACTTCAAACCACATATGAACGTACTGTAGCTCGAAACGGATTTTAAATCGAACCGACATGCTGCAATACATAAGAAATATGCAAAATGAAGCATGTTTGACATTGGTTGGATGTAAACCTATAGGAGACTTCCAAAACAAAATTAAAAGAATATTTTGCCATTCATAACAGTATACATTGTTATACTTGAAATAGAGAAAAGAAATGACAAACATAATTGATTTGTAACCTTATCATTGTTACTTATCTTTTTATAGGAAAAAAATATATATTTTAACAGTATTATAAGAATTGTCATAAATTGTTTCTGTAAATTCTGTCATTTGACTGGCTACATTTTGTTTTTCACCTTATACAGTATACTTATTAGTCATTAGTCTGATATTAGTCAACTTACAGTTAACTAAGTAAGTAAGCATATTATTTTACCATTAAATTTCAGGTTATTTTACAGCATTATACTAGCCTGGTTAAAACCAGACCATTCTCAGTAGTAACTGAGTTATGGTCTGGCAAAGCTCCATAGACAAATCATTTCCAAAGGGGCGTCACCAACGGACGTCGCTCAAATGCCTCTGGGCACAATTGGATAGACCTAAAACCAATCAGAGCGATCGTCATCGTGTAAAGCCATATGCTGCGTCCCAATTCGCTTAAGTTACACTACGCCATAAAAGTATGTACTCTTTTTGTGAATAAAAGGTATTTACTTTTGAATGTGTAGCAAAAAAGTTGGCCAAGCTTTGGGACATACTACTTCGTCATCTTTATCGGACGGATCTGTCGCGTGCGTCCTGTCACGTAAACTGCCCTGTCAATCATCTTAAAATCCTCTATTAAATCTAATTTAATTTCCTACCGTTTCGGAGAGAAGTGTAGTAGCACGTTCATCTGCCAGTGGGTCTTTCATGGAGACTGTCCTCATGTGTTTGCAATTTGAATATAATAATGCATTTAAAAGTTGAACGGACGTCGCTCAAATGCCTTTTGGGCGCAATTGGATAGACCTAAAACCAATCAGAGCGATCGTCATTGTGTAAAGCCCGCCCCAACGTTTCTGATTGGTGCCGCGATTTCCAGGCCATGGAAATGGGCTTGAATGAGCTCTTTGCCAGACTACTTGCAGAGCTAATCTGAATTTGCCGGAAGTTGTCTGGGTTTTCCCAGGCTAGCATTATACATCTTAACTGCCTGCTGTAAAGGCCAGAGTCAAGTTCTTTCGACACAAAGCATAACTTCAGCCTGTCTCAATCCTTCCGCTTCAATTGTCTTCAATGTCTCTGTAAGTCACTCTGAAAAGCCACTTGCTTTCCACTTTGAGAAATGGTGTAAACTGATATTTTTGAGCCGTGGAAGCCAGGGAGGGAAATTATAACATGCTCCCTAGGGGCGGTTTGGGTTGGACTGGTGTGTTCCTGCAACCAGTGTTTCAGTGTTTCAGGGTTCATGAAGTGAAGAACATTTCCTGTTGCTTTATCAGAGCTGTTGGTTTTGAGATGTCATTGTATTTTTCTCAAAGATTTGGTGGGAATGGCCTGTGAAATGTGGCCTGTGGCTGTAATCTGATTTTGTGACTCTGCATTCTGTGAATTTCAGTTGTCAACATTACCAGGTAATGAGAGTTTACTGGTTTCTTTCTGATTCCATCAAGATAAGTGTCAGTTTCCCTCTGATAAATCAACAGGATGTCTAAATGATTTTTATCATTATTGATCTGTTTTTTTTTGTAAAGATCTCATTACCTAAATCTCATTCTCATAATGTGAAACATAATAGATATATTATTTAGATTTGAAAGTATACATTATACTGTAGTAGTAGTAGTAGTTTAATGTTATAGAAGTGAAAGTTCTTATAGGAGAAGTTACATTTACTGAAATGTCAGATAGACTACTAGGCTACCTCTCTCTTTTTTTTTTTTTTGCAATTGGCAATTGGCATGAAATTATTCAACTATTTTAACCCATTCACCATCTTTGGTTGCACTTTATTTTACAGTATGTGCTCCTACAGTGTATTTACTGAGTAATATAAGCCAGCTTCATAAGTTAAGGTTAAAGGGATACTCCACCGAAAAATGAAAATTCTGTCATCATATACTCACCCTCATGTTGTTTCAAAACTGTATGAATTTCTTTCTTCTGCTGAACAGAATGGAAGATATTTAGAAGAATGTCAGTAAGCAGACATTTTTAGATACCATTGACTTCCAGTAGGAAAAAAATATACTATGGAAGTCAATGGTATCTAAAACTGTCTGGTTACTCACATTCTTCTAAATATCTTCCTTTCTGTTCAGCAGAAGAAAGAAATTCATACAGGTTTGAAACAACATGGGAGTGAGCATATGATGACAGAATTTTCATTTTTCGGTGGAGTATCCCTTTAAATTTAGGGGTAGGTTCGGGATAGTCAAGTCACCTTTATTTATATAGCGCTTTTTACAATACAGATTGTTTCAAAGCAGCTTCACATTGATCACATGAAAATAATACAACAAAGTTTGTTTCTAGAAGAAAACCATCAGCGTCATCGTCCACCTTAAGTAAGGCAGATCAATAATACCTTATAACCTAGGATAGTACCTTATAATCCAGTTATTGTAATTACAATAAGTAGCCTACATAGTATGTACGCAGAATAGGACTGTAAAATAACCTGCTATTAAAAATTTAGTCTCAAGATAAGAATTTGTCTTTTAGAAGCTTGTTGGCAAAATTAAAAAAAAGTTGATTAAGATTTGTTTTACTGGGAAACGCACAGCTAAAGTAGTTCCAGGCAGGTCTCGACCGCTTTACAGTTCCATATCACTTCGCCAAATGATTTCAGTCATTTCATATTTTTAGAATCAAAACCCACAACTGCACTGATCGAGCAATAGGATAAAAACGAGCAATTATTTCCAAGTTTTGCTTTGCCACAAAATTACGTTTTTATTATGTATTATGCATTTGTTAGTTATTGTGGAAAAGCTCTTTCTCGCGCTCTCTCTCCCACTCAAACGCACATACAGTACAGACACACACTCGGCGTTTGTATGTCAGCGCTGCTCTGACGATTTTATCAGTAAAATAGTTTAGCAAGTTAAAAGCTACATGACGTTTCTCACTAGTTTCGAGGTGCAGATAAACGTAGTTTCGCTATTAGTAGACGCTGTCCACGGCTGAGAGACACACAGACTGAGGTAATTCACACACGCTCTCTCTCTCTCTCTCTTTCTCTCTCTCTCTCTCTCTCTCTCTAATAACTGCATTAAAGGGATAGTTCACTTTGAAATTAATTTTTGGTATGTTTTAGCTTACCTCAAGGGCATCCAAGATATAGGTGTCTTTTTTTCCACAGTAGTTTCAATTTTGATATTTTTAGGTCAAACCGTTCTTGTCTGTCAGTCATATAATGCAGGTCGATGGTCACTGTCTCAAAGAGCATGCACAGAGTCCAAATTAAAACAATTCCCCATCGTCCAAATTAAACAATTCCCCATCGTAAGTACACATTGATGGCCTAAGACACGAAACGAGCGGTTTGTGTGAGAAAACGAACAGTATTTATATCGTTTTTACCTCTTATACGCAGCCATGTCCAAGTGATCTGATCTGACGTGTACGCAGACTGGTGCATAGATATATACACTAGATGTCGCTTTGTCTACGGCAGTTCATTGGAAAGAATGTCTTTAAGGCGACATCTAGTGTATATATCTATGCACCAGTCTGCGTACACGTCAGATCAGATCACTTGGACATGGCTGTGTATAAGAGGTAAAAACGATATAAATACTGTTCGTTTTCTCACACAAACCGCTCGTTTCGTGTCTTAGGCCATCAATGTGTAACTTACTTACGATGGGGAATTGTTTTAATTTGGACTCTGTGCATGCTCTTTGAGACAGTGACCATAGACCTGCATTATATGACTGACAGACAAGAACGGTTTGACCTAAAAATATCAAAATTGAAACTACTGCGGAAAAAAAGACACCTACATCTTGGATGCCCTTGAGGTAAGCTAAAACATACCAAACATTTATTTCAAAGTGAACTATCCCTTTAAGCCTGGTTCACACGGGACGATTTTTAAAATTGTCGGCCGATTTTCCAAACCTGAGAGACCCCACACACGGGGATAAAAAATCACGGGTCTAACAGTTTTGGTCGTACAGTGTGTGGTGCACAGCCACACGGCAAAATCAACACATCACACACGAACCGATTTGACTCCCGAGCATTCCCAGATTAGACGGGAAATCGCGCAAAATACCTCGAGATCAAACGTGACTTCAGAGTAAACAATCATGGCGGACGAAGAGGATGCAGCGGCAATAGTTTTTAGTTTGTTTTTAACCGGAAAAAAACGTTATCAAAAGAAAAGGCGATGATCTCTGATGTCCACCGGACTTTCTGGTGTGCCATGCCGCCGGCTGTTTTGATTATATTTCCCGGTGTTTCCTCGTCGCCTCGTCACCTCGCTTTCTGATTGGCTACACTCCACAGTCCACAGGCTGCGTGCTCGGGGGACACCACACACGAGAAGAAATCGGGCCAAATAAATCCAACATGTTGGATATCCCCGATTTGAGATCGGAGCGGTCCCGACGTCCTTCCGAGCAGACGAGAGCAGTCTTAACACACCACACACGGCAGGAATATCTGATCAGATTATTTTACGATAATCGGAGCATCCTTAAGATTGTCGGAAGGGGTGAATCGGGGCTAAAATCGGCCTAATTATCCTGCCGTGTGAACCAGGCTTAAGTCTGCTATCACTGGCTCAAGTCTAGCTCTAAAAGGATGTTTTGGAATTAGCAACGGAGGGGACGAGATGCGTAAGAAATTAGTCCCACACACAAGAGGACAAAAACCTGACAAACGTCTTGAAATACATCATCTGATTCTGAACAGTGTTTTGAGGTGTACGGTAACTGTAGTATAAGCGGAATAATTGACTAAATTGATGAAAAATAATGCACACTCTGATCGTCATTGCCGCATAACCACCTCGGGTGTGCATTATTTTTCTAATAATTCAATGGCCCGGGCCGTCGTCAATTATTCCTTACTTAATTTTCATTTTATTTTCACGTCATTCACTTATATATCTGTGATATGGTTAAGATTTTGTTAGACTGGAATGACATTACACCCTTAATTACACATTACTATTATATTAAAGGTTATAATTAACAACAGAGCCCAAATTATTAAAATTCAGTTGCTATTTATTTTTTAGATAATAATCAACACCAAAAAAAAAACTTTAAAAAAGAAAACATGTACTGTAAACTTGTTTTCATGACAACATCTATTTTTATTTATAACATTTATGTTATAAATTTAAACATACATTAAATAATCAAGACATTACTAACAGATTAAGGAAATATAATGAATAGGCTAATATAGTGCATATACGAAATGCTTCTTTCTAGAGTTGATTTCTCTGCTGTCGACACTTAATGCCTGAGGTAAATGTAATGCTATGTGAGATATTATTCTCAAGCTGTTTTATTGATATCTTTCCACAGTTGAAACACTGGTTGACAGATGTAAACATACCGATCTATCTGTTGTTCTTCTGCGCTTTTTACTGGTAGAAAACAGCATTGAAAACAGCATAGCATTGCATTGCCTTCTGGATTGGAGTGTGGATCGCGGATCGCCTGTGACTGTCTGAATGTATTTGTCATGCGACTGCATCCACCCAACCATAACATCCGTTCCGTACCGTACGTTTCAGGACGAAAACATGTACCGTTATACCCCTAGTAAAAAAGCAAAGCATAAATAAATACTGTCCTTCGGTAAAGATCCGACTCTCTTTTCTCACCCGAGATTAACAGCACCCATTAACTAACGCTCAGCACTTTTGTCCCTTGTCTGTTGTAATCTTGGTGGATTGCTGCTGTTAAATGTAATTAGTTTTGGCTGCTAATAATTGAATGTCTCTCAACAAGGGAGTCACTGACTCATGGCCACAGAAAGCTTGTCTTAGTGGAAGGATCACTCACTTTCTCCCACTGAATCTGCTGTAGACGCTGAAGCTTTAAACTCGCTCTACATCCATGAGCTTGAATCTCCCAGATGTTGAAGGAAAGGGTCGTATCGCCCGAGGAAGAATTCTTCAGTTTAAACTCCGGTGAGACGAACGGGTGAAGAGGTTGAGCAGTCTAGACTACAGCTCTTGAGGAGGATATTCACTTAATGATCATGAACTTGTAGCTTTTGAGTTTACATATAGATGTTCTCGTTTTTAATATATCATGATATAGCAGTACTATTTAACAAACCACCGAAATGTTCTGAGGTGTTGCAATTTTCCAGTCATCCTGTTCACAATGTTCATTGACTTTGCCCTTGAGAAATTCAGTAACCTTCTTTGGAGGACAATAAAAGCATCATCCTTTAATGAACACTCCACTTCATCAGCTCACAATGGGACCCAAAAGATGCTTCACATTTGTTTTGATCCCATCATGTGGCCTTATGGTAAAAAATAGGTTTTTATATTTCTGAATGGGGTTTTCTGTGTTACAGCCCTTGGATTTGGTTCCTAAAGTTCACTGTTTTTAGCTTTTGTTTACGTCGGTCAAATTGGAGGCTTATTGAAAATGATTTAATGGGTTAAAGCTTGAGATTTCATTTCACAGGGACACAGCGCAAATAGCCTAGATGGCAGTAATACTGAATACTCAAATGAATTTGGGTGGATATGATGGTTGAAATTGGTCTTATTTGCAGAGATGAAATCGATGTTTGGTGACGGGAGAAAAAGAAATGAGGTTTTCATTGGGAATGCATTCTAAAAGATTCAATTGAATTGTAGAGTAGAGATGAATCAGCTAAGGAAATAGAGAACACAATAATGGTGAATATGTTCTAACTGGAGATGCGCTCAAGTAAGTTACGTTTTCGGAAGTGACAGAGATTAATCATAAAAACACGATAATTTTGTGACATTGCACCAGCGTAAAAAAAAGAGCCTTCAAACTCTCATACTGTATTTTTTCTTAATTTCTTCTTCAGTCAGAAGAACTTTTTTTTTACCAAACCGCGGTTGTCGCAAGTACATTTTTAAATGTTTGATGCACAAGCAATAATAGGCTATACGCTCATGTTAGTGTGGGTAGAATGTCATGTGGTGCAACTCTCCGAAAACATAATATTTCTGAATTAATAATTCAATGTATTTGTAAAAAAATACCTTTATCTTGAATAATAGATTTAAAAACATTTTTGGAAAATATGTGCACACTTACCTGTATTAAAGGTGTTTGGAAATACTACTTTGTGGTTACACCACATGGCACGTTTACAGTCATTATATTGAAACTTTTCTTGAAAATGTTATTAAACATTATGAAACCAACATGAATACAGTGCAACTCAATTTTTCCTCTTTTTTTTAAATCACGGACACTCTTCCATGCCATTAAGTCAAGTCAAGTCACATTTATTTATATAGCACTTTTTAGTTTTTACAATACAGATTGTTTCAAAGCAGCTTTACAGAGATAACAGGATAATAATACTAAAAAGTTTGTTTCCAGAAGAAAATAGCATCACAGATTAAGTAAGTTCAGTGATTTTTTATTTTTTTATTTTTTATTAATTTAGTTCATTTATATATATATATAGCCGCTCTGGAGTAAAGTTCAGTCTCAGTTCAGTTCTTGTATAATAGTGTCAATGCAGGCAGATCAATATTATTGTTGAATATTAAATTAAATGTTAAATGTAATGTCCCCAACTAAGCAAGCCAAGCCAATGGCAACAATTAACCCATTAACCCAGTAAGAATAAGGAAATAAGTTGTTACAGATTTTTATAGGAAGAAAAATAAGCTTCCCATTTATTAAGTTGTTGCAGTCAAACCAGGCCAAATTTGCAGATGCTAGCATGGACAGGCTGTGTGACATCATCGAAAACATCCAAATGATGTCAAATCTGGGTCCCGAATCAAAGCCAATTGAGAACCACCAATCTATAGGGAGATGCACTGAGACGTTGTGTATATCTCCTCATCATGTTGTCTTTTGTAAACATCTTCAGGCTGAGTTGTTTGGCTCAGGTTTTTGTTTTGTTGTTGTTTGCATGATCCGTTTGCCGGCATGAATACAAAGTGTTTTTGTCCCCTGCGGCTAAACCACAGTTTTGAGCAGTAACACTTATTTTAGTGCCTGACCTTAGCAAGCATTTGTTATTTTCCTTCTTCCTCTGATGCACAGCTCGGTCTCACCACCTGCTCACATCCCACACACCAATTTTTTTTGCATTTGCACACTGAGCATTATAACATTTGCTGTAGTTCAGTGTACTTACATTTGCGTACGTCCCCTTGTCCTTATAAACATAATGCGATTAGGTTAGAAGAGTAGAGGTTATACTAATCAAACTTTACAGTTTTTATCAGTTGTACAGGTGGCGGAAAGTGAACTAGAAGTAAAGCCTTCATAAGTGCCTTATGAATTACACTGAGCATGTCTTTATGTTCATTGCTTTGATAAATGTGCGCCTAACTTCTGTATTAATAGGGGCTTTCACACCGGAGGAACCTTTTCATAGTTCCTAGAACTATTGGCGGAAGTACACGGATTTTGCCGTGTTCTTAAAGGAACTAATTGATTTTAGTTCAAGGAACTCCTTTTGGAGGAACTAATTTAGCTCGTACTTCAGAGTAGTGTCTAAACCAGCACTATAGGAACTACCAGTGACGTTAGTGAACGCTGATTGGCCGAACGCAACACCAACACCCGCCATTTAAAAAAAAAAAGCTGTAAACACACAGATTACAGCCTATATATTTACTACAGAAACTAACTATTTACTACAGAAAATCTAACGCAACTTTGAGGGGACCAAGAGAAACATGATTATGTATTTCTGCTCCGCTAGCGACACTGGACATCAACCACATGGCATACGCTAATACCTTTTCATATACTGTCTACTTTCTATAACAGTTCTATCTAATAACGTATTAGACAGGACTGTTAGACAGATCGTAAACTAATGAACATAGAGAATACGAGCACTGTGTGCTCAGGCTCTGGCGTGTGAATGCAGAATGCAACCAGGAAAATGTTCCTAGGTCAAGTCAAGTCACCTTCATTTATATAGCGCTTTTAACAATATAGACTGTTTCAAAGCAGCTTTACAGTGATAATAGGAAATTAAAGTAACAGAGATTGTTTTGGCTTCACAGCAGCTCTAGAATAAAGTTATTATCCAGCTAAAGTCCTAGAACCATTAGTTCTCGGGGAACCACCCTGGTGGCTAGTTCATAGAACTAAAGTGTGATGCTTGAATAGAGCATACCTAATTTCTCATAAGAATAGTTTTGGCATATCGATAGAGCCAGTAAGTACATATATTTTGCTTAATGGGGTTAATAATAAGTTAATGGGGTCCAAAACAACACTGGACCCCATCTGTATGGACAATTAACACAGGGACCTTTGTTTGTGTTCCGCAGAAGAAAGTCATACAGGTTTGGAACAACATGAGGGTGAGTAAATGATTTTGACTGAACTGTCCCTTTAAGTAGAAAAAAAACGAGCAAAATCATGTAAATTGTAAAAATTGCAGCCAGTGTCCATGCACAGTCATAAAGCACGCTATTAATTTTTCTGAACATCTTTATTATTACGTTATCCGCTCTTTGATTCAATAATGGTTTTTGAAAATATACACACATACCGATTAAGGCTACAGAATTTATTTATATAAGAGATTCTCTCTTTTTCTTTTCATGTTTTATTAACATTATTAACATGTGAAACAGAAGGTTTATGAGGCTGCTTTCAATTTAAGACCTAAAGCACCGATCCATCATATTGACATGCATCTGATATAGGGGTGGGCGATATGGCAAAAATATCATATCACGATTAACGATTTTATCACGATTCTTTTTATGTTGGTTTATGTTACTATTTTGTGACTTAGCATTACAGCCAATCTAATGTCCATATTTTAAAAACAAAGCCTTAGGTAACAAAATAAAAAAAATAAAAAAATGGCAGACAGGGGCGAAGATAAATATATTTGTCATTATTTTATTTGTTATTAAATATTAAGATCAAAGATACACATTACACATACACAACTTAATATACAAATTAAATCTAAACAGTGCTTTACGTTTTCAGATACAGGTGTATTTAACAGTAGCATTGAAGAAAGTAATTAAATGAACAAATATGAAAATAAAACAAAACAAACTTCACTGTATAAATTATACATTGATACTTATTAAAGCTACTATTAAAGTTATCAGTCAAGAGCAGTGAGTGATTTTCTCTTTGCATTTTGTTGTTTTATTCAAATTATCATAAATTCAAATTATCATAATTTACTCTCTCAAGTTGTTTTAAACTCGAATAAGTTTCTTTCTTCTGTTGAAAATAAAAGTTATTTGGAAGAATGTGGGTAACCAAACAGTTGATATACCCCAGTGACTACCATAGTATATTTTTCTCCTATGGAAGTCAATGGGGACCAGCTATACTGTTTTGATAGCCACATTCTTCAAAATATTAATATTAGAAAAATATTAGAAACTATTAGAAGGAAATTAAAACAGGTTTGGAACAACATTAAAGTGCGTAAATGATGAGATACTTTTTATTTTTGGGTGAACTATCCCTTTAAGGACAAGCGGCAGCGTGTTTACTATTGCTACTGTCTCTTTAAGAGCTGCGTGCGACGCGTCTAATATACACGCATTTGACAAGCAGATTTTCTCTCAATTTTCTCAAGTTTGCTTTCACTTTAGACATAACCGACTTTGTTTATGTAAACCTTGTGTGTATTTAACAGTATAAGCACAATAAGACTCGAAAGATAACTTAGTCCAGTATCAAGGCGCTGGTAGACAGGCTTTTAGTGCATGTGAGCTTCACATGTACGCGCTGAGAAACGCACACGTTAGAACAGCGCATCAGCACGCGAATTAAATGTTTAACCGACAAGGCATTAAAGCACATGCAAATTGTGAACTTTTGTGAACTGCAGTGTCCCGTTCCGCTGCGTTAACATTTTATGTGAATATACGTCGCGTTGTTCAGTATGTTGGGACAGGCGCCAGAACAGATATAATGCACGATTCTACGATATTTCTTCAAAAGCAGATCGTGGAGACATTTTAACCATCCACGATCAAAAATCGTCATATCGCACACCCCTAATCTGATATTTTCTTAGCCGTTTATGTTCCCTTAAGACTTTTTTTTACGTGGATACTCGTCAAGATGGGCATTTTGACATAATTTTGTGTGTATTTGCTCAAGAAGGCACGAAAGAGAACTCAATTCGGTATTCGCTTTCTGACTGAGAGGCGGCTTTCTGTGTGTGCGCTAGAGTTCTCAACGGGTCGGGTCGGCCCGACAAACCCGACGGGACCCGCGGGTTCGGGTCGAAAATATAAGCAAATGACTCGGGTCGGGTCGGACCTCGGGCTTAATCTTTTCCGCTCAGTAAAAAAAAAAAAAAAATTATTAATCATCGCTGCTGTTCACCGTAAAGAAAGTCTGGCTGCTGCGAGCAACGTGCATCATGGAGAGGGGCGGGGGCAGACGCCGTTGCTTGCACGCCTTTAGCCTGGAGAAGAAGATGGAGTTGGTGAAAAGTAAACTTGCCGCAGGTGAATTCACCGTCGCTACTACAGCCTATTTATATATTTAAAGTTTACTATTTCAGTTGTTTGAATTGTTAAAAGGCGTGAACATAGACATAGAGTTCGGGCAGATAATTCATGTTGATGTGTCGGGTTACATCGGGTCCGGGCTTTAAAAGCCACGGGCCGGGTCGGGTCGGGTTGTAATTTTCAGGCCCGTTGAGAACTCTAGTGTGCGCTTCAGGTGGACCACACTTCGTTCTCTTTCCCACCGTCTTGTACTTGAACGGCTTGAAATCACACGAATGTTTAAACTGACATGATGTAAAAACACTTGAGCAACAACCGCCTTAAAACGAGTCGAGAACCGCCCCTGGTTCTCTGCCTTGTCAAGCATGTTTTTATGTCAACCACTTGGACTTGGTGTGAATAGGCCAACAGCTCCATATAAACCCTCTCAGTCAGTTGACCCTGTAAAGAAGTCTTTTTGTCTGTGCATGTATTGCACGCGGAGCCTCTAGTTGAGTCCTTCAGGAAGAGTATTCGTGGAGAATAATTGGGTGACTGCTGTATGGAGTCTAACAGCAGAATTGCCTGTCTGTATGGCCTATCCTGCTGTTAGGGGTTGCTCCAGTCTGCCAAGGCTGAAGGAAAGGACCTCTATTTTTCTTGTCTAGTCTTTTCTCCAGGATGCATTCAGGCAGACAGCGTGATAGACAGGCCAGAGCTGCTCTGTGGGGAATGAAGGGACATCAATTAGCTCACCTCCCTCCCTGTCCTCTCCTCTCTCTCTCTTAAATGAGCCATTTCAGCCACAGGGAGACAGCGGCAGTAGAAATCCTTCTTTGTCATGGCTGAGGCTTGTGCATTTCACTGCGATTCAGACTGTGGCACTGTGTTTTAACCCTGTAAAGTATGAAATCAAAAATTCGGTGCAGATGCTGATATTTATATGGGCAAAAAGTTAAATAGCTTGGTTGTCACTCTATATAAAAGATAAATAGCTTAGTTGTCACTCTATATCTCTCACTAATATGTCTTAGTATGATTATATTTAAATGCTTGGTAGATCAAAGCTCTGTAGTTTTTATTGTGGGGGCAAAACATATAATGCAATGCAAATACAATGATGATTGAGAGATGAACATTGTTTGGTTGCTTACTGGCCCAAGATAGTCTGGTCTGTAGATATGGCTCAGGTTCCTTCTTCAATGTAAGTCAAGCCACTTTTTTGTCCAACAGGCAAAAGTTAGATTGCTTAGAAAAGCAATATCGCATCTCTCCTCAACAAGCTGCACAATGTGAGATATCATTCATGTCTGTAGTGCCAACAAAGTTGGATCTATGTGCTGAAGGTTAATGCTTAGGCTCAGATGTTTGTTGAAACTGCTAACCTTGAGTATGAGCAATAGTGATGATTGCCTTGGTAAACACCACTGAAATTGAACGTGAGGTGGAGAGAGATCAGCAGGTATGGAAGTACCAGTTTGGTGTGGCAGTGAGGGCAAGAACTGATGAATGCACAGGCGAAGGACAGATTGTACTGGGCTTTAGTCCATAAGAGAGAGAGAGAGATGAAGTGTTTGTATGAAGTAAACACAGCTCTCTTGGGATCTGCAGATCTGTTGCCAGTTGAGGTTCAGGGAACACACTGGAGGAGTAGTTGCCATTGGTAACACATTAAATTAATGATTTCCGTTCTGTTTTGTACCTTTGCACCTGCTCTAAATATAGTTGAATTCCTGTTTGGGATTGAGTGTTACTGTAATTCTCTGAATTTTAATTCCCTTGTTCTTGCTACACCTCACCAAATCCTTAGATTACCAAATTCATGTTTAATTAAGCAACACCCTAGGAACCATGTTGCTCTGATGAGTATTTTTTCAGCCGATACGACTACCTAGAAGATTTTCCACTGTGATTTTCAACATTCCTCTGTAAAAATGTAGTCCTAACCCTATCCCTACCCCTAAACCTAAAAGGCCTAAAGAGGAAGTATACTGTATAGGGATACGTTTCAGGGAGCAATGGAGGAAAGCAAGATTTACAATTTGTCTGGAGTTCCTAATGTACCTGAACAAGTGAGAGCACATTTCTGTGGTTGTGTATGGGTCCAGTGATAGGGTGTGTAGAAGGACAGAGCCTCGTTAATAATGTGATGTGTGAGACTGCCATGACAGCTGCTGTCTACAGGTGCTCAAGAGAGTCTCCAGAAAGAGGCCGAAAGAGGCCGAAAGAGAAAGAAGTGGCAGACAGTGGAATAAACATCTGCCACAACAGTCAAAAATCTGCAACTATGTCTATGTTATTATGCTTGTGTATCAACGTGTGTGATTGTATTTAACACTACCTCAGTCACACCCAGTGGTAGTTTCATAGCCCAGGACACTTAATGGAATTTTGTGCTTCAGTTCCCAACTTTTGTCTGGTCCTTGGGAGACAAAAATAGACACGCATGAGACAATAGTTTAATCTGAGTTTAAAGCAGGTGTCCAGTCTTGTTCCCGGAGGACCGCTGTCTTGCAGAGTTTAGCTCCAGCCCTAATTAAACACACCTGGTCCAGCTAATCAAGGTCATCAGGATTAGTAGGCTGTATCCGAAACCACCCCATACCCTCATTCACTACTCTATACACTAATATAGTCCACTATTCCCTACACTAATATCGTCCAATGAATGAAATCAAGTGAACAAATTTGGACACTCTGAATGGGCCGGAAATGCTGTGGATGTAATCATGTGGCGAGACGCAAGGATTCATTCGGTGCAACGCTCACTAGTGTTCATTAGCGTGACGAAGGCTGTCCCAATTCGACGGCTCCTTCAAATGCGTCCTCCAAATGCATCCTTTGGTTCCCGTGAAATGAAGGATACAACAGATGGATCCTTCGCCACCTTGCCTTCCCCAGAGTTCAATCCGCTCCAGTAACGACAGGATTTTTTTAGAGAAATTTCCTAATTTCACTTTTAAACTTAAGTCAAGTCAAGTTCAACTTACCTACATATCTAATGATACAAATGTTTAAAAAAACAACTACTTTAAAGCGGTTCAAATGCTCACTTAAATTTTACTAAGATGCGATAATAAATAGTCTATACTCTTTATTATATACAGAAATGGACCATGTGGAACATATTTAGACAGTTTGTGAACCCTGTTTTGTTTTCAGACAGTTTACTTGTCAAAAAAGTACAGTACAAACGTTACTGCCACTCATCAACGGCAGCTGTCACAGTTGCTAGGCGACAGGAACAATCTTCTCTAGACTAGACCGTCCCATTTAGCAATGCTCAGTCCGACCTTCATGGCCTTCGAAGGTGTGTACTTTGAAGTCCGAGTGCTTTGAAGGATGCAGCCTTTGAATTGAGACAGCCAATGTATGGGTATTCTCTAGTGTCTAGCCATTAAGTGTACATCGGTTGTACACTCATTGTTGAGGTGCATTATGGGATTGACTGAGTGCACTCGATAATATCCACTATGGCCTTGAACATCATTACAAATTGCTCTACCTTAAAGCTGCCGTCGGCAAGTCTGGCAGATTGGGTCGATTAGCCAAAATTTTGAATGTTTACAACTCTCATGCCCCTCCCCACTACCAGCGAGCACCCTCCCATCGAGGTCGTGCTCGTCAGTGCGTCACTGTGCGTGTGTACCTGATTTTCTGTGAACGCGTCCGTCTCTTCAGCATCTATCAACACCATGGACTCGGAGGTAGGCTGCCCTGGCTAATCTATCCATAGATAGCAATTAACCGATGAATTGGAAGCTTGTTAGTAGATTTTCTCTCCGCCATCACGCTTCATGCAATCTCCAGGCGAACTTCAGGCGTGGCGTGTGCATGTGATATTAACGTGCGCGAGTGAGGGGGGATCTGTGGCGTGTGCACGACCTGTGATTGACAGTCAGATCTCACACCCCCCTGCGCTGATTGGACCTGATGAAGCGGGAGCGCTGGATTTTTGCAAAACAAATAACACGCTCCAGGTGGAGTTAGAAGCTCGGGTTTTTTTCTAAAACCACCTTATTTATGCTGTTCTGTCGGATTATAGTGTCGATTACACTGAATATGATCAAAAAAATGTTGCCGACGGCAGCTTTAAAATAGTGCACTATATAAGGGTATTGGGGCAATTTCAGACACAGCCCTAGAAACTTCAAGGCAGGTGTGCTGGAGCAGGTCAGAGTTAAACTCTGTGGGATTGCACAGCCCTGGTTTAGAGTGAGCTAAGGTTGACATATAGTTCAGATCATTTGGTCTTTAAAGAATTTGGTTAGAAAACAACAATGGACTTCATTGACTTTCATTGTATAAAAAATAAATAAAAAAAAACACTTGTGAAAATGTCACAATATTCATTTTTGGTGGGCAGGGCTTACCCAACCCAAGTAGAGAAACAGACCATGGACAATTATCTGCAAAATGTCCTCTTGCTCATTGCAGCTGTGTCTAATTGCTTTGTCACATCATGCCTAGTTAGAAAACAATGTTAGAAAACAGATGTCATTTTGTATTTTAGTAACTTGAAACCTCCATGGATGGAACTGGACAGAATCGCTGTTGTAATGTTTACCGTGCTTTAAATGTTGACGCTGTATGATCTGGACATTGGTAAACCAAGTATATTGCTAGGGATCTGCCGTGTCATCTGGCACCAGGTTAAGCTTTCACTTTACCTTGAGTCATGGATTTCACACCATGGAAACGTTTATCCCTGCTTACAATAAGAGCACTATTTTTAACTCCCAGTTTCCGTTTTTTGCACCAAGAGAGCTTAAAGAGTTCTGTCAACTATAGAGCCTTGGTGATCTCCCCTCATACTCGATACACAATAATGAGGAACATCATCATGTAATCAGTAAGATGGAGACAATGGCATTTTCCAAGCAATTCAGCAATCAAACGCTAATTGCCGGTGGCAGATCCAGTAATCGGAAAGGCGGACAGACTTCTTTGCAATTGTGAATCATCTCTCTGTACGCAGAAATCACATCATTCTTCACATGCTCCTTTTTTGTTTTTCTCCTGCAACACAAGTTCATGAATTGCGCTAGTTATAAAGTAAGGCTAGAAACAAGATGCTTCTTTTAGGATCTCTTATTTTGTAGAATTTTTATCAAAGTGGTTGACAGAATTTCTTCATGATGATTGTCATTAAATGAAAAGGTGATAAAAGTGCAGCAAGCTCAAAGCAATTATATTTTGACAGGTGACAGGTTAGCATTTCAGTGGCTTTTAACATCTGAATCGTTAGCAACGTTCATCAGGACATTGTTTTCAATAGCTTCAACTGTGGATATATACCAACATAAAATTTAAAATAACCAAAGATTTACTTGAAACTGCTAAATTTGACATTTTTGAGCGAAATGTTTAATAAAAAAGGGGTGATTGAACTGAAGTGGGCATTACATACCAATTTGCTTAAACACTGACTAAATTGCTATTTGGCTAGTGATGTTGTGATGCTTTATTAGCTGAATCATAGTGTATGATCTAAATGCTGGTCCAGACTTTTTTCTTTTTCTAGGATTACACATAGTATTGTGAGGCAACATTGATTAAGTTTTAACCCCCCCAGTGACAGCTCTGTTGCTTTACAGATAAGAGAGAGAGACTCAGCTTACATTATTTCTTTTATACTTTATCTTTCTCTGGTTACAAAGTCCTTTCCTTTGTGGCTGCTTGATTTGAGTGAGGGCATGATTAACCTTCACAGAACAGCTCAGTGCTACTACGTGTGCCTAGAGACACTACATCTGGACTGTCTCTCTTCCTGCATTCTCTCATCTACATCTCTTACAGTACATTCACTTTATTATGAAAGGCAAATAGACCCCAGTATAATAAGAGATACTGAAGAAGAGACACTCCAGGCTCATCCGCAACGCGTCGGTGTGCGTTATTTGTTACCTGTTTTTAATTGCCTAAGCCATGACTAAGTAAATACTTTTTATACAGCATATTTTTCCTTAAATTCTCAAGTGCCTTGGGTTGATTTGTTTTCTAAGAGATACTGTCTACACTGGATGCAGTGCAGCACAACACGTCTTCACCTGAAGTAAACAAATGCCTTGTTCTATTTCTGACATACTCGACATGTTGATGCAACTTCCGACAACAGGACAAATGGATTTGGAACATTCGATTTGACACATCCAGTGTAGACTAACACAAGCTGTTGGAGTTGTGGTGTGAAACGAGGCAACAATGGTGTAAAGAGCTATTAGTTTGACCATTGCTCTTGCATCTTTCGCTGTGTCTCGAGCCTTCTAAAAACGTGAGTTAAAAGAAGTTATACTTAAAAATAACTCCTCTCTAAACCTTGAGTTTTTTATTTCACTGCCCGTATCTCGCATTTGTAAATGCAAAAACATGTTCTGTGTTGAAAGGTTGGAAGTAAGCTCTAAAATAACTTGCTCATAAATACTTTTCACTAACAGAGTTTTTGTGTGTGCGCGTGTGTGTGTGAACTACTTCTTTAACATCACTTTGCTTCACAGGGAAGTGTGAGACACACACTTCTCTCCCTGTGTAACACTGAACGGTAAATGTGGCAGTGTGTGAGTGAGAGAGTGTTAAAATCACTTCGGTCTGGAGATAAATGGGTCTCTTTGTGTGTGGTGATGAGAGGCTGGACTTCATTCCCTGGGTTTGGAGTCCGGCCCTCCGTCCTGTGCCTTAACAAACCTAACACTCATCTGAGTGCGAAGTACTGGTATGACCATAACTGTGTTTATGTGTGTTTGAATGTTAAGGGCGTCTGTGCTGTGCATACCTCATTCTGATGAGACTTCCTCCCTTCTGTGAGAGGACTAGTTTGTTTGGTAAGAGGTGTTTAGCCTGCCTCAGCCCTTCAGAGTGCAGGTTTTAATTTAATTTGACGGAAGTGTTTTGCTTTCCCAGTCCGGGTTGCTGGGCAATGGGTTGGTAATGGCAATGGGAGCCCTGCTAGCTACAAAACCGGTTGGAAAGAGAAGCCATGCAAATGACAGGAGAGAAGTTGAACTAGGAGGGAATGAGGAAAGACAAGATGAGGTGAAAAGATATGAGAAATAAGGAAGGGAAAAAGGGATAATGAGTAGAGACGAAATGAGATAAGGATGGAGGAGTCAAAAATGGGGAGTGGGGAGCAATCAAGAGACGAGGAGTCAAAAAATGAGGAAAACACAGTGTGGAAAGTGACTAAAGATGAGGAGAGAAGTTGAAAGAGGGAAATGAGACAAGAGATGAGAAGCAAAACAAGCATTCAGTGAGTGATTGTTTAAATTAATGAGCAATCAAATTTCAACTAAGAGGAGGGGAAAGATTAAGAAACGAGGAGCAGAGATGAGTTAAATGTGGAGACAAGATGAAAGAGCAAAGGAGAGACAAGGCAGAGAGAAAGAGAAAGAAAAACAGATAGTTGAAAGAGGAGGAGAGGAGTAATGATGATAAGTGAGCTAGATAGGCGAGTAGAAATGATGGGAGAAGTCAAAACATGATAAACGAGAAACAGATGAGGAAAGGAGATAAGACAACCAAAGAGGCGATGAGAGGAGTCAAAAGATGAGGAGTTAAGAGAAGTCCAAAATTAGAGGAGATGAGAACAAAGATTAAGAGAAGTCCCACAGGAGTTGGCGTGCAGCGCTCGAGACAAAAAGCTGAAAAGGAGAAACGAGGAACAGAGAGATGAGGAGAGTCGATAGATAGAAAAAGCAGAAGAAAGGAGCTAATATGAGACATGAGGAGAGGAGTCGAAAGATGAGGAGATGAAAGAAGAGAGCAAAGGGGAGAGACATGTGAGGAGACGAGATGAGAAGAGGCGAGAAACGAAGCTGGGACCAAACATCAGGAGACAAGGAGCGAAGAGTCCTTGTTCTTCTTCACCCCAAAGAGCATATCAACCATAATTTTGCCACTGGCAAGACTAAACAAACAGCATAAACAAACACATTAGCCATCTGCTCTGCTTGTCTCATGAAGAAGAAAAAAACATTCACTTTTCGATTCCACCATCAGAGTAGCAAAGTGTTTTCAAGCTACTAATCGTTATTTAATCAAGCTTACTGGCTTGATCTGCTTATATTCAATTAATTTAATCCACTCTATCCAAAGAGCCATGGCAAACTGCACGCTGAGAGTGACATATCTGCACTCCAGCAAACTGACCCTCTTTACTGCGTCTCAGAGGGCTGGCGAGATGTGAATGGGCACAGTCAAGCATGTGTTATGTGGGTGTGTGTTGCTGCCTGTTAAGCCGTGCAAGTGTGTGTAGTGAGGTACGTGTACTGCCCAGGGGGATGTGGACTCCTGGCCCATTGCCTATGACCCAGATTACAGGAAATTAAGGAGATTTTAGGAGCTCACTCTTCTGGCCTGCTGCGCTGCATTATCAGGATCTGCTCCTGGAAATAGAAGCAGCAGGACAAAGCAGTGGACTTGGCAAAGGGATGCACTAACACTAAGTACTCCCTCTTTTTCTCTGGAGGAAATGTTTGATGGAGCGAGTTCCGCCTGTGCTATTTTTAAGTGATGGTCAAAGCACGTATCCGTCAGATACGTTTTTAAGATGGCTTGTCAAGTTAAAAATACATTTTGTTCAACTGTGTGTCCCCTGCGTTCTATTCCATTACGTTCCATCAGTTTGCGCTGCTTTTTGGAGAGGGTGTAGCTGATGTCCTGGATGGGCGGATGTCTGCTACACCCTCTCCAAACAGAACATCGAGTGCCTTTTTGAGCTGAAAAGTACCATGTACAGGACAGGTGCTGTTCCAACTCGGTATACAAGGTACGGCCCAAAATGTCAACGATTAAAACAATTAAATGACGTTTGAATTATAAATAGATGAAGTCATGGAATTATTTATTCTTTGCAATCACTCATATACAGGTCTAGTACCCATACTTAAAAGGGATCATGTCACAATCTGGACTCAAACCTTTGTCCCCCATGTGAGCAACATGGCTCCATCCAAGGACTCTTAAAAGCGTGAATTTGATTCTTTTTTTACATCAAATCTTGAGGATAGTTTGTGGAGATATTTCATATGAGCCAATCAGAATTGCCAGGATGTCAATTTCCTTTGGATCTATGGTGATTAGTCACATGACATTGTATACAGTCTCTGGTGTTGTGCAATATTCAAGATCCAAGTCATTTAGGGTACGTTTACACGACAACAATGTACTAAAAACATGTTTTAGTATAGTTTGCGATGTCACTTTGTAAAGAAACACTACAAGCTTATTGACTGAACACGTAATACGCATGCGCATGATGTCACCGTATTCACAAATTCACGTTTTTGTAAACCTATTGTTTTGCACTTTGAAAAGTTTGCTTTTTCAGGCCCCCTAAACACTGTTGTTGTGTAAAAGTCTCCAGTTTTTAGTTGTAAACGTTGTTATGTGAACAGTCCCTTAAATAAGAGCTTTTTTAACCAGTTAGCGCTATGCCTAGCTAAGTAGGCTAAATTAAGATTACTAACTTTAATATCACAAATCACAGTGGGAATGCTAATGGATTCTACAGTAACACTCTTAAGATATTATAAACCTCCTTGGTTGCCAGTGTGTTAGCTAGAATGTGCTAGTGTTAGGCTATAGCTGTGACAAAACATGGCTATTGGAGTACGACTGCATTATAAGAAATCACTTGAGAAGAATTTCTCAGCTTTATGACTTCATTGTAACTTTTCCTGAAGCACACTTTTGTGATTGACTTCCACAATCATATTCCACCCTCACAACTCACTGTAAAGTTAATTGAGTAATTAGAGCTCGTCTCTCCACTGATGTGTGCAATTAAAACATGTCCTAATCCTGATGTTTAGAGTCGGCTGTGACATTAACAGCGCTTTTCATCCGTTTGCTGCCTTTTTTTTATCTCCCACGGTGTTAAATGTTTAATACGCTGACAATGAAATAAACATAGCTCATTGTTAATTAGCATGTCTGCTGGGAATCTGAATAAGATATTTAGGGGTCCTAGCAGCAAAACATCAATATTATTTGTGTTTTTATTCTATTTTGGTCTATGTTATGCTGTAGCATTTGATTTTCATTAAGACATACTTTCCGTCTGTCTGTTTGTGGCCAAATGTGATATGTACGCCCCTTTTACTTTTTCACACATCTTGGATAATCCGTAAGTCTCTTTTCCAATCCTTGCAGTGTTTGGTAGAGAAATTCACTGTTTACTGTTAATTTCTGCTTTCATTCCACACCTACATTCTAGCAATAAAGCTTGTGGCAAAGTGCTAGAATTGCCAGAGTACTAAAGAATTGCTTGCAAAAGTAGCTTTCAAGACTCATCTATCGGTCGATGAGACCTGTAACATTTTGTGACTTATTAAATACATCTTGGAATCTCAGGATTCACCTTTTGACATGATTGGCTTCTAATGAAGCATTTTTACTAGACTTTATGCTAGACGGGCAGATGTTAATGCCAAAATTACAGCATTTATATTGTTATGATGTGAATTACCCAGATGTTAATCCTTGCATTTCACAGTGTGCTTCCAATGCACTCATTGAATTGTTTTGCAAGTTATTGTTGATTAAATCAATTAATCTTGCCCATTAACAGCTGAACCAGATGAGAAACCAGGTCAGAAAGCCGTTTTTCTTTTTCGAAACATGAACACACCGTGTTCAAGCTCATAAATGCCACTGTGCCTCACAAAGACTCCGCTCTATAATGTTAAATAAACTGCATATCAAGCTGTGCTTATTCCTACTCTGCAGGGAGAAGTGTGTGTTTATGAAGGCTACACAAGCCATCAGTTTTCATGTAACTGCATGATGTTTAACCAAGACACTGTTATCCAAAGCGACTTGCAGTGCTTTCAAGGCACAGTTGGCTATACATATAATTTTGCATTTTCCCTGGGAATCCAACCCTTGATTTTGGTGTTGCTAGCGTATACCACTCGAGCTACAGAGAGAAGGAAGTCATGGGAAAATTCCACTTATAACTTTGTTAAAAAACTGATCACTACTGATTTTTTTAGATCATTGATCGGATCCATAGCACAGCAAAGTAGTTTTCTTGGTTCAGTTCATTCATTTGATAATGTGAAGACCACTGAAAATACACGCTAGCGCTTTTTGCTATCGTGTCTTTGCACAAATAACAATGTTCTGAGAGCATTCAATTTTCAGTGCAGTAAGTACAGTCATTTATCAGACGCTTTTATCCAGAGCAACTTACAGTACTTATTGTAGAGGCAGTTCACCTTAAACAAACTGGACTTGTGTGTTTCACAAAGGCACAATTGTGTGATGGATTGAATCTTTAAAATAACTGAAGTGTCCAAATGGAATGATCACAAATGAGATGGAGACAAATTAAATTGATTCAGAGTACTCTCTATTGAAATATATACACAAATTATAAATGATAAACATAAATAATATTTTGAATTTGATTTCATAGGTTCTTTTTTTGTGTGTCACTACCTTGGACTCATGTGTCTATAGGTTTTGCTTCTCTATGATTTTGCAAACGGATTTTATCCGCAGTATCCACACCTTTTTCAGGCAAATGCTGAGGGACTCCAGTGGGTAAAATGTAAAAGAGCACAAAATCCTATCTTTTTTTTTATTTATTTTTTTACATTTCTGCTGGTTTCTCTGAGGCTAATATCCCTTAATTGAGAGTATGACACTTTCCATTTGGAATTAATACCTTTAAAATTTCAGTCGATATGTATTTTCTCACTGTGAAATTCACAGATTCAAGATTGTGAAGCGATAAATGAAGTGATAAAGCCACAATCAAAATACAATTTCCCCTTATTTTGCTACTGCAACAACAAAGTCCTTGTGGGATACGGAGACTCACACTGTGACTGAAGCTCATCCTCATGTTTTTAATTCCTGGGGTCGCCCTGACAGTTTCCCGGCAACTCAGGCTTTCGTTTTCCAAACGCTTACATGACACAGAAATTGTATACCTGCGATATAGTTTGCCTTTGTTATTTTATCTCTTTGACATTTGAAACCTCATTCTGAGGAGAATAGATGTCAAAGGACGAGTGTAGTACACATTACTCATCGAATGAATTGTCCTTTTGACAGACATGTTTAAAATAAGTACTGTAAACTCAAATGAGAAGAAAAAGTTGTTTTATTCTACGCATTGGGATCTCTTTTATGGTCCATGTTGAAATCATGACCAGATACTACTTGCATAACTTACATTAAATGTGTTTACCTTAAACTCTTTATCTTTGTAACCCCATATTATCAGATCATTTTGCAGAATAAATGAATCTTGGATCACCAAATACATTTATACTTGTACACTAATCTATAACAAAAAAACTCTATTTTTGCATAATATTGCATGCGTACCAGTAGGTGTTAGTATAAAGTCGAAGAACACTGTCATATCTAACATACTATACAAGATAATAAATGAAAATCAATCCAGTGGGCGAATTTAAACTCTGCCTGAGTTTTTGAGGCCCACTCTTACAATTTGTGCATTTGGCCCAATCTTACATTTTATCGATTTATCAGCTACAGTCCTATACACACACGCTCACACAGACATCTATGCACATGATAGTTTAAACATAATGTCTCCTAGACCTCCAGGCGGTGACCACAAACTACCCTTCCTCTATAATCAGTAGTTATCATGAGAATCTTTTATTATAGGAGAAGCATTCATTATATTTTATAGCTTTATTCCCTCTGGTTACAGTTACAGTCATTTGTTAAACTGTTTAGCTCATAGTATGTGTGACTGTGTTTGTAAAGAAGTCGTAATCACCCCACAGGCAATAACACTCATGCAACGATATTTTATTATCTTGACACACAGTTTCTTTTTATAAGGAGCTTCTGTCAAGACGGATTTTGTGCCATATTTACCTTTTAGTCCCTCTCCTAGTCTGACTCGCTGAAAATATCTTTTATCCATCTGTCGATGTTAGCACACCTCCAAGTATATCCTTCTAGCTTTTTTTCATGCCACCTGAGTGATCCTCATTTCCTAATAGCAGTCGATGGAGGACAATCTCATAATCCATCCATCTGAAGGGTGTCACTGACCCAGTGGCACTGGTTTCTGGATTGTAGCCAGTCTGAAATTATCTTAGTGCCATATCTGACAAATGCTGGTGCAAATAACTAGACATAGTGTAAATATTTCTTAAAGGCTAAAAAATTATGTTTTGCATTACTTTATACAGTTTGATTGGCCGAACATCTTTCCAAGAATGCTGGTGTGTACAACCTAGGCTCATTGTGACAAAATAAATCATGTTCAGTGTTCATGTGAAATCAATGTTCAGATTTCAATGCAGTTTTCAGCTGAAATGAACACTAGAGGCAGTAAAACAAAAACCAAAAACCTTAACTTATTTTTTTTCATTCAAATTATGATAACAAGGGCAGATTATTGATTAATAAAGACTTATTTTTACACTGTTCAGTGCATAGTACTATTTTATGACCTCAAAACACTTTACCATAGTTCTTTGTTTGTAAAATAATACATTTGGACATTTGCATCATGTAACCAGCTCCTTATGGCTGTTCAATAGCTCACCTGGGGCAGATTTGCTCTTGTATAAGTACCTTGCATCACAACAAAAAGATTCCAAAACTTGTGGAAGCAAGCTAAAACAGCATGGATGCTTCAACAAAAGCGTTTTTATCTCAAGTTTGCTTCTGTTAAAACGTACTCGGTTACTAACGTAACCTCGGTTCTCTCTAGAAGAGGGAACGAGTACTGCGTAAGATATCTTACGCTAGGGGAAAATCCTTTTCCGCGAGATATTGTAGCCAAAAATTATCCTTAATTTTGTAATAATGCAAAACGCGTTGCAGCAGCAATGCAGACATAGGCGAGACAGCTCGCGCGCCTATTGGCTGCTCTGCGGCAACTGCAGCAGCCTATCGAGCGAGGCCTGGCGTGACGTCAGACCCAATCAGGGCACTTCGCGCCCGCTGCGTCACGTCCCGCCGAAATGGGCGTGGTCTAGGCCTATAAATATCGCTCGCAGGCAGCTATTATCTGGTTTTTCATCATCGAAGCAACCAGAGCGTGTGCATGCACGGCAAGATACGCAGTACTCGTTCCCTCTTCTAGAGAGAACCGAGGTTACGTTTGTAACCGAGTACGTTCTCTTACGAGAGGTCTCTCGTACTGCGTAAGATATCTTACGCTAGGGGACCCAATGTAAAACGGCGTGCATGCTAAGATCTGACACCAAAGACCCAAGGGCGAAAGCCCGGGGTACATATAGTGCACAATCACTCAGTGAACTCACAGGGAGTCCGGGAAGAGGGAGGGGTGCAGCCTCACTTTTCCACATAAAGTAGCGTCGATGGGACGCGAATTTCATCATACAGACAGGGCGGGGTACGGCCTGAACTGATGGGGAAAAATGTGGGTCTTACACAGTTTGCCCAGCTTTATACTGTCGAACATTGAGCTGTGCTCAGCAAACGCAGCATTCTGAGCTGATCGCATCAGGTCAGATAATACTGGTAGTTTAGACCGACAGCAGCCTGGCCTGCAGGGCGGGAACCTCTAGGTTATAAAACCTTATAAATGTAGACGGGGAGGCCCAGCCTGCCGCCATACAAATATCTTGCAAGGCAATCCCACTTGACCAGGCCCACGAAGAGGCCATGCCTCTCGTGGAGTGCGCTCTGACACCCAAAGGGCACTGCATGCCCTTGGAGGCGTATGCCAGCGCTATAGCATCAACTATCCATCCGGATAGGTTCTGTTTCGACGCGGCTAGTCCCTTAGAACGTCCGCTAAACGAAACAAAGAGCTGTTCCGTTTGTCTGAAAACAGACGAGCGAGACACATAAGCTCGTAATGCCCTGACTGGGCAAAGGAGGCTCGCGTCTCTTTCCTCATCAGGGACCGGTAGGGCTGACAGGGAGATAACCTGCGCCCTAAACGGTGTGTTGAGGGATTTTGGAACATAACCGTGCTTCGGTTTGAGTATAACTTTTGAGTCATTGGGCCCAAACTCCATGCACGCCGCGCTTACAGAGGGCACGTGCAGATCCCCTATGCGCTTCACTGAAGCGAGAGCCAGCAAAAACACCGTTTTGAAAGACAGGTGTTTCAAATCGATTGACTGTAAAGGCTCAAATGGCGCACCTTTCATGGCTTCCAGAACCGTAGAAAGGTCCCATACGGGGACTGAGGGAGGTCTGGGAGGATTCAGTCTCTTAGCTCCTCTAAGGAAGCGGATGACTAAATCGTTCCTTCCTATTGACTGACCAAGCGTTGTTTCTGAGAACGCTGCTATAGCCGCCACATAAACTTTGAGCGTGGAGGGGGCCCTGCCCCCATCCAACAGCTCTTGTAGGAAGGAAAGCACCTCTGTCACATCACAGTTTGTGGGTGACACACCACGGGCTGTGCACCAGCCCGAAAACACTGACCATTTCGAAGAATAGAGTCGTCTTGTAGACGGAGCTCTAGCCTGCGTGATCGTGTTTAATACTCCTTTAGGGAGTCCAACATGTACCCGTTGATGGCCCAGACATGAAGGGACCATAGTTCCGGGCGAGGATGCCAGATCGAGCCGCGGGCCTGTGAGAGGAGATCTCTCCTCACTGGTACTGGCCACGGGGCAGTACTTGCTAACTGCATCACGGCTGGGAACCAAGGTTGGTTTTTCCAGAACGGTGCTACCAGCAGTACTGAGCATCCTTCTTCCCTGATCCGTTCTATCACCTGAGGCAGGAGAGAGACGGGGGGAAAAGCATAGAGCGGGCGGCGGGGCCACACATGGGCCAGCGCGCTCCTGCTCTTGGAGAAAAATTCTTGACAGTGAGCGTTTTCTCGAGACGCAAACAGGTCCACTTCCGCTCTGCCGAATTTCTTCCACAGCAGTTGGACTGTCTGTGGGTGTAGAGACCACTCGCCTGCCGGAACATTGTTCCTGGACAGTCTGTCCGGTCCTATATTCAAGATCCCTGGCACGTGCGCTGCTCTGAGCGAGCGCAGGTTGCACTGAGCCCATACCAGGAGGCGTTCTGCCAGCCTGTACAGTTTCTCGGATCTGATGCCGCCCTGGCGATTTATGTAGGACACCACAGACATGTTGTCCGAACGGACCAAGACGTGGTGACCTTTTATTTGGGGACAAAAACGCGTCAGCGCGTTGTCTACTGCCAGCATTTCGAGGCAGTTTATGTGCAGGAGCTTCTCCCGTTCTGACCACTGGCCGAAGAACGGTCTGCCCTCGAGCAGCGCTCCCCATCCCGAGGTGGACGCGTCCGTGGACACCACTTTCACCCTCGAGGAAGTCCCCAGGCTTACACCTGATTGGTACCAGTCGTTCGCTTTCCAGGGTTTCAGAGCTGTAACGCATTTCTGATTGACCCTGAGGCGAAGCAAACCGGGTGCCCACGCTTCGCGTGGGACTCGCGCTTTCAGCCAAAACTGCAGCGGGCGCATGCGGAGCAGACCCAGCTGGAGCACTGACGATGCTGAGGCCATGAGACCTAGCATCTTCTGAAATCTCTTGAGCGGGACAGACGCGCCGCAGCGAAAAGAGTTCACTGCGCGTCGAATGTCTACCGCGCGCTGTTGTGATAGTCGCGCTATCATGGATAGTGAGTCCAGTTCTGTGCCCAGGAAAGATATTTTCTGACTGGGTGACAGGGAGCTCTTCGCCCAATTGACACTCAGACCCAAATCCTCGAGGTGATCGAGTAAAATGGTCGTGTGTTCTATGAGCACTGCGCGAGATTGCGCTAGAATCAGCCAATCGTCCAAATAGTTCAGCACTCGCATGCCTCTCATTCTGAGGGGTGCGAGCGCCGCATCCATGCACTTCGTAAATGTACGGGGTGCTAGGGACAAACCGAACGGCAGGACTGTGTACTGATATGCCTGGCCCTCGAAGGCGAATCTCAAATATCGCCTGTGACGTGACGCTATCTGTATTTGAAAATACGCGTCTTTCAGATCTATTGACACAAACCAATCTCCTTGGCGAATCTGCACAAGGATTTGCTGGTCGTGAGCATCCTGAACTGTCGCTTCACAAGCACTTTGTTCAGTTGCCTTAGATCTAGTATGGGTCTGAGACCCCCGTCTTTTTTCGGTACCAGGAAGTATCTGCTGTATAGCCCTCCTTCGCTCTGAACTTGAGAGAGAGGCTCTATGGCCCCTTTGCTCAATAGTTTCGTCACTTCGGCTCGAAGTAGATGTGCTACTTCTGTTTTTACCGTGGTCTCGACGCACGCCACATAGCGGCGAGGGCGTCGGCGAAACTGCAGCGAATAGCCTCTTTCTATAATGTTCAGCACCCACTTCGAAACCCCGGGTAGCTTTGCCCATGCGTCTGCATGGATAGCTAGGGGTTGAATACGAAGCGCGCTCCGCTCGCTCAGCGATGGAGAAGCTTCGGTGTGCTGTAACACAAGCGTGGCGCTCGTGACATTTGAGGCATGGGGCGCGCTGATGACAGCGGGCAGATTGCCCGCGCTCGACTCCTCTGCGGTGGTTAACCGCGAGGGGGAGGGCTGGGCGGTTCCCGTGGGAACTGTCATGTCTATGTGTGGATGTGGGCGCGGGACAGCGGGCACATTTATCACACCGAAAAGCATCGTTCGCTTGCGTGAAGCGAGTGCACGTTGGTTTCGTTTTTACAGAAACCGTGAGACATGCATAACGTGGTGTTAGTGGGCACATTCACCATGTTTGAAGCGCAATCGATCTGAGTCGATTCATGTGCGCGAGCCCTGTGTGACGGGCTGTGCTTGTGTGTAGAGATGGGCACTGGGCAGTGGGCATTCTTCTTACACATAAAGCACCATCGGCCGTGGCCGGGACACCAGAAAAATTCACACTTATGGGATTTATCTGGGTAGCCGTAAAAACGGCGTTTGTGTGCAGGCAAGCGGGTGACAGAACCGACTTGTTTACTGCAGGATACACTGGAACAGTCACATTTACTGGAACTGAACGAGCGAGAAGTTGCCATAGAAACAGAGAGCGTCAACATGCTGGCGTTTATTGCAGGCCTGCGTGCATTACAACAGGCTTGTTCACTGCAATATTGACATTTCCAGTCGCCTGAATTCCAGAGGGGAATGGGAAATGTATAGGAAAAAGGAGGTTGGTCCGTCCGCAGCGGGACCAGAAAAACTCCCTTTTTTCCTTACGCCAGTGACGCACGGAACACCATAGAAACGGTGTTTGGGTGCAGGCGAGCGGGTTGTACAACGCGCTCGTTGGCTGCAAAATACACATCTGCAGTCGCCTTTTCAGGGAACTGACAGAGCGAGCATTGACGGCATAATTTTATCTGCCGGTAGACCCGGGGATCGAACGCGGGTCTCTCGCGTGCAAAAACCTGAGAGTCTGCCACTGGGCCACAGGGGGAGACACATTGTAACTCAGTTAGCGCGAGTATTATAAGAGAGCGTCAACGTGCTGGCGTTTGTTTGCAGGCATGCGTGTATTACAACAGGCTTGCTCACTGCAATACTGACATTTCCAGTCGCCCGAACTTCAGAGGGGAATGAGAAATGTACGAGAAAGAGGAGGTCGGTCCGTCCGCGGGGGGACCAGAAAACGCTCTTTTCTCCTTTCGCCAGTGACGCACGGAAACTTGCCAGGCTTGCAGGCGCGCTTGTATTAAAACAGGCTCGCCTGCTGCAATATTGATATTTCCAGTCGCATGATCAGGGAACTGGGAATATGTATGAGAAATTGAAGGTCAGTCCATCCTCGGAGGGACTAAAAAACACATCTTTCTCCTTTCGCCGGTGAGTGACGCATGAATGGGGCGCAGAAGGCAGGGTAGCTTTCTTATAACGTAAAGAAAAACTAACCCCGACCGTCCGCTTCCAGCCTCCCTTGTGAGCGGCGCAGTTTGCGCGGCTTGAACAGAGGGAGAGAGAAAGCTAGCCCCGTGATCGCCCGCTCCTGACATCCTCTGTGAGCGGCGCGGTGTGCGCGGCTCGAACAGAGGGAGAACAGGTATCGTCCCCCAAGCAGGCAAGGCAAGCGGGCGAACCGGCAAGCTTTGCGGGTTGGGGGGGGGGGGGGGAGGAGCAGTCTCGGAGAAGGATGCCAGGTGAGTCCTCAGAGTCACCATAGGCAGTACCTAACTCGCAGTGAGGGCAGTCGCCGTCAGCGAGTGCGAGAGCTGCGTGATCAGGAAAAGGGGAACCAGCTCTTTTAGTGCAATGGGAGTGTGTGTCGCGGCGGCGAGCACACACACATACATAAACACAGTAGCAGAGAAAGGATATAATGCCGGAAAGCGCAGCAGGAAGGCAAGGAAGGCGGCGCGGCCAGCGACTTCAGTGACTCGTCCCGCTGAAGGTGCTCTCTTTCAGACGGCGCGGCTTCTTATCCAGCTCCAGCGATGCGTGTGCTTCGCTTGAAGGATGAAAAATCAGATAATAGCTGCCTGCGAGCGATATTTATAGGCCTAGACCACGGCCATTTCGGCGGGACGTGACGCAGCGGGCGCGAACTGCCCTGATTGGGTCTGACGTCACGCCAGGCCTCGCTCGATAGGCTGCTGCAGTTGCCGCAGAGCAGCCAATAGGCGCGCGAGCTGTCTCGCCTATGTCTGCATTGCTGCTGCAACGCGTTTTGCATTATTACAAAATTAAGGATCATTTTTGGCTTCAATATCTCGCGAAAAAGGATTTTCCCCTAGCGTAAGATATCTTACGCAGTACGAGAGACCTCTCGTAAGAGAACTGTCGGTTAGGTTTAGGGTAGGGTTTTGGTGCAGGTGGTACATTTAATTTCCAAACTGACGTGAGACAACTCATGTAATAAAATGTTGCTAGATTCACACTTATCTGTTTCGGATAAACTGAAAATGTTTTTAGTCCCGCTCACTGGACATTTCAATTTGAATGTGTTGCAAAACATGCAAGAAGCAACATAATATCATTTCGCCGAAATGTGCACACATGCACGTTTTTACAATGAGCCTAGGTTGGGTATTTAGTGTATCAGCTCTGGTATGCTTCATTGACTACGTTTACATGCAGCCAATAACCCGTTCAAAACCGGGATATTAGCAATAACCCGGTCGCGCACGGCCATGTAAACACCGGCAAAAACCCGGATATGCTCATATCCCGGTTTTTAAAAACCCGGATATTATCCCTGGGGTACCCCTTTTCTAACCCGAATATTTGGTAATGTAAACGCGTATCGGCATATCCCCATCAAAAGGAACATTGATTTGTGTTCTGCGCATGTTCTATTCGCAAGGAATCTTGGTCTTTTGAGTAGAGACGGCGCATACAAAAACCCGCGTGCAGTATATCGGAAGTAAACAAGAAGTAGAGGTAAACATGGCGAGATGCAGCACAGCACCACACTTTTGGAGCGAGGAGGAAGGCGTAAACAAAGGCGATCGCTATCTGCCCCGAACTATTCATTATCCGCATGCTGCTGCTGTTGTTGTTGCCTTTGGATACAGGAAGAAGAATCGGAAATGACGCACATTGCGTCTTAACGTTGTCCGTGCGTCCAGACGCTAACCGTGCGTCGCCGTTTACATCGGGATATTGCCAATTGATTACAAATTCCATGTATACAGGAGTAACTCTCTCTACTCACGCATGTAAACGGGTTATTCCGAATGTTTCAGAAACCCAAATAGTGACCTTAACCCGACCATAACCCGAATATTGGCTGCATGTAAACGTAGTCATTGTTTGCAGCACTTAGCTTGTCTGTGTTTGCGACGCAGACCAGAGTGTGTTAGCTGCATGGTGGCAGAGTTGTGTTATTTTTGCCTGGAGCGAGAACCGGAAGGTTGGAATGAAGTAATGCATTACACAATATAAAAACTAAATGTTCTTAATTTACTTTGAAATGTAAATTATTCAATGTTACAGAAAGATCACACAGGAATTGTGTCGCTCGCTGCATCATTTACTTGCTAGTTATTTGGCCTGTCGTCAGTGACACAAGGCCACTTTCTTGTTAAAACACTGAAAACCACATTTTCCAAGATGTAAGTTGCTGGACTTTTTGTTTGTGGAGTACTATTATCCTTTTTACTTGGTTAAATCATGTCACCCAAGTGCATTATGCTGCAATTCCTATAAAAGTTAGCCTAAAGGTTAACTGGTCTTAGGATGTCAAAACAATGAAGGAACTTCCTTTCTGAAAAAGCTGTTATGTGGATCAGATCTTGTGCTTATAGTCAAATTTTATAGTCAAATTTTAGGCTAACTGATCAGTAGCATTCCTCTCCAAAATAGGGAAAATATTACAAAAAAGCAATCATAGTGTTGTAGCTTGCAAATATTTTTTGATAAACAACATTTTGGTCAAACAGCTTCTTCAGGCATTTTTCATAATACGTGCCTACACAGCTGCTGGCATCCAGGTGGATGAGAGGTGTTTATTTATTCATTTTCTTGCCAAAAGCAATTTTATTTGCATTTGACACTTGGCAAGTGTTAATTTTGCACCCCAGCTGTAGCCATTTCCATGAGTTCTCTCTGAGAATTATCTAAAACTGCTCAGAAGAGTCTCTATAATGACAGCTCATGGTTTCAGTGTGCTGTATGCAATATAAATGGTAATGATATAGAACCAATAATACTGCTGATGAAATATAAACTGAATGTGTGCGGTCGTTGTCTCATTTACAGATGGTGAGAGGCCAGTCGAGGGAACTGACACCAGCCGTAAGAGAGACTCGCGTTCATCAGACAAGTACCACAAAAACGAAGATGCCAGCAACAGCCAGGAGGACGAAAACACCGTAAGATTGTTTAACCAAAAGTTCTACATTTCAATAGAATTACAGGGCTTAAAAAGAAGTGTGCTTAATTCTATTGAATATACACTTGTAGTGTATACTTAAAAACTGTACCTGAAGATAATATAATATTAATGAAATAAAAGGCCATTTAAGTGTACTTTAATAGAGTACAATTTCATGAGTTTTTTTAACACTTAAGTACGGTGGCTGAGAGAGCTCAACGCGCTGCAACTGAAGGAAACACACATGCAAATAGAAAAAAACACCTGCAAATTAAGAAAACATCTTCATCAGTTTCACAACACACGTGTGCTCCAAATACTCACAACACAACCAAATACAGAAACGCACTGCAAATAACACAGACCACAATGGAAATGTTTCCAGGGGAACCAAATAAGTGACGAACCCGGCTGGGACGTGCTTATTGCTCAAAAGTCTACTTTATTTTATTTATTTTTGCAAAACATACAGAGATTACATTTTTATGACATACAACTTGTATACAATATACAAAATATATTAACAATATGTTCAATGTCATCAGGGGCCGGTTGCATAAACCTCTAAGACTAGTCTTACAAGTTAGACATCAATTTATTTTCTTTAAGACGGTTCATAGCTTTTTTAAATCAGTTACATAAAATCGTAGATAAGCCTACTTTGATACCGAAAACTAAGACTAACTGCCCCTGACTAACTGTTAGTAGGTCATACTAGAACTTAACACACTGTCTTAACATTATGGCTATGTTTATGCAACCGGCCGCAGAATACAAATGAGAAAAGAACAATGAGCTGAAAGCTAAAATAAATAAAAGATAGAGAAAAAGAACATGAGGGAAAGATATGAATCTATACATCAGTTACACTGTACACATTTTTTCATGTTATGTTTTCATAAAGAAAAGTTTCATAAGAAATGTTAGGTAATGTAGGGTCCAAAGTTGTAAAGTCACTCACACACAGATATATAACACATATTTTAAAAGCTTTTTTGTAAAAAAAAAATAATATATATATATATATATATATAATGTATATAGACCGTTATGTTAACAGCATTATATTTCTGTCGTAAGAACAGCTATTCAGCTGATGGACACTGTGCTTCGTTGTCATGGGAACATCCCAGGTGAAAATAATGAGGAAATTACGTTGTCTTTCGTTGCTCCCTTCATCAAGTGCGATCCAAACGGCTACATAATGGCACACTAGTGCCCTGCTCACTCCAAAGTCCCACTTCAAGGGCTCTGCCGTCTGCCCTTCGAAGGGAGCAGGGCATAGGGATGCTCACGAGAAATAAGCACGTCCCAGCCGGGTTCGTCACTTATTTGGTTACTCTTGAAACATTTCCGTTGTGGTCTGTGTTATTTGCAGTGCGTTTCTGTATTTGGTTGTGTTGTGAGTATTTGGAGCACACGTGTGTTGTGAAACTGATGAAGAAGTTTTCTTAATTTGCGGGTGTTTTTTTCTATTTGCATGTGTGTTTCCTTCAGTTGCTGCACATTGATCTCTCTCGGCCACCGTACTTAAGTATAGTTTTAAAAAGTGCACTTTCTAACAATGCCAAACTTTTTACATTTTAAGTCATGTTTTAATAATCATTTGTCATGCTATACAGACCTATACTTATTGTTATGTGTTGACTAACATACTAAATCACATGTAAAGTACTTGATTATAATTTGAACTGTAGTGTGTGATTCAGTATTTCATTTAGAGTTAATATATTTTAAATGTACTTCATCATAACAATTCTGTAATTACAAATATATACATGAGTTTCAATAGAAATGAAATTGAAGTATTGTAGATTACCATAAATGCTTGTCAGTACATTTGGCAGAACACTTACCATATTTAAAAGACAATAGAAGTGGGTCAAATAAGCACTCTGAAGTTCAACTAATTGCATTTAATAGAAATTTAAACTGTAATACATTTACATTGTGTCCGATCACATGTATATTCTTTTAACGTCTATTATTTCCATAATACATACTTAATTATTACCATGGCTGTTAAATAATCTTTTTAAATAAATGTCCTGTTTTGCTTTAATCACCACTCCTTTGAAGAATAGTGGACTAGAGGCCAGAAAGAGATCTGAATCCACTTTCAAATTCAGTTGCAGTGTGAATGCAAAAGCGAACTCAATTCTTAGTGAAGATGCAGTATCTATGAAGTGATCTCAACGTGATTTTAAAAGTCGTGCAGGCTTAATTTCAGCAAAAGGAATGTCATCCATGCTGGGGTCGATGTTGAACTGTTTCTGTCTGTGAAAATAAGAATTGCACTCCACTTTTTGCAAGAAGCTCTTTTAGTGCATGGATGCATCCTTAAAACAAAGTTGACTTTATTTCACTTACTGAGGACATATCAGGTCATTTCAACCTCTAAAAGATGAGAATATACTGTCGGGAATATGATACAGTTCATACTGGCTTAAATGATTGATGGACTTTGCGCTCATCCAAGATGTTTCTCAAAAGAGCCTTCGCTGCATTTCCGTTCCTCCCACAGCACAGAGGGGCCTGGCTTTTAGCACCTTTCATCTCCAGCACAGTGTCACACACAAGCTCGTCCAAATGCTCTCCACATTACCAGACCAATAAACCCTCAGTGTCAAATGAAATCAGTTTGCACGGCCATTTATCAATATAAACTAAGCAAAAAGAGATTTTTTTTACTCTTAGTCCATATCTTCTAGCTTTAAAGTCATATGCTAGTGTACAGGTTGACAAAAAGTAAAGGAATAGTTCACCCAAAAATGAGAATTATCCCATAATTGATGCACCCTTGTTGCCGGAAGCCAGTGGTAATAGTTTATAAATAGGGATGCACGATATATCGACCACATATCGATATCGGCCGATAAATTGTCATTTTTTATGTTATCGTTATCGATCCGATAAGAAAATAAGGCCGATATATCAAAGCCGATAGATAATAGATTATATACGTCTTCAGTTGAGAGATGCGCGCTGTTCGCCATGATGGTTTTGAATGATTGGAATCACTTCGAAAACGAAGATACAGTTAAGTGCAACATGTGCAGCACAAACCTGTCACATAGGCATCATGACATTATAATAAGAACACGCCTGTAAAATAATGTTGTGAATTCGTGTTAGCCAGTGTTTCAGCGCGACGAGCGCATTGTGGCGGGAAGAGCGCGTATGGAGTTAAGCCTTCATGACAAACACAGCCAAGTTCGCTTGAGCATTCACAGCATTTTGTGCCATTGTAAGTTGTAATATGTTAATTATGTGTATATGTCTGATTAATCTAATATAGGATGCGTTTGGTTGAGTTAATGAACGATGTTTAGTTGCCGTGTTTCAGCGCGTTGTTGTGGGAATAGCACGTCCAGAACAGGGATTACACGTTCTGACCAGCAGTTAAGTTCGCTTGTGCATTCATGTCATTTTGTGCAGATATATGATAAGTCGTAATATTTAGTTTATGTAACATAAATATCTGATTAATCTCACATAGGGTGCGTTTCGGTGATTTAAACAAACCTGCTAGAAAAGTTATTCAGTTTCCAGGTGCTCGTTCTCTTCAGCTTCATCGCGCGCATGATCAAACGGCAATGCAAAACATTAAAAGATATGATTGAGACTGTCATATTATTATAATTGTATACACTATTGTAATAAAAAGTTGTGCATTCTTTGGTTTAGTTGCATTCTTCAGCAACCGTTGAGTTGATTAACCTTCTGGCAAAGCGATTCAGTTTAATGTTCCTTGCTTCAGTGCGCGCAGCTCAAACCGCAATGATGTCATGATCTGAAACAGTAAGCCTAATATTAAATATGTTTACTATTACTGTAATAGTAAAAATGTTTAATTCTATTTTCAAAAACATTGATGCATTATTAATAACTAGCATTTTTTTGTTCTCGTATTATTTTCATCAACAATATGGTTTGATTAAAATAATTTCCTTATTGTCCGTGCGGAGGCGATTCCATTTTATTTATCCATGGTACATGCATTTTGTTTCTTTATATGCAGCCCAATGTTATCCAATGACTTGTTTGCATTATTAATTTTTTTTTTTTTTTTGTTAGGCAAAACTTTTTATTTTAAATTTTATTTTTATTTATTTTACTCCTAAAAACTGAAGTTTGAAGTCTGAACTTAAAAATAAAATGTGGCACTGGCATATCATTTATTCTCCAAGTGAAATAATTTACCTATTTTTCAGGGGTGAATGTCTGTCTACATTTGTAAAATGATACATTTATGGTAGAATCAAATGTTGTTTTGTTTGTCTTGTGTATTGCCTTATCTACAACACATGAGTGTAATACGGTAAAGGCAGTACAGGAGACTGATTTGGATTTAAAGTGTAAAGTGTAAATATATCAGGCGAAAAATGTGTATATACATCGGTATCGGTATCGGCATCGGACAAAATTAGTTTGAAAATATCGGCATATCGAATATCGGCCAAAATCCAATATCGTGCATCCCTATTTATAAAGTTTTAAATATGGATAATTTGCATACAAAAACCTATCACTTCACTTCAGAAAGCCTTTATTAACCCTCTGGAGTCGTATGGGTTACTTTAAGGATGGATGGATGTGCTTTTTGTAGCTTTAAAAACTCGGGCACTATTCAGTGCCATTACAAAGCTGGGAAGAGCCAGGATATTATTTAACATACACTATATTGCCAAAAGTATTGGGACACCCCTCCAAATCATCAAATGGCCACAGTTGTATAAAATCAAGCACCTAGGCATGCAGACGCTTCTACAAACATTTGTGAAAGAATGGGTCGCTCTCATGAGCTCAGTGAATTCAAGTGTGGTACCGTTAGAGGTTGCCACCTGTGCAATAAGTCCGATTCGTGAAATTTCCTCTCTACTAAATATTCCACGGTCAACTGTTAGTGGTATTATAGCAAAGTGGAAGCAATTGGGAATAACAGCAACTCAGCCACGAAGTGGTAAGCCACGTAAAATCACAGAGAGGGGTCAGCGCAGGATGAGGTGTGCAGAAGTCACCAACTTTCTGCAGAGTCAATAGCTACAGACCTCCAAACTTCATGTGGCCTTCAGATTAGCTCAAGAGCAGTGCATAGAGCTTCATGGAATGGGTTTCCATGGCCGAACAGCTGCATCCAAGCCTTACATCGACAAGTGCAATGTTGGATGCTGTGGTGTAAAGCCACCGTCACTGGACTCTAGAGCAGTGGAGACGTGTTCCCTGGAGTGATCAATCACACTTTTCTGTCTGGCAATTCGATGGACGAGTCTGGACTTGCCTGACTGCATTGTGCCAAGAGTAAAGTTTGGTGGAGGGGATTATGGTGTGGGGTTGCTTTTCAGGGGTTCGTCTTGGCCCCTTAGTTCCAGTGAAAGGAGCTCTTAATGCTTCAGCATACAGTTTGGCAATGGCCCCTTCCTTTTCTAACATGACTGCGCACCAGTGCACAAAGCAAGGTCCATAAAGACATGGATGAGTGAGTTTGGTGTGGAGGAACTTGACTGGCCTGCACAGAGTCCTGACCTCAACCCGATAGAACAGCTTTGGGATGAATTAGAGCGGAGACTGAGAGCCAGGCGTTCTCGTCCAACATCAGTGCCTGACCTCACAAATACACTTCTAGAAGAATGGTCAAAAATTCCCATAAACACACTCCTAAACCTTGTGGAAAGCCTTACCAGAAGAGTTGAAGCTGTTATAGCTGCAAAGGGGGGGCCAACTCCATATTAAACCCTATGGATTAAGAATGGGATGTCATTAAAGTTCATGTGCATGTAAAGGCAGACGTCCCAAAACTTTTGGCAATATAGTGTATCTCCTATTGTTTTCGGCTGAAAGAAGAAAGTCGAATGCACCTAGGATGGCTTAAGGATGAGTAAATGATGGGATAATTTTCATTTTTGAGTGAACTATTCCTTTAATTTGTAGGATTTATGAATCCTGTTTTGATAGGAAATATGTCAACACTCAAAAGCAAATTGCGTTTGACAAACCACAGCATAGGTTTTTTAATTCTATGGCTTTAAAGCTGTGAGGGAAGGATTTATCAAGTCATAATGGAATGGAGATTGCAGAAGATGATGTGGACAAACAGAGAGTCTGTGACAGATGCTGTGCTGGTGGAGTGATTTATGTGTGTGGAGATAAATCTATCATTGCTGTGCTGTGCTGTGAATACATTACTGCTGTTTAGTTCTGCTTCATAATCTCAATGTCACACACTGGCTCTACACGAACAAGTTTGTCCTTAAGCAGTTTTCTTTCAGTCAGAAGATTAAGAGTGATGTAGAGTTATGACCAGAAGTTTGAGAAGTGTTTAGTTAAAAAATTCATAATTGAATAAACAATGTTCACCTTCAGAATATTAATACATTTCTTTGATTATAATGTTTTAAAATATTTTAAGAAATAGGTGTACAGAGTTCATCTGCTTTCATAACTTCATTCAGTAAATATTTTTCAGACTAACTTAAATATTTGTGTAAATGTACATGAAGATGAGTACATGATGGTACTGCATAAAACATTTTCAAATGTCTTCTAAAAATATTACAAACAAAAATATTGTATAACTAACATAACTGCTTATTATAATACACTTTAATATACAGTAATAATTGGCACATTTTATTCCACTGTTAAAATAGCAGACCGGTTAAGTGCATACTGTATTTGCAAACATTTATTCCTATGGCACTTTTAGTCTAATATTTGGTAAGTTTGAATTTGTCCATTGATGTTTTTTCGCTTAGATTTAATTAATTTACTAATCTATTCAATTCTAATTACAGTGCACCTGTAGATGTGAGTCAAACCAATGCCACATTACATTTTTGTTGTAAATTTGTATAAAAATTAATTAATATTATTAATCCTTTAGCAAAGCACTGTATCTATAGCATCGAATTGCCAGATACTGGTTTCCATGGTAACACAGAATACTCCGTACACTGCTGTGCTGTGAGAACATTTCCAACCTTACGCCAATAACATAGACTCAAGGTAAAGAGAACAGGGTATTGTTTTTGTGTGTGGGGATGAGTTGGACTCTTTTGGACTGTATATATATATATATCTCATACGTTATTAGACAATCTTTGTTCTCATAGTCCAACAAAATTCTTCAAGCTGTACCATGTGTGTCCTGACAGGCCGTCAGAAAGTCTGTGATATCTAAAATGACAGATTTGAATGTAAAATATCAGAGACATGTGGACTCCATTCCAGAGCACACCAGAGACTGAATTAGAGGGAAATACTTTTTTTTATATACAGTAATTTAAGGATGTAGTGATTTACAAGCTTGCCTGAGAGCTAATTAATAGCTTTGCCTACATGTGTATACTCATTTAGTCACATTCTCCCAGTTCCCCTGAACTCAAAGGCTTCTCTTCCTTTGGACTTCTTTGAATAGCTCGCTTTTTTTTTATAACACAATTTTTATGAAAAATGAAAGTTCTGTAAATTTCCCACACCACTGCTGTTCCCCATATCACTTTATTTCTTCAGTGGAACACAAAAGGAGTGAAAAAAAGAAGTGTCATGAGGGTAGTCTTTATGACTTTGTGTGCTTTACCCTGTTCCTCTTTGGAGCTTGACAGTGGATGGTCACTATATGGTTCCCTTGTAAGGAATATAGCAGGAGCATTTGTTTCTCCTTTTGGCTTTTGCGGATGACAGAAGGTAATGCAGGTTTGGAAGGACGAGGGTAAATGATGACACTATAAATCTGTTCTACTCTTTTGACCTTACTCTTGCCTTTGAAAATATCTCCAAGGGTTGATGTGGCAGCACTGTGACAGTGTTGGATTGGAGGTCAGTTGTGGTGATCATCCATTTTAATGACCCTGAGGACTTCTTTCAGGTGAGACCTTGTCCATGAGCTCAGCGTTTCTGTCAATGTCTGTCACAACAAGACATCTGAAGAGCTACTCACTTTGTCGAGTACTGGATAAACCTTATACACCCCAACAGAACAAAGTTGGTTTGTTGTCTCCAGGCAAATGGACAATAGTTCCACTCAGTCTGTGGCCACTGTCTTCTTATAATTGCCTACAAATCCATGCAAATGTTAATGGTTGATGATGCCACTGGGCTCTAAAAGAAATAATAGTCCACTTAGGCGCTAACCGCATTTGATCATTTAAATGTCTACCACAACCAGAATTTGTGGTGTAGGGTGGTCTCTTGGTTCACAAGCAGTTCCTACAATATTTATGGCTGCAAAGGCAGTGGAGATGCAGGGAATCAAGAAAGACCAAATTAATCTGAAAGTCAAGATTTACATGAGAGAGAAGCAGCTAGGAAACTTGAGGTAATGTACTCAGATTTGTCCTCAAGACAAGGTGTAGGCGTTCAAGTTGGAAGAATGTTTATCTCAAGGTAGAGATTAAAGCACTCTTGGGGCCCTATCTTGCACCCAGCGCAATTGACTTTGTACACCGACGCATGTATCATTCCTATTTTGCACCCGACGCACAGCAGACTTTTCCCTCCACAGACGCACGTCGGTAAATTAGGGTATGAACTCGTGCTCCCAGGGGCGGTTCAGCGAAAAGAGGAGGCGTTTTCCGGCGCAAACGTTCCCTGGTGCTATTTTGCAGTTCCAGAAAACAATTCGCGTTTTCAGCGGTGCGTTCAGATGCTATTTTAAGGGCGCATGCTTGGCCATAATGTAGCATGTGCACAACGCGCATACACTTTGCTTCTCTCATCTACACAGACGCAGCAGTTCCCATTTTTGCAAACCATTCATAATTACAAGGAAAAATATTCCACATGAGGGAAATCATTGTGGTGACCATGAAGATGTGAAAAAATAGGCATAAATCTAGCTTACACATTTACCCAAATTATTCAGGCTAATTGTAGTAATGACAGATCAAACCTGTTTGACAAATAGTGGCAAGACACATATATAAGGACACCTGACAAATAGGGGTGTAACGGTTCACAAAATTCACGGTTCGGTTCGATACGATACAGTTGTGTCACGGTTCGGTACGGTTCGGTTCGGTACGTTTTCCATAGGCTACAGCAAAAATAAATAAATGCCAGAGAAATTTCCTTGAATTAAATTTTTTTTTTAATTATTTTATTTAATGAAACTAACATCATAAAGTATGATCATTTTTTTTGCTTTTTTTACTGAGCAATAATGGAGCTATACTTGACTCTTCTTATGAGCATATAAAACAAAACAGCTCTTTGGACAAAATTAAATGTAATATTGTAGTAGTAGGCTATTATAAACAAAGGTTTATTTTAGTTCAGATTAACATTTGAGGGCAGCAGTTGTATTTATAATGTCAAAATAAAACAGACGTAATGTTACTTGAAAGCATTATAGCCCACTATTCCTGACAAACTTCCATACTTGCAGTTAGTGTTACTACACCAAATCCATTCCACGGTGAATGTTGCTGATCTGTGGACACCGGCCAGTTCATTCATGGCACGATGTTTCTTCCTGGTTTCCACGTCAGCGCTGTTTGATCCGTTAATAACAGAGAAATGTGCATGTTTCTCACTAGATCTCGCAGCGATGTTATTACTTCAGTGGCGAATTCAAAAAGCATTTGAAATTCAAATGCTTTCTTTACTGGTCTGGATCTCTTAGCGCTGTGTGGTGTTGCTTGATCAGGCTCGCGCATAGGGCTCGCAAGTCCCGCTTCACAGGTCAAAACTGATAAACGGTCCACACAAACACAATAAGAGTAGCTCAGTTTCGTTCCTTACATTGCATTTGCCAGTTGATGTTGTGGTCGCGCCAGCCTCTATGAGCGCGCTTGCCACCCGCGACGCGCCTTCATTTGAAATAACGAAATTTTGGTCGGCAGAAAAAATAGTCCAACGAACCGTTCGGTACGTAATGCGTTCCGAAAACCGAACCGAAAGCCTCGTACCGAACGGTTCAATACGAATACGCGTATCGTTACACCCCTACTGACAAAGTGGGTTGTCCATCAAGAACCAGGAAACAAAATTCTGAAGACTGCGAAATCACCTTTACCATCATGTAAGTTGCGTGCGCCTGGCAAATTCGGCGTTATAAAAGCAATCCGCCATGGAACAAGCGCGCCTGCTTTTAAAGGGAATGTGAGATGACGCTCTGATTGGTTTATTTCACGTTACGCCCAAACCACACCTATGAGTAATGTAGCTACTTCAGACCAACCCATTTTAGATTTCTGAGACCCGCCCACAAAGTTACTTGTGTTTCGCGTTTGATACTTTCAGCGTTTCAGATCGTTACAATAGGGCCCTTGGAGTGCCAACGTCCTGCAGAGTGTAGCTCCAACACACCTGCTTGAAAGATTCTAGCACTTATAAATACCTTGATTACCTGGTTCAGCTGTGTTTAATTAGGGTTGGAGCTAAACTCTGCATGACATCCGACACCCCAAACTAAATCCTCAGATTATGTGTTACCTAATAGTTGGGACTTAACCCACAACTCTTTTTTTTTTTTTTTTTATCCTTCACAGTAACACTAAAAGATTGTAGAACATAGAAGCTATACATTTTGGCCATGACAAGATCACATGATTTACTATACTTATATGTTACTATACCATACTATATGTTACTATATATTTTTGAATCTCATACTTTGGAAAGTACTTCCACGGAAGCTAAACAACTATCTTAATGGATTGCTTTCTCTAGGTAATATAGATCTCCTTGGACACCGTCCATCTGGACCAAAAAGCACCTTCCTCAAGGGCACAAGGGAGATGGTTGATGATTCTTTTACTTCTAGGGTTCGAGTCCAGAGACTAATCCTTTAATGTCACCCCACACAAAACTGTGACTGTCACTACAACCAAATCACAATCACTCATTTCTCCCAGTTTTTCATGTCCTTGTGCAACATGTCTACGGTTGTGTGCATTACGTGGACAAATCATTGGTTCTCTTGAGAGAATTTCAGGTGATTTCCTGAAATGGAAGGTGATGTTCAGGGTTTACCAGATTTTAATTACTTTGGTGTCTTTTCACCCACTCAAAGCTTTTTGCAGTGAATATTTTGGGCTTGACTGTTAAAACTTGTTGGCATAAAAATAAAGCTCTTCAGCCTTGCTTATGCTTTACGGGCAATGGGGTGGCCTGCTACACCATCTGTCACTCTGGCATTGACCGATGTTTCCAGCTCCAGCCCGCCCAATTAATAAACTTATGCTTTTAGGTTGCCCTTTGCTGTAAGCAGGCAGTCTTCCTCTCAAGCACACTGCTGTAAAAGTAGTTAGTCAATCATCGTCAGTGGCGGTTAAAGGCAACCATGCAGTCAATATAGTTTTGGCCAGCACAGATGACGTGTTAAATCAATATCTGAGCCTGTCTGCTGTGAGGTCAATAAGGCTCATATGGGGCCAGGAGACACCTCTTAATGAGCTTTACATATATACCAATAGGTCTTACTAATTGCCTAAATGCTAAAAAAACTAAATTTTAATAGCTGTGCTGTGGGAAAGAGGATAATTAGGTCATGGGGGTTCAATAGGCTTTGTTTAAATGTAATAGTTTAAATTGTGTTTTTGTGTGGATAGAGATTTAAAAGGATGTCTTAAATAATTTGAAACAGACTTGGAAAAGGGTAGTAAAAAGTATAAAGGTGTAAGGTATTACAACCTAGGCTCATTGTAAAAATGTGCCTCTATATATACATTTCTACAAGACTCCAAAAATGTACCTATTCTTACAATTCACGGCAGTTTCCAGCTCAAATTAAAGGCACACCATGTAAGAGTCTGTCGCTAGAGGTTGCTTTTTAAAAACAATAACAAAGGCGTAGTTTGGTGATGACGCTGTGAATGAGCGTGGAATCATGGGAGTTGTCGTCTTCATCTCCACAGCTGATGGAAAGCAGTCCGATGGGACTCAGACAGAAATGCTCATGGATGTATTTAAGGTTTATTAAAGTTACTGTGATATGAAGCAGGGTGGAGTTGAGAGCTTGGAGAGATTTTACGTTTTATTATGCTTAAATGCCGCAGTCGTCTGCTTGTGCCGATCTTTGTGTTTTGTTTTTTATCTTACGATTAAACTTACGTTTAACGTCTGAGTTCCTTCTTTCCTGAACTTGAACTTTGTTACAGTTATGTTTAATCACTTAAATTCACATTATTTTATTTTATTCTAGTAAAACAGCCACAAGTGCTGAATTACTACTCATACAGGTCACTTTATTTGATGAATTAAAATTGTGTAATGCAGCGCTCTTTTTCCTTGGTCAAAACAATCATACAGTACTAAATACGTTTGAGTGTGTTGAAAGTTGTTATCGTTACTCTGTGCGTTTGCTATGAGACACTTGTTGCACACTGCAGTGAGCTAGATCGATATTAGAATTTCATTTTAATAAAAGCTGGATGACTTGTTGCTAAATGGCATGCAATTCTTTTTAAAAGATTGTATAGTGGAGAAAATGCTGTATTACAGTTACTACAAATAAAGCTCTTTCTGATTGTGCTGTTAGCCACTTGACAAAATAGTGTTGTCTCTGAGTCATGATACAAACATGTTACTTGTGGAAGCTAAATCAAGAAAACAAGAGATACAAACAATACGACTAACCGTGTTTAATTATATAACAATGATTAGTTTTGTCGATAAAAGTATCCAAACATTTGCTTACCTGTCTAATAAAACGCATATTATATTAAAGAGTCTTCATGGTTTCTATGGAAGTAAATCCGTAAATTCAAGGGTAACGCGGATATGATGTCATTGACAGCCGACGCAATGACACAGGCCATTACACTGGTTAAAATCTCTGCAGGATTTAAACATTGTTGGAAACATTTGGGATAATTTAAGTGGACAAGTCATCAAAATATATGACATATGACATTGTTTTAAAAATTTGGAAGTAGATTGTCGAGGAAACCAGAGCGGAGCAACATTTTCAACAGCACCTCAGTTTTTCAAATGCATAACATGAGGGCCTTTAACAAACATAAATGCTATATTTTTAGATGTTAGAATTTGTAATACGTCTTGCATGTGCGTTCCACCCCGCTTAACACAGAAGTACTCTGGTGACGGATCAGCATCTGATGCAATCTTGTTTCTACACAAACCCACATGCCACAGGGCAGAAAAAGATTTTTCCGCTGCACTCTAGTAGTAGATCTAGGAATAATTGATTCATTCTAGAGAAATGATTTGAGAAGATTGGAGTGCTTAAACCAATGACATCAACCTAATGCCAAACCAAACCAACCCCCTCTTTCTCGTTCATTCTTTTGCTCTGAAAATATTTCTGTGTCTTAGGTGCCCTATATTCCTTTATCCCATCTGTTTATACTGAAGTCTCCAATTTATCAGCAAGAATGAGGAATTGGGAGATGTCACTGGCTCTGATTGACCCCTTACTGGGGGTTATTTCAAAGGTCACAGAATGCATTGGACCCCCGGGCTGATCGGCTCCTCGTGATTCAGACTCGTTCTTCATTCCGTGCTTCATAAACCCTGCGGCTAATGGGCTAAACCCAGGGAAGGACAGCACAGGTCTTCCAGGAGGTTCCTGGGGGACAGAGAAGGCAGCTCTCGTGTCAAACTATGCTGTGTATGAAAGCTCGGTGGCTTGCAGGCACCCCAGATAGCCCTATTCCTCCTCTAATTCATGACCAGAATGAGGACGAGATTGAGGCACTGAAACCAATTTACTTTAGGGCCCTGGTGGGGGGATCCTCATGGGCTCTGCCTTCTCTGAAGAGGTTCTCAGGCTTAGCCAGAGGACAGAGGACAGAGGTCAATGATTAAGGCTCAAGCTTTGGTGATGACTCTGTCAGAGATGTGAAGAGTCTTTACAAGAGCTTGTTTTAAGCTAATGTGCCATAACTGAAATGTTCAGGATAGTTACACTGTCTTCCCAAGTATTGGTACAAGTACAATACTCTTCAAAAGCTTGTGGTAGGTAAGTTCAAAAAAAGTTTAACAAGTTTTAAGTTCAAAAGCTTAAGCAAAGAAGGTTTTTGAAAGAAGTATATTTTGCTCAGTGCTTTTATTTAATAATATTAAAAATACAATAAAACGGTTATATTGTTGCAACTTTTTTTTTATATGTATTTTAAAATGGAATTTATTCCTGTGATGCAAAGCTGAATTTTCAGCATAATTACTTCTGTGTCACAGGATTTTCTAATTCAAATATCATTTTAATATGCTGATTTGCTGCTTAAGTAACATTTTTATTATTAGTATTATCAATGTTGGAAACAGTTGTGCTGCTTAAAGTGGCCGTGTAGTCAATCATTTTATCCCTTAAAACTCACATTTAATCACCAAAATCACATATTTAAAGGTTCATTCCTTAAAATAGCTTGAATTTAAACTTAGGTTTAGAGCTACTTTTATTATAGATTACTTATATAGCTATTAAGACTATACAAACAGTGTTTGTTATCTTTCAGCATGACCGAAGTCAACAGATTGAACCACCACACACAGAGCTGGAGATGCTAATGTTTTAACATCGTTGCCTTATCCAGGAAAGTTTAACAAGAGCAGAAAATAAAAAAAGCTCTAAAGATACTAAAATAGTAAAGGATATTTTTTTTCTGGTAGTCTCACTTGTTTGAAGTACCAGGCAAAGAAACGTTGACATGAGATTTGGCAGCCTTGCAGCACTGAGGCCTTCAGCATGATGAATAATTGATGTGAAAATCTCAGTTTAATCGTTTATTTTTCCCTCGCTCCTTTGCTCTGCCGTTGCATGCATGTTTTTAAGGTCTGCATTGTCTTTCATTCCTGTGGGACAGCTGCATGCTTTCATGTTTTTCCCTTACATTTCAAAGAAAGCATGTTTCTCATTGTTACATTTTTTTTCTTTTGTTTTGTCTCACTACTGAACAACATTTGCGGATTGCTGCTCTTTTAACTGCTCATACTAAATCTTTGTTATGCGTTATATGCAATTATATCTCACCTGTGAACTACATTAATAAAATATGTGTCATTTTACATAGATTTAGTAATTGCGTTATTTAAAGACCCCCAAACCTTAATATTTAATGAAATACTATTAATTGTGATTATTTATTTTTAAATATTTAATAAACCCTGAACTATTGCCACACAGTTTGTTCCACCTAAATTACACCTCAATCATGCAATATGTGTCTGGGAAATGGCATTGGTTGCTTGCATTTCTTGTCCACCCACACAAAGTCATAGCATAATCAGTGTCCACCTCCACCTCTTGCTTCTATCTCTGGATATTTTTTTCACCTTCGGATCAAGCTGTCAGGCTGAATGCATCCCCGGTTACTGAATTCTCATTTTCAGTCCACCTTATATTCTTGACTTTTCAGACTTGTCTTAAAGTTCAACAGACTCAACTTTGAGTATCTTAATTCTCTGCAGTCTTCCACTAAGTTCTTGATCTCTGAACCATCTCAACAAATACCCCTTGGTTAACCATAATTTTTTTTCAACACCTGAATCATGAATCATTTTAGAGCTCAAGGTAAGGCGATACAGTTACTCTGTTGCAAGACCTAGTTAGTTGCCTACGGAGGCAACATCGCAGATGCGCTTACATTGCGAAGGCATTTCCAAAAGGTGGCCTTCCTTACTCCTACAATACCTTGCTTTCACAGCATCATATGCTCAGTAAAACAATAAATCTTACATGGAGACAAGAAAAATGTCATAAATATAAAAATATATTGAATTATTCAATAAGAATACTGAGAGGAAAAACTTAAAATAGTTTTGTATAATCCAGTATGTATATATAATGTAACTGTGGGAGATGTGTTTTTATAGTCCCTTTCACACAGAAATTCCGGAAAATACACGGATAAAGATTCACACTGCCAGTGATTTTCCGGAATCAGAGAGTGCGTTCACACACAACCCGTAAAAATCACGTAAAGACACGTGACATAATAATGATAATGACATGATAATGTCTCAGCAGCGTCTTAAGTTTGCTTATGAGCTGCGATTTCTCTCTCGAGAAACCACGCTTGTGCATTTTTTTCTCTGATTCGATCATAAACTTGCGCATTACGTACCGTTTCACAGCTGGCGAACGATCCCGGCTTCAGCGTCATCACAACGACACGGCATTATTATGGCTTTTGTTCACACAACGCGCGTTCCGGGACTGAACACAGCAATGTTACTAGGTCCCCAACCCGGCATCGATGCCGGCATCAATCCCGGGTCGTGTTTGCGTTCACACAGAAGGCGTTCTGTCAATTTCCCGGGATCATCGCACTGTGTGAAAAGGGCTTATGTTTCTTTCAGTCACGTGCAGTCAGCTTAGCAACATGCTAACCCAAAACTCCATTGAAGTTGAGACATTTCCTGTTGAAACATAAACTATAAAAAAAGTTCTTTCAACAAAGTGGTATTTTTGCTTTGAAGTTTTTAAACCAATAAGAACAAAACATTTACTTACCAAATTTGACAATTGTGAAAATTATTTGCTCAGAAGATGGCTGACGAACCAGCGTCTATCGTTTGATCTGTCTATCAACTTACTTGAGGCAATGAAAACTTAACATGCTAAGTTGAAAAAAAAAACGACTTAAAATTACTTGAAAACAAACAACTAAAGCTTAAATAAATTTTTGCAGTGTACGTATGACAAAGACTTTTGAAGATGTCCATATTTACACATTCAAGTAAATGCTGTACTTAGACTAGAAATAGCTGTCTGGGGGCATAAACAAAACGGCCGCCGAGTGAACTGACTTGTTTAAAGTACATATTTAAGCGTTCTTTTCCTTGAGAAAAAATTATTCATGCCTTAAAATAGCTTGAATATAACTCTACACCCTTGACTCATTTAGTATACGCAGTTCTATGAATATGCAAATGAGCCCCGCCTCCACTCACTCACTCCAGCTCAGAGATCCACTCGTTGACGATCACACGTTGATCTGATTGGTTACAAGGTAGTTTGTGACGTCAGAAACACCAGCGATTTCAAACCGTGTTTTTGAGACGGTCTTTGATTCACTGCAGTTTTAAAGAGAAAATACTCAGCAATGGTGTTGACTTATGAATTTGCACATGGTTTGTCTTAAAGCATATTAAAAACACCACATAGACATATAAACAACATTAAAAACTTGATTTTCCCCACAGGAAGACTTTAAAAGAACTGTATTTGTGTATTCTAATAAACAGTTGTCTCAGAGACTATCAGCATGAATTTTCATCCATTTTGTATGAAGAAACAATCTGACTGACATAGTGACTTGAAACTGTTCACTTGTAAGGTATCGTTTAAATGTGGGAAATTGAAATACCACAATAATATACCAGCTTGGATAAAACTAATCGGACACCGGTGTCTGTCCATGAACAATTGTAGAGATTCCACAGATGAACATGCACAGGCCCTGTTTGTATGTTTGTGTATGCTAGTTGCTGATTGTACAGCCATTTTTGTTTGCAGTCTGTGTCAGTGAACAGACTATGGGTGCTCTGTAAGGATGCCATCTGACTCCAAAATCATCTCTGGCTTACACCCCAGATTCAGAAGTCATTGCAGGCTCTCTCCTAAGAAACAAGCTAGTCCACCCTGGTTACTGTCTCCTATTGAAAAACAACCCATGGCCCTCACTTCACATTGATTTTTATCAGCCTGCCGGCCCCATGATTGATCTCCCCTGCAAAAGCATCGATTTCCCCCGCTCACCCTCTTAGCCCCTTTGTCCGAGACTACAAATGGACTGCAGACACTTTTCTATTGTTATAAATGGAAAAAGGGGTCCAAGCCTCCCACTAAATGACAGCACCACCAGCTGTCCTCTGCAAGTGCTGTTGTTCTGTTTATGACTGTTAATTCGTTTTTTGTTCCTGCTGGCTTTGCGGGATAGAAGCAAGCATGGAACGGTGTTGTCATAGATGGGACGCCCTCAGAGGTGGAGCTGATGACTAATAGTCAACATATGCCATGGCGGTGGACAGATTGCATGTGCGTGTATGGGTATGTGTGTTTGATCTTGAGGCGCTCTAATACCTCAAGCCCAATGAAAACAGTAGTTGAAAGACCCTATGAAGTGGTTCGATGAACATTGTTTTCTTTTTTTGTGTGTTCATGTCTTATCTATTGGAAAAGGAATCTATGGTGGATCATATTCTGGATCAATGCTAACTTTTTCTAATCATTAGTTAACAAACAAGTATTCATTACTTCAATTGGTTCATTGTTTCTGCCTTAAATTATTACATTTTTCGCTAACTGTGATTTTATGTACATTTCTGAAATGCCTAACTTAGACAGTTACCGCTGATAACAGATCACTCTGAATTGTAATGTGGAATGTATTTTCTGTAAAGCTGCTTTGAAATGATGTGTATTGTGAAAAGCGCTATACAAATAAATGTGAATTGAATATTAAATAAACAAATTCAATAGCTATCGCTAGTCAGAGGCAAGTGGTATTAAGAACACTCTTAAAAATAATGGTCCCAAAAGGGTTTTTTGTAGTGATGCAATAGAATAACCTTTCTGTGAATAGTTCTTAAAATAACCTTTTTTTTCTTAGAGTGAAATGTTAATAACCTTAAAAATCTTGTTCTATTGTGCAATGGGAATGTTCCATGTATGTTAAAGGTTCTTCATGGAGCCATCAATGCCCAATAAAAAGTGGGCAAAAGAAAATGTGGGCTGTGGGTTTCAAAATGCAACTTTATGATGTAGCAGAATATCCCAAAACTTGCCTGCTCTTCTGCTATACACTCAAAAGAACACATTTTTTCTTCACAAAAAGAGTACATAGTTTTAGGGTATGCAAATTGGGAGATAGCAATAGAATTAAAAAAAAAAACTAATAAAAAAAAACCCTTAAGGGGCATGGAATTTTTTTATTAATTCATTATTGACTGGTAAAATAACAATGCAACATTGTTTCATAACTTGTTTGTTTTCTTCATTATAACTGATTTTCCCACTGGACAGTCTTTTGAGAACTCATCCAGTTGAACAATTTCGCTTCTGCTGGTGAAAGACTATATCGCGATTAGCTTAATGATCAATACATCATGGGAAACGCTCAAGAGGGTTCGACTGTGTCCTTCACACTGCTTTCATCCTGCTGCAAACGTGGCCCCAATTGATATTGGCATTCTTGATTTACACTTTCATCTTTAAAGTTTTGTATTTTCGACAATCTCTTTGATGGGCATTGTTAGCCTGAATGCACTTTATTCCTTCCAGCCCTTTTTCAATTTATTTTTCGTCTTAGTCTCACAAAAACATACTGCGATGAAAAAAAATCTGACAAGGAATTTATGTTTCTTAATGATTCCTGTATTTATATAACACATACTTCAAAGTGTGTTGGAGGTGGCTGTGAGTTTATAGTGATTAAATGCAATATACAGTAGTTACATTAAATTCTGCCCATAGGAGGCACTCTAAACGAAAATGGCTGACTATTACGAAAATGGGCATGTTCGTACATGGTGTCAGAATGAAGATGTGTTCTAAATTTTGTCAGAATTGGTGCTACACTATAAAAAAAAGTCGCTGCCTTAAATTTTTAAGTACAAACAAGTTGGATGTTTAAGTCATTTCAACTTAAATTACATTAAACTTACTTAAATAATGACCTGAATCTTGTATAACCCTCTGGGGTCTGAGCTGTTTTCTGGCCCTGGAGGTGTTCTGACATGCTCTGACATTTGTGCTTATTTCTGTTACTTGTGATTACACTGTATTTAGCACAAACTCTGCTACAATAATATATCAGCAGCATGTATGTAAAAGTTTGTAGTTTTGAGATAATGACATTTATGCGTGGTTTGTGAAAATACAAAAAAAAATTGTCACTGAAATAAGGCCATGAAACCCATACTGATTATTTCTTCACAAGACTTTTAAAAAATTGTATCACGTAGCCTAGAATATTTGCTCCAAAACTATGTGAAAATCATTCTAACTGCTCATTCAGATAAGACAATATATTGATTTAAAATTTGTAAGACGTGTTTTCTGTAAGAAAGCTTTATGCGGGAGGCGTAAACACATCATTAATATGTATGGCTTTCACACCTGAGAAAGACAAAGACACTCCCCTAATTGCCCTATTAGGAGCGATCAGGCCCTATCATTCTGAGCAAACTTGCACAAAGAATGAGGAGATTTAAAAAATAATGGCTTTTAAATTGTTTGGATTTATTTACAACACAACAAATGACAAAAAAAGCACATTATTGAAAACAATGATCCAAAGACAGAGACCTTTGTGCCATCCCTAAAAACATTGTACATACCTTTCATTTCCAAGGTGTTTGATTTTCACTTTATGATGTTCATGTACAGAGACTCATGTGAATGTTGAAGTCAACAGGACTCATCCGTACGTGCGGCATCTGGTCCCTGTAAAAAATAAATAAAATAAACCTGTGAACATACTGATATCAAGAGAAACTATAGGGCTGCACGATTTTGGGAATAGATTTTAGATTTTTCTGGTTAAAATTGCTTTTTAAAATTCACAGAATACACACACAAATGTTTCCAACAGTGTATAATGAACACCAGGTTTGTTGTGCCTTGTAGGCATAGGCTACGCGCAGTGCTGCATAAAATAATAATAAGAATAGCCTAAGCAGCCTATAAATCTTCCAGAAGATTTCAGTTACAACTACGCTAGAGAAACATATATTGATTATCATGTTACTTCAAATATTTCCATTCGTTATGATGATATGAAATTAGATTAGAGCGCTCCAAAATATGATACATGAAACGCACGGCGCGCTCCAAAATATGAAACATTATGGTTACCATATTATATATATCTACATTTGAGAAGATATCCACAAACACAGTATAGTAAACACGGGTCTAAATATTATAATATTCACCATATATCTAGCAACAGTTCAAATGCAATGTGAAGTTTATGCAACAATAACATAAACTAATAATTAAGAATTTCTTACCTTACATCTTTCTTGTCTTCAAATCGCGTTCTTCTTCTTCTGAGGTAAATCCAATGTAAGCTCACGGCGTGTCTTCCAAACTCGACGAAAAGCAGAGACTTGTGAAGTTTTTTGTTTTTTTGTTTTTGAGGTAACGAGCGCGTTCGCGTTCAATGTGGAGATTTGCATGTGAATCACTTTTGCGCGAGTGGGCGTGGTCGAATTAAAAATAATGAGCAAGGGTTTGAGATACTGGACATCTTGTTGGTTTTATACATATTACTTAAACAGAGAATATTTGTTTTCAGTTTGAATCCAATCATTTACAAGTACACACTTAAATGTTTATAAAGGTATATGGCTCATAAATGTGTGACAAGTATTCGCTGAGTTTTGTTTCAGTTTATAGACGTGCTCAAGAAAAAAAAGTTCACCGCGACAGAGAGGCAGAACGCACACCCTGTTTATTTTCTTTATTTTACAAAAGCACAATGTTTTGATTTGATTGTAAGTGGACACATACAAAAGTAGAAATATCACAGATTCTTTTTTCATATTTATTTTTTCTGTATGACCATAAATGACGGAGTAATTTAAGTTTATTGTGCTACTATATGAAGAAAATCCAGCAAAATGCGGGGGCGCGTTTGCCGACCTCAGAGGGTGTATAACTTATGAAAAAAGTTGAAAATTGTTTAACCTATTTTGATTACTTAAAACATATGTTGTCATAATTTATTGATTAAATACTTTTTTTTTTTTACAGTGTAGGTGACAAATAATTATAATATTTCTTCTTATTATTATTATTGTATGTTTTTGCATTTTTCAAATTCTGTGTGAAAAGTACAGTATGCACCATGGTATGCAAAAACGGAAAGAAATGCAAAAAATAAATAGAAGCACAGCATTGGGAAAAAGTAGAAACATTTTACAAACTATTAATACACTTTTAAGGTTCTAAACGTACCTGATTTTTCTTTATCACAGTCTAAACTAATGTTAAACTTCAAATGATCAGAACTAAAACACTCAGAGCTTTTTAATGTGCTATCACCGCTGGGGTTGGGAAATGCCATGTTAGAATTTTAGAATTAGCCTTTATTTGCACACCTTTAAATATTAACAACAGAACAGGCTTCAGCTGTAAATTTCTGTTCTTGCTTGGAGCCAAAAGCTCCATTCAGCTTGCTGTTTCTCCAGAGATCAAGGCCAGCGTAATGGAGCCCGGCTGTTCTACTTCCAACATTATGCTCATGAATTATATGCATGGTTTTCTATTGTTTTGTCAATGTACTTAATGCTTTGTTTTGATGGTGCTTTTAGTTTTCTGCAAGAGGACTTACTTAAATATGATTTGTCTTCTTAATTTTCTATTTACGGACTCTGGCTCACGTCTTAGACATTTGCAGTTCTCTTTATGAGAGCGTAAACTGTCCATATGTTAGCTGTTTTAAGAGCTGCCCAGGTGCATGAGTTGATGACATAATAGTCAAGTCAAGTCACCTTAATTTACATAGCGCTTTTAACAATATGAATTGTTTCAAAGCAGCTTTACAGTGATATAGGAAATTACAGTAACAGAGATTGTTTTGGCTTTACAGATAAAGTTATTGTCCAGCTAAAGTTAGTTTTTGATTGATTGATTCACTTCCGTTACGGAAACGCTAACAGGACACCTTTCTAACAGAAAACCCTCAACGCGCTCCGGCCGCCCATCCGCACAAACCAGTGCCTGGTGGCTCGAGAACGCACTCGAGGTTCCAAGGTGCAAACGATTATCAGTTATCTCTGCGCAAACCTACGCAACCTCTGCGCAAACACAGACGTCGCACACATGCGCATCAGTCCACAGGCGTGTAGTCCTTCTTTACAAATCAACCCTCAACAAACTACTTGTCTGGCCTTAAAAATGTATAATACAGATTTATTTATTGCGTCTGCATAGCCACGTGGTGACTCTGTAAAGATAAAACGACAACGTTTTATCTGTACAGAGGTAAAGGGAAGGGAAGGAGGCCTTCACAGGGGAGAGCCTAGTTGACACTTCAGGACTGCGTTGTCGTCGTGTCCAGGCGCAGGTCCTTCAGCAGATCTAGATACGGCCTGGATCCGGCGGACTGCGGTAAACCTTGGGATAAACAGAGAGACTAATATTAACGTAGACACCATCATTCTTATGATGTAACAAGTAAATCGGGATTTATGGGAAGTGTTCTCGGTTCCGGCTGACCTAATCAATGCAGCCTAACATTGAATTATAGAAGTCTATAATGTGTTATGTGTATGCTAGGTCAAAGAGATGTGTTTTGGTATTATCAACTGGCCGGAATTTTGAGATCGCTATAGACGTGAAGGACTATAATGCGTTAAGAGCTCGCTCAAGTACTGTGGAGCTAAACCATTTAGTGCTTTGTAAATAATCAGCAATATTTTAAAATGTATACGATGTTTAATAGGGAGCCAATGCAGTGTTGACAGAACCGTGCTAATATAGTCATACTTCCTGGTTCTCGTAAGAACTGCATTTTGGACCAGCTGTAGTTTGTTTATTAAGCGTGCAGGGCAACCACCCATAATTAGCATTACAATAATCTAGCCTTGATGTCATGAACGTATGAACTAACTGTTCCGCATTTGTCATTGAGAGCATATGATGTAATTTAGATATATTTTTAAGATGGTTTTACAGATACTAGACACGTGACTTTCAAATGAAAGATTGATATCAAAGAGCACACCCAGGTTCCTAACTGACGGCGAGGACTTGACAGAGCAGCCATCAAGTGTTATAAAAATTTGAATCTCTGTTTTTTCAGAAATAAGTAGTAGGAAATTACTAGTCATCCAGTTTTTTATTTCAGCTATGCATTCCGTTAATTTTGTGAATTGGTAAGTTTCGTTGGGCGTGAAGAAATATAGAGCTGAGTCTCATCAGCATAACAGTGAAAACTAATGCCATGCTTCCTAATGATATCTCCCAAGGGTAGCATGTACAGAGTGAACAGCATTGGTCCTAGTACTGAGCCTTGTGGTACGCCATAGTGAACTTGTGATCAATTAGACATCTCTTCATTTACTGCTACAAACTGATAAGGGTCAGATAAGTATGATTTAAACCATGCTAATGCAATTCCACTAATGCGAACATAATTTTCGAGTCTATTTAAAAGAATGTTGTGGTCGATAGTATCAAATGCAGGTTAGGAATGGATGAATGTTAAGAGCAAATCATTTGTAACTCTAATGAGAGCTGTCTCAGTACTATGATATGGTCTAAATCCTGACTGGACCCTGAATCCTGACCATTTGTGGGTCGCAGAGTGGGAAAAGATGGGTTGCACAAAGTCACTTGGCTGCAGCTAAATTTGTATTTCAGTGAATAACACACACACAAACAGTTTAGTCTAGGGTTGCACGATATACGAATATTAAATAGAATTCGCGATATTGCTTTTTGTCAACTCAAGCTACTGTCAAATGTGCATTTTCAAGAGACAAAATGTGTAGCTTATATATAAGTATCCGTCCCCCAGGCGTGTCCACAACATCGAATCTGGCCCTCTTTAAAAAAAGTTTGGATTCCCCTGATGTAAACAGAACTTTGTTATCATGGGTGTATATTTTTATCCCACTCTCACCCCATATTTCACTTAAAATATGTTGGTGGGTCTTGAGATAGATTATACTTGTCTTGTCTTGGAATGGAAAAATGTGTGAACCCCTGCTCTAGAACAGTGCTTCTCAGACCTGTTCTGGGTTCCCCCACCATTGCACATTTTCTTGCACACCTAATTCAAGTCTTGCAAGTCTCTACTATTGAGCTGATGAGTTGAATCAGGTGTGTTAGATGAGGGAGACATTCAAAATATGGAGTGGTACAGGGGTCACAAGGACAGGTTTGTTCTAGAATGCAAATTTTATCTGTTAGTTTTCTCCTGTGCTCTAACAGGTACAGTTGCAGGGCTCTTAACATTTTTTAGAATGAATCTGTATCATCCCATTTAGTGTACGGTTGTAAGATGTAAAGTGAGTTTTAAACGCAACTCTATGGAACTAGCATCTAGTGACACCAATCTAGTCACTGAAACAACATTTTACTTGGTTATGTGATGTATATTTGGGCATTTTATGGGAATTGATTGGATTGTGAAAAGTTGACTGCTCTATGGCAGCATCATATGAAAGATGTAAAAAAAGACAATAAATTAAGATATTTTGAGATCTCTTGGCTAAACTTACAGAATACAATGGCAAAAATGGTTCACATACCGTTCATCACAAACATGCTCAAAAAGAATGGATTTATTTCAGGGGTTTTTTTTGTTTTGTTTTTTTTACAGGGAAGTTTAAGCTTAGGCTGTTAAATATCCAAATATGTATTGCCCAATTTACACCACATACATCTCTATCCCACACAGAAAGTGTCAGCCAACAGAAGGTTACAGCTGAAAGTAGGAGTTGTGAGATACAAAACAGCATGGGTGTTTTTAATGACCTGTGCTCTGCAGTGCTCAGAAATGACCTGAGATTGTAGAGCAAAATAACGCTGTGTTTATAGTTGATCCGATGATCTGCTGCGTTGTGGTGTCTGTTAGGAATCACTAAACATTCAAAGAGTCCTTTTGGAGGCTGTGGTTTTCTCCTCACTGTTTTTCATGGGTAGTACTCCTCAAAATGATCTCTTTTCTAGCAGTGGCTCTCATCTGGTGTGATTTATACAAAAGAATAAAATGCAGTCATACTTTAACTTATTGTAAATAGAAAGAATAAAAAAATTAATTGGCTTATTAAAAGGGAAAAGAAACCTCATCCCATTGATTTTTTTGTTTTAGAAAGTGGAAATTATGGTTTTACTACTACTATTATAATCTAACTACAAGCTATTTTTGTAGAAATAAAATGCAAAAAGAATTTTAGTGAATTAAGCAGGTAGAATTGTCAACAGAATTGCCAATGAAAACATTTATTAATGAAGTGTTTTTTAATTTGTCTACGATAAAGAAGACCATCTACAGTGTAAGCGAAACAAATAAAGATGTACACTACCTTTCAAAAAGTTGGGGTCAGTCATTTTTTATTAAAAATGTATTAAAAGTGAGAGTAAATACATTTATAATCATACATTTAATATTATATATAATCATACTTATAATATATAATATAATACAAAAAATTTTCGAACAAAGTTTTTTTTGTTTTTATTTACTTTCTATTCATCAAAGACTCCTAAAATAATATTCGTTTTCAACATTGATGATAATAAAAAACAAAAATGTTTCTTGAGTGGCAAATCATCAGATCAGAACAATTTCTGAAGTGCCATGTGACACTGAAGACTGGAGTAATGATGCTGAAAATTCAGCTTTGCTGTCATTAATAAATTACATTTAAAATAAAATAAAATAGGAAACTGTTATTTTAAGTTGTAATAATATTTCACAATGTTACTATTTTACAGAATTTTTTATCAAATAAATGCAGCCTTGGTGAGCATAAGAGATTTTCAATCACATAAAAAAAAAAATAAAAAAAAAATCTTACTCACCCCAAGCTTTTGAACAACATTATAAAATTGATTGAAACATTTTTAGGGAGCTGAAAATGAATTTCTGAGCTAAAATGTTATTATTGTTGACTAAAATGATTTTAGTCAGCAGTGAAATTGACTAATTAAAGGGGACATATCATGCTAAATGCACTTTTTTAGCCCTTAAATGCATTTTGTTGTATATTTGGAGTGTTTAGAAGTACAGAAAAGATTAAATTATTCTCTTCAGGTGCTTCGTTGATATCTTTATATTCTGTTTTGGTCATATTTTTCAACCGGTTCAGATTTTTCTGTTATCTATGACGTTTTTTGAACTATCACGTCACAGTATTTGCAGCGGAACTGCCAAATAAGGACATTGACTTCCGGCCCAACACTTCGAGAAATCCGCCATTATTATTTCTCGCTGCAATTTTGTAGTCCAAGCTAAAGGATGCAGAAGTTACGAGAGGGTAAGTTAAAATGTTCGGTTGTTGGATGTAGTAACCCACACGCTTCATTACACCGTCTAATTTAGATGAACTGCCGCGCTTGTGACAGGAGCATGTTTAACTGAAAGAACGAGCAGAGAGAGAGACCCGGTCGCGCGCGCGCTCACTCTCTCTCTTCAGAGCCAGGCGAAAGTGTAAACAAGACATCACCGTCTCCAAACTAGACGCTGTCTTGCTCTCTCTCCCTCGGACATATTAATCAAAATAAATCGACACGGTGGTAAAAGGTCGGAAGACCAAAGTTTCATGTGTAAATACAGTACACACCATTGCGATACATCCATATGAAGACGTTGTTCTGCAGGTTCGTCGTCTTCATTTTCATCTCGCTCCGGCTCTGGCTCGAACATGTAAGGCTGGCTGGACAAGTCTTCCGTTGTTGACATTTTGTTAATAACGTGTGTATAAAAGTTTCTGTGCGCTAGATAATCCTATCTCTGCTACCAGACTACAAAAATGGCCGAACGGGGTGGAGTTGAACCGAGTGTCACCGCTACAACCTGGAGAGGGGGCGGGGTATGAAGTGTCTCAATATTATTTAAAGAGACCGCACCAAAACGAGTTGCTTTCAGAAGCACATTAGAAAAGGGGTAAAAAAGGGGCCTGTGGAGCTATAATAATGAGGAATTCAGACCCAAGCATTGCAGTTCCGCTTTATATAGACTACAAATGTATGATTTATATGTAAAAAGGAACAATTTAAAAGCATGATATGTCTCCTTTAATGAACATCACAAATCGTGAATTCAGTATATAACTGAATCATGAAAAGATACGAATTATGACTGAAAACAAATAAAACAGTTAATTTGACGATGGAAATTCAATTCAATTTGGGCTTATTGGATTGTGGGATTGTATTCTGCAGTCTGCTCTGTTTGTATACTGCATATTTTGGGAAATGTACTTTGGTCAGTTGGATATTTTGCATATTCATACAGATAATTTGCATAGTGTGCACAACATGCACAGTGCATATTGCAAAAAGGAAACATGCCATTCCAAATGTACTCATTCTCCTCACACAAACATTTTATTTGACCTGAAAGTGTCATATTTGTTTACTGGTCATTGCCTTGCCGTTCCACGGTGTTAGTGCCAAACTCTCTGAGTCATGTTTCACTTTCATCGGATTGTCATCCTCACCTATTAGTGTAATGATAAAACTCATCACGTTTGGCTCACGGCACACAGACACTGTGACCAAATGAACAGAGCGGGAAAAGATGGGGAAATAATTGCACAAGCCACGTGGTGAGAAGGACACAGCCAAAGCTAAATGGGTTTTATTGTGGGACCCTTTATAAAATGGCCATACATTTTAGAGCAGGCACATTTGAGGCATATGGCACAAAGGAAATCAATAAAGCACAGAGGGATGTTTTAAAAGCATTTAGTTTTTTTGTGTGTATTTATTTATTTATTTATTTATTTATGTTAGACTAGCAAGTAGCAAATCATTGTATATGGCTGTGACTTAACTAAAGCCTTTTGGCTATTACTGCATTTTAGTAAAAAATACAGTAACACAAAGATTATTTTGCACATTTCTACAGTCATATCTGGAAACAAATCCGGTTCAAATATATAAGTGAACATCACATTAATAAAATGTCCAAACTTAACAGAAAACATGATCTTTTTGATCTCATGCATGCATGTTTTATTGCACAGTATGTGAAGAAAATGTGTATATTATATTTTATATTGTATATTTAGCATATGAGCTGAAATTTGCGAACAAAAGCTTCATTGATGTGGCAGTTGGCTATTTTACAGTAAACACTTCATTATCTATCCAAAAAAAGTTAACAATCTAAACTTGTCTTGTCTAAACATTCATATTACATCTGAAACATATTATATTTTGTATTTATGTTATGTTATAGAGCATATAAAAGTTAATTTGCATATTAATACATTGCTTATACAAAGACCCTTTTATTTCAACATATTTCACTCAATATACTATATCAATATAGTTTGGAAAAAGGCCAAACTAGGCAATGTGTACATGTTTACTGTTTACTAATGTAAGCACGTGTAGTAAACAAAACCGTGCATCTGCGCCATTCAGTCACACAGAGACATGCATAACATGCAGGATTAATATTTAAAGTCTTTTTGTGGTTTAATATTCACAGACTCTAGTCCATATCGCGATTAGAATAAAGAACTTAAGAATGAAGAACTAACCCTCCACAATGCTCGGCTGAATCCATTGCCCATGAAAATGAAACTGAAACCAGTACTTCTTCTGAGGTCATTTATTCCAGTATTATTCCTCGACGACTGAAAGTACATGAATCTGATTCAACTTTATGCATTTTACCAAATTGATGTGGGTGTTGTTGACACTGTTTACATGAAACGCCTCAGATCATTAGAATTTGAATACAGCTGTCAGTAGCCGTTCACATTAGCGGATAATGAGCTGACACATGAACGACTGACATATCTCTTTTCATACAGATTACTCAAAAAGAGAATATTTGTTTTCGTTTTGAATTACAAAACGCAGATACGCCTGGATCACTTGGCAATTCTGTTTCGCCAATATGCTATTATTTCTGAGAAAACTGATCTTAGACCAGCAGTTATGTGAAGCTTTCTATGTGTTGTTTTTAATATGCTTTAAGACTAAACCATGTGTAAATTCATAAGTCAAAATTAATTCATAAGTTAAAACTGCAGTGAACCAAAGACAGTCTCAAAAACGTGGTTTGAAATCGCTGGTGTTTCTGACGTCACAAACTACCTTGTAACCAATCAGATCAACGTGTGATCGTCAACGTGTGATCGTCAACGAGTGGATCTCTGAGCTGGAGTGAGTGAGTGGAGGCGGGGCTCATTTATATATTCATAGAACCGCGTATACTAAATGAGGCAGGGGTGTAGAGTTACATTCAAGCTATTTTAAGGCATAAATAATTTTTTGCAAGGAACAAAATGCTTAAATATGTCATTTTGGTGATCAAAGATGAGTTTTAAAGGATACAATGATTGACTACGGGGTACTGGCGCTTTCACACTAGCACTTTTGGTGCGCACCCGGGTTCGAATGACGTCAGAGTTCGGTTCGTTTGGATGATGTGAACGCTGTCTTCCGAACTCGGGTGCGCACCCGAGAACCGTACTCGAGTCCGCTTAAAAAGGTGGTCTGGGGTACGGTTCATGTGAACTCGGCTACGGTTCGCTGCTGATATGAACGCAATCGTACCAAACGGAAGTGAACCGTTATTGATGACGTATAATGTGGTGCGTGCCTGCATGCGTGTGTGTTTAACAACTGTAAAAGGGGTCTATATACACTTACCTTGACAAAAAGCGGGATTGACGCACTGCAAACAGAGAGATGATTTCTGCTTGCCTCCACAAAAATTGTCTTCGGCGGGCGGGCGGACATCCCGCTATCTTTGGAACGGTTTTAATACTTTTGCGGCAGACAGACGCAAGTGTGATTTTTTTTATATTTTCTTTGAAAACAAGAAAATATTTCTCCAATTTCTCCAATAAAAAAATAAAAAAAGAAATAATGTGAAGCGAGCAATTCTATCCATTTTGACGCCTTTTCATAGCGGTTACCAAGCAACACGAGTTGCCAGCTGCAGCTTGATGACGCAAGCGTACCGCGGTTCGGATACAAATAATATAATGTGAACACAGTCTATCGGGGGCAGGGGGAGGGGGGAGCAATCGAACTCGGGTTCGGAACAGGCAATCGAACCAAGTGTGAAAGCACCCTAAAAGAAAGAAAGATAAGCAATTTAATATATCCTGCCCCAACTTCCTGTTTCAACAGGAAATACATCAACACACAGTACTAAGTTGCTGAAGGCATTTCATGTGTCTAAAAAGAGGTTTGTTATTTTTAGCAAAATATATTTCTTTTCTTTTTAAATTATTTTTTTTTACTTATGAATTTGTAACCTGAGCAAGTGGGCATGTTCTCGACAGGTGTTATTTTTTTAACAAACAAAAAAGAACGGGTAATAAATGACAGTAGTGCCCAAAAACCGATTTTATGATGTAGGAAAAAATTGCGATGAGCAAGTGAATGGCTGGAAATAGAGGATGAGTGACGTTTGGCTTTGGCCTAAAACCCTCCTGTCCGGAGGGAGGGCGGAGTATTAGAATCAGAGACACCGCAGGTCTGTGATACAAGCACACAGAGGCAGGAGATTGCAGCTCAGCACAAATGTCAATGGCAGCGATGGGGTGGCGGCCATAAGCCTATTAGAGAGTTAATAAATCAGGCCCATAGCTGTGCCAGGAGCCGCTGTTGAGCCCGGCTTTATGAGCACTGAGCAGATTATGGCTATTGAGTTTCCAGTTTGGCTGCATCCATATCGATGGAGTGAATGACAAAAACATTGACCAGAAACTCAATTTAATTTTGGCTCCTTCCAAAGCAAGGTTTGTTTATGTGACCGCCACCTGTGAAATGACAATATTTCATGCCAGTTCAGTTCAAAATCATTTGAAAAAGAATAATGTACTAAAGGAATATTTCGGGATATATACAATGTCCATTGGTACTTCCAATATATATATATATATATATATTTATTTATTAAAACAAATCTTATTCCTAACTTTTGAACAGTAGTGTGTGTGTGTGTGTGTGTGTGTGTGTGTGTGTGTGTGTGTGTGTGTGTGTGTGTGTGTGTGTGTGTGTGTGTGTGTGTGTGTGTGTGTGTGTGTGTGTGAGTATACACTCACCAGCCACTTTATTAGGTACACCTTGCTAGTTCTTGCTTAAAGGAGTAGTTCACTTCAGAATTAATATTTCCTGATAATTTACTCACTCCATGTTCATGTGTTTCATTCTTTAGTCTAAAAGAAATTAAGGTTTTTGAGGAAAACATTCCAGGATATTTCTCCATATAGTGGATTTCAACGGGGTCCAATGGGTTGAATGTCCTAATTGGAGCTTCAATGCAGCTTCAAAGGCTCTACACAATCCCAGCCGAGAAATAAGGGTCTTATCTAGCCAAACCATCTGTCATTTTCAAAAAAAAATTTTTTTTAAAACATACTTTTTTAACCACAAATGCTCGTCTTGGACGTCCACAACTTTACGAATTACTTAATCACATCGGAAAGGTCAGGCAGTAACCTGATGTAGGCGGAAAATGTAGGGTAGGATGAAAAACTCCATCTGATTTTCTCCTCCAGCTTCAAAATCATCTGTCATCGTTGTTTTACCTTTTATTTATAAAAAAATGTGTAAAGTCTTCGCACGTTCGTTTTGTAAACACTAGGTCAGTACTTCCGCCTACATGCACGCCTACCCACTCGTGACGAGTGACCTTTCAACGTGATTGCGTAATACGTGGCGCATCGCAGAGCTTGTGCAAGACAAGCATTTGTGGTTAGAATGTATATACTGTAAAGGTAAAAAACTTGTTAGAAAATGACAGATGGTTTGGCTAGATAAGACCCTTATTCGTCGGCTGGGATCGTATAGAGCCTTTGAAGCTGCATTGAAGCTCCATTTAGGACCTTCAAACCGTTGAAGTCCACTATAGACCTTATGTAGCTCCGCCCCTTTTCAGCGCTGCGCTTGTTGTCTTTTGCCTTGCGGTTTGTATTTCCACAGCGATCTTAAGAATTTATGAATGAACTGCCCGTTTTAAAATCTTCCCGGTCTACTGACATATGTTAAGACATCTGCTTTAAACATTACAATTCTCGTGATAACTTTCGTTAACTCTACAGTAAGTAAATCCACTTCACCAGCTAATTACTCTTCCACTGCGATGCCTTAGAAATATACAGAGCTACCGCTAAAACAGACATTATTCTAAAGATGGCTGTGCACTTGTTTGTCTGGTGCATAAGAAATTTTCTCAAAATCCTTGATTTCTTTTCGATTGAAGAAAGAAAGACATGAATATCTTGGATGATGTGGGGGTGAGTAAATTATCAGGAAATTTTAATTCTGAAGTGAACTACTCTCTTAACCCCATTTTGCCTTCATTCGAATAACCATAAAAGCTTGGTACATTTAATTTGATTAGAATCTGAACAATCTGGAGGTCATTGTCTGTTGTTTACATGTATTCTGCAGCAATAATCAACTTAATGGAAGACAAAACCATTTTTCAAATGTAACATGGTTCAGAACAACAAAACAGCGCATTCTAGTTTAGATCCAGACTCAAGCAAATGTACAACCTTTGAAAAGAACATTAGCATCTGTTCGTTAGCTCTTCTCCACTTTTTTTCTGGCTTTCATCAGCTGTACCTACAGCAGAAGCTCGTCTGGTTGCGAACGCGCTCTGATTATTAGTGACAGCTGTGATGTGACAGCCTGTGCTGGATAAGACCTGTCTCATATGAGCGTGTATGGCAGCTCCGTCACCCCTGCTGTCCCCTGTCTTCTCCTTCCCGCTGGCCTGTCACTCTGCTCACCACTGTACGCCCCTGACTGATACCAGATCAGCTGTGGGAGGAGAAAACACTAGTGTGAGATTTGCACCTGCTAATAGTGCAGCCTACCATTTTTACAGGACAAAACTGATGTGAGGGTCTTATTTTTATGTTAATCATTTATTTGTAGTGCAGTAATTATTCAAAATTATTTACGGCAAAAACAAAAAAGAGCCCACATCCAAGTCGATGTAAGTCTATAGGATTTTTTTTCGCCCACTTTATTTCGCCATTTTCATTTCGTCTGGTAGGCCAGGGGGTCGCTGGAGCCTCCCCAACACTGCTTGTGTATTTTTAATCTCTCCTTTGTCTGACACACCCATTTCAGTTATTGGGGGCTGTTTACACGACTCCGTTTTCAACTAAAAAACGTAAAACTTTGTATGCGTTTTGGCCGTTCATTTACATGGCAACAGCGTTTCGGGTGCCTGAAAAAGCTAACTTTGTAAACAACAAAAACATGATCTCTGAAGGTGATGACGTCATGCTCATGCGTATTACATGTTCAGTCTGTAGTGTTTCATCGCCATCTAATGGCCTGGCAGCAGAATACTGCTTTTTTAGTTGTTTTCAAATCCGTGTGAATGGGGATCGTTTTGACAATGAATGTGCACATCTAGGCGAAAGCACCTGCGCCCCTGGATTGGTGCAGCCATATTCCTAGAGGAGTGGGCCCGTACAGCCAAAGGTGAAGGCTGACTGGCCGACTCATAAGCAAGTGAGATGGCCTCGACCATGCTCATCCTCTGCTTAGATGCTAGGCGCCCCTTTGTGGATTACACCAAAGCAAACGAACAGTGTTCAGACTTTCTCCACAGATCTGTGGACGTAAGCATCTAAGGTCCTAACTGGGCAGAGCAGATAAGGTTTCTCTAGGTCTGATATCCGGAGGAGGACAGCAGGCCTGCAGTACTCTAGATCTTACAGTATTAGTTGGAACCTTAGGAACATAACCTGGTCTTAGGGTGAAAAAAACAAAACTTTACCATACCAGGAGCAAATTCCATGCACGAGCGAGATACCGAAAGTGTTTGAATGTCTCCAATTCTCTTGAGAGACAAAATAGCGAGGAGAAAGACTCTCTTTAGAGAGATATTCTCAGAAACAGGGCTCGAATGGAGCTAGGGAGAGGCCTTCTATTACAACAGCCAAGTTCCATGTCGGCACCCTCGTGTGGACTGCTGGCCTCAGCCTCAAAGTGCCACAAAGGAGAACAGGTTATTAGTGGGTGTCTCCCCAAAGATACTCCACTCCAAGGGACGTGTAAGCAGCTAGTGCCGCCACGTACACCTTCAGTGTGAAGAGGGATAAACCTGCGGAGAAGCGCTCCTGCAGGAACTATAGCACTGCACCCACTGGGCAGTTAACCGGGTCCAAGAGTGAAAGAGTGGGTTCCTCCTGATCGGAATCTCCAGAGGAGAGCCGTCGAGGAGAGACACTAGGTCCACAAACCATACTCGGGCTGGCCAGAACGGGGCTACTAGCAGTAGACTGACCCCAACCTGACGAACCCTTTCCAGAACTCCTGGGAGAAGAACAATCAGGGGAAAAGCGTACAGACGTGACCTCGGCCACGTCTGCACCATAGTGTCCAACCCCAGAGGGGCTGTGTGGTCAATGTGTGCTCTCTTGGGATGCGAACAGGTCGGCCTCGGCTCGACCAAAGTTCTCCCAAAGGAGCTCCACCACCTTGGGGTCTGCCCCCTGATTTAAGTACCCTGGGATATATATTGCTCTCAACGAAAGTAGCTTCCCCTGGGCCCACAGGAGGATCTGGTGAGCCAGCTTGTATAAGAGGTGCGATCGCAGACCCCCCTGATGGTTTATATAGGAGACCACCGATGTGTTATCTGACCGAACAAGCACATGATGGCCCCTCAGGTCTGGGAGGAAGTGTTTCAGAGCTTGGAACACCGGCAACATTTCTAGACAGTTGATATACCACGAGAGATGATGGTCCTGCCACAGACTTTGGGCTGGGCGACCACTCATGATCTCCCCCCAACCCGTGAGGGAAGCATCTGTCATTAGCGTGGCGCGACGACAAGGAATTCCCAGCACGGGCTCTTGGGACAGGAACAAAGGTTCTTTCCACATGACTAAGGCACGAAGGCATCGCCGCGTGACCTTGATCATGCGGAGCGGGTTTCCCCTCGGGGAGTACCACTTGGTCTTGAGCAACCACTGCAATGGTCTCATGTACAACAGGCCGCAAGGTATAACGGTGGACGCTACTGCCATCAGACCTAACAGTTTTTGAAACTGCTTTAAAGTGGCTGGCCTACGAAAGGAAGAACACAATATTGGTAAGCCTGTGTTGTGGAAAGATGGATATGTGGAAGTATGCGTCCTTTAGATCTAACGTGACAAATCAGTCCTTGGACCTGATTTGTGACACGACTTGCTTAAGAGTAAGCATCTAGATTTTTTGTTGAGCTTCCCTATAGCGCAGGTCTAAAATCAGATGAAACTATTTTATGCAGCTAAAAGGCCAGAAAGAAATTACATTTCTCAAATTTAAATGCAGCCAATAACAATCAGACCAATATTTCATAGGCTGAATTACAGGCTGAATATTCATATTTGAATACAAAAAGAATCATAGCTTGGAAACACACATTTTAGTTGTGATAAAAGGAAAAAGAGAGAAAGGGGAACTCCTTGAGCTCAGTTTCCTCTGCATTATAAATATATTGCGTTATAAATAATCTACGCGTTGCCTCAGAAACGTGAGGTCTGAGCTGTAGATTCTTTATGTTGACCCATAATCTACGCGCTACCTCAGCAAGCGCGAGATCCGAGCTAGTTAAGACTCAACAGGGGCGGAGCTAAAACTTCTGATAGTGGTGTGTTTTTCTACACATAGGGTACATTTTTATGAGTGAAACTGTCAGCCCACACTGATGTGCATGCACCGCCTCCAAAGAAAAATTGTAACCGCGTATATACCCGCTCATAATGTAGTTAGGGCAAGGAGGGACACGATTCAAAAGGCTGTTTACTTCACATGAAGTGGCGAGTCTGTTTCGATTACTATAACATTCAGCTGAGACACTGGACCTGGCAGGTGAAGGCAGAGAAAGGGCGAAGTCTGTCTCTAACCCCTCTGCCAGATCCATTTGCGAACCCCACGGCTCGAGTCGCCGCCCTCCTCAAAGAACGATTTGTGCAGCGGGAGTGCAGCGTACTCAACTGTCTCACAACAATGCTCATATCCAGCCCCCTCGAGGGCTGACTGAGCATGCTGCGCTCCCAAACGAACAACACACAACACAGTTTTGTCTACACCCGTGATGTAGATTGGGTAGGGATGAACACACTATTTAAATGATGTTCCGTCACGACTTTTGACTGGTTTCATACGTGCTTCATGACGCAATCACGCAGAGGCTTTCCCACAGCGTTTCGACACAGCTCGAGTTCCCTTGAAAGGGAACTCAAAGGAAAAACTTCTCAGTTTTAAGCATATCGTTGTCATGTAAACTTCCCCTTTGGAGTCTCTACTAATGACCTGATGACCTGAATCAGGTATGTTTGATTAAGGAGACAGGAGTGCAGTGTTGGGGGAACATGCGCTGAATCCGAAATCATCCCCTAAACCCTCAAATAGGGCATTATTTGAGGGGACAGACATTTTTAGTGCTGTCCGAAACCATAGTGGACGTTACTGAGTGCACAATCCCACATTGCACTGCAATAACGAGTGTACAGCCGTTGTTCGCTCAATGGCTGTCCGAATTCATTCACTCCTTTTTATTCTCTCCTTTAAGTGAACAGTATTAGTGTACTTAAGTAGGGAATAGTGAATGAGGGTTTAGGGGGCAATTTCGTATTCAGCCATGGTTGGGAACCCCTGTGGGAGGTGAAAGCAAGATCATCTATAGGCTACGTTCACACTGCAAGCCTTAGTGCTTAATTCTGATGTATTGCTCTGATCCGATTTTTGTTATATAGCTGTTGTTTTAAATGTGGTTTAAATCAGATTCCAGTGTGAACAAATCATGTCCTGAACTGACCCGCATGCGCAAAAGAACGATAAAAAGACGTCATGCAGCACGCTGTCATACAGAAGTAAACACTGAGAACATTAAAGTAAGTGATTACAAGTTTATTTATAGTGTGATCTGCCGTGGAAGCCAGCAAATTATACAATATAAAAAAACAAAGACGAGGATGTGAAAAAAGAGAGTGAGGGTTTTAGAAATGAATGATACAAGCTCTCATGTTTTGCTTGTATATAGAGCCGTAACTGTGATACTTATGAGTTCTGACACATCAATGTCCTTCACTGACTACCTTTCGCCAATGTCTTGCTAACTTCGGGAATGTAAAATCTTTGAAGTGACTCCCATGAGCGCAGAATTGTGATGAATGTTGATCTAGAGTGACGTAAAAGTTGCATGAATTCAGATATGACTGTTCAGACTGAGATCGCATTGCAAAGCATCTGCGCTGTATTGGATTCAGGACCACATATGTGAAGTGGCACAAATCACAATTGAAAAGATCAGATTCTGTTCACACTTTCATGAGAAAAACAGATCTGAGTCATATGCAAAAAAAACAACATTTGGGCCACATTTGCCTGCAGTCTGAACACAGTGGTTACCTGGAGTACCCCAGCACTGCAAAGTGTAGATGTCTCCCTTATCAAACACACTTGATTCAACTCAGCAGCTAATTAGTAAAGAGACCTCAGATGGGGTGTGTCTGTGTCAGATAAGAGAGACATCAGAAATGTGCAATGCTGTGGGTTTTCCTGGAGCAGGGTTGGGAACCACTGATCTATGACATACAGAAAACATTCCCCAAAAATGTATATTTCAAAGCTTAATAATGAGGAGTTGAATGATTTCAGACATTTTTAGCACTGAATCATCTGACTACTGTTCACTTCCTGTTTATTTGATTCTTGCAGTCTTTCATGATGTTATTCCCTACATTTGTCTATAAATCTCATGGAGAATTGTCCAGGTAACATGTTATTCCCAAGATCAAAAAAAAAAAAGAAAAAAAAGAGAGAAATTATATTTTGCATGAACAAAATTAAGCCTATTTATATAACAAATTTTAACAATTTGTACTTTAATACAAAATTGTACTTTGCATATTTATTTGTTTAATTGTTTGTCCATCTGTCTGTTATGATAGACATTTGACATTTAAACCCCTTTCCCTCAATTTTCATTAGCCTATACCATAATACAAAGAAGTTTCATTATTATTATTGTAATGTAATAAATAAACAATAAAAAAAAAAAAAATGTAATACATTAATAAATGTATTTATTTGTCAATTAATAAATGTATTTATTGGTTGAGTGATGTATTGCAATAATGTACCGGTAAATAAATAAATAACATATAATTTAAATTATATTTATATTTAAATTATAATTTAATTGAAAGTATATTTTGTTAAAAATTTGTTATACCGATTTTCAGTTTACTGATTTCAATTTAAATTCTATTGACGAAATCGAATACGGGCCTACATTTTTTTTTCTCATCCGAGAAGCTGTTGACCACACTAATACGTTTTTGTTTGAAAACGCATCTTTTTCTCTCCGCTTTGGCCCTCCATCCACACTAAAACGGCGTTTTTGTCCTTTGAATACTGAGTTTTTTTAAAACGCGTTCCCAAGTGGATATATTTTAAAATGGTGTTTTCACGTAATGTGGACTGTGAAAATGGAGGTATTTGAAAACGGTGACGTAAGTTTAGTCATGTGACACATTTTGAACCGATAGATGTCTATGTTTATACTGCTATTGTGCTTATGTGCTATTCACTTTCACACTGCTGCTTTTGCACACTCTCCATATCGCAGTTCTGCAAAGATGGCAGAAGATTTACTCGCAATTGCTGTCCTGGGTCAAAACATGAGAGCGGTTGTGTTTTTGACCAAACATATAATGGTGAGAGAGTGCGACCTGGTGAATGGTGAGATATTTTTGCTAAATAAAATGATCATGCCAGAAGAATTGCATGAGAACTTTACGATGCCTGTTCCGTCTGTATCATCTCAGTGAGCTTTTATGAGGTTTTACGCATGCACAGTAAGGTGAATTTAGCGTTTTCAGGCGTTTGGATGAGAAACTTTTGGAAAACGCTTGAGAATGCTAGTGTGGACGGAGAGCGTTTTGAAATGAAAACGCTGTTTTCAAGTCCTTTACACAACTCTGCCTTCATGACAGCACTACTAAAACAGCATTTTCTCAGCATCAATGCAGTTCATTGTACCAAAGCAATTCTGAAAATATCAAAACACTTATGCAAGATGGAAACTTCCAAACATAAACAAGTCTTTGTCACTGCTATAGGTGGAGATCCTCGTGATGTTGGGTAATAATGACTCTTGTGACCTCATGGTCGGCTTTCATAGCCAGACGTTTATTTTTCCGCTGTTTTCCCAGAACTTTTTTCCAGTCCTCTGTCCTGGAACTTTGGTATCCAGAGTGGCAGCTTTGTGTCATACATGTTGGGGCCGGAAATGTTAGTCTGGGATACCATCTTGTCTGGTTGGCCAGGGTCGGATACCAACTAGACCATCTGAATCCAGATAAGACCACATTAGGCCAGATTAAGATTTAAGATTAAGACATTTCTCGCACATTAAACCCATTTAAATCAAAAGTTGAAATTCTGGCTTCAAGTCCATGTTGTCCTATAGACCTTATGTGCCAGAGAAACAAGCCCGCAGCAATCTTCAGAATTGTGTGTTTGAACTTCTGTTTTTGCGGTAGCTCTGTATATTTGTATGACATCGCTGTGGAAGAGTAATAAGCTGGTGAAGTGGATTGACTTATTGTAGAGTTAATGAAAGTTATAATGAGCATTGTAATGTTTAAAGCAGATGTCATAACAAATGTCAGTAGACCGGGAAGATTGTAAAACGAGCGGTTCATTCTTAAATCCGTAAGATCTTTCCTTCATGTTGTGGAAATACAAACCGGACGACACAACGAGTGCAGCGCTGAAACGGGGCGGAGCTACATACGCTCTATGTCCTATAATATCATCCCTCCCTTCATCCATCCTTAATTTTTATCGATCCCTCCCTTTCTCTTTCAATTCATTCATCCTTCCTTTCTTCCTTGCATTCATCCCTGCATCATCAATCCATCCTTCATTTTTATCAGTCTCTCCCTTTCTTCTTCAATCTATCCATCCATTCTTCCTTCCTTCTATCCACCCCTCCCTTTCTCATTCCATCCATCCATCCTTCATTTTGATCAATCTCTCCCTTTCTTCTTCAATCATCTATTCTTCCTTCATTCCATCACCCCTCCCTTTCTCATTCCATCCATCCATCCATCCATTTATGCATCCATCTTTAATTTGTATTCATCCCTCCCTTTCTCATTCCATCCATCTATTATTCCTTCCTTCCTTCCATTCCTTTCTTTCTCATTTCATCCATCCATCCCTCAATCCATCCATTCCTCAATCTATCCATCTTTGCATCCATCCCCCTTTCTCATTCGCACCATCCATTCGTCCTTCCTTGCATCCATCCCTCCTTTCCTTCCTTCCTTCCTTCCTTCCTTCCTTCCTTGCTTCCTTGCTTCCTTGCTTCCTTGCTTCCTTGCTTCCTTCCTTCCTTCCTTCCTTCCTTCCTTCCTTCCTTCCTTCCATCAATTCATGTCTCCATCATTCATCCTTAATTTTTATCCATCCCTCCATTTCTTATTCCAACATCCATCCTTTCTCCATCCATCCATCCATCCATCCATCCATCCATCCATCCATCCATCCATCCATCCATCCATCCATCCATCCATCCACTTTTTATCCATCCCTCTCTATCTACCTCCATCCATCCCCTTTCATTCATCATATTGTAATTTCACATCTATCCTCCTGTATTTCTTGTACATAGCCTACTTGTTTCCTTGCAGAACTTGACAACTCCCAACTGACAACTTGTGAATCCCCATAATTCGAGCTTGTCTCATATTTGTTAGATCTTCTCCTGTTTGCTTTATTAATTTCCAGTTAAAACAATTATCACTGAACACATTTGGAAAAACAAACAAACAATAACCCCATTAGCATTGACTTCTCTGTGTTCTTCTGGTGTTTACACAAGCATGAGAATGGCATTTCACAATTACCATAATTGGTTTAGAAATTACCAGTTGTCCCCCTTTAGATTAACATTGAGTTTTTCAATGTTTCATTTTGAAGTCCAGTATATTGACACATCTGCCAGACTCGCTTCACTGCTCAACAGAATCGGTGAACCTGAGATTGAGTTAAATGTTAGTGTGTCATGAATATATTGTCGATTAAACAGTGCGGACAGGGATTTCCTTTGCAGTATTTGGTCAGCATATGAGGTCAAATCATTTAGGTCACTTCTTTTTGATCCAAGTACATACTTTTAGCGCATACTGTATATGATTTAGGGCATAGCCTAAGTCTTTTCCCTTTTTCAGGCCTTTAGTTGTTTTTCTTTTTTTTTACTCAGTTATTTTACCAATACCCATTCATTGCATGAAGACAAATCACACGGCAAGCCAGTTTTTGTTAACATGTAGCACGAGGTTAGGCTCTTGTTTTGTCAGACGAATGCATTAACCTTGCAGGTATCATCTCAACACATTTCTTTTTTTTTTTTACTCCAGCTAGTGTTTGTAGTTCATCAGAGCAGAGATGAAGATGACTGATGAAACCGATCGCGTGGGTCATTATCCTCCACGTTACAGGGCAGAGAAAATTAAAATTTGATTTGTGGAGGGGCTGTGTTTTGTCGTTCTGGTGGATAACCGGACGTGAAAAATGTGCCCCCGTCTCCTGCTCTTAGAGCGAGTCTGTTTACCCCTGAACGAGGAGAATTAATTAACCTCGTTTATATTCTGGGCTCGTACTTGCAAACCCATCCCGATGTCTAGGATCCATCTCAGAACTTGCTTCATGTTTGTCCCTTTGTCTTGAGATGAGATCTGACTTGAGATCTTGATTGTTATAAAGGATGAAATCATTGTAATATGCTGATTTGCTGCTGAAGAAACATTTATTTTAATATCTTATTACCAATTTGTTTTTGCTGCTTAATATTTGTGTGGAAGTCATGGTGTATTTGCAGGATTATTTTATGAATAGAAGAACTTTATTAATGTCTTAACTGTCACTTTTGATACATTTTAATTTTAATTTTAATCAGTAGTACTATGCTACATTGTTGTCACATGGCCTCCTTAGATGCATAATTCAAAGAGTCACATCCATTTAAAATGGTTATTTTGCATTCCAATTAAATAATGCAACAGTAAGGTGATCGTAGTTAACATGATTGGGAATGGTATTATGGGATACAATTTCCAGCACAATATGCTTGCTTAGGTCATCGGGTCTTGTTTGCAAACAGAAAATATGCATTCACAGTATACACACTTATATACTTCTGAAATAGTATAGTAGTATGCGTTTTTGAACATGAGATATATAGTAATTAACACAATATATAAAGGCCTTTATTACTGTGATTTCTATTCAACAGTATTGACTTTAAGCCACTCCTAATCGGGTTTTGTGATGCTTCAGCGCAATTTTCAATTAGCGCTGAACATTGACATGTGACACATCACTGAAGAAGGAGATTAATATGAAGAGAAATGAACTGAGAGCTAAAAAGAAGAGAAGAGTGGTCTGTTTCTTTGCCAATGGCATCCTGTCCGACTTGAGCTTGCGAAAGAAAAGCTGGTGCAAGCCAATGAACATGACAGACCTTCCACACACACACCAAGTGTACAACTGAGTTGCTTTCTAAATGATCTTAAAGATCTGCGAAGTTGCTGGCTGTCAGGAAAATCTTAAATGGATGAGTCACATTTCACCCCAGGATTAAAATAAATAAAAAACCATACAAAATTATATTTTATATATGATTTCTTGCATTGTAGTATTATTTTCAGGACATGTATGCACATTTTTCCCATAAATCCTTATTGTGATGCATCCAGACATTTAACTTTTGAGCTTTTATTGTAATTATCATTATTCTCAATGGTGATTCACATTATTTATACATTTAATACTATAGTATGTTTTTTATTAACATGAATCAAAGGTAGTACAACAAATACAGCATAATACATACATTTAAATGACTATTATATCATATATCATCATTCTGTTTTTTTTTCCTTACATTAGTTAGAATAAATTTTACTTTCTGTCTTTCGTTCTTTCTTTCTTTTTAAAAATAATGACTATAAATGTATTCAATTAATATAAATGGTAAATGTGTGTTATATATACATAGTTCAGGCTAGTTCAGTCATGACACTCTAGAGGGCGCAGGCTGATGGTCCTTACATGCAATCTACAAGCAATCACATCATTACCGCATGGCACAAGATGATTGGCCTCTGCTGATCCTGCAGCCAATGAGATTGCTTGCTCAACATTTAAATAATCTGGTTCATCGTTTGCCGTAAGCTAGTCCTACAGCGCGCTATCAGAGTTCATCTAAAACCCTCCACCTCCCCAGCTCCACCTGTCTAGATCTGGTACAGCATTTATGTGTGTGTGTTTAATATATATATTATATATATATACATTTTTAGGGGCTCCGTGTATATATATACTGTATATATATATATATATATATATATATACAGTATACACGGAGCCCCTAAAAATGTATAAAATGGAAAAAATGGAAGACGGGAGAAATGTTTTTTATTTATTTTTTTATTATTATCTTTTGCGTTCCCTTGCAAAGTTATTTGCGTTCCCCCTGAAGTTGTCAACATATTCACAGGCTATTTGAAGTTCCCGGATCAATATTCGAGAGCTAAACGTTATTAAAACACAAAAATCACAGTAACCTTGACAACGAGCTACAACCCAATTTTCCTCAAAACGATCTTTATAATATAAATTTGTCTCTAACCAGCCAATTGAGAGACAAGTCCGAATAAGGGACCGTCTGCAAAGTGCAAATCCCAAAACCCTTCTGCACATTTTATTAAACATATTCAATAGCTTCACTGTGACACACTGCACTGTCACCAAATTCAATTCACACATCACTGCTCTCTTGCTGGTTATACTACAATGATAAAAATGCATACTTTTTATGATTATTTATTATGAAACAAAATCAATAACTTCACCCTTTTTAGAAAAATATTCAATAACTTCACACTGTTATACAGTGTAATGCCTTCAAATTCAGTACGCAAATATAATGCAAAAGCTATGGTTGTAACTATTATGTTAGCTGCGTACGGTACCAATATAATTTGTGTAAAGAATCGGCCTACTTATTTTTTATGTGCAATTACTTCCCAAACTAAGTGTTGTATAACCAACATTAGAGCAGTGATGTGTGAACAAAATTTGGTGTGTAACAGTGAAGTTCTCTTACGAGAGGTTCTCTCGTATTGCGTAAGTAGCTTACGCTGCGGGAAAGTCATCTTTTCTCGAGATCTGAAGCCAAAAAATTATCCTTAATTTTTATAATTTTGTCAACGCAGTGCAGCAGCACGCAGACCTAGGGCAGGCTTACTAGCGTGCCCATTGGCTGCCCTGCGGCAGCTGCAGCAGCCTATCGCTGAGCCTTAGACGTGACGTCACGTCCAATGAGCGCGCTTGGCGCGCCTCATGCGTCACAGCCCGCGAAAGAGGGGGTGTGGCTTAGCGTATACAAGCGAGGCTCAGAGGCTGCTTCACTGATTTCTGTCTCTTCAGCGACGCTCTCCGCATCGCTGGACTCTGAGGAAGCCGCCGCCGTTGAAACAAGCGACCAGCACGCCGAGGATATCAGCCTAAGGAAGCCGGCCGTCTTCGCCGCCTTCAGCCTTCCCTGCCTGCTCCGCTATCCGGCGGATTATATCCTTCTTTGCTCTGTGTTGTGTGTGTTTGTGTGTTCGCCCCGCGACACACTGCATCTAAAAGAGCGCGAGGCGTTGTTGCAAATGCCTCGCTCCTCTTGTGGCTCGTGCAGAGCCCCGCTCAGCGACAGCGACCGTCATGTGATCTGCGCTCTCTGCCTGGGCCTCGACCACGCAGCCCTCGCCCTTACTTCGGGCGGCTGCGAACTCTCCGAGGAGATGCCGATGTCGACCCTGCGGGCTCGACTCGCCTTGTTTGACCCTCCTCCTGCCTCTCCGTCTGCCTCCACCGCGCCGCGTAAAGAAGAAACGCCGCGCTCAGAGGGCTCCAGAGCCGGATGCAGTAGCTGAGCGCTCGCCGGAGCCCCTCCCGCGAGCCTCGCTATCTCCTTCTCCCCCCCACCTCCCTACGCGCAGCGGCCGGCTTTCGCCCCCGCGCTGCCGTCGCCTCAGGGGATGAAGCAGACAATGCTGCTATCATAGACAGCTGCTTACCCCCCTCTTGTCAAGCCGCGCAAACGACGCCGCTCACAAGGGATGTCAGAAGTGGACGGTCACGGGCTAGCTTCCTTTACGTTATAAGAAAGCTACCCCGCGTCTCGGTCGCGCGCGTCACTCACCTCCATTTCTCACACATTTCTCAGTCCCCTTCTAAGCTCAGGCGACTAGAAATATCAATATTGCAGTAAACGAGCCTGTTTTTAATACACGCACGCCTGCAAACAAACGATGTCACACCACATGATGACATCTTCCCGCTCTCTCTCCCTTTGTTCGAGCCGCGCAACTGCGCCGTTCTCAAGGGATATCAGAGCGGACGTCACGAGCGACGCTCTGTCATATGCTTGCGCTAACTGAAAGCTTACGTGTGCCCCTGTGGCTCAGTGGCAGAACATTAGGCTTTCGCGCCAGAGACCCGTGTTCGAATCCGGCCCTGGCGGCAGATAAAAAAAGTTTGTTTCTCCGAGCTCGCGGCCAGCTTTCTTACATACAGAAAGCGAACCCGCATCTCGCACCCTTCCGCTCACAAGGATGGTGCTTGAGTATTTATGAGCGTCTAAACATATGAGCCATCAAAGCGCCCAGCTCTGTCAGTCCCCTTACAAGAGGCTACTGCAGCAGCTTACATCGCAGCCAACGAGCCAGTAACACAACTCGCTCGCCTGCACACAAACGCCGTTTTTAAGGCGGCCCAGATAAATCTCATAAAGAGTATAAATTCGGGTTGTCCGGCTCACGCCGAAGGTGTCATAAGTGTAGAAAATGTGCCCACACCCTCGTGCTCACTACTACACACAAACACGGTTCCCCTGGTAACGCGCTCAGAGTGCACTCTCATAAAGCGGGCACGCGCCGCTCGAGTGATAAGCGTAGAGAATGTGTCCACGACTCTGTGCCCACACCTACCCACTGCCCGCTCTGCCACACAGTTACCCCGGGTTGCAGACCCTCTAAAGCGCTCAAACACTGGCCGTGTGACAAATGTAAGCCCTGCGCCCGCTCACGAGTGCGCGCACTTACTAACAAACACGATACCCCTCATGCCGCTCTCGCGACACGGGTTTTTAACAGCGAAATGTGCCCCATCCATAAAGATCGAGCCGTCATACGCTGTACAGCCAGTCATTACTGTCTACCAGCCCCATCTGGTGGGGCGTGCGCCGCCCCATCTTCTCTGATACAGATTCCCCATCTCGCGCAGTGCGGCGATCTGAACCCAGAGACCATTCGACCCCTAGCTATGCGTGCGGAAGCATGGGAAGCTATCCAGGGCATGTCAGAATGGGTGCTGAACACTATAGAACACGGCTATTCGCTTCAATTCGCTCGCCGTCCCCCGCGCTTTTTAGCATGGACGGAGACAAAAGTGAATTCAGAAGCAGCGCATCTGCTTCATGCAGAAAATAGCAAAGCTGCTGCACAAAGGGGCTATAGAACAGGTCCATCCTTCTCTGAGTGAGTCGGGCTTTTACAGCCGTTGCTTCCTCGTACCCAAGAAGGACGGAGCGCTAAGACCTATTTTAGATCTGAGACATTTGAACAAAGCCCTCATGAGACGGCCATTCAAAATGATCACAACCAGACAAATCCTCGCGCAAATTCGCCCAGGAGACTGGTTTATCTCTCTCGATCTGAAGGACGCGTACTTTCAGATCCAGATAACACCCCGTCACAGGCCATTCTTGAGATTCGCCTTCGACGGTCGGGTATATCAATACACAGTCCTGCCGTTCGGCCTGTCTTTGGCACCCCGTACATTTACGAAGTGCATGGACACGGCTCTCGCTCCCCTCAGAAGAATGCGTATACTGAACTATCTGGACGACTGGCTTATTCTGGCGCAGTCAGAGACAGAGCTTGTGTCTCACAGAACAGCGCTTCTCAGCCACTTGGAAAACCTGGGTCTCTCGGTTAACTGGACCAAGAGCTCATTATCGCCCCTCCAGTCAATCTCCTTCTTGGGATAGAACTGGACTCGGTGGCTATGACGGCCAGATTGTCAGATCCAAAATGCTCTGCACCCTGGCGGAACTCCTCCTCGTGTGGGCTCAGCACTCACTGCGCCTGGGCACCTGAACGAGGGTCCCGACAGACTGTCCAGGGACAATGTTCCCCCTGGTGAGCGGTCCTTGCATCCCCAAACAGTCCAGTCACTGTGGCGCCGTTTCGGCAAAGCGAAAGTCGACCTCCTTGCGTCAAAAGACAACGCTCACTGCCCAAAGTTCTTTACGAAGAACGAGGACGCGCTGGCCCAGACCTGGCCCAGTGGCCCACTATATGCCTTCCCGCCGGTCTCTCTGTTGCCACAAGTCATCAGGAGAATCAGGGAAGCGCTCCACACGGTGCTCCTCATAGCCCCGTACTGGGAGAACCAGACTTGGTTCCCGGAGCTAATACAGCTGGCAGACACAGTCCCCTGGCCGATTCCGGCGAGAAGAGACCTTCTCTCTCAAGCCCGCGGCTCGATCTGGCATCCCCATCCAGAGTGCTGGTCTCTGCATGCATGGAGACTCAACGGATACCCGTTGACCTGCCAGAAGGGGTTGTGAACACGATCACCCAGTCTAGAGCCTCCTCTACGAGGCGGCTCTACACGTCTAAATGGTCTGTGTTTAAAAGTGGTGCACTGCCAAGGGGCTGGATCCACAAGCATGTGGGGTATCGCAGGTATTGGTTTTCCTTCAAGAGCTGCTGGACACGGGCAGGTCCCCTTCCACGCTCAAAGTCTATGTTGCGGCCATCTCAGCTTTTGCCGGTTCGGCGCTGGGCCGCGCATTAGGAAGGAACGAGTTCGTCACCCGCTTTCTTAGGGGAGCCAGGAGGATGAACCCCCCGCGACCCCCCTCGGTTCCTATGTGGGATCTTTCGCTGGTCCTAGAGGCCCTGAAAGCGCATCCCTTTGAACCCATAGAAACTGTGGATATGAAATACCTCACGCTCAAAACCGTTTTTCTGAAAGCTCTGTCTTCAGTCAAACGTGTGGGAGACCTTCACGCGTTATCCGTTAACGCCGTGTGCCTCGAGTTCGGACCTAATGACTCGAAAGTCATTCTTAAACCGAGGCATGGTTACGTCCCCAAAATATTGGGCACTCCCTTCAGAGCACAGGTCATTTCTCTCTCAGCCCTGCCGCCTTCCGGCAGCGAGGTCGATGGTAATCTCCTCTGCCCGGTCAGAGCGCTGAGAAATTACGTCACACGCTCCGCCGCTATCAGGCGCTCGGAGCAGCTTTTCGTTTCGTTTGGTGGGCGCACCAAAGGTCTCGCCGCCTCGAAACACAGCCTGTCCAGATGGATAGTGGACGCTATCGCAGCTGCTTATGCGTCTAAAAACCTGCAGTGCCCTCTGGGTAGCAGGGCTCACTCCACCAGAGGCATGGCCTCTTCGTGGGCTTGGTCCAGCGGAATTTCCATTCATGACATTTGTACGGCGGCGGGCTGGACCTCCCCCTCGACATTTGTTAGGTTTTACAACCTGGAAGTTCCTGCCTTGCAGGCGAAAGTTTTATCAGTCTAAGTCACGCGTAGGCCGGCCCACTGTCTGTGCGCTGGCTACTGCGGTTGATTTAGCTCTCCTGGTTGAACTGCATTATACAAGGGTTTATCAGCTCAGACCGGCCGTGCCGCTCTGAGCGCCCTAGTGTGTGCTTATGTACTGCGCTAGCCATTCTATTGGCCGCCCGGTTCCCACTCATCGTGTTCCCCGGACTTCCCCTGGGACTCATTTAGTGGATGCTGGGCGCGCACGGCGTTGACAAGGGAGTTCCCGCAGCGTAAGCTACTTACGCAATACGAGAGAACCTCTCGTAAGAGAACGTAATCGGTTACTTAACGTAACCTCTGTTCTCTCTAGAAGAGGGAACGAGTATTGCGTAACCCGCCGTGCTCGCGCCAGGAGCTCATTCGCTTCAGCGACAGAAACCAGTGAAGCAGCCTCTGAGCCTCGCTTGTATACGCTAAGCCACACCCCCTCTTTCGCGGGCTGTGACGCATGAGGCGCGCCAAGCGCGCTCATTGGACGTGACGTGACGTCACGTCTAAGGCTCAGCGATAGGCTGCTGCAGTTTCCAATGGGCAGCCAATGGGCACGCTAGTAAGCCTGCCCTAGGTCTGCATGCTGCTGCACTGCGTTGACAAAATTATAAAAATGAAGGATAATTTTTTGGCTTCAGATCTCGAGAAAAGATGACTTTCCCGCAGCGTAAGCTACTTATGCAATACTCGTTCCCTCTTCTAGAGAGAACAGAGGTTACCTTAAGTAACCGATTACGTTATTGAATATTTTTCATAATATAAAATGTGCAAAAGCAGTGTAGTATGACCAGTGGGACACCATTGATGTGTAAACTGAATTGGGTGACACTACAGTTTGTAACATTGAAGTTAATGACTATTTTTGCAGTCACGTTTTTTGGGTTATATTGCACTTTGCAGACGGTCCCTTCGGACTTGTCTCTCAGCCGCCTGCTCATAGAGATCCATTTAGCCTATATTATAAAGCTCGTTTTGAGGGAAATTTGATTATAGCTCTACGTTACTGTGATTGTAAATAAGTATAATTTGTGTTTTAACAACGTTTAGCTCACGAGTTACAGATCCGAGAAGTTCGAATCTGTGAATATATATATATAACTCCACCTTGAGTTAAGCACTGACCGCATGACATTTTATGGCATATATATGGCATATATATATATATATATATACAGTAGTCAACTAGCCTGGGAAAACTCAGACAACTTCCGGCAAATTTAGATTAGCTCTGCAAGTAGTCTGGCAAAGAGCTCATTCAAGCCCATTTCTAATCCGTCGAAATCTTGGCACCAATCAGAAACGGGCTTTACACGATGATGATCGCTCTGATTGGTTTTAGGTCTATCCAATTGCGCCCAGAGGCATTTGAGTGACGTCCGTTGGTGAAGCGCAGCAACTTTTAAATGCATTATTATATTCAAATTGCAAACACATAAGGACAGTCTCCATGAAAGACCCACTGGCAGATGAACGTGCTACTACATTTCTCGAAACGGTAGGAAATGAAATTAGATTTAATAGAGGATTTTAACTGTGACAAGATGATTGACAGGGCAGTGTACGTGACAGGACGCACGCGACAGATCCGTCCGATAAAGATGACAAAGTAGTATGTCCCAAAGCTTGCCTACTTTTTTGCTACACATTCAAAAGTAAATACCTTTTCTTCACAAAAAGAGTTCATACTTTTATGGCGTAGTGTAACTTAGGCGAATTGGGACGCAGCATATGGCTTTACACGATGACGATCGCTCTGATTGGTTTTAGGTCTATCCAATTGCGCCCAGAGGCATTTGAGCGACGTCCGTTGGTGACACCCCTTTGGAAATGAGTTATTAATGAAGCTTTGCCAGACCATAACTCAGTTACTACTGAGAATGGTCTGGTTTTAACCAGGCTAATAGTCAACATGAAGTTAAAGTGGATAAAAAAAAAGTTAATCAAAGTTGTCCTAAGACAAGAACTGGTATTGTTCAAAATTCATGTATAACTTTGATGAAAGGTTTTGATCCACTTCAAATGTTGACACTACTGTATATATATTAGAAAATACCATGAGATTAAAATGTCATAATCTTTGAAAATGAAATGTTGCCATTGACATCTCTGTCTGTTTCTCTCTAGCAGGAAGATGAGCGCAACGCTGGCACCGCTCACGACAAAGATCAAGCTGAAATCCGCAAGTTGCTCACGCAGAAGTACAAAAAGTTGCCATGGAAACCAGAGGTATGAGCTTCATGCTTTACTTTATTTTTTGCCATTTTGCGTGTGACAATGACTCATTATCGCTCTCTTTTGTTTGCCAGCTGTGTAAGTTCTTAATGAGAACGTCTCAAACTTTCACTGAAGCTCTTAATAAGCACATGTTGGCCTGGACCATTTTCTGTAACATGCAATTTTGTGCAATGAACAAATTGCATTACTGTCAGATTTTAAAATCATCCGCAATATCTGCCAAGATTTATCTCACATTTTCAGGGCTTAAGTTAGAGTGCTTATTAGTATTCAAAGTCTGAGTGTGGTTGTTCTTCTCATTTTACTTAATTACTGAACCGAAATGCTGCTCAACCTACTGGATAAAAGAAAATGCAAATTTGGAAAATCATAATCTCTTTCTGCTTTTTTTTGCCGACTATCCGACTCCATTAAAGTGACATTATTGTCATAATTATTCCCGTTAGATAAAGTAAAAAGGGTTCCTCCTAAGCTGCTTATTTGAGAGCGCACAGGATTTAACTGAGTGCTCTGAACTGTGGGCATTTCAAACCGTGAGGCTGCTAAACCAAACCACCACATGCACAATAATGAGTCAGAGCCGCTATATAAATCACTATGAATGAGGGCAGGTGAATTAGATGTACCATTTCAAAATAATAGCACAGAGGTGGGAAAATGCTGTGAGCGCGAATGGCAGCGGTTTGTTTTCATGGGCATTAGGGATGTGATGGCATCGGCTCCCTGAGGTCCGGTTAATGCACGGCTCTAAAACTCTCTAGCCGGGTAACTATATACAGCTATTGGCACAGTAAACACCAAAGTAAGATACGAGGTATTTACCAATTGCACTGTTGCTGAAGTCTAGTATCGAGCTTTGCAGCTGATTGTCCGTGAAAGTGAACATTCGGAGATGAAGTGCCACTTCGATGCCTCCGGTGTGGATGGATCCAAGCCGGTGCGGCAGTTCCAGCATGACAAAATATCCCTGATATGCTTTAGTGAGTCTGTGAAGGAATTCGACTGACCTTCACAAAGGCTAGACCTGAAACCCACTTGAACAAACTTTCTTGCGTCAGGACTCTTCTGGAAAGAAAACATCATATGAATAAACATGGATCATTTCAAATGCACACTGCAGTTATTAGATTTTAAAGTATTCATTTTTTGTTCATATTTTCAGCCTATTTTCAAAGGGATGCACCAATATTAAAATATTTTTTGTTGTCAATATTAAAATTATATACTATAAAATTAAAAATAATAAAACACACTAGAAATACATGATAGCTTTAAGTGCTAGAAGTTTATTTAAGCATCACGACATGCATTAATGCACAGTATGAACAAATTATACATTTTGAATTGTGCTAAAGATTACATTTAACAATGTTAAAAGATTAACTTTAAACGAGTGTTAATGACTGCAATTGCATTTATACTGTTTCATTGTTTTAATTTTTTTTTTTAATTTGTAGTATTTCTTAATATTTTCATTTTAATATTTTCAGTTTTCATTTAAAATATTAGTATTTTTTTGTAATTTTGTTGTGCTTTTTGTTTGTTTTTTATATTTCTACTTAGTTTTAGTTTTATTTCGGTTTTAGTTTAGTAATTTTAGTACCAAATATATTTAGTATCAAATATATTTAAATCATCTGAGAAAGAGTTCAAGGACAAAGTTTCTTGTATGTGCGCACATGTAGGGTATACCATTAGTTGCCAAAGCAACATTTCAAATTTTCATTGAAGTTTAAGTTTATAATGTAATATTTATATTTTATTTAGTTTCAGCTTTATTTCAGTCACAATTTTTTTTTTTATATATATAGTTTTAGTTAACAATATCAACACTGCTCAAAGTATTGAATTTTAACATTGGTCATAGAAAAAAATTATAATACTAATGATATTAATGGATCCTTATGATAATAGACTTGATTTCTTGAATGATTTCTTAACAGAGTCCTTACTACAAAAAAAAACAAAAAACATATACAATTAAATATAGGCTAAATATATATGCAATATGGAACATTATAAAAAAAAAAATGCATATCGCTTATATATATATATATATATATATATATTTTTTTTTATCTGACTGCAGAAAACTGTACTAGTACTACATGTACTAGTAGTGTTCTTTATATGTTTGCAGCGTTTGCTTTTCTCCCGTGTTAGGCACTGAATGTTGTGTCAAGCGTCAGCCCCAGTTGCTTCTGGGAGAATGGATGGCCGGTCCCTGACAGGTCTCACAAGCCGTGTTATTTATAGGAGTGAACACAAGTGATAGCCAGCCGAATAACAGCCCCTGAGTTCAGGCAGATGTTCACAGCTTAGCAAAGCATACAGAGGCTGATATCACTTAAAATTAGAGCAATTCATTCCCTAATCTCGTGACAAGAGAAATGGCTTGTGGTTTTGTGAGATCATTGGCAAAGTCGGCTGTTCTGATTGGCCATTCACACAACCAATGAGAGACAACGATGAAAAAAGATGGATAGACCTTGAACCCTTCATGGAGAGAGATGTAGGTGTGAGGCTAAGGAAAAGGGATTGATGGTAATGGGCACAAGGCCATTAGCAGGACTACAGTCAATAGATGGTGTGTTGAATTTATGGCGCTTTATAGATTCACTGCAACGGCAGCGGGCTGCATGATACGTCAGTTTCATATAGATGACTTTGACCTCTGGCCTTCACTGCTCGCATTCATTTCCACATTTCTGCCTTTGTGCTAAGAGCATCATTGCTTTTTTTCCTCCTCTGAGGATGAGATTCGTTTTCCTTCTTTGAGGAACTCTCTTTAGTCTCCCAGTTGCCACTAAATGACAGTGCTGACAGCAGTTATCCAAAGCCATTATGTGTCATTAGAGATTTGAGAAAATTGTGAGCATCAGCAACTTCCCATCGAGTTATTACAGTACAGTCACGAAGACCAGAGCTGGTATATCTGTATTATATCTATGATCTCAAGAACAAACATCTTCTATAGCAGCAAAACTACAAAAACTTGTCCAAATTGGCTTGTCTGTGCGCTTCCTAAATGGCTTGCTGAATAATTGGTCTTAAGGAAGTACTGAATGGTTTGGCAAGTTGGTGACCCCGATTTGACACATTTCGTATTGCATTCACAAACAGTTAGATGGAGCATAACATGTCGCCAGCCACCGCTAGCATTTTTTATCATTTTCTCAAAATTTTCATTGTCCCCAGAATATTTTGTTGTATGACTATCTGAACATGCAATATATCAAAAGAAAGAACAGAGCCTCTGATTTTACACAAAAAAAACTGTTTTTTTAGTTTTTTTTATCAACACTTGAATGTGGATTAAGTTTCATTAAAAAAAAGCATTTTTAGCAAAAAGCTAAGAAAATCGTGTTTTTGTCAAAGACTACGATGATTAAAGCATAGATGGAGTAGATCAAGTCCACAAACACCCTCAAAGGTTGCAAAGTCCTGTAGCTCGTCCTGGTCGACATTTCATTCGTAACATTAGGCAGTTTTGATTTATATGCTGTTTAATGTTGATCACATTACTTTACATATGTATTAAATATGCCATCACTTGTTTCTGCTTCTTCTTCGCCTGTGTTTTGCTCTTTCAGAAGTTGCGTAATAGCGCCCCCCTACTGTCTAACAGTGAAAACAAGTAAAACTGTAGACTAAGCTAACCGGCTAATCAACTAATGGTATGCTAATTACGTTAATCATTGCATTAATTGATTAGTTTGCAAAATCTAGGCCAGGGGTTCTCAACTCTGGCCCTCGAGATCCACTTTCCTGCAGATTTTTTCTCTAACCAGTCAGTCAAAGAACTGAAGTCAAAGGCTCTGTTTGAAATCGCCCTCATTCACTACATTACTCCACTAATATAGTCCACTTGAAGGAGTGAATGAAAACGAGTTCAGACACTGAGTGCGCTGGAACGGCTGCCGCTTTTGCATAGTTTGTGCTTGCTGTTTAATAATTATTTGAGACTTAGCAAACTGGCAGCTCCAGTAATGAAAATATTTATCTTGAATTTTGTCATGGAAACTATCAATAAACCTTAATTAAAAAATGTAATAATCAATTAAAAAGGTATTTATACCTGTATATTATTACGCTGTAGCCAAATTGGACCATTGGTTTGGAAAATGAATGGATGGATGATTCAGTTGCGGGTGCCATATTCTGGTTAGACGCGGGAATTCATTTGACGCGACCGTCACAGTGCATTATGGGTATTCTCTAGCTGTTGAGTGTATGGCCCTGTCCCAAATGGCACACTCCGGACTTGTGGACTTCCTCAGAGTCCACACTTTGGTGACATCATGTAGTGCAGACCTATAGGGCCCTTGGCGCGAGTCCACGAGGGCACATTGAGAGGTATTTTTGGGACAGACTCGATCGTCACGCCGGAAATAACGGTCTGGTTGTTGTTGGACAGGAGAAATCACATTTTTGCGCTCCGACGTCTTATCTCCATGTCAACTACACAGCCTAATTTTACAGTTCTGTATTTTGATATTGTGTATGCCACCTGGCATTAGACAATAGATACATCATGCTTATTTAAATGATGTATACAGTTGTACATAATAATACATAATGTTCCATTTGAACTAAGATTACAATTTTAACACATAATGAAAATGTGCATGAGTTTCAGAAGAATTTACAGGTTTCAATATTCATACTATGTTTACATATGATATGACAAAGCCCTGACATTCGGTTCTATTTATTTAATGAATCATAATGTGATCGTATTTTTCAACGCGCTATTATTACGTTTGAGACATCAACCACTGGTCAATGACCATAATGTTTGTATAAACTGTAGGTAACAACTGGTAAAATGTACATCTAGGTCATAAAAAACGTAATATTTTCTTCTCAGCCATGTCAACAATTGTCCGTGAGTGAAATCTCCTTCCATCCGTTGTCTGATTGGCCTTTCGCAAGGATTCCTGGGTAGTTAAAGTGTGTGGAGCCTGCATCTATGCGGGCTTCGCGGAAGACCGCGAGGGTACAAGGGTACAAAGGGGGCGCTGCTGAGCACACTTCAGAGCGTTAAAATGCTGAATGGGACGGCCTAGAGGTCTGCTACCCGACCTGAGCCCGACGGGTCCCGAAAATGTTTCGGGTTTCGGGTCGGGTTCGGGTTAATGTTTAATGAACAGCCTCGGGTTCGGGTCGTAAAAACTAAATAGGCTATATAGTTTGCGTGCCGTGTGCTTTGCCTGCTTGCTGTGTTGTGGTGACCGGCACGCGAGAAAGAGAAAGTAACGTTACATGCGTGCGCAGATGTGCAATGTACATTGGCTACACAGACACACAGGCTCTCTCTCTCAAATATATATATATATTTTCCCCTTACTGTCAAAACTGGCCCGTAGTATCCTCAGCATCCCTGCAAGTAGCAGCAGCAGCGAGAGAAACTTCAGTGCAGCTGGACTAACTTTCAATCAGAGGAGGACGGCGCTGAAACCATCAACTGTCGACGCCGTTCTCTTACTTCATAACTCATACTGAGAAGGATATATTTGTGTAAATAGTTTTGCAACACTGCGTGAACTTTTTAAAGTTTAAAGTTTGAGTTCCAGAGAAATGTGTGACTGTTACACCTGTTCGACCACAGCAAAGTTACGTGATTGGTAAGTTTTTCTCTTACTGCTGTGCTTATAGGGCCGCTGCGCCTACATGTATTTGTTTACCGTTTCAAGCAATCATTAAATACAACATATTGCAAAAATGGTATTTGTTGTGAGAAACAGAGTGGACCTCGGGTTCGGGTCGGGTTCGGGCTTAACATGTAAATGTAATTGTCGGGTCGGGTCGGGTTAAATGATCGCGGGTACGGGCCGGGTTCGGGCTTCAGTTTAAAGCCCGTGCAGACCTCTAGGACGGCCTACAGACTCGTAGACTCCGCGAGCACGCGCAATTTAAGTCCACAAGACCGAAAGTCCACATGAAGTGCGCCATTTGGGACAGGGCCAAAATTGGTTGCACACTCGTTATTGAGGTGCATTATGGGATTGAATGAGTGCACTCGATAACATCCACTATGGTTTCGGACAAATGACTGTTCCATCAAATAATGCCCTATTTATGGGTATAGGGGGCGATTTTGAACTGTCACGTTCAACAGTCCTGGTGAAAATTTCCACCAGTAAGACCACTAGGTCTCCAACACTATTAGCGAAACAAGCTAATAGCACCAAAAGAACACTTTAGCACCCTCCATATACTGGCCAAAACGTCCAGCCTAGGAAAATTGACATCTTCACCCTTTATTAATTTTTTTTTTTGCGTAGTTGTGCTTGGAGTCATTTGTTTTATTTGTGAAATCACAATAAAACATGTCAAATTGTGCGGACATTTTTGGCCAGGTTATCATACAAAGAAATGATGAACACATGCAAAAACAAGAGAGAACCAATGAAGTATTAATAACTGAATATGCAGTTGTCAATGCATGCTTTTTGATTTTCGATGCATTTTTTTTACATAGTAAAATTAAACCTGTAGCTGTAGTTCGCCAACTTTTTTTTGCCAAACAACTTTGTCAGATAAATACCTTAACCAAGTTTAGTGTTTTATTGTCCACGCATTTTTTAAATATAAAAAAAAAAAATGGATGATTTAATCAAACTTGTAGGGTCATTAAAACATATATTCTCTCCGGACATCACTTTTGACCTTTACTGTATAGGGACGCACGATATATCCATACCTCCATATCGGTATCGGCAGATATATGATAATTTTTTAAGTTTTAGTTATCAACCCGATAAGAAATTGTGGCTGATATATTAAAGCTGAAATATAAAATCTAAATAATGGAATATTTCCTTCAGATGTGCACTGCTAACGGCTGTTGCACTCAGTGGAATTGCTGTGGGGTCTTGAGTGGCTTCAGACATCACCGATCAGCTCGTCGTTTGTTGGTGGACTAGCCGCCCACTTTTACCTCTCCCACAAATGGGAACGTAGCGTAGCATACTGTCTAGACCGACTCCAGAGAGCAATTCTGCATTAGATGCCCACAGATGCACAATTGTGGAGCACACCACGTCTCTGATGCCCGATCCCAGAGGCATTGTGGGTGACAAATGGTGGCATTGCTTGTCATTCTGAGCGTTGGTGGATTGTTTGTCTGTGTCACACACGAGCCTGCTTTCGTGGAACGTGATTCCTCCGTGGGTTGCTGTTGGGCTTGGGCTTAGTGTCTGGTATTGAGAGGATTTAGATCAATGGGCCTCATCCGGACTGACAGAGAAAAGTGAAGGTCAGATGCTTTTTTAGATGCACTCATGGGATGTGAGGTTTGCTCTTAGAAATACAATAGGCTCCTGGGAAAAAAATATATTACTCTTTGTGCTGGAACAGAGCCATCTTTTCTGTCTCTGTAAAGTTTGTATGGTGTGATTTTTCTGACCGGTGTGTGATTCTCAGTCATTTTGTAGTATGTGAACCCTACCAAAAGTTCCCAAACACAACAACTCTCATGGGACGTTAACTGCAGTTGCAGTGACAAAGTGATCTCTAGTAGAGGTCGACCGATTCATCGGTTTTGCAGATTAATCGGCACCGATAGTTGATTGGTGGAACTATCGTTATCGGCAAAAATACATACCGATAGTTTTTCCTGGTTGCGTCCGTTGCTGGAGCGGCTGAGAAGCGCGCGCTGTCATTCATTACACAGTAAGAGAGAGCTGAGAAGGGTCTGCTGGCATCATGCAGTTCAAGAGCGGCCTCTAGAGGTGTAATAAAAACTATCGCTGATGCCTCGTGTTGTTTATTTCGACACGTGATGCTGCGTGCTGCACTGAGAGCACACGCTGCGTGGAGAGCGCTGACATCAGATGCGCGCTTAAAGCACCGACAGCTAAAAGGTAGCCTATGTATGTATACAGTACATGTTGTCATATCATTATAAAGTGATCAATTTGTTGACTAAATGCTGCATTAGTAGAGAAAGAACAGCACAACAGTATGTTTGTTTGCCTTCGAGGCTGAGAGGACGCTAACATTAGTAGTACCTCAAGCGGTTAAAACACTGACAAAAATAAACGTAAGTCCGACCCGAATGTTTAATGTCACAATTGTTACCTCTATTTGCATTCGTTTATATACAGCTGGTCACTTTTATGCATTTAATATTCAGAGAAGTTGCATATTTAAAGCTAGAGACGTAAGATAGCAAACTGATATGTTCATACAGCCGACAGAAACATATAAACAAATCAGAAAAGCATTAGATTTCGGTAATTTTTTCGTCATCACTTTAATACATGTTTTGTTATTTTGATTAGATAATCATCAAGTGTTTATAAAATAGAAGCAAAAGTGTGAGACTATACATTTAATATTTATGTCATTTCAATGCTCTGGCATTGTAGATATTTAAGCATGACTGTTTGGATTTATATGAAATGATAACACTTACAATAAAATTCCATATGTAACATTAACTAAGGTTAATAACTTCTGTATAAGGATTGTTCATTATTTGTTAATTAACATGTACTAATACATTTTTAAATTAAGGTTTTTATTTGTTAACCATAGTTAATGCGAAACTAATCAAACTAACATGAATGATCAAGGTGCAATTGTATTGCTCAAATATTATACCGATCAAATTTTGTTACTTTTTTATTCATTAAGTTGGCTTGAAAAATAACAGTTTAATAGTTACAATTTGAATGTTACTGGTTTTATTTGTTATTTAGAGTATTACTTTTTGTTTCAGTTTGAATGAATGTCTTTTATTGACTTCAATATTTATTCATATTATATATTTATTTCATTTAGCATGTTTTCATGGTTCAATACAGTTTTATTATTTTTATAATAAAGTTCAGCACTGTTTTACTTGGAGTGTTATGTTTGTTTTTATCCAGTATCAATTTTAAAAACTATCGGTTGATTAATCGGTTATCGGCAAGTATGGCCCAACCTAGCTATCGTTATCGGTAAAATCCACTATCGATCGACCTCTAATATCTAGACATTAATTTGACTTCTGTATATAAAACAAAATAAGTATTTCCAGCCAGATAAGACAATTATTTTCATAGCATAGATTAGCATTTATAGCAATAATGATGCGACAGGGTGATCCAAGCTAACACAACCTAAACATGTTCTAAGAACATTTTGCTAACGTTCCCATTAAGTTATAAAAACATTATTTCTAAGTGTTTTTTTAAATGTTTTAAAAATGTGATTATGCGAGCGTTAAGGAAACAATCCATTATATTACTTTGCAAACATTTTGGGAAAGTTACTTTTGGATGTTCTCTGAACGATCTGAAACAACAGATTACATTTAATGAATGCCCAACTGAAATGTTTCAGAAAATGTTCTATGAACGATGTATTTTTATAATTATGTTTTTGTGCTTACGTTTTGAGAACATTATTAAAGACCAGGCAACTTTGAATGATCATTCTATTAATGTTACTGGAAGAACGTTTGTTCATAACTTTGAGAGAACCTTGCCAGAAAGCCAGCCCGTGTTCGGAGAGCGTTCCCTGTAAGCTGGGATGTCAGTATTCCTCCAGAGGCTGTGTAACATTAATCTGAGGAGCGGACTCTCTTTCTTCGTCTTCCCAAATACAGGTCATTAGTCGGTTCTGGGAAGCAGCAGATTTCCCATTAATGCATTAATGAGAGCGTTTGATTACTATCATCAATCAATATGAGGCCATGTGACATCATAAAGGACACATATGAGTGATCGTTTGAGAGATCGATCAATGGATACATAAAGCAACACACACAACAAACAATCCAGTTGATATATGCCATTTCATATTTCCTATATTCATGTTAGAATAGATTCAAATCTTGAGTGTATTGAATTACATTTGGTTTCTCCAGGTTTCATGCGATAAAACTTTTTGGCAATTGACAGTTAATGAAAACCTGTTGTGAAAAGAATTATGTTTAATCAGAAGAAAAAGCATTTGGGCCAAATAGGTTGATCCACAAATCAGCATAATAGAATGATTTCTGACGGTTCACTGAAGACTGGAGTAATGATGCTGAAAATTCAAATTTGCATCAAAGTAATAAATTATATTTACTTTTTTTATATATATATTTTTATATATATATATTAAAATAGTTCACACAGAACTGTTAGCTCACAATATTACTGTTTCTATTTTGGATCAAATAAATGTAGCCTTGGTGAGCGGAAGAGATTTCTTTCAAAAACATGTATATTATATTATATTATATTATATTATATTATATTATATTATATTATATTATATTATATTACATTATATTATATTATATTATATTATATTATATTATATTATACTCATATGTCATCTTGACTTTGTGTGAGTATGCGGTTTCGGGCCGTGTGCTCCATTGTCCTTGTACCTTGTTTCATGTTCGGAGCGTGGTGTTCGGATCCCGGCACTCATGTCTATTTTGGTTTTGGTTCCATGTCTGGGTTCGGACCAAGCGTGCCGCACAAGCCCTGAAAAGTGAAGCCAGAACGTCTCGATCGCCCCCCGGTGATTGGTCCTAGTATAGGTCATAAGCCCCGCCTCCCCGTGTTATTCAACGGGACTTGAGACCAACTAAACAATTTAATTACACTTTTTTCCGAAGGTGGTTTCTGTCATTTACTGTAGTTTTTAATCACACTGATGTAAATTCAAGTGTTTGTTTTTTTAAATAAGTTTGTTTTTAGTTAGTTATTTGATGCTATAAAAACGGTGGTGTGACGTCATGTTTGACAGCTGTGATTGACAGGTTCTCTGAGCGAAGTAGTCACTGAAGTTCCAACAGACTTTTTTTCGGGATCTTCGGAGGATTGAGGAGATTGGAGCTTTAAATTTAATATCTAAATTTCTATAAATAATTTCACACTGAGAGTGAGGGCGGGGCCTTGATTTCGCAGCTTTACTTCCTGCTCACGACTGCGCAGGTCTGGTCCCGAAATCGCTACTGCGCAGACTCAAGCCCAAAGATGTCAGCGCCATATCGGGACACTGGCGGCTTCACTTCTCACCAATGGAAGAGAGCGAAGGGGTGTAGTCCATATTTTTTTACAGTCTATGGTTCGGACACTCATGCTCCATGTTTTGTCACTCATGGGATTATTGGTTCATCTGCCCCACCTGTCCTCCCTCATTCCCTGCTTTGTTTGCTCCCTATTTATGCTCCTTGTGTTTGTAGTCTTATATATATATATATATATATATATATATATATATATATATATATATATATATCCTGCCTGGGGTAGCTTTTGATGTTTTTTTTTGTCAAATAAAAGCCCCTTTTCCTCGCCGCACCCTGATACTAGCAGCATTTGTTTGCAGATTCCCTTTCTATTATATTTTGTATCTAATGCAGTGACCTTCAAACATGTTTAAGTGTGGCATAAGTGTCCAAATAATTTTGGGGCGACTGCATTAACTGGAGGATGACAAGAACTAGCATGCTCAGAAGGTCAGTCTTGCCTCTTCAAGTCACATTGAGCTGTTGAAGAGCTGCGTAAGTAAGGTTCTTAAATCAGACTCAGAGCTGTGACTGATCCACACAACCCCCTGTGAGCAAGACTGGAATAGGAATAAACATTATGAAAGAGTAGCGGGAACAGTGGGTTCTCTGATTTGCTGATTGAAAAGATCAATTTCCCAAAGAGCGATTTGAATGAGTCACTCTCTGGAAACTCTTTTCAATGACGCGGTCTTCAAGTTAAACTCAATGATTCACTGATCCGGTTGCAGTGGTTCTGGAGTTAACGGCTCTCTGGCGAGAAAGATTATCAATGAATAACGACTTTAAATCTCAGTCTAATTATTGCCAAAGCTCTCTTATGGCTTCAGAATACTTGGAATTTACAATTTAGTTTCTGTAGCATTTCATTGCTTTTTGGCGTAGCAATGAATCTTTCAATCAATCAAGAGCACAGGAGATATTACATGAAGATTATATGAACATTGAAGACAGCTGCCATATTTACCCATGAAGGCGATTGAGTTTAATCAAAACCTCTCTAAAAAAATCCCTGTGGTTTTAAACAAGAATGGCACTCTATGAAAATACAGTATGTTCTGCTTGATGGTGTTTATTTATAGCAGTGGAATCGCAGGGTTAATCTCTGTGGCCTAGTTTGTGGGCTGGTACCGAGGATAAAAGCTCACAGCACAAATGAGAGACTGACTCACTGAATTCAACAGGATACGCAGTAAAACAGTTGCGAGAATTGAATCAAAGTGCACATTATTGATGCTTATATCATTCCCGGTGGTTGTATATGTGCAGAAACTGGAACTCTTTTCAGACTATTCTTGTATGTTGGAAACTTTAATTTCCCCTAGTAGAAATTCAGGGCGAGTGTAGATATCTCCGAGGGTGTGACATTGTTAAAGATAGGATGGAAATACACGTGGTCTTAGATCAGCATGTGGTCAGTGCTTTCAACTCTGCTGTTAAAGTGTCAAATCAAGTCAAGTCACCTTTATTTATATAGCGCTTAATACAATACAGGTTGTTTCGAAGTTGCTTTACAGTGATAATAGGAAGAATTGGGGTGTAACGATACCCTCATGTCACGATTCGATACATATCACGATACTGAACTCACATACGATATTATTGCGATACTCCAAGAAGACATATGATAAAGGGTTAACAATTTTTTCTGTTGATTAAAATGCTAAATTTGATATTACATCGTGGGTGTAAATGAATAGGTTTGGACTTGATTCTGGAAACCCAAAGCACAGACAATAGTGACACAAGAATAAAAATATTCATGATTCTGAAGCTGAAAAACAAATATTTTAGACGAATATGCTTGCACTCTGTCACTGACTAGACATATTTAAAATGTAGGCCACTTTCTACTGGTAACAGAAGACATTTGGCATTATCAGGACCCACATATATTCCCCCATTGCATTATTATACATTATATTCAACATTATATAATATATTGAATTTTTTTCTCACACAGTAATTTTTATTTTGGGTGAACAATACACTGATTGTCACTATCCACGATACATATAGTTGCATTTTTGTATTGCGATATATTGTTACACCCCTAGAAAATAATGATTCAATACTGCAAGCAGAATTCAATTTGGCTGTAAAGCAGCTCTAAAAAGACAATAGTAAACAGTCATTATTCAGTTGAAAAGTGGCCATATCCTTTACTTTTTACATTCCTAAAGATTCCTTTTTAGACTACCTCACGAGCAGGGACTTTCGGAGGAGGAAATATTCACCCGGAACTTCATTTAGACCCTGGTTCCTGTGGTGTAAACACACTGAGTACCAGCCCAAAGTTCCTAGTTCCTGGGGAAAGTTCCTGCGGTGGAAATGCGGCTATAGTTAGCACTGCTTCAGCCAGTGCTCCAAACAGCAACAGAAATTGATACAAACACCAAAAATAGAGAATTATTAGACAATAATGTAAAATCTACTACCATTGTAAAGACCCACCCCTTTAGTTACTGTTGCAACGTCCGACAAGCCATGCCGCTCTCACGCCACACACCATGTTCTCACGGAGCAAAGTGAACACTGACGACACGTCGACAGACAGGACAGACCAGGTTACTTTTGATATGAAACAAAACCTCAACTTTCAAATTTGGTCCTTTTTAAAAGAAATTGAAACAATAAAAACCGTTTTTGTGGCTCTTTAATGTGTCGTGACAGATCGCTGTAGTGCCTCAGTTAAAGCTGCCTGTGAACCGATCATCTCTTCCTTCTAGTTCATTTATAGCATCAAATAAACATGAATGAACATCAGAAGGAATGTTGTTTCAACCGCGGAAAGACGTTCAGATCCACCGACGTTAATCTACAAACCTCAACTTTCAAATTTGGTCCTTTTTAAAAGAAATTGAAACAATAAAAACCGTTTTTGTGGCTCTAACTGCTTTGTCAGACAAAATGGCGGATTCAGCGGATGGCAGGTTATGATTGGTCAGATCACCTGTCAATCAAACTCCCTGCGAAGGGTGAATTGCGCCATTAAATGGGAACTAATCCTCTGAACAACCATCGTTAACAAGCAATCACCCAAAAAAGATAAAAAATGTATATGGACAATTGGATAAAAAATTTTTTTTGGAGCCCTGTCCATCCGTGTTATGTCACAACCTTGAAGATTTCTGAAGGAGCTATTTTTGCAGCTTTGTATGGGTTTGAACATAGTAATCTGCAAACTCTTATTTCAAAAGAGCCATATATATATATATATATATCTCATTTTTTTGAATGATATGAATCCTGGAAAGGCCTTGAAATTGCATCCCCAAATGCTTCAAGCTTTCTCAGCAAGAAGCCCACCATCCCTCCTGTGCCTGAGGTCAGTTACCGAAAGTACTATTAGATAAAGTACAGAACAGATGGGTTGACCGAGTTCACCTCAACTGTGATGGTCAGGAACATTTGTACATCAAAGATTCATTGCAAACTGATGCAATCAAACTTTCTCCAGTTCATGAAAGCGAATGAATTTCCCTCCGGTTCCTCAACCGCAAGGTGCCTTTATTCTGAGTCTCTGTGGTGTGTGCAAATGTGGTGTGTAACAGAATTGTGCTTCTGATCTTCTCGTATTGATCGCGTTTAGAGAATTCACAGAGGGAGAGAAAAGAATCAATTTCATGCCAACAGCAAGGAATAAACAATAACTCCCAGTTCTCTTCTGTCTGCTCGAGTCTAATGTCTTCTGACAGGCACCAAATACCGGGAATAAAATATACTCGGTTGAAAGTGTAGCCGGCTGTCTAATGTGAATATGTCGGTTCTATTTGTCGGGCTTAAAAAGCTTTAACTGACATCGGCGAGAGGAGGCGTTCTCACTATTGTACGTGGTCATCCGTGCTTCAGCATGCTAACTGATGCTAATCGTCTGTGACGCGCCCCATCAGAAGCGAGCGCCGTGAGCGCTTTCTGAAACGATCGGATTTTTCTACTGGGCTGGAAAATATTCTCGTTTTCCTCCCTCTAGCTTCGGGGTGCAACACCTCTGATGTTCTCCGCTGTGTTTTGTTGCGTACGGGGGGAACCCGTAGACGCTCCGCTGAGCGTGTGGAACAATGCTCGTCTAAATAGCTGTTGTGTTTTATTAATGCTTAACTCCCTGTGGATCAAAACATGGCGGTTCAGTCCTGTTGAGGTCACTCAGCAGCGGTCAGTACAGGATTTGATCTACATCCCTTCTTCTCACGGATCTTCAGCGGTTTGGTGACTCAATCCCTAGGGTCATTCAGCTATAAATCTCATAATACTGCAGAGGTTTGCCAAAAATCGTGGTTGTTTTTATAAAAGACTATAGAGTGCTGCAGGGATGGGCTTTTTTAATGCATCAACCTGTTTCAATTGACAAAAAAAAAACCCAATAGGATTTTTCCATTGGCTTTTGGATTGTTGCAGAAAATAAGCTTTGTGAGATACAAAATATGATTCTTAAGGCCCTTTCACACTGGACGCGATTTTGACGCACGAATCATTCGCGCGATGGTGTTATTTTTCGATCAGCTGTTTGTGTAATGAGTGCTTCCACACCGAACGCGAATGCGCAGCGGCGAAAAAACGACTTTTATTTTATTCGCTTCGATGTCGATTTTTTTTTTACTTTTGCGGCGACAGAATAGGCTTCAGCCAATCACATACTACAAGGACAACGATTTGAAAGACAATGTGTGGCGTAGCATTGCCAACCAACTCGGTTATCTTGACTGTGAGTTTGTTGTGTGATAGTTTTAGTCATATAGTCCTGTGCTGTGTAGGCTAGCAGGCCAAACTACATTTGGGATAGAAAGCACTATTATCGTCAAAGATAGAGACAGAGACCGTGTTTACTTTGAACACGTAACAAAATGTAGTGAGACTATTTAGGGCTGCTTTTAGTATACTATACATTCTTTGTGTGATATCTACAGTTTCTAGTCAAATGATTTTTAACTTACTTACTTCGTGTGTTACATGTAATGTGTAGTTACATTACAAAACGCACTGTGTTTAGTTGAAGACGCAAAAAAAAAAAAAAAAAAAACTGTGCACATACTCCCCTTCAGACTCTCTGTTCTGTAAGATTGGGTGCACCCAAAACCTTCTTTTCTGTCTTTTAAATAAAATGAAAAGCTCGTCTTCACTGGATGCTATGACTATGACTGGATGATGATGATGATGAAGTGTCCATTTTTTCTCAGCTGTCGGCGCGATTCGCGCGAAAGTTTTGGAATGTTGAAGCTCTCTGAACGTCACAGACGTCGCAAATTCGCGTCGCGGCTGATGTGAATGGTTTTGATGCGAACTATTCGCACACGAACTATTCGCTTTTTCGTTTCGCTTTTTCGTTACGCATCCGGTGTGAAAGGGCCTTTACACGTGTTGTTCATCATTTTCACTAATGAACACAACTTTTATGAATTTTGAAGCCAAAAAACAATCACCTGAAGTAACGTAGGCAATAAACGAACTACTGCGGTATTTGTCTAAGCAATATTGTGTTAAATAGTATCTAATTTATGTCAAATTATGTCATTTATTTATTTGACAATGAAATAAATAAATATTGTAGGCCTATATGTTTGGTGTATGTAAGATTTTTTTTAAAGAGTCTCTTTTGCTCAACAAGACTGCATTTATTTGATCAATCTAATAAAAAAATTATAAAAAAAACAGTAATTATGTTGAAATATTATTACAATTTGAAATTATTTTTTATTTGAATACATTATAAAATGTAATTTATTCCTGTGATCATAGCTGAATTTTCAGCATCATTACTCCAGTCTTCAGTGTCACATCCTTCAGAAATCATTCTAATATGCTGATATGATGCTCAATAAACATTCATTTTTTGTGATAAAATATTTTTCAGGATTCTGTGATGAATAGAAAGTTCAAAAGAACAGTGTTTATTTGAAATAGAAACCTTTTGTAAATGTCTTTACTGTCACTTTTGATTAATTTCATGCACCTTTTGCTGAATAAAAGTATTCATTTCTTTAAAAGAAAAAAAGACTGACCCAAACTTTTGAGGTCAGTATATATTACAGTGATTGTATTGAGGTTCAGCACGGTTTTTGGTTCACTTCACCAGTGTCTCAGAAAGTAATCTTAATTCAGGTCTTCCATGTGTCTTCTTGACAGTTTAAAGGTCAAGCGAACCTCCACGTGTTTGAAGACTGGTGTGGCTCCTCAGTCGCTCAGCTCAGGAAGAACCTGCATTTCCCTCTCTACCCCCATGTGAGTATGAATATAAAAGTCTGAGACTATTCTGCTTTTTTATGGCATTATATTATCAGCATAACAATTTGAGCGAACAATTTGTTTTTTTTGTCCCTCTTTTGCTGTAATGAGATAGCTAAAATGAATGAAACCCAACGATTATGCTCTCCAGCATCATTTGAAAATGATCCGAAGAGTTTATTGTGCTTCAATAAAAGAAATAACATCTGACAAAGAAGTCACATGATCAATGTTACAAAGTAGTGACTAAATATAATGCAGAATCTTACTCTTTTTTTGGTTCATTGTACATTCTAAAACGTAAAAAAAAAAAAGTCCAGGTTTACATGAAGGTCTCAGACGTTTGAACACTTGGAAATGCCTTTTTGTTATTTTCTCAAGAATATGCTCATGTATATGTCTTTCATACTTCAAAACTCCCATAGACCAGATCACATATTCATGTATTCTTGGCTGAAGGGTAGATGAAATTGGTTTGTCTATTGTCCTGGAGCGGCTATAACTCAAACTCCCATCTCAAGAGACACGTGTGGTCATATACACATCATGAGTTTATAGCGGGAAAACAGTGGGAACATATTTTAAAGTCCCCCTGTAGTCAATAATTTTATTTATTTTCATGCCTTAAAATAGCTTAAATGTAACTCTATACTCTTGCCTCATTTAGTATACGCGGTTCTATGAATATGCAAATGAGCCCCGCCTCCACTCACTCACACCAGCTCAGAGATCCACTCGGTGACGATCACACGTTGACCTGATTGGTTACAAGGTAGTTTGTGACGTCAGAAACACCAGCGAATTCAAACCGTGATTTTGAGACTGTCTTTGATTCACTGCAGTTTTAAAAAATAATCTGAAAACACTCAGCAATGGTGTTGACTTATGAATATGCACATGGTTTGTCTTAAAGCATATTGAAAACACCACATAAGCCCTATTCGCACGGGATTAGTATTACCCCTGGACCTCTGTAATTAAGAAATTACCCCCTGACGTCTGTGTTTTTGGTGGCTCATTCACACGGGCAAATAAATGTTCGTAATTCCCTCGAGTTTACGGACTGTACAGCGTGCGCCCACCCATTCACACTTCACTAGCTGAAACTTATTTAAAACCAATTTATTAGAGAAATATATGATATATATTATAGAATATGATATTATTGTATAAATATATAATATATCTTCTTTTTCTTTTATTCTTTGTCCATATTTACAACAAGCCTGCCTGAAGAAGGTATTATAAATACCGAAACGTCGCGATAGGCTTGTTTTTCTATTCATTTTATTTGGTTTATTTCATTTTATATAATTTTTACTCTTTCACACTTTGATTTCTTGAGATACTTACAGGATGGACGTCTTTAGAGGCCGTGTGAGACAAAGAAATGCTCCACGATACAGACTACTAAATTACACTACACAAAAAGCGTCCAAACTTTCCAAAAGAGCTTCCATGTTGCGCCAAAATACTTAATTTGATGTTTCCATGACAACGGTCCGAGTTGAGCTTCCGGATCACGTCTTTACTGTAGTTTGTTTTCTCTTTTGCAGCACTTCGTAGTTTTTATTGGAGAAAAACTATAATCGGATTGGAGTAGAGCATATCGAGAGATTGTATTGTTAATATAGTTTTAATACAGACGTAAAATGGACTGTTAAACGGCCCATAATGGTTATTACGTTCTTTAGGAAACGATAGGCTCACAGAAAAACAGCCCAAATCACAGACATGGGGATTCGCACGGGACTGGTATTATCAGAGGACCCCTGTGTTGGCCGAAATACGGTAGGTAATTTTCGGGGGAATTTTTACAGACATTTTTACAGACATGGCAGATTCGCACGGGATAAAAATCACAGACGACCTCTGCGATTATTACAAATTACCGGAGGTCCCTAGGTAATACTAATCCCGTGCGAATAGGGCTATAGACATATAAACAACATTAAAAGCTTGATTTTTACCACAGGGGGACTTTAAGACAAATGCATCAGTTGCTGTTCTTATCTATTCTGGAAATTGTGCATAATGATGGTTTCTGTGAATTACTGATGTACAGTATAGCTGCGATGAGATATTTAAAAAATGAATCTTCAATTCCAATGTTGAAACAGTTTGTACTCTTTTGATTGGCCCCGTGGCCAGTTTTTAGCTTTAAAGAGGACAATTTGTTTTTAGATGACTGAGTTAATTATTCATTTCAACACGTTAATTATTGAGTATCTGTTTAGCTTGTATGATTTATGAGATAGAGCATTCTGTTATGATTGAGTATGTAGAGGAAAAAGGAAACAGATTAATGCTACAAAAGGGGGAAATATTCCTAAAACAGGGATATGATGCACCTCTACAGTCATTGGTATGATAAACTTCAGGGGGGATATTTGAAAGCATGTTGTTTTGGTTTAACGGCGGCTGTCGTGATGATATGAGGAAACATAATTGAGTTTTCGAGTAATGTGACAGTGTTGTGTTTGGTCAGATAGGCTTTTTAAAACACCAGCCCACGTCTCGCTCTACAGCGGCCATGAATTTGCATGGGGAGCCTAGTGAAGCGTAACTGAAACGGTGGAAAGTAAATATTTGCAGAAAGCTGGATAAACATGCAGCTATGTGATCGTTGGGAGGAATTTGCTCTTTAGAAGAACTTGTCAGTATGTTTCGCTCGGTTGGAAAATCCATTTCTCTTTCGTGGAAGAGAACTTTAGTGTTATTAGATTTTTAGAGTTCTGCAGACAAATGCAATCTAAAACGTATTTTAGTGGACATAAATGTGTTTAAAATGTACATCTATCTTGATGACTAATCTTGCACTCCAGGGTGTGTCCACATTTCTGTCCAATCAAATGCTCTCTAAACACAAATGCCCCTCCCCCAATACCAACTGCTTTAGTTGCAAATCAGGTTACATGGCTTGGCTGAGATGTAATTAAAATCAAAAAATTGGCTGTTTTATGAGCCCTTCGATATGTCACACTCCTTAGGAAATGTTCACCCTGTTCCATAGGAAATAAATGGATGCCAGTAATGAAACTGTGCTTGTTGGTCTGTTTCATTGAACCTTTAGGGCGTTTTTCCACTGGGTTCGTTTGCTGCGGTCCAAACCCGAGTGCGCTAGTTCCCGGCGCCCCCCGCAGCGTTGGTCTGGTTTCACACTCAATTAGTTGTATCGAACCCAGGTGCGTTTGCAGTGATCTTACGTCATCGCAAACGCACACGGAAAACGCATGGAGAATACAACTCGTGTGAGGAAACAATGATATTCGACAGTGATACGCATGCGCGGGATACTATACTTCCTGAACAAGCGCGCACCCGAGTCCGTGTTGCTTGCACATTAACGCGAACCGCACCACGGTTCGGGAGCAACCGAGCTCAGACCACCTCCTCCAGGTAGTCTCGGGTTCGGTACTCTAGTGCGCACCCGGGTCCGATGACAGCGTTCACATTAGCGATTTTTCATGCGAACCGTGCCCCGGTCCGCACTAAACTGCCAGTGTGAAAGCGCCCTTAAAGGGATAGTTCACCCAAAAATGTCAATTCTATCATCATTTACTCACCCTCAAATTGTTCTAAACCTGCAAGAAGTTCTTTCTTCTGTTGAACATAAAGGAAGATATTTTGAAGAATGTTGGTAACCAGACAGTTGCTGGTTCCAAGTTATGAGATTATAAATGATAGTTTTGATAATTAATTATGGACTTATTATTATTATTATTATTATTTGATTACTTTTATTTTGGTATCACCTAGCCATATTACAATTCTGTCATCATTTATTTAAATGTATGAATCATTCATTCATTGATTCATTGATTCATTCATTGAATCAATCACTCAATCAACCAACCAATCAATCAATCAATCAATCAGTTCATTCATTAATTAATTAATTAATTAATTTATTCATTGAATCAATCAATCAATCAGATCATTGAATCAATCAATCAGTTCATTCGGTCAGTCAGTCAGTCAGTCAGTCAGTCAGTCATTGAATCAATCAATCAATCAATCAATCAATCAATCAATCAACCAGTTCATTCATTCATTCATTCATTCATTCATTCATTCATTCATTCATTCATTCATTCATTGAATCAATCAGTCAGTCAATCAGTTCATTCATTAATTCATTCATTAAATAAATAAATAAATAAAATCAATAAATCAGTTCGTTCATTCATTCGTTTGATTTTCTTTCATTTTGGTATCACATGGCCATATGCCAATTCTGTCACCATTTACTTACTATTTATTGATTTATTTTTGAATTGATTTATTTGATTTTAATAATAATATTTGATTTCCAATTCTATTATTCTGAATTATTCCTTTAATTGATCAAGAACCACCTTCTTGTTGATTATTATCTGGATTTGGAAGGTGTATCTGAGAACCTGAACCCTTCTCTCAACATGTGGGTGGCTTCATTTAATTGCCTGAACCCCTACAGGTTGTAACGGGTGGAATTATACAGTACGCTTCTCCTGAACTGTTATTGTGAATTCGGTTTAGTTCAGACCCCCTACACAGTCCTCCCACCTCCTCAACTTTTTACCTTGTGATTTATTTATTTTCTGTTCTTTTTTTGGCTGGCCTGTTTTTATAGATCACAGACAAAAAAGTCTGACAGAACCCACCCAAAAGTAAAAGCACACACAGACGCGTACGGTTCTCCATCTTTCTGTCTTTGTGGTTTTGTAAACAGATGACAGATAGCGGAGATTCTAGTCTCACACACACTGTGATGTGTGTGTCTGTTTAGTGTATATGGCAGGGTGAGACTGAACAGACACAGCAGGAGCGGCTTCAAAACTCACACAGGCAGTTTATTTTGAAATGCAATAGAACATAAATTAACACCATTATCTCTCAGTGATTGATTTTTGACAACTATAGGAATTATTATTATTATTTTATTTATTTTCAAAAAAAAAATATGGTGATGGCATTAAAACTGACATGGAATCTTTTAGTCATGTCTTAATTATTCATATTTGCTTTTTTCCCCCAAATATTTTATTGTATAAATGTCATTCTTTTATTCTGTTCCCAGACACAAGGTTAAAATGTGAAAATATATGAAAATCCGTCTTAAACTTCCAAGTCAAGTCACCTTTATTTATATAACACTTAATAGTGATGACAGTAAAATGATTCAGTGATGCAAACAGAGTTCATTTTGGCTGTATAGCAGCTCTAAAAAGAAAATTGTTCAAGTCATTGTTCAAGTGTTGATTCAGTTTCATTGTAAAGATCATCAGATCATATTTTGTTTCACATGCAGGGATTAGACATAACTTGTCTCTCCACCCACCATGTCTTTCTTCACTCATCCCACCACAATGTTATGTTACATACTAATTTAATATTCAAACATTTAATCTCCCCAGACGAGAACTACAGTAAAGAAGTTAGCTGTGGCTCCAAAATGGAAGAACTACGGCCTGAGAATATTTGGATACATTCTACCTTACAAGGATGGTAAATGCTCTTTTGTATTAAAAGTAAAAATTGTTATAATATTTATAAATGTTATAATTGAAAAATATTTTTCATGGAGATACAGAATGACATTCTCTCACAATCACGTTCACAGCGTTATCAAAGAAGTGTATACTACATATATAAGAAGCAGTGTTGTTACCTGTCGCTCACACTGTCCATCGCTCTCACTTGTCCAGGTGATTTTCAGTTTGCAGTTTCTTCTGATGATAACTCAGAATTCTGGTTGAGTTCAGATGAAAGTCCTCTCAATGCACGCCTGCTGGCCTACGTGGGAAAGGTAAGGGATTTAAGATTGGATAAATATATTCCTTTATACCTTGTATAATTTTGCTATACAAATTGTTCAAGTAATTACATTACAATTACAATTACACACACACACACACACACACACACACACACACAGGATATATATATATTGGATTTATATATACTTTTATACATTCTTGTATAATTTTGCTATACAAATTGTTCAAGTAATTATGCATATATAAATATTTAATATAACTATATATTATTACATATTTATTATATTTTATATTTAATTTCTTGAATAATTTGTATAGCAATTATATTATAATAATTTTATAATTATAATAAAATTATGATAAAATTATTATTATAATATTTAATTATGTATGTATTTTACTTATATAAGTAAATATATATTGCATATTGTGTATTAGGGATGTGCCCAAAGCCGAATACCTTATTCGAAAAGGAAATAAAAAATATATATATATATATTTCAATGTTTTTTCCATTGTCTTGCAATCCTAACCTTGTCCCTTTAGGGGAGGCGTTATTCATTTTCTGTGCATTTCCAAAATAAGATATTCGGCTCAAGGCACATCCCTATTGTGTATATCATACTTGCCCAAGAATCTGTATTCAATTTTATAGGCTTTAAAGTGTAAATATCAATCAACACTCCTTTCATTGTTCATTGATCGGCAGTCATTGTGTCATTGTGAGCAGCGGTGACTATTTCCTCCGACAGAAAGGCCTTGCAGTTACTGCATGGTGGATTTCATTTAGATTTAGATTTATTCCCCAGTGCTCTTGGTGCTTAGAAGTGTAGATTTGTACGACGTGAGGGAGCGTTGGCTTTGTAAAACACAATTAGTGCCTTAGCCAGAAGCCTGTGAGAGTTTACAGTGTGTGGTTTACTGGTGTATCGATTACGTCTGGCTCAGATGGGAATTGGCGCTCACACATGCCAGCCGAGGACTTGAAACCCTGTCACAGAGATGCGTGATCGATTGAAAGGCGTCTCTTTGTCTAAGAAAAGAATCACAGCCTGTCCGGAATTCCGAGTGACTCCTTACGGAAGCGACAGACCTTTTCCAGTCACACCTGTAGATGGGGAAATCCATCCAAGCTGGAGAAACAGAGAAGGACATTGTTTCTGTGGATTTAAAGCGTAACTCTCGCCAAAATGCAACCTAGGGTCTTTTTGTTAATCTATCTGAGGCAAACTTTCGTTTAAAAGCATAATTAGAATGGAAACGCCACTTTTGGGTTTGACAGTATTTTAGTTTTCCCATTTCACTCCCATTCAAAAGGCAATTTGACCGAAAACGAAAATACGGTCAAACTTAAAAGTGGCATTTCCATTCTAATTATGCTTTTAAACGAAAGTTTGCCTCAGATAGATTAACAAAAAGACCCTAGGTTGCATTTTGGCGAGAGTTACACGTTAAATATAGACACTCAAATGTTTCAGCTCTAAGAGATTCATCTGAATAAGGCAGAAAGTATATTTTAGCGAAGATTTTGAGGCGACTACTTGACAAATAGAGTAAGAAGTGGGAACAAAAGAGCTGAGAGTGAAGACACAAAGAAAAAAGTGCAATATCTGGCGTCAGTATAATAGCAGTGTGACTCCATTGCTCCCGTATTTTCTCTGTTTGCCCCCATTCCATCTATTCAATACTCCAGGGTCGCAGATAGACAAAATGAGTTTCTTCAATGTAATTCTGTGTTTGGGGAAAGTTCACATGGCTCAAAATTAGATGGAATAGTATAAAGGAGAGAAATACCAGCAGAAATACCATAGACATCTCTGAAAGATGAAAAATAGCGTTGTCAGGTTATCCGCTGCACTTCCATTGACTAGACAAATTGTGTTACAGAGAGATCTTCAAGGAATAGACCTAGTTCACAAAAAAAATGGAATTCTGTCATCTTTTACTCACCTTCACGTTGTTCCGAATCGGTGTGACTTATTTTTATTATTCCATGCCCAAAATGCTAAATATCTTACAAGGGCCAAAGAGCTGTCAACCTCCAGAAATGACAAAAACTAAATCTTTTGAAGCTAAACAATAGCTTTGTGTGTGAAAGAGATTGATATTTAAGTAATTCACTGAAAATCTTCCCCTCGCTAAATCCTACACACACGTGCCGCTATGATGATACGCGACAGTTGATTCTATTTTTGGAACGGTTTCGGTTCCTGCGACAGCTTGATTTGTAATTAATTTGTAATTCGAGTATCATTTTGTGTGACTTTAATAGCTATAATTTAACTCAGATTTTGAAAATAACTTAAACGAAACTGTGAACAAACAAGTGTATTTCGTGACAAAGATTGTATTAGTCACTGAGGGGCCGTTTACACGACACATGAAACCTTTTGTGCGGTTTGGCCGTTTATTTACACGACAAAGGAGTTTTGGAGGCCTGAAAACACAAACTTTAGAAAACTGGTTTTAAAGAGCAAGTTTTTGAAAACGATACAATTATTATCTCCATGTTTACAACAAAAACGTTAATTTGTGAAAACGGTGGTGTCATGCGTATGCGCATTACGTGTTCAGTCTATAGGCTCGTAGTGTTTCTTTATAAAGTGACATCGCCACCTACTGGCCTGGTATGAATACAGCGTTTTTAGTAGTTTTTGCGGATCTGTGTGGACTGGGATTATTTTGACAACGTTGTCATCTGTACGCGATAAAATTTAATTATTTCCGTTTTTAGTATGTCGTTCTCGTGTATTCTCATTTTGAATAGTGATGAAATGATTTAAGAAGTTTTAGTTAGTAATTTGGAGAATGCGAGACAGCAATGCGCTTGCAGACAGAGCTCCGCCCACACGCTCCTCTGATTGGCTGTGATTTGTAATTGCTTTAGTTGCATCTGGTGTGGACGGACAAATTGCTTGTCGCTAGAATGTTATCTCATTGCTTCTATCTACGGCATGCTGTAAAAATCGAACAATCGAATATAATGCATCACAGCAAGTCAGCGACGACAGCATTGGTTCGAGCTTGTGATCGATTGTCGCTACCATATGATGTGCCATATTTGAAAAAGCAAAAACAAGCAAAAAAGATGTACATAAACCAGAAGGAGCAGACTGCGGTTGCTTACGCAGAAGCTAACGTAATCAACAACATTTAACAGTATGTAGATCAAAACTGCCTAACATTACCCAATAAAATGATGAACCCATGAAGAGGTATAGGACTGAGAAGCTTCAGGAGTGTTAATGGACTCAATCTTCTCCATCAACAGTATGTAATGATTATTGTTCTGAATCCGATCTGGACGTAGCCTTTGAAAGAAACACAGATTTTCTCTGCTTTTGGTTTTAAAAAAAAAATTTTGTGAAACTTCCCCACATTAAAGTGTTGATAAAAAAGAATGAATGATGCTATAATAATAAAAAAATAAACTTTTTTTTTAAAGCAGACCTTTTGTTCTTTCTTTTTATGCATTGCATTTTCATATATCCATACAACAAATATTTTGGGAGCCATGAAAGTTTTGTGAATATGATCAAAAGTGCTGGTACTGGCTGGCAACTTAAAAAAAAAAAAACTGACAGGGAAAGAGAGATAAAAAAAAAAAAAACGTTTCAAAAGAGTAAAACATTTTATAAAAATATCTTCTTTTGTGTTCCGCAGAAGACAGTAAGTCATACATGCTTGGAACGACAGGAGGGTGACTAAATGATGACAGAATTTTTGTTTTTGGGTGAACTACCCATTTCACCGGTGGTCGATAAAATAAGCAAACAAAATCCCATAGGCTTTAAAGAAGGAATCCATCCATACTGTATGTGGAGACTGTGAGTGGGCTCATTGACTTAGGCCAGCAAGCAAACACCCAAAAAACACCAAGAACACTTAGCAATTATAAACTGCACAACAATGCCCTGTAGCAAAATATGTAGCATTAGCACCATTCATCTGTGTAAATTGAAAGTTTCTAGCTACATGAGCTTCATTTTCACTTTAAGTGTATCATTTTAAAGTAGGTTGTTTCCATAGTAATACTTTTTTATGCTAAAGTGTACTTCTTTTTTACAAAGCTGTGATTTTTATTAAACCTAAAAGAACTGTTGCTAGCAAGTGCGCTAGCAAAACATTTCCACCCAATGTTTTCTCTTCCCCTCGTATTTGAAAGATTTTCATGTAGTCACCTTCAAGTGGAAATATACTGTAGCTTTCGCCTCTGAAGGCAGACGTACACACACACACACATGCAAATACACAACGCATCTTTGTCCTCTAATACCCGTGAGAGGCCAAGTTGTGTTTGGCAGCGGAGGCAATTAGCATTGGCTGAGTCACATGTGTGCGTTGATCCTGATGGCCACGCAAGGTGTGTGCGAAAGGAAACGCATTCCTTTCGGCAAAAAGAGGAGCAAGTGTGGGAGAATCTGCAGCGGGACTTTTTTTGGTTGTGTGTGTGTGTGTGTGTGTGTGTGAGAGTGTGAGAGTGTGTGAGATGAATGAAAGGCGTCTTTGAGGGCAGCAGGGATCCTGGATGATCCTGGAGGCATTATGATTCATTACATCGACGTGCGATGTGAACAGAAGCATTGAGAGCGAGAGAGATGCCACACATGACAATTAAAGAGATGCATGCTGGGATGGAGAGAAGGAAGATTTCATTCTGGATCACTGCTCTAAGAGCACTCATTAGTTACTGAGGGTTGGTGTGGAAATCGCTGCAGTTGCCCTGCAGGTCAAGAGAGGGATGTTTTGGATTATATAAAAACATTACGATTGTGAGAAGGGTTGTTATTATTAAGGTTTATTGGAGGAAAACACAAACCCCTCCTAGTGTTTTAAAGGGGTCATATTATGAGTATTCATAATGTCCTTGATATTTCAAGATGAAAGGCTTCATTATACGATAAAATCAGAATAAAAAAACTTCTTTCACATCCAAAATAGAGCATTTATTGAAAATACGATGCAAGTTTTACCTTTGGTGTAAATACACACACAAAAAAAAAAGAACAAAAAAAACACAGGACACCTGCAGACCCTTGGTGTCTGGGTCAATAGGTCTCTTAAAATTACAGATATTTTGACCTTTTTATGACAACGCAAGATTCGGCCAGGCTGTTAATTGTCATGCTGTACAGCTCCTCAAAAACTTTGAAAATGGTATAAGAGTAAAATAATCACTAGTGTTCAAAGGTTTGGGGTTGGTAAGATGTTTTTGGAAAAATCTTTTTTTTTTTTCAATATCTCTTTATTTACTGTACTGGATTTAAGTGTTTTCCGTTTGAATGTAATTTAAAAAGTAAATTTATTCCTGTGATGCAAAGCTGAATTTTTTCAGAAACACATGACCCTTCAGAAATCATTCTAATATGCTGATTTGCTGCTCAAGAAACATTGCTTATAATAATCAGTGGTAAAACTGAAAGTTCCAAAGAGCAACATTTATTATGAAACGGGGACATTGTACGACTCTTTATGGCCACTTTTTAATTTAATGTGTCCTTGCTGAATAAATATATTCATTTCTTTACAAAAAAAAATCTTACCCCAGACTTTTGAATGGTAGTATATATATATTTTTTTTTTATGTGCACACTCAATTTGTCATTGTCATTTGAATGACCGCCCACATTTACACATATATTCATTGTTTAGAAACATTGCCCGCCCAGTCATGGTGAGATAACGGATGGATGGATGGATGGATGGATGGATGGATGGATGGATGGATGGAGGGATGGAGGGATGGACAGACGTATAGACACAGACAGATAGAAGAACGATAAATTCCCTTCCACTTCATATTGCGCAATGAAATTTGAGCTTGTTGTGCCACGTAACGATTGGTTGGTGTATTATACATGACAAATGGGCAGCGATGAATTATGTGATATTTTAAAACATGTAATATGTGGATTTTTAAACCTGTAGCAATGCATTATGGCAACTACGTCTGATGGCAGACATAAAAATAAAGATGAATTTTCTGACTTTTGAGCGTTTCGTTACTGTTTTGTTGTAATTTTAATTATAACTCAAATGCAATTTGTTGTTTTTTTACCACAATATTATTGTGGATAATTGTTGAGAGGGGCACTTTCAGTTAAGAGCCCCCAAAAATCCCCCCCGCCCACTGTAATTGCCCGCCCGACATTAATTGCACTGTAATTACATTACAACATTAATAATCAAGGAATCTTGTGGGTTTGCTCTGTTTCAGCTGGGATCTGAGTGGACTGCACCAGGAGAGTTTACCAAGTTCAGGTCTCAGACATCCAAATCTGTGCAGTAAGTACACACTGTAAACATCTTAGTATGCTTTTCCAAACACAGCATCTATGTCTTCCATGTCATTTTAGTGTCCATAGCATTGAATTGTTGGAAACTGCAAAGCAAACTTCGGTATATTGTGCAAATTTTGGTCATAGTACAGAATCCAGTATGCTGTGTATATTTCTGTTGCACGTTTTATTGTCCTATCGAGAGCCTCAATTCCTCCTTTGTAAACAAACCGCCCACCCTCACGGCTATTGATGCAGTTATTTTACCCCTGATGGTGTTGATTGGGTTGGTAATTGGAGGAAATTGCTGGCCTTTATCTGATCGGGCATTTAATGATCGGCTTTCTCTGCTCCTCTCAAAGCACTCACATCATTTACAGCCATACAACTTCTGTGATTTAAATATCATGTCGAAGAAAGAGCTGTTGCTTCTAAGATAGAAACACCTTTTCCGCTTCAAATCAGCAGTGAATGAGCGGTCGATTAGCATATCGTATTTCTAGTATTTCCATAAAAAGCCCTCTACAGACTGCAGACCATTTTAATTCGGCACTCTGCACTAATGCCCCATTAATAATGGCTTCAAATGGATCTGCTGGAATTAGCAGTGGGTTTGTTTCCATATGGCTGTAAAGTGATCCATAGCCTGGCCTTTATCTTGAGTGTATTTAATAATGCATAAACTAATCCGACCTCATTTCATGAACCTGAGTGTATAGATAGTAACCACAGAGGCACCTTTTAAGATTTATTCTCTAGTAGATAATGCTCTGCCTGGATGATTTAAGCCTTTATATTTATGAATTCCATTTCAATTTGTAAAAGTACAGGATATTAGACATCTGCGATGCCATATAGGCTTTTTCATACAAATAAAAAATAAAAAAACAAAACTACTGTCTACTAATCTTAAATAAATCCAGTGTTTGACACTGATTTAATGTCTCTGTAACTGTTAATACGCATAATGTCTTATATTCTTGTATCTACATTTTTATAAATGTACACTGCCATTCAAAATGTTAAGGGTCGGTAAGATTTTTAATACCAGCAAGGACATGTTAAAGGGGACCTATTATGCAAAATTCAATTTTACATGGTGTTAGAACAAATGTGTGTTGAGTGTGTGTAGACAACCACCCTATAATGATACAAATCCACCATGACGATGACATCATGCACATGCGTATTACGTGTTCAGTCTATAGTGTATCATCGCCAACTAATGGCCTGGCAGCAGAATACTGCGTTTTTAGTCGGTTTTGCGAATCCGTGTGAATGGGGATCGTTTTGACAATGGTGTCGTCTGGACGCGGAAAAGTCAAAGGAAAAACTTCTCTGTTATAAGCATATCGTTGTCATGTAAACGTACCCTGAAAATGCAACATTTAATGACTTCTGCAGTCTCCAAATTATTCAACCCCCTGAATAGAATCCCTCACAAAAGCACAAAACAGCAAAACAGTCTGAAGCACACCTGATGCTATTCAGGGGCTATTCATTGAACTATTCAAGGGCTTCATTAGTTGCACCTGGTGTGCTTGAGCTAGAACACATGAAATATCTGAACTGGCTCGGTTTGTTGAGTGTCACGTTTGACTGCATGTTAAAAATATGTTTTAGTCAAAAGAATGGTCCAAAAAGTTAAGAGAAGATATCATCGCCCTTCACAAACAAGGAACAGGATACAAAAAGATTGCGAAGGCACTAACTGTTCCTAGAGACACTGTTGGAAGCATAGTTCGCAAGTTCAAAGTTAAAGGAACAGCAGTTACAAGGACGAGGTTGCAAAAGGAAGATATCAATGGCTGCAACCTTATTTCTGAGAAGGCCGGTTCAGAAAAACCCTAGAGTGAAAGACAAAAGACCAGCAGCAAGACTTGGTGGCAACAATACCTGAGGTTTCAGTTTGCACTGTAAGGTGCGTACTATACACATGCCAGAACTCCAACACTACACCACTACTGACCCAAAAGCACAAGAAAACTTGCTCCAATTTGCTCAAAATCATATAATAAGCCACAGAAGTTTAGGATTCTGTTCTGTGGAGCGATGAAACAAAACTGGAACTTTTCAGCCCTATGGATCAGCGGGTCTGGATGAAGAAGAATGAAGCATATGCTGAAAAGAACACACTGTCTACAGTTCAGCATGTTGAGCTCGTGATGCTCTGGAGCTGCTTTACATCCTCTGGCACTGGAAACCTGCAGCGTGTGGAGGGCAGGACGGATTCATTGAAGTATCAGGAAATCCTAGGAGAAAACATCATGCTGTCAGTGAGGAAGCTGAAGCTTGGGCATCATTGGACCTTGAAACAGGACAATGATCCCAAGCATACCTCAAATTCCACCAAGGCTTGGTTGCAGAAGAAGTCCTGGAAGACTCTACAGTGGCCATTACAGTCACCTGACTTGAACACCATAGAAAATATCTGGTGGCATTTGAAGAAAGAGCTTGCAGCACACAAACCCAAGAATATTACTGAACTGGAGGCCATTTCTCATGAAGAATAGGTTAAGATTCCTCATAAATGCTGCCAGAAGCTGGTGTCTGGTTATACATCTTATTTGCAGCAGGTCATAACAGCAAAAGGATGTTCTGCTAAGTACTAATGTTGCTTGCCATGAAGGAGTTGAATAATTTTGAGACAGCAGAAGTCATTAAAAGTTGCATTTTAAGTTGAATTTGGGGAAACCACTTGAAACATTTGTTGTGCTGAGCTATTTCAATTACTTTTGTTTGATTTGTTCATTGCAAACAGCTGAAAGTCTGTCAATTATATATTTTATATATATATAAAAATTTAAACAAACAGATCTAGAATAGTTTATTTTACCACAGAAAACACAAGTGCACAACAGTACCTCTGGAACTCGGCACACCTCACCTGCTCAAAAAGTCACTAAAGAGCATTTGATTTTTCTGCATTATTCATCAAGTGTTCTTGCGTGTAAGTCTTTCACCTATTCCTGCCCTTGGCGTGGGCCTGGATGGAGGAAGTGCACCCTTGGGAATGATGCTATGATCCCAGACCTGAATAGAAACACAGCATTTAACCCTCATTCTGCACCATCTGATAGTTTTCTTTTATTTTTATGAAGACTGAATGGAGATGTTTAAGAAAGTCTTCAGAGGGGGCAAGAAAGCAGACCAAAACACTAAACAAATTTTGAGATGATTAAAAGTAAATTTGCTAACATGAAGCTTTTATTATAATAAACTCACTGCCAATGTTTGCCATAAGACCAGGAATTCTTTGTTCATCTCTTGTGATGTGTGCTATAAATTACAAGGCTTATCCATGATGGTGCTCACTAATAATGTCTTAATTACTTTTGTTTTAATCAAGAAGATCCATAATTAGCCTCAGATTAGATATCACAGACCAACCCAGTTCAGAGTCCTGCACGGGTCCATTTTTGGAGACCCGCCCCCGCCCGTACCCGCAAAGTTCAGCACCAGATCCAACCCGTCACCCGTGATATCAAAATTAAATCCGCTCCCGCCCAGACCCGTTAATATTTGGCCCGTTACCCGACCCGTGCCCGCGATAAACCACACAGGTGACGCGTTCATGTAACATAAGGGTGCGCTGCCAATAACGCACCTAAAAGCTGTCACAAAACTAGGAAAATTAATGATTATTAATAGGCCTGTCAAATATATCAATGAGACATTTCAATTGTTTATTAATAAGCAAGTGTTTTCTGTGTCAAAGATGACGATGCTGACTCGCGATCTTCACAGTAGTGAACGCGCCAGAGAGAAATGCACATTTCCTACGGATTATAAGCAGAGAACAGTCTGTTTTCTTTCGTTTTGAATTGTTTTGTTTAAAAGTACACATTTCATGCTTTCTATTTCTCAGGTCTGTGAGGCAAGTAGCTTATACGATGAGTTTCGGTTCATTTAAGAGACGATCAGTTCACGCGCGGGCGCCTCCGGCCGTGTCCTGATTATATTGCCTGCCTGCTATATTTACTTCTTATTTATTAAATCCATGAATTTGGTAGATGAAACATTGATTAAAATTAAGATACAATTAATACAAAACGAAATTCACTTTAAAGAAAGGCTTAACAAACTTAATGAAGTGGTCAAAATCATGTCTGCCCACTCCATTTGTCTCACGATATTCGGGATCATCTTATCTTATTCATGCTTTTCACTTTTCATATAATCAACATGAAAAAAAAAAAAAAGTATATTATTTTATTTAAACATGAATATGAAACTAAATCGTTTTTTAATGACTGGGCTACAACACATAGGCCTATTAGCCTACAGTACAGAGAAATGTAATGTCGCAACTTGGTCGGACTAAAAGGGGAGAAAAAAATAAAATTGGGTCGGTCCTAAATTGACAGGGTCGGTCGGGTTACGGCAAACAAGAATATTTTTAAGGATGGCCTGACTAAAACACATATTTGCGTATGTGTAATGCTGGTAATTTAGACATACAAAATATTGCACATATTTTTCATCCGCTATCCGCCCGCAAGGAGTTCATTATCCGCCCGCGTCCCCGCCCGTGAATTTTAGGAATGTCACAATCCACCCGTTTTAGCCACTTTTATGCGGGTACCCGCGGATACCCGCGGGTACCCGACCCGTTGCAGGACTCTGACCCAGTTCATATGATGAATATCAGCCAGTATAATAAAATCAGCTGCATTGTTTTGTCCATATCATTTTCACAGCCATCCTATAAGGTTCACAACAACATCAGAGAAACACATTGATGTTTCTCTTTGTCTCATCTCTGTGTTCAGAACTTCCAGATGAACTACGTCTTCAATGCTGTTGTGCATATTACCATCACTTGATATAAAAAGACTTGATATATTCAAAACTGTATCCAACTTCTGGCAATGACTAAAGCGAAGATGGCTCTTAATGAAGCAGAAAGTCGTAAGAAGATAAAAGAGAAGGAAGCATTTATATTTGTGTCCTTGAATTCTGAAGTTCAAAAGCTCTCAGTGAGCGGCCATGCTAACTTGTAAGGCAGCATCCTAACTGAAATGGAACCCGATTAGCAAATTAGCTCAAGTGAAATAGGAGTAATCAATTATAACTCGTTATAATTAATTATAAATATTTGGATTAGTTAATGGAGGCATAATTAATATTTCAATCAATTAACCTGTTCGTCGAGCAAACACTCTGTATTAATTGTCTGTCAGCTCTCAGAAAGGATCATTTCGTGGCCACAGAAAACCTGTTTTTGAACCTGAAAAACATGTTAGGTGTGATCGGGGCCAGTGGGTACTGTCCTACTCAGAGCATCGTTAAAGGGACTCACGTGAATGTGTGCAAAAGTTTTAGTTTACACTGGGTTTCCCCAGTGCTGCTCACACTGCGAGATCTCCTTAGCGTAAAGGTTACGTAAACCTTTACTTTTCTCCTTAGTGTAAAGGTTGAGAGGTCCATCTATCATTGAGTTAGTTTCTGGAGTAAATATATAGTATATAGTGGTACACAGCTTTTAAAAAACGGCGGGAACTGGTGTTTCGCCTGTATTCGACCAATCAGTGTACACTTACGTCACTGGTACTTCCTATAGTGCTGGGTTCTCTGAAGTAGATGTGATTCGCCTCTCACAACGTAAAATGCTCGTCTAAATACACCTCTTAAGCACGCAGAATTATGTAAGTGGACTTTTTTGTAATCGCTGCTTTGATTGATTATATAATCGTGACATCCATAATTGTAATCACGATTAGAAATTCGATTAATTGTGCAGCCCTACTTTCCTCTTTACTACGCAATGTATTTTTCCCTGTGTGAGAACGTGTTGTGTGGCGTGAGAGGGCCATGGCTTGTCGGACATAGCAACAGTAACTAAGAGGAGAGGGTCTTTGCGAAGGGTCAATTGTGTGTCTGATCAGTCCAGCCGCTACACCTGATTAGTGACTGATTTAAAATCTTTGACTTGGGAACAAATGAAATTGTAGCCACACAAAGAGTGCTCCTCACACGAGACTAGACCTACAATGAATTCCAATAGGGTTTTCCTTTAGCATGTTGCTAAGATAACACTTGATATTTTAAGCACAGTAGTTTTCTATGTGAAACACACAGTATGCTGGACCCATAATTGATTCCAAAAGTCTTACTTTAGCATGTTGCTAACATCCAGATACTCACATGCACGATAGTGTTTTCCTTGCGAAAGTCATGGTATCCTTATCCTACAGTTGATTGAATTGAGTTTGGCTTTAGAATACTGCTAATCTAGCAACTAGATAGTTTATGACGTGCGTGCACTTACGACGTGCACTGTAAACTCGACTAACAAGCTAACCAAATATTTTGCTTGTGAAGTGCATGGTAAACTCAAACCACAATTTATTCCAGTTGAGATTGAATTAAGCATGTTGCTTTGCTAACAACTTGATATGCTAAGCATAAAAATACATAGTACACACAACTTGGGGGTAAAAATAAGTCATTTGTTTTGATTCTACAATACTTAAATGAACTATATTTATAATCAACAGACTTTTCCATTGAGCTCATCGCAGTGCATTCTGGGACTGCATTTTCTTTGAAAGATAAATGCAATGCCTTAAAATTTACAGTACAAGGTATCTTAAAGGGCATAATTTCTGCATACTTTTTAGACAAACCTTCATGTCCTATCTAGTTTTTGTAAGAGCTATTATTCTAATAACACACACAGTAAGTGAACCAGCGAGAGGGAAAAAGACAAATGTGTAGGAATTGTTAAGACTTTTCGTAACGCCGTTTATCATGATTACCGTGATCATAAATCAATTCTATTATTGAGTTTGAGGAATAGAGAAAGAGAAGGGGAATGATGTGTATTGATCGTAGGTTAGGCACTTTGCTTTTTAAGCAGGATAGTTCATCCTGTAGACACAGGCAGGAGTCTTTTCCACCCTTACAAAGCATTGATTAGACAAAGCATCTTATCTAACAGCACATCTAGCCAATGCAAGAAAAGACAGACTTCTCCGCTGACATCCATTCAGAGTGCTCTCGCCTGGTTATATCGAGTTGAGCTGAGTGCCTGCTTTTATCTTAAGGAACTCCAACCTGCTTTTAAATCAAGTACTGTTTATTGAAACATTTTTCGTTTCTGAGAAAAGTATATTTACTTTCTATGTGTTCACACCACAACTGTTATTACAACATTAACATGTTACAACATGTTACTCTACACTGGTTGTGCTGTAGGTTTTTGATTCACTAAAAGAACAGATTCATAAGAGTCATTTGTTTCTTTGTTACACTAAATAGAGCTAGTTATTAAGAGTAATGTGTTCATGAATTGTTATTTGTTTTTGATCCATAATTTTATAAAACTATTGTAATCTTGTAAATGTAATCTTTTCTGAATCTCAAAATGAATAACCATTTTTCATACTGTAAATTATAATGTTGTGGTGCATAAATTAATGTTAAAATACATTTAAAAGGATAGATTATAGTTTTTATTGTTGTATTTGTATTTATTTAGATGAAGTAGTATCAAATTTTAATATTGGCCTTTATTCTTTTTGTTGCAATTGTCTTTTTTTTTGTTGCATATTTTGTTATAAAAATGGTTATAAATAAAGTACTGGCCTTAAATAAATAAAAATATATATATATTGGCCTTTATACAAATATTTTTGGGTTTATTTAAAATTGGTAGTTTTGATATCAGTGCATGTCGATTCTGTTGAATTTGTCCTTGCATTCTTAAAGTTTAGAGTGTTGGAGTGTTAGAGCCGAGGATGAGGCTCTGATGGGCCTTCCATTAGATTAGTCCTGCTTATGTGATTGGATAATGATGTGATTGGAGGACAAATGGTGTGTGGGAAGACCAGGTGGCCTTGATGCTTGTGGAAAGCCAAAGACCGGAGGGAGGATACAGAGATGGATTCCACTGGATGTGACTCACCCCTAGATGCAACCGATCTGTTTCTGCCCTTTAACCACAGAGAGATAGAGAGGCTGGCATATTCAAGAATTAATAAGGCATCTGGCATTTCCACAAAAGTGCTGTGTCATTTTTGCCTGGAAATCCTGCCACGTCAGTGTATGACTTGAAGGGATGGAAAGCGATACAGATTTCAAGATTCAGTTCGCATTTGATTCACAAGCTTTCAATTCGATTCAGGTGATTTAACTGTGATTTATTTAGGTACTATATTTTAGTTATAGTGTCCATTTTGGTGTAATATTAAAGACATTCTCTCCCATAGCGAAATGTTTCAGACTGATTCATACCAGTAAAGGCCTGTTCACTACAGGATCGATAACTATAAAGATAACTATATTAACATCCACACCGGCTGATGATAAGCTTCTGTTTATGAGCAAACGCAGATGTTGTCTGTTGCTTTAAATGCGCAAGCTCTTTAAACTCAGGTGGATTCGGATTGGCTGTCAATGTTTTTATAGTTCATCAGCTGAAAAAAAATTGGGCGAGATTCCAATGTTATCGTTCTACTGTATTATCGTTAGTTGTAGTGTGGACTTACATATTCCCATAGAATTAGAACAATATAGTTATAGTTATTGTTATAGTTATTGTCTTTGGTGTTAACTTGTCAGGGTCACGGACAAGTACAGGCTACTTTGAGTTTCGAGTGTGCGCTTAAACCGACAAATACACGAAAACATTTTGTAAGTTAAGTCTTGGGGACTTAACTTAAACACATTCAGTTATATCTTCGGTGAGCATAACAGCTGGGAAAGTTACCGATGAGCCAATGAGGTTCATTCTCGTGTTACGCAGCACGTTTGAGCTTCTGTAAGAACCAATGAGGTTAATTCTCATGTTACGCAGCACGTTTGAGCTTCTGTAAGAACCAATGAGGTTAATTCTCGTGTTACGCAGCACGTTTGAGCTTCTGTAAGAACCAATGAGGTTCATTCTCGTGTGACGGAGCACGTTTGAGCTTCTGTAAGAACCAATGAGGTTCATTCTCGTGTGACGGAGCACGTTTGAGCTTCTGTATGAACCAATGAGGTTCATTCTCGTGTTACGCAGCACGTTTGAGCTTCAGCAAGAACCAATGAAGTTCATTCTCGTGTTACGCAGCACGTTTGAGCTTCTGTAAGAACCAATGAGGTTCATTCTCGTGTTACGCAGCACGTTTGAGCTTCTGTAAGAACCAATGAGGTTCATTCTCGTGTTACGCAGCACGTTTGAGCTTCTGTAAGAACCAATGAGGTTCATTCTCGTGTTACGCAGTACGTTTGAGCTTCTGTAAGAACCAATGAGGTTCATTCTCGTGTTACGCAGCACGTTTGAGCTTCTGTAAGAACCATTGAGGTTCATTCTCATGTTACGCAGCACGTTTGAGCTTCTGTAAGAACCAATGAGGTTCATTATCGTGTGACGGAGCACGTTTGAGCTTCTGTAAGAACCAATGAGGTTAATTCTCGTGTTACGCAGCACGTTTGAGCTTCAGCAAGAACCAATGAGGTTCATTCTCGTGTTACGCAGCACGTTTGAGCTTCAGCAAGAACCAATGAGGTTCATTCTCGTGTTACGCAGCACGTTTGAGCTTCTGTAAGAACCAATGAGGTTCATTCTCGTGTTACGCAGCACATTTGAGCTTCTGTAAGAACCAATGAGGTTCATTCTCGTGTTACGCAGCACATTTGAGCTTCTGTAAGAACCAATGAGGTTCATTCTCATGTTACGCAGCACGTTTGAGCTTCTGTAAGAACCAATGAGGTTCATTCTCGTGTTACGCAGCACGTTTGAGCTTCTGTAAGAACCAATGAGGTTAATTCTCGTATTACGCAGCACGTTTGAGCTTCAGCAAGAACCAATGAGGTTCATTCTCGTGTTACGCAGCACGTTTGAGCTTCTGTAAGAACCAATGAGGTTCATTCTCGTGTGACGGAGCACGTTTGAGCTTCTGTAAGAACCAATGAGGTTCATTCTCGTGTTACGCAGCACGTTTGAGCTTCTGTAAGAACCAATGAGGTTCATTCTCATGTTACGCAGCACGTTTGAGCTTCTGTAAGAACCAATGAGGTTCATTCTCGTGTGACGGAGCACGTTTGAGCTTCAGCAAGAACCAATGAGGTTCATTCTCATGTTACGCAGCACGTTTGAGCTTCTGTAAGAACCAATGAGGTTCATTCTCGTGTGACGGAGCACGTTTGAGCTTCTGTAAGAACCAATGAGGTTAATTCTCGTGTTACGCAGCACGTTTGAGCTTCTGTAAGAACCAATGAGGTTCATTCTCATGTTACGCAGCACGTTTGAGCTTCTGTAAGAACCAATGAGGTTCATTCTCGTGTTACGCAGCACGTTTGAGCTTCAGCAAGAACCAATGAGGTTCATTCTCGTGTTACGCAGCACGTTTGAGCTTCAGCAAGAACCAATGAGGTTCATTCTCGTGTTACGCAGCACGTTTGAGCTTCTGCATCTTTTTGAAGCGTCAATATGGTAGTTGCGTAGACTGTCAATGGAGGGAAAAAAATCTCTCAGATTTAATCAAAAAGATATTCATTTGTGTTTTGAAGATGAACGAACGTCTTACAGGTTTGGAATGACATGAGGGCGAGTCATTAATGACAATTACAATTTTTGGGTGAACTAACCCTTTAAGTTTAAACAGTAGTGCAGTTAATTGATGATAGCTGATGTTCCTTGGATTCTGAACTCCTACTCCCTCTCGAGACATCCGCCTGACGTCTGCTGTGAAGTGGCTGAGATCCCAGAAACCGTGCACTTCACACTAATACGCCATGCTACAAATACACAGAGCAGAAACTGTGTGAATCTTAATGATACTGCCGCTGCCCGGGACTTTGTGGAGTTCATTAGTACGATGAAGTCAAAGTCAAGGGTGTACACACTGCAGCTACGACTCGTGTTTAAAAGTCTTAAGCAAGTCAGTCGATGAAATCGCCTGGATCGAAGTCAAACTCAATTTTTCTTCATCTTTAGATGAAGCGTACATACTGTAGGCCTACAGTGTTGTCGTATAGGTCTGCCAGATCACTTTACGAATCAGAAGCTTTGCAACAGGGCTGCAAATTTAGCCTAAATTAAGCTGTCGCTCAATAGCCTCGCTTTCAGTTTGTTTCAAGTCAATGTAAAGTAAAAATGGACCATATTTAATTTCTTCATACATGTTTGTAAGATTCAGTTATCATCAAACATTGTTAAAAAAAATAAATAAAAAAAAGTAAAGATTTAGTTTACCATCTTTTGTCAAAATCTTGCTTGACTTTCCTTATTGGACTGATGTCACCAGTCCCTTTATATGAATTTATCTGAAAAATATATTTTAAATAAATCTCACATAAATTAACTTTAATATACCTTTTTCTATAAAGAGAAAAAAAAAATTTAGTGGCAATGAAGTCAGAAATGTCAGGATAGTACAGTTGTCCTGATATTACAATGAAAATCCTCAATAAATTAATTAAATTATTGCAAAGAAAACCTTAAATAATTTGTCTGACAAATCAAAGTCATACAACCAACATGCAGAAAAATATAATTTCTTAAATTAGCAGATCATTTAAGATTTTTCTAAGTCAAGTTAAACATTTGAAAATGTCAAGTGGTGTGACTCTTCAAAAACCTAATGAAAATAAACAGTTAAACTTTTCATGATATTTGAAAAATTTCTGGGGATTTTTTTTAATCTTGTTTTTTTTTTAATGATGATCAAGATACATCATTTAAAGAAAATATGTTATTACTTTTGATGGTTTCATCACATTTCATCATATTTTTTGAGCCAAAAAATCTCTCTGTGGTTCTTTAAAAATATTATAAAATGTTTTGGAATCCAACATAAATACAAAGATTACATTTCTGAAAACTTGGAACATGCATTTTACACTATATATATTTATATAATTATTAACAGAAAATTATTATACTTTTTTTTTTTCATTGATCCAGAGGCTACTTTTCACCAACCAATTAACTCGCAATTGATAAAATCAAGTCCTACTTTTTTTCAGAAATATGTCACATTATAGAATGTAAAATGGATTTCATGTTGACTAAAAATACTATCTACTCTGGTGAAGTCAGACTTCAGTAGCAATATGGTCCCATCTGACTTTGCTGTCAGTACAGACTGTGTTTTCCTGGATATTTTTCATATCCTGCAAAAGAGATCCATCAGACCATCTAAATTATTGACAAAGGCACTAGCCCACTCTGTTTGAGAAGAATCTGAAGTTTGAGCATTTTTCTCAAATATCATAAATTTTCACTCTTGTCACTTGCTTCTGATGTTAAATCCTCATTGTGTAACCAGATAAGCATTTTGCTGTTTGTTTCTGTGGTGAAGTGTTGTTCTGTTCGACAAAGTAAAGTAAAATGACTTGTGACAGATCTTCTTGGCATAGAGTGTGACGGTAATGAGGTTGTTAGATTCTTCCTCGCATTCATCTTCATGTCTGGGCTCGACTCGACACAGTTACTGAGAGACTGAGTCAGAGTTTGCAATTAGTCAGACAATTAGGAGCTTGTCCTCTATCTCTCTCTCTCTTAGTCTGACTGTGGCTTTATTCATCATCTCTCACACACACACACACACACACACACACACACACACACACACTCACACACTCACACACACCTCTGAGACAGTCCTACACACTGATTCAGAGTAAACTCAAAGCTTTTTCTTTCATAAGCAAATTAAAGCCATAGTGCAGCAGATTAATGGCATATTTCAAGAGAATCGTTCAAATTGGTATAAAAGCATGAAATTTGGCACAGATACTCTCTAAGGGTCACTTTTTGGGAAAAAGGCGTTGGCCCACGAAAAATTCAACATGGCGGCCATTTTTTCAAGATGGCCGCTATTTCTGTAAAATGCTCATTATGTCAATTGTTCAAACAGTGATGTAGGCATAACATTTTGTGAAAATACTCTCTTCAGAATGTTTTTTTGGAAAACGGTGCTTGTCCCTCAAAAATTCAAGATGGCTACCAGTTTTCAATATGGCCGCCATTTCTCTTGAATCCTTATCTTTTTTTCAAATGGTGCTGCTATCATGAAATTTGGTACAAATATTCTTCAAGGAACATTATCATGGAAAAAGGTGTGTGCCGCTCAAATTCAAGATGGTGACCATTTTCAAGATGGCCACCATTTCTGTCAGAGCTCAATTTAATGTGTTAAGGAAGGTTTTGTTTAATAGAGTGAACGTCATTACACAACCAGTGCACACTGGTGACTTAACTGCTGTGGAACTCAGCATGGGGTTCAGTGTCAGCTGATCTAGTTTTACTTACACTATAGTTCTTGACTAGTAGTAATAGTATAGCTAAGTTTAGTCTCCCAAATGCTGTCTACCAGCCCCTCATCAATTAGCTAGTAATAGATGTAGTTACATAGCCGCACCTGAATTGACAGGTTGTGCCAGCGCGGGAGAGCCGAGCCAAGGGTAAGCGGGGCAATACATGACTTGTTCATGTATGCTTACCTGGAAGGTGTACAGATCACACGGGACTTAAATGGCACTGGATGAATGATCGGGCTAGGTGTAGGTGACCCGTACCTAGTTGTATCCCATACCTGAATGTGTACTATGTCTATGATTGAGGTGGTAAAAGGATAACCCCTCGGCCTTAATCAGACAACAAACCCCCAAAATGGCAAATGAAAATCCCATGTCAGCCAAGAGGCCAACTGATTGGAATAAATGTTGTCTTTGTCAGACAGACACAAAGGAACCCCTCCAATCACCACCTACCCATCATGTTTCTCAACATGATAGCTATAAAATGATTGCCACCAACATTCCACTCTTACACAAGATGAACAAAATGCCAATGACCCTGGACCTGGAACGACTGGATGAAGGTGGTGGTATAGAAGCTTTGAGAAGGAACCAAGCGAAGTATCACTACAATTGTCGACTTCGGTTCAACAACACAAAGTTACTTCGTGCCCAGAAGCAACAATCCGATGCTCAATGTAGTGAGATAGATGAAGGCCAAACAAAGCATCGCAGAACCATGATGCAGAAAAGTCTAGATGATCAGGTTTGCTTTCTTTGTGATAACATATCTCCTGAATCTGACCTACGTCAGGTAATGACACTGCAACTGAATGACAGACTACATGAATGTGCACAAACACTGAATGATGCTTAATTATTGTCTCAACTAAGTGGTGCTGATGCCATTGCACAGGAGCTGAAATACCATCATTTGCGTCTCATTCATCTTTACAACAGAGATAAACCTCAGAAGGCTTGAGAAAGAGTCACAGAGTGAAACGATTCAAACAGCCATCTTTCCTATGGCTCTTTCTGAACTGGTCACCTATATTGTTGAAACCAGTCTCAATTCTGATGGTCCTTCCGCCTTCCGTCTCGCAGATACAGTGGGGAGAACAAGTATTTGATACACTGCTGATTTTGCAGGTTTTCCCACTTACAAAGCATGTAGAAGTCTGTAATTTTTATCATATGTATTCTTCAACTGTGAGTGACGGAATCTAAAACAAAAATCCAGAAAATCACATTGTATGATTTTTAAGTAATTAATTTGCATTTTATTGCAAGACATAAGTATTTGATACATCATAAAAGCAGAACTTAATATTTGGTACAGAAACCTTTGTTTGCAATTACAGAGATCATTCGTTTCCTGTAGTTCTTGACCAGGTTTGCACATGCTGCAGCAGGGATTTTGGCACACTCCTCCATTCAGACCTTCTCCAGATCCTTCAGGTTTCGGGGCTGTCGCTGGGCAATACAGATTTTCAGCTCCCTCCAAAGATTTTTTATTGGGTTCAGGTCTGGAGACTGGCTAGGCCACTCCAGGACCTTGAGATGCTTCTTACAGAGGCACTCCTTAGTTGCCCTGGCTGTGTGTTTCAGGTCGTTGTCATGCTGGAAGACCCAGCAACGACCTATCTTCAATGCTCTTACTGAGGGAAGGAGGATGTTGGCCAAGATCTCGAGATACATGGCCCCATCCATCCTCCCCTCAATACGGTGCAGTCGTCCTGTCCCCTTTGCAGAAAAGCATCCCCAAAGAATGATGTTTCCACCTCCATGCTTCACGGTTGGGATGGTGTTCTTGGGGTTGTACTCATCCTCCTTCCTCCAAACACGGCAAGTGGAGTTTAGACCAAAAAGCTCTATTTTTGTCTCATCATGACCTTCTCCCATTCCTCCTCTGGATCATCCAGATGGTCATTGGCAAACTTCAGATGGGCCTGGACATGCACTGGCTTGAGCAGGGGGACCTTGCGTGCGCTGTAGGATTTTAATCCATGATGGCGTAGTGTGTTACTAATGGTTTTCTTTGAGACTGTGGTCCCAGCTCTCTTCAGGTCATTGACCTGCTGTGTAGTTCTGGGCTGATCCCTCACCTTCCTCATGATCATTGATGAGATCTTGCATGGTGCCCCAGACCGAGGGAGATTGACCGTCATCTTGAACTTCTTCCATTTTCTAATAATTGTGCCAACAGTTGTTGCCTTCTCACCAAGCTGCTTGCCTATTGTCCTGTAGCCCATTACACAGCTCTCTGGTCTTGGCCATTGTGGAGAGGTTGGAGTCTGTTTGATTGAGTGTGTGGACAGGTGTCTTTTATACAGGTAACAAGTTCAAACAGGTGCAGTTAATACAGGTAATGAGTGGAAAACAGGAGGGCTTCTTAAAGAAAAACTAACAGGTCTGTGAGAGCCGGAATTCTTACTGGTTGGTAGGTGATCAAATACTTATGTCATGCAATAAAATGCAAATTAATTATTTAAAAATCATAAAAATCCAGAAAATCACATTGTGTTTTAGATTCCGTCTCTCACAGTTTCAGTGTACCTATGATAAAAAATTACAGACCTCTACATGTTTTGTAAGTAGGAAAACCTTCAAAATCAGCAGTGTATCAAATAATATCCCCACTGTATGTGCAACCTGTACCAGCAGCGTATCCTTTTTCTAACAGTGGCACTTCCTCTCTGTGGACTACACCTTGCCGTGGTGGAAAGGCTTGTGTACTCCAATGAACCTGAGACCTATGCCGGCGGGGATTTTATATCCCTGGCAAGTTTAACTAAGCTGGACAGGTCAAAGGAGAGGAGGCAGACAAAGCAGACATTATGACTATTTGACAGAAATGGTGGCCATCTTGAAAATGGTGTCCATCCTGAATTTTTGAGTGGCACATACCTTTTTCCAAAAGAGTGTTCCTTGAAGAGTATTTCTGCCTAATTTTATGCTTGCATCACCATTTGAACACTTGAAATAATTAATATTCGACAGGAACGGTGGCCATCTTTAAAAATGGCGGCCATCTTGAATTTTTGAGGGACAAGCATCTTTTTCTATTAACATGTCCTTTAGAGAGTATTTGTATCAAATTGTATGCTTGGATCACTGTTTGAATAATTTATATAATAAGCATTGAATAGCAATGGTGGCCATTTTGAAAAATGGCCGCCATATTGAATTATTGAGTGGCCAACGCCTTTTTCCAAAATAGTGGCCCTTAGAGAGTATCTGTGCCAAATTTCATGCTTCTATACCAAAGTGAAAGATTTTTTTACTAATCTGCTGCACTACCACAATATGTAACTTTTTTGCTTTAAAAATAGCAAAAATCACTATATCTATGTTATATATTTTTTTTAGTTGTGTACTTACATTATCCTGACTGTTTCCAACAACTTTCAAACCAGGAGAAATTTGTAATTTAATTCGAGAAACGTCCCGTTTCTTTATTTCCGTTTTGTCGCTGCCAATGCCGTCATATCCGCGTTGTCCCTGGTTTCCACTCGTGCTGCCATGGCAACCCGAGCTATGAACCAGAGCCGTCTGATAGTAACCAAAGCGACTGACGCGGACAACTTTGTAGTTTGCAATGTCTATTTGCACGCTGTTGTTGTTTCGTTCAAACATTATGGACCATGGCAAGCAGACTTTGGATACAAAAGGAGAACTAAAACGAGAATCAATATCAGCGCGGTGTTTTCGAGATGCCTAGAGCTCCCATAGACAGTATATAAACGAGAGCTCCACGTCCGAGACTTCGACCGCTTCTACATGTACTTTATTAAACAGGTGAGCACATTTACATAAAACTAATCAATGTTATATAGCTCAACATGATGAAATGTTAGAATATGATCTGTATGTTATTCTAATGTTGATCTAGCTTACTGCTAGTCTCATACAGACAAACTAACACATACATTTCAACACATTCAAATGCAGTTTAGTGTGATAGTGTAATGTTAGACCAAGTGAAACAACGCTGCGTTACCTCACAAGTTTCATTTGTCTAATAAACTGACCTGTGACTGTGAGTAGTAATTCTGCACTCGCGTGTAACGTTAGTTCAGTGGAATGAAATGTCCATATCGCGTCGCGTGTGGAGCTGATAGCTGTCTCTTAGCAATCCCGAACTGCTTCATATCACAGTCATGATAAAAGCATCGATGTATTCAGTCATCCATAAACATTATTAGATCCATAGATTAGATCGGTCGGCTTGAGGTTGACGACAAGATCCATAATTCTTAGCAAATGTTGCGTCATCAAACTACGCCTTTGTTATTGTAAATAGGTTAGCGACCCCTAGTGGCGAAAAATTCCATACTGTACGTTTAACTGCGATCCTACAAAGAATTGAGAATAATGTACACTGCCGTTCAAAAGTTTTGTATCGGTAAGATTTAAGTTTTAAAAAGAATTCTCTTCTGCTCACCAAGGCTGCATTTATTTGATAAAAAAAAAAAAAAAAAAATGTATTCCTGTGATCAAAGCTGAATTTTCAACATCATTACTCCAGTCTTCAGTGTCACATGATCCTTCAGAAATCATTCTAATATGATGATTTGATGCTCAAAAAACATTCATTATTATTATCAATGTTGAAAACAGCTGAATAATAGAAAGTTCAAAAGAACAGCATTTATTTGAAATAGAATCTTTACAATATAAATGTCTTTACTGTAACTTTTGATCAATTTAATTCATCCTTGATGAATAAAAGTATTGATTTATTTTATTTATTTCCCCAAAAAATAAAGAAAAAAATCTTACTGACCCCAAACTTTAGAACGGTAGTGTTTAATGTTACAAAAGCTTTCTATTTCAGATCCACACTTTTGAACTTTCTATCAAAGAATCCTGAAATAAAAATGTAAAAAACTGTTTTCAACATTGATAATAATCATAAATGAGCATCAAATCATCATATTAGAATGATTTCTGAAGGATCATGTGACACTGAAGACTGGAGTAATGATGCTGAAAATTCAATTTAATTTAATGAAACCATTTACCATTTTTTCAATTCAAAATGTCGTAACTTAAATTTTTTCTTCCAATAAAATAACAGACTTCTCTCTGATGTCTTACGCCAGACTTTGCCAATCATTTGTTCTGCCTAAACTCTGCCATTTTCTTCAAATTAACTGCAAGCTCACATTCAGATTTGCCTTCATCTAATCAACAATGACTGATAAAGTCCCTCGCCAATATATTTTTTTTCTTCAAATAATTTAATTTACTTGGATATACGTCACAATACAGAATAAAAGATCTGTCGCTACTTCAGTTTCATCACAAAACAGCCTAATGTTATGCCGCGTTCGAGAAGAGGTCAGAATTGATCATATCTGAGACTAAATGTCCAAGTTCCAGTCAAATTACACGGCACGTTCACATGTTGCCCACATGTTGAGCATTTTGTGTTTTTATGTCAATTATATGGCAAAAGCAGAAATAAATGAACACAAAATGCTTGCATTCACTAGCAACATCTGACGTGAAGCAAAAAATAAGGTATATTTATGTAAAGTTAAACGTTTGACATAAGTTAGCTCCACGGCACGCTGTGCTCATTGGAAGTGTCTTGCTGAGGTTGGAGTACATCGATGTGCCCAGAGTTCACAGGTCTGAAATCCGACTTTGAGCGTTCTAGAAGTTATTGATTTTCAAGTAGGTGGTGCAGAAAAAAAAGAAGAAAAAAAAAATTCTGAGTTGTGATACAGAACATTAGTTAACTCCCTAGCATTACTTAAAACATTGTACTGCATCTCATCGTAGACGTTCATATGTTATCACTTAAAATACATTAATGGAGATTTTAAAGGTGTTATGATGTGTTTAGTCAGCATGATTTTAGCATGTTGCTAAGCTAACAATTCAATATGCTACGAAGCATAAAAAATACATAGTGTGCAACAAGTTTCCGAAGTACTGAATACATCCTAGTTCAGTTTACTCTGTAGTCTTGGATGAAACATAATAACCTTGGCATTAGACTTTTTTCGCAGTGAGGCCTAAACATGTTGCCTAGCTGGGAAGCTCACTACAGGTTTCTGAACAGAAGAGTGAACGGTCTGCCTATTTCCTGCATCCCACTCCACATTATGAAGGTCCTCTTTGTTTTGGGTGGAAGCCGGCACACCTGCTGTGATTGATTGTAGTGTGGAATATAAGACGGGCAGAGCGAATCAGTCGGTGTGAAGTTGAGGAAATTGCATTGTCACCGACACCCTCCTCTCCCCGTAATTCTCAATCTGAGAGCTTTCGGCCCACTCACGCTCTTGAGGATTTCACCTATTCCCGCTGAGAAGGTCTATTTTCTACTTTTAACGCAGACTTTATCACACTTCCTGTTTTTCTTGATCACTCACATACTTTCTTCTGTTCGTCTCTTAAATTCCTTCTCGTTTTAAATGGTTTCCTTTCTTTCGCTAATTTTACAGTACATTACTGCAGTGTTTGAATTATGAAGAGACGAGACCCCCTAATACCAGTCTTAAAATACCAAACCGTATATCGGTTTATCAGCCATTGTCTGATACATATTCATTAGATAAATATGTATTTATGAACATCAGTGTATAATTATATATATACAATTATGATAATATATGATTAAGTATTTATTTTATGTGATATTATATATTATATTGGTCTTTGTTATTAATTATAATTTAAACCCTGCATTATAGAGCCGCTATAGGTAGTTGTTTTCTTCATTTCTCTTGCTTTTCAATACATCAATTTTTATCCTTTTCCCACATCTGTTCTCCCTCTTTCTATTTGCTCTCAGTATTTCATAGGCCCACTGGAGCAAACAAGACATTTGCGTGAGCATCTGAGCAGAATTATGTCTCATGCATTAGCCACGCTCATGGATATTCATGAGCAAATTTACTCATCAGGGGCCTCATGTTGCAAATATCATCTCTCAAATTGCCAGGGCACCAAAAAAACAAATATAAAATAATTAGTGCATGTAAATATAATAAGGAGCCTCACCCCAAAGATTTTGGCTGTGTTTAAATACTGTTATGTTCTCTGTAAATTACAATAGTGCATTATTGATAGGAGATTGACAGATCGAGTCGCACCCGTGTGTGAGGTTTTTAACGTGTCGCATTTGGAGGTGTAATAAGGTGTGAAATCAAGCAGGCCTCTAATTGTGCTGGTCTAACAGCAGATGTGGCCCATTTGAGGAGATGTGATTTTGATGAGATGAGTGCCATAGCAGAGCACATAAGATTCACAGAGAGCAACTCACATAGACACAACCAACACTCTAATATCGCCATAGCATCCCGAAGTGGGGTTTGAGTGTGCGGTGCAACACTTACCTGGCTCCATCGCCTCCTTCTGCTTTTGTGCAGCCGAGAACTGCTGGCCGAAGTTCTCAACTGCATCGCCGAAGAGGCCGGCCTGGGAGATAGGGGAGTCGAGGAATCGATTCTTGTCAGTCACTCTCATATCCACCAAGTTCTGCCAGGTCCTGGACCACCAAAGTGGACAACTTCTGACCGAGGGAGCGCGGAGTGACTTTCATGCGCAGCTCCTGCATCAGCCCTGGGTCAGAACTACCCTTGTGCAACTCCTTAAGTGCCTTGGCTTGGTACACTTGCAGAAGAGCCATGGCGTGCAGGGCGAAGGCAGCCTGTCCAGCAGCTCTCTAATCCTTTGCCATGAGAACAGACAAGAACTTACGGGCCATGGATAGGAGACGTGGGTTACTGTCCAGGCGGCAGCGCTCTTTGGACACAGCTGCATCACAACCTCGCGCTCCATTGGGGGTGAGGGTAGTGAGGAGGCACCAGACCAGTTTCGGGTAGAAAAAGGTGCCATCCATGATCTGGTAACCTCCTCATGCACCTCCAAAACGCTAAGAACCAGCATGGGCCGCCCCACGATACCAATTGTCCAACCTAAAGCGTTCAGGACACGGTGGAGACCTCCACTCAAGCCCTGATGCTTCCGGCAGCCTGAGAAAGCATAGCGGTCAGACTCGGGAAACGCTACTCTCCCTGAAGGTGTCAAGTTCATTCCCGGAGACCAACCCTCCGATGAAACGATTGACATCTGGTCTTCCAGCGGAGCCCCAAATGAAACACTTGGTCCCCCATGAGAAGGTCCAGCATTCTCACTCAGAAGCTCCACAGCTTGCGGTGTGGGGGACCCACGGAGATTGGCTCGACAGGCAATGCCCCACTGTGATCCTCAGGTCACCCTGGCTATTCACCGAAGTAGCCCTCTTCTGATTATCAGAACAGGAACTAAACTGGGAGTATAGGCGAGGGGACTCAACCTCGTCTGAGGTAGTTGAGTCTTGACCGCAACACAAGATAGCCGTCTTCCCGCAGTGGGTACATGACTCCTCTACAAAAGCTACCTCAGCGTGATTGATGCCCAGACACGCGAGGCAACGACAGTGACTGTCAGCCGACGCCAGGTAATGACTGCATCCAGAAACACACGAGTGGAATGACAGCTTTAAAAAGATGAAGTGTCACACTCGTGTTTGCTCTATCAGAGAAATTTTGCTCTCTTATAGTGCTGAAGCGCACAGGGGAAATGGCTGCAGCACAGCTGGAAGGGAATAGTGCAGCCTGCAGTGTGCAAAAGCTCTTTTAGGGCTGTTATGAACAGCAGGAAATGCTATTTTGGAGATCACACCACCTCTGCAGCGCCGTCATACCAACACCTCTTCCCGAAGAGCACTCGCAGACACTAGTGGAACAATCGGTGCTGATCGTAACGTCAAATGTGAATGACTGAAAGGGAACTACAATATACAGTATGATACAATATTATGATCTATGATGTGATACATTATTATATATGATGTGGCACATGACAAAATATGCTACAATGTATGTTCCATTTCGATATATATTATACAAAACAATGCAGTATATTAATCGACCAGACAGCCATCGGCACATATCCTCAGCAAAGACCATGGGAACCAGAAAACTGAATTAAATATTCTGAATTATATAAATCAGATATAAACCTGACTGGAATCATAATCATACCATGTTGGTTTGTTTAGCCAGAGGAAAACAAACTAATGTGACATCATTTTGAACAAAATCAGGCCCAAACAAAGTTTGTTTCATGAGTTCGAAAAAACTTGCCAAAGCGATCTTTCTGGAAAAGTTTGCTCCGTCTGGTAAACCCCTTCGAACTACCATTGGTCTGCGGTGATAACGTAATAGGTAGGCGGGGCTCTGAGGCTCCGTCACCATTGACGTGGAAATCTTCTCCGGTTCATTTCTTCTGTTCAGTCCCTCGAGGTCAGACATCTGCGAGGAAAAACATGAACACACTGGAGAGTCACTTTATAGTAGAAAATTAAGTTATAATTGTAATTGAAAGAGACACTGACACAGTTTTTTCATGTTTAATACTGTAAAGCTGCTGCTTTTAATCAATCTATTGTATAAAGCTGTATATATAAATAAACGTGACTTTACTGAAGTGGTAAATTGCAGAGCTCATGCAAACATATCCACATCTCTATGATCTGATGCTTTCTTAACTGTTGTTTTCTTACTGCTGTTATTTTTGTTGCATGTTTATTATGTTACTGAAAGGAAAGCGCACAGCACATATTTACATATTCATCTAAACGTCGGTCTCAGCAGCGCGGGTGGCGTTGGGATGTTTGCTAACAGTATATCACTGCTCACGTATTTCAAACTTCTTTTAACCCCAAAGTGAAGAACGAAAAAGAACTTCGCTGTGAGTATTTCAGGGCCTTTAGAGCTGCTTTACAGCAGATTTGAATTCTGTTTGCATCATTGATCATTACTTTCCTGTTTATTACTATAAAGCTGCTTTGAAACAATTTGTATTTTATAAAGCGCTATAGGTGAATACAACTATAGGCGCTATTTTATAAAGCGCTAAAGGTGACTTGATTACTTATAAAACAAATAGCCCAGACTATACATTCTGAGTGTAAGGATGAAGGCATTGTGAAATGCATGCAAACGTGTGGTTTTAGATTTTATATTAATATTTAGTACTTTTTGAGTTTCCAAAGTTATCTATTTTCCCAATTAAAAGAATAAAAGTGACTTTATTGAACTGCTGTTTTTTGTCATGTAAATGGCTGTGGTTGCTATTTTGTAATAGTAATAATTCACTTTATTGCTTTAATAAGAAATGGCACGATGTTACAATATAGAATATGATAAGATAAAATATGATATGGTAATGCAGTAATAAAAATACAGGACTTACAAATGAAAGACATTAAGATTCCATGTTCGTTCTTTCCCCTTTAGTCTCATGGCCTCCAGACGATACTACTTCGAGATTCTCCACAAGCAGGACGACAAAGGCTCGGATCACGTTGAAGTCGGGGTGAGTTTTGAATTGGCTAAACTCAAGCTCATTGTAACATGGGGGGAACTCTGAGACAAAGGAGAGATGGATCCAAATGCTGATAGTAGTCTTTAATAATAAAATAACAAAAATATACACAGCTGAACACAAGAACTGAGTAAAGCCACCAGGATTACAGCCATAAAAAGGATAAGACCTGACAATGAACACAGGAAACACTGGGATTTGTATACTCAAGATATCAATGGACTAACAAGGGACAGGTGAGGGGAATTAATCACTATGGAAACAAACAAGGGTAACTATGACCACAAATAAAGGGGGCTAACAGCTAAAGCAAACAGGAATTAAAAACTGGTGAAACAATGGAACAATTGGAACAGAAAATACATATCAAAATCATAGTCCTTGAACACAGAACAGGAGAAACAGCACAAAACAGGTTTTGTAACACTCAGAGCTTCAGAAACGATTCTTAATGCATTTCAGACCACATAGTGCTTTTCAATTCATGTTCTCTTTATTCAATCTGAACATGCGCAATCATGCATCCTTCACTATCCATTATCTGAACTTCCAAAACAGCTGTTATTGTCCACTTTTGCTAAATCTTATTATACGAGTCTTTTCAGTTCACAGGCTATTCTGAGGATTGATAAAAGAAGCTAAAGATACTGAATGTTTTGGTCACATCTGTTTTTGAAAACACTCTTTTCAGTCGGCTTGAGAGAGCCAAATACCGGGTTTTAAGAGCGGGTGACTTCTTATTTTGTTCTCAACCTGACCAACATTGAGTGGAGTTCTTCGGTATGTCTGCTAGTATTTATTTATTTATTTGAATGAATGAATGTCATGGATTTATTTTTTTATTTTATTTTTTTTTGCAATTGTAGCCTTTACTAAAAATCTTGTGGTTTGAATACTGATGTGTTAAATCGATTAAAACAATTAATGAAATAAAAAAAATATATATAGAAATTAATTATTTAAAATTGTATAAACAAAAGCATCTGTGTTTTGCCACTTTACATGCACTGACAAAATAGTAGCCTATGTTAATGTTAACACCTAAATGAACTAGTTTTATTCAAGTTAAAAATATTATTTAACATCTCAATCAACCTAATGCACGAATTTATACCAGGAAACTTACTTTTATTGGTTAAATGAGGTAGTAATAACACTTTAATGTAACAATTGGAATACATTGGATGTATTTTTTTTATTATTATTAATTTTCAAATTAATTACTTCCACTTCAATCAATGTCATGGAAAGACTTTTGTTTTTAATTATGCTAGACTTTATTGAACATGTTCTGTGATTTGAATACTGATTTTGTAAATAACTTAATACATCCAATTACAAAAAAAATATAAATAAATATCTTAAAATTATAAATTGACATCTAAATGAAAAACTGAATACATAAATTAAATAATAAATTATTAATAAATTAAAAAGTAAATAAATTTAACAAATAAATAAAACAAACAATAATAAATTAATTGTGGCAAAATATATTTCAGATAACCTACCTCTAAACATCGCATATAAACAAAACAATCTGTGTTTGGCCACTTTACAAGTCTGTCAAGCAGACAATCTTTTCCTGTTCAGTTGCAACCATAACAGTGTTATAAATTAACCTTTTTTTTTTTAACAAGGAGCAATATTTTGCCCCTGGAATTGATTTCTAGGAGAATTTTGATTAGTTTCTATAATAGGCATATAGTGTACTCTCCAGGTACCTTTGACATTATTTGCAACATTCTGTGATTTGGGAGACCTCAGAGTACGCCTCATAGTCTTTGTTACCGTTTTGTTACATTTATTGCAACACATCATGGCTCTGTGATTTCATATCTGCAGTGTTTTAGTAGTTTTTTGTTTGTTTGTTTTAACAAATGCAGAAAGACATTGAAACTTTATTTCATTCATGTTGTCGGAACAAAAGAACCACATTTTAGTTTTGGAATGAATCAGCGCATGGAAATGATGAAGTAGATGTTTTGGTTTGTGGAAGCATGTTCTGAAATGTAAATTTTCAGTGCCATTAAGTCATTAAAAACACCTTTGATTTGAAAAGGGGAAAAAATATTCATTTTCAAATATTCAAAAATATTCCAAGCCATCCATGCAAGCTCCAGTCCATGTTTTGTTTGACCCTGCAAACACATTCTGTTATCATTTAGCAAGTGGATTTGCTCCAAAAAAAATGTCAGTTTATTACATTAAGCATTGCACTTCCCTTTAGGCAGTGGCGGGATGTGATAGAGGCAATATATTCGCCTAGACTGTGCTTCACTTTTTCCAGAATGAGTCCGATATTGAGAATAGTATTTTCATTGCATTTGTAATTTTTTTTTATTATTTTAAAAGAATATTTACATATAAAAATGTAATTAAATTAGATATTATATTATTTAAATAATTTAAATATAATATTATTTTAAATATTGGGTAGAGAAACCGAAAGAACTTTGGGTAGAGAAACCATGTAGAACTTTGATGAAAGGTTTTGATCCACTTGTTGACTACTGTAGTTGACTTAATTCGTTTAGCAAATAGATGTTTCAGTTATTTTCATGCTTAATAATGCCTGTTAAAATCCCTCTGTGGTGAAAAAAAAAAACAAGCTTTTAATGTTTTTAATATGCTTTAAGACAAACCATGTGTAAATTCATAAGTCAACACCATTGCTGAGTATTTTCTCCTTGTTCACTGCAGTGAACCAAAGACAGTCTCAAAAACAGTGTTTGAAATCGCTGGTGTTTCTGACGTTATCAGAAAGGCTTGGACGAGGGGCTAATTTGCATATTCATAGAACCGCGTAAATTAAATGAGGCAAGGGTGTAGAGTTACATTTAAGCTATTTTAGGGCTATTTTGTTTTAAAAAAAAGCTATTTTATTCATGATGGGAAAAAAATTTGAGGAAAAATTTTGGTGATCAAAGATGACTCTTAAGGGATAAAATGATTGACTACTGCGGGACATTTAAATGTAGTACGAGCTTCTGTTCAGTGATCATTATATTGCTCTATCATTATTTCATCTTCAGCGCATGTTTAGTGTCGCTTCAGTGCAGCGGCACAATAATCGCATGACATTTCCTGTAATAATGTAGGGATCCAAATGTTATACATAAAATCACTTCATTTTTTTTTTACTTAGGCCACACATACGATTAAATTTGACGCTCTCTCTCCCTCTCTCTCTTTACCCTCAAGTAACGTTAACAGTAGGTGCATCGTTTTACTTTCTTTGCTATTGACATAGTCGACCAAACTAGAAATATTTCAGCAATGTATGTGTGAAAAGGAATGTGCACTAATCTCATTCACTTAGCTTGCTTCACTTATCAGCTCATGCAGAGCGGCTATACAGGCTTAAATATGACATTTATGCTTAATATTCTATTAATTAGATACATTTACTTTCAAAACAATTAAATTAAATTCAGTTAACATTTATTTGTATAGCGCTTTTCACAATACATGTCATTTCAAAGGAGCTTTAAAGAAAATTGCAATGCTGACAAGTAACAACTTTTGGATTTGATATAAAAAAAAATATGTTGTGTTTGGTATTTACAGCCACGGATCAGTTCCACACTGCAAACGCAGCATATGTGAAAGCACAATAGCGCGCCGCATACATACTGCAAACGGAGTATGTGTGAAACAGGCGTTATGCGGAGAACGTTGACCACTGCCGTTCCTCTTACCCTACACAGTGAGACTACTGGATAACACTGGGGAAGAGTGCCTGTTCCAAATGGAAAGGGATGCCACAGAGACCAGATCCTGCCCATAGGGAGGTAACACGTGGAGTTGTCATATGGACTGACCATAGGGACAGCGCTACATATGGAAGGTCTCTGTGGTAGATCCTGCCTTGCTAGGGTGGAGTCAATACTATACACTCACTCTCAGGAGAGATGCCAATTCGTCAGTTCAGTTCTGAGTCGAATGTGACTGACTGAAAGGAAACATGCAGTTAGCTAGCATGTTTTAATTTTAGGCAGAAACAATGAGCTCATTAAAGTAATTACAGCATTACAAGTTGTGAACATAATGATTACAATATATAGAAATCAATCATAGAAATCTTTAATCTCTGATATCGCTAAATCTCTTTTTGTCTGGACACAAACATGGTACTGTACACATCACGCTGCAAGGTTTCAGTATCGGAGCATTTTAATGAGTATGAGTACACAAGTGCAGTATTGGGCTCGATACTGGTATCGGTGCATTCCTATTTATTGTGCATGGACAAGTGTAGGTTGTCACGGTGTGGTGCAGGCAGAAGAAGACGAAGGAGCATCAAAAGTTCCAATGCAAACTTTTACTCACAATATAATTCATACAGGTACATAGAAGACGAGCAGAAGGTTTGCACACACTTAATACAATCAGACAATCAACAAGGTAACACACAGGGCTTAAATACATGGGGAAACAGATCAGGGAATCGAGACACAGCTGATGAGACTAACGAGGTAACAGGTGTGACAGATGAACTAATGAGAGTTACCGTGGGAACAAAGGAGTGGCAGGAAAACAGAACGAAGGAAGAAGTGACTAAGGGCGCTTTCACACTGGCAGTTTAGTGCGGACCGGGGCACGGTTCGCATGAAAAATCGCTAATGTGAACGCTGTCATCGGACCCGGGTGCGCACTAGAGTACCGAACCCGAGACTACCTGGAGGAGGTGGTCTGAGCTCGGTTGCTCCCGAACCGTGGCGCGGTTCGTGTTAATGTGCAAGCAATACGGACTCGGGTGCGTGCTTGTTCAGGAAGTATAGTATCCCGCGCATGCGTATCACTGTCGCATCAGTGAAAAATCTTCTGCGAGCAGCAGAAACACGGCGTCCCCTGGATATGTGCTGAATTACACCATGTAATGAACATAAACGTAGTTGTCTCTCACTATGTTGTGCATAATAGCACCAAAAAAACTGACAAATTACAGCTATGCTCAGTCGAGTTGTATTCTCCATGCGTTTTCCGTGTGCGTTTGCGATGACGTAAGATCACTGCAAACGCACCTGGGTTCGATACAACTAATTGAGTGTGAAACCAGACCAACGCTGCGGGGGGCGCCGGGAACTAGCGCACTCGGGTTCGGACCGCAGCAAACGAACCCAGTGGAAAAACGCCCTAAGGGCGCTTTCACACTGGCAGTTTAGTGCGGACCGGGGCACGGTTCGCATGAAAAATCGCTAATGTGAACGCTGTCATCGGACCCGGGTGCGCACTAGAGTACCGAACCCGGGACTACCTGGAGGAGGTGGTCTGAGCTCGGTTGCTCCCGAACCGTGGCGCGGTTCGCGTTAATGTGCAAGCAACACGGACTCGGGTGCGCGCTTGTTCAGGAAGTATAGTATCCCGCGCATGCGTATCACTATCGATATCATTGTTTCCTCACACACGACAACCATGAGTGGCAGGGGAACGTTGTGGGACACTTTAGAGGTGAGGTGCCTCATTCAAATTTGGGAAGAACAAACCATACAATAACCATACATACAAACCATACATAAAAAAAAATCTTCTGCGAGCAGCAGAAACACGGCGTCCCCTGGATATGTGCTGAATTACACCATGTAATGAACATAAACGTAGTTGTCTCTCACTATGTTGTGCATAATAGCACCAAAAAAACAGACAAATTACAGCTATGCTCAGTCGAGTTGTATTCTCCATGCGTTTTCCGCGTGCGTTTGCGATGACGTAAGATCACTGCAAACGCACCTGGGTTCGATACAACTAATTGAGTGTGAAACCAGACCAACGCTGCGGGGGGCGCCGGGAACTAGCGCACTCGGGTTCGGACCGCAGCAAACGAACCCAGTGGAAAAACGCCCTAAGGAAAACAAGACTCAGACAGAAACACAACTGTGACATAGTTACTACTGTTCCTTTATCACTCTTTCTGACCGACCGTCTCCTCCTACCTCTTTTATCGACCGTTTCATCTTCTCCTAAATCACATCACTTCACTTGCTTGTTATCCAGCCACCCCAGAAGAAAGCAGCATCATCCATCCGTCCTCCACCGCAAATTTAAAATAAGTGTGTGTATATAGGACAAAACCTATTTATGCTGTGTGAGAAAAATATTAAGTGTGATATTATAGGTCCCCCATGAGAAGGACCAGCAACCACAGCCGGAAGCTCTACAGCTTGCAACGCAATAGAGAAATGGAGGGGACTTGATTTTATAAACCTGTGGCAATTGGTCTGATTGAAACACCTGGATTCAATATTTAAGAGGAGTGTCCCAATGCTCTTGTCAATATAGTGTGTATTTGGTTAGTGGAAAAAAAATACACTATATTGCCAAATGTATTTGGACACCCCTCCATATCATTGAATTCAGGTGTTCCAATTACTTTCATGGCCACAGTTGTATAAAACACAGTTATCATATGATAGGTTGCCACCTGTGCAATAAGTCCATTTGTGAAATTTCCTCACTACTAAATATTCCACGGTCAACTGTTAGTGGTATTATAACAAAGTGGAATCAATTGGGAACAACAGCAACTCAGCCACAAAGTGGTAGGCCACGTTCACAGTTCAGGGTCAGCGCATGCTGAGGCGCACAGTGCGCAGAAGTCGCCAACTTTCTTCAGAGTCAATAGCTACAGATCTCCAAACTTTGTGTGGCCTTCAGATTAGCTCAAGAACAGTGTGTAGAGCTTCATGGAATGAGTTTCCATGGCCGAACAGTTGCATCCAAGCCTTACATCACCAAGTGCAATGCAAAGCGTTGGCTGCTGTGGTGTAAAGCCACCGCCACTGGACTCTAGAGCAGTGGAGACGTGTTCTCTGGAGTGATCAATCACTAGCCTGGGAAAACCCAGACTACTTCCGGCGAATTTTAATTCTCTCTCCAGGATAGTCTGGAGAAGAGCCCATTCAAACTCATTTCTGTGCCGCCGAAATCGCGGCACCAATCAGAAACGTTTGGGGAGGGATTTACATGATGACGACAGCGCAGCGACGCTGAAGGAGATTTCATTACAAAGATGGATGCCGCCGTGGAACATCACTCGTTCGAATCATAGACAGTATATAAACGAATCAGTTATCGCGTCTGTTTTGAGCGATTTAAACTTACCGTTTTCGATAAAACCGGAGCAAAGAACAACACTCGAAGCATACGTCATCTCCTTCATCGATCTGATTGGTTTTATGACTATCCATTTGCGCCCAGAGGAATTTGAGCTACGTCGGTTGGTGACGCCCCTTTGGAAATGATTTGTCTACATAGCTTCGCCAGACCCTACACTCAGTTTCAACTGAGAAGGGTCTGGTTTTAACCAGGCTAATCAATCACACTTTTCTGTCTGGCAATTTGATGGACGAGTCTGGGTTTGGCGGTTGCCAGGAGAACGGGACTTGCCTGACTGCATTGTGCCTAGTGTAAAGTTTGGTGGAAGGGGGATTGTGGTGTGGGGTTGTTTTTCAGGGGTTGGGCTTGGCCCCTTAGTTCCAGTGAAAGGAGCTCTTAATGCTTCGGCATACCAAGACATTTTGGACAATTTCATGCTCCCAACTTTGTGGGGATGTTCCTGTTCTAACATGACTGCGCACCAGTGCACAAAGCAAGGTCCATAAAGACATGGTTGAGCGAGTTTGGTGTGGAGGAACTTGACTGGCCTGCACAGAGTCCTGACCTCAACCCGATAGCACTCCTAAACCTTGTGGACAGCCTTCCCAGAAGAGTTTAATCCTACGGATTAAGAATGGGATGTCATTGAAGTTTATGTGCCTGTAAAGGCAGAACTTTGGCAATAAAGTGTATATATACATACAGTACATGTCTGTCGTGACAACTCTGAGAGTTTGGCGTGGTAATGAATATGACCATGTTAATGTGTTTGGTCTTGGCAGATTAGATCTGCTACGCTGCTGCTGCTGTTGATTATAGTTGCTGCAGCTGCAGAGCAAATATGGAACTTTTCCACTGCCACTATGTGCAACATGTGTCAGGCTTATGTTTTGTTTAGTTGTCTTTTCAAGTTCAAGTTCACTTTATTTGTATAGCACATTTACAACAGCCACTAGGCTGACCAAAGTGCTTTACAGAACAACCAGATTAAAATATAGTAAGGCCTGCATAACTACACATAAAACACAAATAAGAGTAGCAAAGCTATGCAAAACCTTAAAACCGGAGTGATAAACAGTATCAAACTCAAATATAGAATGGAAAAACAGGGGTGGCAAAACAGTATCAGATTCAAATATAAAGTAGTTAAAGAGGAGTAGCAAAGTAGTATCAGACTCAAATATATAATGGAAATACAGGAGTGGCAAAACAGTATCAAACTCAAATATAAAATAGTAGAACCAACCATTAGAGAAGAGATCAATATACTAAAGGAAATTGGTAGGTTTTTAACAGAGACTTGAAAACAGACAGAGTAGGGGTCGTTCTAATCTCAAGGGGCGGGGTGTTCCAGAGTCGTGGCCCGGCCACCACAAATGCACGCTCCCCTCTACGCTTGAGTCTAACGCGAGGGACTACCAGCAGAGCCTGGTCGTTGGATCTTAGGCTTCTGGAAGGAGTGTAGTGAACAAGTTCAGAGAGATAGGCAGGAGCTAAATTATGAAGAGATTTAAAAACAAAGAGTAGAATTTTGAAATCTATTATCTGTCAAACTGGCAGCCAGTGTAGAGATTTGAGAATCGGAGAGATGTGGTCATATTTGCGACACTTATGTAGAAGTCTGGCCGCAGCATTTTGGACTAACTGAAGACGAGCAACAGTGAAAACTTGATATACCGCAATATAAGGAACTGCAGTAATCTAGCCGACACGTAAAAAATGCATGAACAGCCATTTCCAGAGTTTTCGGGGTGAGAAAGCCTTTGATTTTAGCCAATAGATGAAGTTGGTAGAAACTGGAACTGATTCCGGGTAAGATCTTTTAAAGGCTGGTCAACAAAAACGCCTAAGTTCTGCACCCCTGAGGATTTAAAACCGATAGACTCTCTAACTCTGGACTTATACACTGAGAGTTTTCATTTGGGCCGAAAACAATGACCTCAGTCTTGTCTTCATTTAGGAAGAGGACATTTTGGGCTAGCCATGCTTTAAGAGAATTCATCATATCACATAAAAAGTTAGCATTTTCGTTCCTATATGTTTGTTTCTTGTTCAGCTCAGCTTAGCCTTGATTGTTTCCTAGCTAGTCTCCTTAGTTACTGATTACGTTCAGCTGTCGACCATTGTGTTTCCCTTGTTAATCTTAGGGGTTAAACGTAAAACTTTTTATGCAATTTGGCTGTTCGTTTACACGACAATGGCGTTTTGCGTGCCTGAAAATGCAAACTTTTAAAAACAGGTTTCAAAGTGCACGTTTTTTAATACAACAAACAACCATGTAAACAACAAAAACGCAAATATCTGAAAACGATGACGTCATGCACATGCGTATTACGTTTCATCTAACGGCCTGGCAGCGGTTTTTTTGTCGCTTTTGCGGATCCGTGTGAATGGGGATCGTTTTGACAATGGTGTCGTCTGTACGGGGAAAACTCAAAAGAATAACTTCTCAGTTTTAAGCATATACTTGTCGTGTAAACGTACGCTCAGTGTATAAGTACTCCCTGTTTTGTTCTGTTCCTTGTCGGTTATTGTCATTGCGTTAGTGTGGTAAACGTGTTTATTCTCCTGAGATTCTCCTATGTAATTCTGTTCATGGATTAAAGTGTATTTGAGTGAATTCCTGACTATTTCGTGTTGGATTCAACCATACAACTGAGACAATATGCTGCTGTGGGCAAATAAGACATGCTGCTGCTGTACAAGCATATATGAATCAGACCCATAGCAGATCTATACAGGTGGAGCTGGGGAAGCTGGAGGGTTTCTGAAAGCATAGCAAACGATAGGCAAGTATTTGAATGTTGAGTAGCATGCTCATTGGCTATGATACAACAGGAACCTATACCTATGAAACAACAATATTCTGGGCCCTATTTTAACGATCTGAAATGCAAGTGTCAAGCGCAAAGCGCAAGTAACTTTGTGGGCGGATCTCCGGCGCTGTTGCTATTTTCCCGGCGGGATAAATGGCTCTTGTGCCCGACGCAAATCTAAAAGGGGTTGGTCTGAAGTAGCTTCATTATTCATAGGTGTGGTTTGGGCGTAACGTGAAATAAACCAATCAGAGCGTCATCTCACATTCCCTTTAAGAGCAGGCGCGCTTGTTCTAAAGCGGATTCCTATTATAACGGCGGATTTGCCAGGCGCGCGCCAGGAGCGGTTCACAGCCGAGGAGACCGAAGTTCTCATCAGGGACATTGGGGATGGAGAAACCCACCCAAATTAACTTCGGTTAAACAGGCGTATGATAATTTGGGTAAATGTGTAAGTTAGATGTATGCTTTTATAACAAATTGTCTATCTATCTATCTATCTATCGTAATAATGTATGATTTGCAAAAATGAAAACTGCTGCTTCTGTGTAGATGAGAGAATCAAAGTGCGCGTTGTGCACACGCTACACTGATTATGGCCAAGCATGCGCCCTTAAAATAGCATATGAATAACATGCGCAACGCGCCACTGACTTTAAACAATTTTTTCCTGGTTAGTGGCGCAATTGTTTTCTAAACCTGCAAAATAGCATGAAGGAACGTTTGCGCCGGAACACGCCTCCTCTTTGCGCTGAACCGCCCCCGGGAGCGCAAGTGTATTTCTTAGTTAACCGACGTGCTTCTGTGGAGGGAAAAGTCCGCTTTGTGCGGGTGCAAAATAGGAATGATACATGCGTCGGTGTACAAAGTCAATTGCGCTGGGTGCAAGATAGGGCCCATTATGTTTTATGTACAAAGTTTGGGAGGCATATATAAAGGCCTATAATATCACACTTAATATTTTTCAACCACAGAAATATTAGGTTTTTGTATATTAAACAATATAACTGACTTTACATTTTGGGAATCAAGAATTATGAATTGAATACTTGGTCTGCTAATATTTGTTAAAATGTATACAACTGCACTGTGTACTTTTTCCCACAATACAATGTTACAAATACTGGTATCACTGAGTACAAAAATGTAAAAAAGCTATCTATCTAATTATATACACAGTGCTGTAAGTATGTGGGGGAAACATAAACAATCCATAAAAAGATGTGCAAAGCCTTCTGTTGTTTTAGAAAAGAGCAGAAAAAATATGGTACAATAAATTAACGTCATCACATTATTATACCAAATGCCAAAAATAACAATTACGGCCCCCCTGTGTGAAGCCATCAGCAAGCATCAGTCCGTAGCACACGCTCTGTGGGAGAGAGAGAAATGGAGAGAGCGCTCGAAACTACTTTATGTTTGATTTAGCTGCAGCTGGCTGCTCCTCATTTCACTAAAAGCATTGAGCAAATACAAAAAGGGCCTCCAAATTAAATTTTCAGAATGTATTTCCTGTCTTTGACCGTCTGCTCTAGACTTGAGAGGATGGTGGTGGAGCTTCCAAGAAAAGATATCACGACAATATCTTGAGTTGAGCCGCTCCATGAGCTTTGATTGAGTTGTGAGGAATGGGAAAAATAACAATGATACAATTTGTTTTACAATAAGGATAATATTTAAAAAATATATTTTAAGGTCCCCCGTAGTCAATATCCCTTAAAACTCATCTTTGATCACCAAAATGACATTTAAAAATTTGTTTTCATGGCTTGAATGTAACTCTACACCCTTGCATACGCACACCTTTATTTAGTATATGCGGTTCTATGAATATGCAAATTAGCCCCGCCTCCACTCACTCACACCAGAGCTGCGTTCCAGTCCAAAATTGTCATGCCCTTCACTTGCTAACTTCCCTCTGTCTCGTTCACTCGGATGTACGTCATTGCGAGTGCCCACTACTGGCGGAAACTGCAATGGGCTGAATTGGAACGTCCTAAGCCCTTGATCACTTGGAATCAGCTGTGTAGTTGATTTATTATTTACATTTTTTTTCATTTAAGATTTTGTTTAATGAAGCATCCAAATGTTTATAGGTGTGTTTGGGTTGTTTTAAATAAATACAAAATATAATTAATATATCATAGAGTTGTCTGTTGTGGTGGTGATTAGACGAGATATGTGGTGACGTCACAATCGTACTGCATTGTGGGACATATTGGTGCCTGAAGTGTACATTTGAAGTAGACTCGCTCACTCGGTCAAAATCGAGGGAACGAGGGTCTGTCCATATAAACTTCCCTCGTCCACTTCACGAAGTGGAACGCACTTCAAAATGGCGGTGGGGATTCCCTCGAGGGGAAGTGCTTAGGGAAGTTTGCAAGTGTGTGTCTAAAGTGGACTGGAACGCAGCACAGTTCAGAGATCTACTCGTAGACGATCACACTTGATCTGATTGGTTACAAGGTAGTTTGTGACGTCAGAAACACTGCGGTTGTCTCACACTTTTGAGACTGCAGTTTCACCGCAGTTTTAAAGAGAAAATACTCAGCAATGGTGTTGACTTATGAATTTACACATGGTTTGTCTCAAAGCATGTTAAAATCACCACATAGACATATAAACAACATTAAAAACTTGATTTTCACCACAGGGGGACTTTAATAAAAAAAGATTGTTCTCCGCAGCACAAGCCCATTCTCTATAAATAATGTGGTGCAATGCAGTGATATTTGTAAGCTAAAACTGTCATTAGCCATTTTGGATTGATAATATTCAACACAAAAACAACTTGTATGAAACAAGGTTGACACAAAACAGCTTTCAAAAGAGAAATATCATTGATTACTAATACTTTTGTAATTGCATTGTGTGATTTGTTACACTGTAAAAAAATGTTAACCCTCCCAAATCAAAAATTTCAAGGGACTGTTCGTTTTTTATTTAAGGGGCCACCGGAGGAGTTTTGAGATCTGTTGTCAAAAAAGACATGACCCTCCCTTCGCCAGCAATACATTTTTCTATGACCCTCCAAAATGATTGTGAAAAAAGGCATGACCCTCCCCGATAATTTATTGATTAGCCTTCTTCTGTACTGGTTTGCGCTTGGCAAAGATGTTCAGATAGCCATTGTTTTTTTTTAAACCATAAACTCTTGCTTTCTCATCTTACTAGGGCTGTAACGATAGACCAAACCTGATTCGGTTCGTATCACGATTTTTTGATTTTAGATTTGAAAACATGATTTTTCGGTGCTGATGCGGTGTGACTCGTTCAACTTGTGGGTGGCGCTGCCAACAAAGCATATAAAACCTGTCACAAAGAACCGGCAAAAGTAATGATTATTAATATGTCAAATATAGCAAGGAGACATTTTAATTGTTTATTAATAAACAAGTGTTTTCTGTGTCGACTGCAAAGATGAAGTTGACGATGCGTCGCGATCTTCTCAGAACGCGCCAGAGAGAAATGCACATTTCATAAGCAGAAAGCAGTCTGTTTTCCTTCGTTTTGAATTGTTCTGTTTAAAAGTAGACATTTCAAGCTTTCTATATAGTTCTCAGGTCTGTGAGGCAAGTAGCATAGGCTACCCTATGCTGAGTTTCGGTTCATTTATGAGACAAGAGTCCAGTTCACTCGCCCGCGCCTCCGTGTCATGATTAGGCTATCTATTTTCTACTATATTTACTTCTTATTTATTAAATCCAGATGAAACATTGATTAAAATTAAGATACAATTAATATAAAAACGAAATTCACTTTAAAGAAAGGCTTTGTGCTTTCTGTTTGAGGTCTCTGTGAAATTTTTAAAGTCGCTTTCAGAGCAGTCATGTCCGTAATGGAGAACTGTCATGCCCGTAACATTGTTTTTTTTTTTCTTGTTTTTTTTTCACATAAATGCGAACACGAAAAATAAAATAAAAATTATATTTTATGTTCTGTGGAGGCCGATCTTTATTCATCTGGTGGGTATATATCTTTTGGTTTGCACAGTGTAATTTATAGAATTACTAAAAAATATTTTGCCACCTAAAAGTTAAAGATTTTTTGTGTCACGTCACATGTGTATTTCCCTCATATTAAATATAAAACGCATGTGTAGACTGATATTTTTCTAATGTCTTGACTCCTTTCAGACGTTTCAAAATATTGGTATTAAATGCATTTTCTGAGAATTTATATTTCAAGTTTTGACTGCAAATGTCACGTCCAGAACATTGGAATCGCCCAATTTTAACGAATTTATCCTCAACTAGTTTTTGTGGTGTAGGTCTACGTATTTTATTATGTTAAATTAAATAATACTAATAGTAATTTAAAGATGTGGTAGCCCTACATCTTACACATCGTGGAAACAAAATAAATGGAAACTAAAATATGGTAGTATCGCGCTATCAGCGCACATTCTATCAGCTGCAGTTCTCGACGTACGTTCACATCACATGTTAATGCAGCGGTAGAGTTACACTCACAGGACACTGTGCACTTATTCGCAATCACAAAAGTTCAGTATTTGCTCGTGCTTTAAAGCTTTGCCAGGTAAACATTTCTTTGGCATTTTGTTCTGACATGATGCACTTTTTCTAAGCGGGAACTGAAGTGCGCCGCACACGCACAGTCAAACAGCTCCAAACTGGATTTTTGTTGGGTCAGACCCATCTGATATCGAAGGGGGGCTGATAACGCGAGATCAACATGGAGCTAAATGGGGAAAAAAACACACCAAATAAGCCACTTTGAAATGTTGCTGTTTTCATGAATATAAAAGTTGGGTGACCCTCCCCCTAGACTAAAAAAAGTTGGATGACCCTCCCCTCAACAAAGAATAAAAAGACATGACCCTCCCCTATTTTCCTCCGGTGGCCCCTTCCATAAATACCGAACGGTCCCCAAGTGACCGATAACATCTACATTTTTCAACTGGCCCAAGTGAAATTCTTGTTGCAATAGTCTGTTAACATTGGCTCAATGAGAAATAATACGTCAGACTAATTGAAAAATTTAGATGTAACCAGTCACTAGAAATTTTTGACTTGGGGATGTAATTTATTTTTACAGTGTACGCGGCAAACCAAATCAGAGAGATACTTGCAGAATTACAGTACTCAGTTTTTTTATGCCCATGTACACATGCAGTTAAATTAATTTGTCAGCTCATATTATAATGCTAAATCCCCTTCGGGACTGTTACGGCTGAGGTGGTTAAGATATAGCGCACGACAAAGGAGATTCAATAGGAGACTTTAATTCAGAAATTAGACCAGTAAACATAACCGCACATCAACAATAACTTAAAGTAAAAGTAAATGATACAAGACAAGGATCAGGGAGAAACAGAGGGCTTAAATACACAGAGAACAGATCAGGGAAACAAGACACAGCTGGGGCGAATTAACTCAATGACAGTGACCATGGAAACTAACAAGATACAGCTGACAATGAACAGAGGATGAGCATGCAGGTGAGGGCCAGGGAGGATGATGGGAAATGTAGTGATCGTGACAGGTACACACACAGTTCAGTCATTTTTACGGGAGTGAGAACCGCATTCTGCAACCGAATGAACTCCTCAATAACACACGTATAGTGACGACCGCATTAACAACAATTCTGTGCAGTGTGTGTTAAAAGCACATCAGGGATGTGTCTCTCTTGTGCGCGGTGCAAGAAAACCACTGGGAAAGTGGTACAAGCTTCGACTCTTTTTGTGTTGCCACTCATGAAACTTTACAGTGTGAATGTGGCCTAGAAAACTTATAAATACCAAACATACTGTGACAGGGTTGAAATTGTTTCTTTAAAATGTGTAGAAATATTTTTAGTAACAAGACTGTAGCACATAATCTGCCATTGAAAACATATTTGTTGACTACAAATATTGGGTGGTTACCCTATGGTGGTCCCCCAATGTCAATTGAGGTTATGGTGGTGATACTTGATATTATATTATTTACATGTAAACTAGTTTTTCAAATGGAAAAAGTCAATTTTCTGTATATATTGTAATGGCACTGTATATAATCTCATACAGCAGTTGTTGCTAGAGAACATGCATTGAATAAACCAGACAGAGCTGTTAATATTAAGATTGTTTAAAATAGCATTTTTTCAATATAAATTGCCAGTCCCGGGAATTCAACTTGGCCAGAACTCTTGATAAGAGAAACTTTTTTACGTGACTGTGGGCATTTGTCAGGCACTGAGCCTAATAAAATTCTGTCAGCCACACTTGTACTTTTCCAGCTTTATTGTTACATTTTGTTGTTTTCCCCCTTGTATTGATTTTTGTCTTTTCACACTGAAGGTTTCAGGCCAGTGAATCAGACCTCTGTTTCACAGAAGAAATGTCATCAGACACGTGAGACCGTGAAGACAAGAATAGCTAATTCAAAACACACATTTTTTTTAGTTCAATGGACATATAACACAGAGACTTCTATTGTTATTCATTTAAGCTCATCATAATTACTATAGAGCCCTACTGCTGAAAGAGGAACACATTATTTAGTCCCTTTAATTAGGTATTATCCTCCCGGGGATCTGGGATGTTCTTAAATTGTAGGTTATTTCAAGTTTAACTATCATTGTTAGGGCATTTGGTCAAAACCTGACACACACACACACATGCACACAAGCACGAAGCTTTTTGTTTTCTCAGCTACAACACATATTTTTCTCATGCACTCTGTCTTTCTGTCTTTTCTAAAAGCTGAAATGATTATAGTGTCCACAAACCCAGACACCTACATTTATCACAAAGAAGAGGCTTATAAATGCCCATGGGTTTTATTATACTTTCAAGTGATATTAGTGGGTGCCGTTTCAATCTCTCTTAGAGTGCTTCTAATCTTTATTTCACAAGTTCACACTTACAAATAATCTGATAGAGTGTAGTAGTATGTGTATTTGGCGTGCTGTCCGAGGAGAGGGATCCGAGCTCAGTGTTTTGGCCTGAACCCAGAGTACTCCCCCCGTATTTCAGGTTAGGAAAGATACCAGGCGAGTGTGAGGAGACGGGGTGGTGGAGGGATGCTGAAAACTGTGGAGGAACAGGTGGGTCGACAGCGGATATATATACGCCTCCACTCATTCTGATTGGTTAGACATGTTGATTACTGATTTCTGACTGCTGGTGGGAATGACGTGATGATTGGATAGATCATTTGAACGTGTTCCTCTCGAACTTTGTTAATAAAATATCATTTTTTTTATTCTAGACATAATATTTTATATACTTTCTAGTTTCTAAATTAATTCTTGTGTGAATTTCACAAAACCAGTCAAGAGTCTTTTCCGGGTCAAGATAAGAAAGAAATTATATTATTTTAAGATAATAAAATTTAATATTTAAAGGGACAATGTACGATTTTTGGATTAAAATATCCCAAAACCACTAGAACAGCATTATATGTTTTGTTGACTTGTGTACTTACATTACATTATCCCAGATGTTTTCAAGAATGTTTAAATCAAGAGAAATAAGCAGTTTTAACCAGGACACGGACCATGTAACCATGGAAACACCAAAGACGCTTTAATATATTAAGTGTTTTATTAGAAAAGGGAACAACTATTTGGATACATTTAAAGCAGAAAACGAATCATTGTTATACAGCTCAACACTGTTAGTCTTATTGTTTGAATCAGAGAAAAACAGATGCAGATTTATTTTCATTTTCTCCTTCATACAATATGCTTTCAAATTAATTGCATGCCATTTATCAACTCAAGACATCCAGCATTTATTAATATGATATTCTAATATTGATCTAGCTCACTGCAGTGTGCAACAAGTGTCTCATAGCAGCCACCGAGCAAACACACATAGTAACGATATAACGATTTTTATAAAACAGACAAATGTAAATGATAAAACAGGGCTGAGTTTCCCCACATACGCTTGACCTGAAGAAGCGGAAGCGCCTTTGTCTTGAATAGGCGACCTCTAGTGGTGAAAGACTACATATTGTGCCTTTAATGTGTGCTTATTATTGAAATTTAGTTTGTATATATTTATATGTGATGGTACTATTTATTGAGCGTATTTTAATTTATGTTGACATAAAAATGTTAAAGTCACCATGAAATCAAATTTTACAATTCATATTGTTATATGTAATATTGTAGTGTTTATTACAAATTATTTATCTGTGCACTTCATACATTTTTTTAAAATCATGTGCCCTTATATTCTTTAATCAAATATGTTATCCTTTCCTCCCCCCTCGGAACGACTTCTCTTCTCTTCCTGTCATGTGCTATGGCGTGGCGAATCCCCTCAAACCGTTAGTCTGCTATGAGCGAGAGATGGAGAGGAGGAGCGCTAAAGTAATTCAATTTTCCGTTTCACTTGGAAATACATCACAACACTAGAGAAAAGTCGTTTGTAACTTCCGGTTCATGGCGACTTTAATAATTAAATAATAATGAAAATTAGAATGAGAATTTGAGGGTAAAATGTGCTTGTCAAAAAGAGATTTTGGAAAGAAATATAACACGAAATGTACCCATATATATTCATCTTTACTGGTCGTTCCTCAATAATGTTATGAGTGTGTGTGTGTGTGTGTGTGTGTGTGTGTGTGTGTGTGTGTGTGTGTGTGTGTGTGTGTGTGTGTGTGTGTGTGTGTGTGTGTGTGTGTGTGTGTGTGTGTGTGTGTGTGTGTGTGTGTGTGTGTGTGTGTGTGTGTTTGGCTGTGGAAAATGGCCTGTCTCCCCTAATTACAGCAAGCATAAGCAGAAGTGACATGGTAATTGCACAACGTCATTAAAAGAATTGTAGCTTGTCGGATGGTTTGTAAGTGTGCTGCTAAAGAAGCTACTGTTGATGTGTGTGTGTCTCATTTCCTGCTGTGTGTTGTGATTGGATAGGTGAATGAATATGTTTAGTGAGGGTGACCTTGCTTGAAATGTAGATGAATAAACAGCAGATTTCCCTCCATCTTCTCTAGTTCCATTCATTGTTCATCAATATTTATTTTTTTTTTATTTTTTTTAAGACAATACAACACACATAATTCCACATGGACCATTTTGATGCATATTTTTCTGTTTTCTCCAAACTTCCAGTGAAGTTCGACTTTTACGTCAGTTTGCAGTTTGATGCGATAAAACAACAACCGATCCCACCTCTTCAATCGTAATCAGAGTTTATATTTTAACTAGCCTCAACTGCAATGTGACGATACTTCGTCGGTTGTGCAACATTTGCACTTTCAGTGAGGTCGGAAACTTGCCTTTGCATCTAATGGACTCAATCACAATACTTTTCCTATCTACACCATTTCAACAATTTGATTAGCCATTAACATGCCGGCACTAAAGGGGTTTGATGATTTGATGGCCTTAAGTTGACGTTATAATTTTACAGAGACGTCCTTTGTCTAGAGGTGATTTCATCACTTTGTGCAATGCTTTCATTTGAAACTTTTATGTCTTATTGCAGATTCTCTTTAGTCTTTTGTTGCCAGACTTTTGTCTGCCAACATAAAGACTTTTGACTGTTAGGTCAACTTTGCAGCTTCTTCTGGCCAAAAACCACCCACTTAGACAAGAAGGGACTCTCAGACTGATGCAACAGACCCAAACTCATGGTGGATTCCCTCTAGGTCGAAATCGTGATGGCTTTCCGGCCCCCCTGAGTCTGAGCTCGGGACAAAAGGTCCAGGCTGAATGGTTCTGAGCATGACAATTAACGTTACCAGTAGTTTTAATAGAGCACAGTTCAGTACAGTATGATTTCAAATCGTACCACACATGGAATCTAAGCCTGGTAAGCTAAATAGCTGATTTTGCAGCACCCCAATGGAGAAAGATATTAAAACTGTACAAACAAGCTCAGACAAAAAGGACAATTCAACAAAAGTAACTGTTCTGATGGGAACACATCGTCTCAGGTTTCTCCTACAAACCCCTGATTATACATCCCAATTGGCCTACTTACAGTATACTATGCCCTTAAAGTATGTACTCTTTTTGTGAAGAAAAAGTACATACTTTTGAGTGTGTAGCAGAAGAGCTTAGGGACATATTACAGCGTCTTTAATGGACAGCTCTGTCGCTTTGGTTTCCTGCATCCTTTCACTGTTTAAACTGCCCTGCCGATCATCTTGTCACAATTAAAATCTTTCACATTTAATTGAATTTCCTACCGTTTCGTAGAGAAATGTAGCAGCACGTTGATCTGCCATTCGTTGGCATTTCATGCGGAGACTCTCCTCATTTTGTTTGCAATTTGCATAATGATGGACTTATTTTTACGAAAGTTCACAATACTGTTGTAGATTAAATATAATGTGGATAACATTGAATAAACATATTTTAGATACTGATTATTAATCACTCAAACCCCTTAATCTAAACCTCTCTACTTAACCGACGGACTCGCACATCCTCCATGTTTGTAGTTCTAATCGAATGTGGGCAGTATACGCCATTACAGTTTGCACGGATCTGCACTTTGGATTCTAACCGGAAAAGTAGACCATCCGGGTATGTTTGGAAAACTCATTTCAACATGCTACGATTTGGGACGTACTAATTCTAATTTCGAATACTATTTAGAACGGATAGTGTGCGAATTGGGCATGAGTTTCTTTCAAAAGATGAACTTTATAAGCTTGTAATCCTGTAACTGATTCTTCCACAAAAGCACTTGTTTTATATCGGTATCTAAACAAAACATTATTTCCTGGTGGACTGATGAAAACCTATGTCCTTGATTCCCATAAAACTGCCGATATCAGTCAGATCTTGTTAATATATTGGTGTGCGATATGTATCATGCAGTCTAAGACTGGTCTGTTGGCCGTGCCGTATTAGGCTTGAGTCTACGTACTTTCTCTCTAACTGTTCCTCTTTGTCTTTATTACAGTGGCGCCCTTTCCTGCCAGGACTCAAGTATGAGGTCATCGATTCCGCTTACATCTCCTTGTACACAGGTAACCCTCCCTCTCTTGCAAACTCCACCAATTTCCAAACTAACCAGCATTGACTAGCCACCGAACTCCCGCCACACGTCATGCTTTGAGTAGTTTGATGGTGTGACAGTTTGAACTTTAGTGTTTGATGGTTTTCTTTGAGGTGCACGAGAGGTTTCACTGTTTATGAAACACACGGTGTCTCCGAGAGTTGTCGAGAAGGAAGAAAGTGGCTTTTTCAGTATCAGTGAGATTGATGACAGTGACTTCTTCTGCCCGAGGCTGTTTCCAGTCGCTGGTCTTTGTGTAGGGGAAGGTACAGTGTGTCCCATCAGGCTTAAAACGACTAGATGTATTAGCCGCATTACACTTAAAAGTTGTTTTCCTTGCCCTAAAGTTGTAAGTGGAAGGACTTTTAATAGCGTCCTATTGAGTTCGCCACAAAATTGATGACTTTAGTAGATGTAATTTGCTTTTAACACTTTTTGGTTGCAGTGCCCTGAGGTGAAGCAAAATTGAAAATGTGCTTAGAGCTGTTGTGACAAAGAGAGAAAGGGCACAGGAAAAAGAGCAAGGTTATGAAGACTCGGTCGGATCCTGCTCTCAAAGGGAGATCAGGCATGTAGCGCTAACATCCGTACCGTTGCCATGGTGATCATGCTGACCTTCAAGGATAGCCTTTTGGAAGTGTCTTCAGAGCTTATATGTTTTCAAGCAGTTCACCAAACACACACTCTGGCCTCATAGATTTTACATTCAAGTTGGAAAAAAGATTAACAAATGAGATCTCCTTAATATTTCAATTGTCTCTCCTAGAAAGCTTTTAAGATTAACTGGACAGCAAAGTGAGACTTTAGGTGGTTCTCCTAACAAAAAAAAAAAAAAAAGACCTAAATAATCTCACGTCTCCTTTTGAATTTCAGAAGACATCTCAACATTTTCTCAAACTTTGCTCAGATTTGCCAAGATACCAAGGTCCACTATCAAAAGTCAGAGAACTCCATATGAACTGTCGATCTATTCTTCAAATCGCTTGTTCTATGTGGGATTTCAGGGATGCTGGAGCCTATCCTTCCTGGATCCTGCATCTTTGTTGATCCTGGAACAACATTCCAATCAACCAATCAGATTTGAGGGACAAGTTTACAGTTTATGTCAAGTTTAGGCTCTCAACCGGGGTTGGGTGCTTCTACATCAGTGTTGTTCACCTGTCATTTGCATCTGATTTTAGGGATACATTATAAGTACGGTTAGGTTTAGGGGTATTTTATATGTGTGGTTTTTTTAGGTTTTTTTGTATACTTGACTTGTACTGACAGAAAAGTCTAAGTACATTTAGTCTATACTTGAACTCAATCTTTTGATTGAGATATACTTAAAAGTATAATTAAAGGGGGGGTGAAACACTCAGTTTCAGTCAATCTCATGTTAATCTTGAGTGCATATAGGGTAGTAATGCATCCTTCATATCTCCAAAAAGTCTTTAGTTTTATTATATTTATAAAAGAAAGATAGGCTGTACCGAGTCTTTCCGGAAAAAAACGAGCGGCTGGAGGCGTGCCGTGTGGGCGGAGCTAAAGCTGTGCTTACGCGCCGATAGCTAACAACACACAGACATTTGAAGCAGTTTTACTCACCGCCTGCGGTTCCAACGCACGACCGTGAACCTTTATCGTTGGGACTGCTCCATCCTTAAGCATTAGATGATCTGCAAATCCGGCGTCGAACTGGGCTTTGTTTATAAAACAATCATCGTCGAAATGCAGGGAACAAACAAGAACACTTGCACAACTCCGTTGATGCTCTGGAAAAACAAACTCCATCCACTGGTCCCTTAATGCTGGGTTCTTTGGGAATCTGTGCAGGGTTGTCTTGCCCTGGCAACCAAAAACCCACTTCTTTGGTGACACTGACTACCTTAAAGCCGAGCACAGCGCTTTGATGGGAGTAACTTACTGCTTTCGCTCTCTCGCTCTGGTCTACCGGTGCGCGCGCGCCCTTCCGGGAGAAGTGCCCTTACGACCCGTATAAGGAAATTCCGCCCCATCTGACGTCACACAGGCCCATACTCGAAAAAAACTTTCCGAAACTTGTGACAAACCGGAAGGAGTATTTTTGGCACAGAAATACTCCTTCAAACGTACAATTTAATTTTTGAAACTTTGACCATGTTTAGCATGGGAATCTAATTCTTTAACAGTGTAAAAAACTCAATATGCATGAAATAGCATTTCACCCCCCCTTTAAGTATTTAAGTACAATTGGTTCGTAGTTGTGTTTACTCTTTTGATTGAGTTGCCTATTAAAAACTTTTTTTCACATAGTTTTACATACTGTCTTATAAACTTTTATGAGATTTATGAAGAAAACAGATATGTTCCTAATTCTGAGTGACTGAATTTTTGTGTAGGCTAGTTCACTGGTAGAGTACATAGGAATTTACTTCAAATCTACTTTACTCTTTCCCCGCCATTGACCAAATTTCTGGCTTTCTGTGTTTTCACTGTTATACGGTAGGGGGCGCTATTACACATCTTCTCTCCAGATCAAAAGACAGGTGAAGAAGAAGCAGAAACAAGTGATAGAAGATTGTTTACACATATGTAAATTAACCCGATCGTCAAATATCAAACAGCATATAAGTTCAAAACTGTCTAATGTTACTGTATGAAATGTCGACCCTGGAAGAGGAAACAACTGTGAAGCTTTGGGGATGTTGATGGACTCGATCATCTCCATCTGTGTTTTGATCATCGCTCTGAATCCCATCCAGATGTAGTCTTTGACAAAAATGGGATTTTCTCAGCTTTTTGTTTAAAATTGTGCTTTTTTTATGAAACTTACCCACATTCAAGTAAAGAATAATTGACAACAGGCCGTTGAATTATTAGACAAATAATGCACACCCGAGGTGGTAATGCAGCCACAACGTGAAGCAGAGTTGTATTAAAACAGTGCCCTTACAAGTGTACTTCTAGTACATTGATATTAGTATTATTACTACATAAAGTATACTTAAAAATGTACTTGAACTTTACTTAATAAAAGGAACATATTTATTTGTTTTAAACTGTATGGGCCAGATTTCCTAACAGCTTGAGCCAGCACAAACCCTCTTTTGGCTTTAAAAAACTACTGTCAGGATTTGCGGTCAAAATGCATCGTGAAAAATTAGCAATGAAAAAGCACGGACAGTTTGCCTGGGAAAACCCAGACAACTTCCGGCAAATTTAGATTTGCTCTGCAAGTAGTCTGGCAAAGAGCTCATTCAAGCCCATTTCTAATCCCTCGAAATCGCGGCACCAATCAGAAACGTTGGGGCGGGCTTTACACAATGACGATCGCTCCGATTGGTTTTAGGTCTATCCAGTTGCGCCCAGAGGCATTTGAGCGACGTCCGTTGGTGAAGCGCAGCAACTTTTAAATGCATATTAAAATTGCAAACACATGAGGACAGTCTCCATGAAAGACCCACTGGCAGATGAACGTGCTACTACATTTCTCTCCGAAACGGTAGGAAATGAAATTAGATTTAATAGAGGATTTTAACTGTGACAAGATGATTGACAGGGCAGTTTACGTGACAGGACGCACGCGACAGATCCGTCCGATAAAGATGACGAAGTAGTATGTCCCAAAGCTTGCCTACTTTCTTTCTACACATTCAAAAGTAAAAACCTTTTCTTCACAAAAAGAGTACATACTTTTATGGCGTAGTGTAACTTAGGCGAATTGGGACGCAGCGTATAGCTTTACACGATGACGATCGCTCTGATTGGTTTTAGGTCTATCCAATTGTGCCCAGAGGCATTTGAGCGACGTCCGTTGGTGACGCCCCTTTGGAAATGAGTTATTAATGAAGCTTTGCCAGACCATAACTCAGTTACTACTGAGAATGGTCTGGTTTTAACCAGGCTAAAGGACAGTTATTTTTGCTGCTGATCCCATTGCATATGTGTCTGTAGGAGTTTCCCTTTCGGTCGCAAAATTTATGTGAAGAGAGTTTTTAAATAAATCAAGCAACGTCATTTCGGTTTGCTGTAGTCAATCTACTGGTATTTGCGCCATTATTTAACACAAACAAAAAGCATGTCTTAACCCATGCGCTTGACATGCTGTGGTAGTTGCTGCTTGGAGGAGAAACTGAAGAGAACAGAGAGCGCATGGAAGAAGGTTGAGAATTTTCTCCACTCGTGTTCATTTAGTGGCCGTTTACACTACGCCGTTTTCAACTAAAAACTAACAATTTGTATGCGTTTTGGCCGTTCATTTACACTACAACTGCGTTCTGGGGGCCTGAAAACTTAACTTTTGAAATTGGGTTTCAAAGTGGAAGTTTCATCTCTGTGTAAACTACAAAAACACAATTTGTGAAAACAATGACGTCATTCGCATGCGTATTACGTGTTCAGTCTATATGTGTGTAGTTTTTCTTTATAAGGTAACATCACCACCTACTGGCCTGGCATGAATAATACAGCATTTTTTTGTCGTTTTCGCAGATGCGTGTGAACAGAGATCGTTTTGACAATGTTGTCGTCTGTACGCGAAAACACAAAGGAAAAAGTTATTTTAACGTGTGCCTGTGTTGTTAGGAGATTAGCCGCACTTGATTATCGGCTCTGCTATGCTAATTTATTTGCGAAGGCCTAATGGAAATGATCCGGCTGCGTCTGTGTTTTTTGTGTTTTTTGCGCATTCTCAGTAGATCACAAGCCAGACTTTCCTCTCCCATCTGTGCTTTGATTGTGTTCTCATGCTAGTTTGCCCTGTTTAGTAAATCTGGCCCTAAATACAATTTTCATTTGTGTCCATTTTTGTTTATCCTAAGGAATTTTAGTAGAAAGGAAGGATGCTTAAAAGAAAGATTGTGAGCACTAAAACTTGCCTCTTGGTTGTTAAAACTTCATGTAAACTGTTAATGTAACAGTTTCTTTTCTTTTTGCACATTTCGTTCTTCAGAGACACCGCTGTTGGAAGCCGAGGGTTGTGGTAAATGTGTCTCTAGGCAACAGGGCTGGTGAAAGCCATCAGTTCTCCTAAAAGAGTCAGAGTTATGCTTGAATGCCTTGTGTGAAACATCGAGTCCTGACAAGGGCTTTCTTGCATCAAGTGTCAAATACTATGAAATGAGTTCCCTTTAGAATTGTGATTGTATTGTTCATTGTACAAGGCTTATTTTATGCAACATAATGAAGAAACTCATTCATAGTTTGTCTGATGGGGGTGGATTGGGATTGACAACCAAAGGGTGTAAGACCCAGGAGACCTTTTGATGTATGAAAAAGAGCAACTAAAATATTCTGCAAAATAGAGCATGCCACCGCTGGTTATATGCCTCATTTGCATGTGTGAGAAATTTATATTTTGAACACCTAGTTCTGCTGTGCTGCTTTAAAATAGCCCAGGGCCTGAATGGAATGGAAAGTTCTTGTTCCTTAAGTTTCACTACATTAGTGGTTTTGTAATATTAAATACTTGAGGATGTTCCTCTTCGCTTTGGATCTTGTTTGGATTCAGCTGCTGGTTTCTTTGACCTTTATGCGAACTCCCTTTGAACGTAACACAGAGCTTAAGCACTTCACAGTGTTCATCTCACACACATTAAAGAGCGGAGTGTGTGACAACAGCCACCTCTGCTCTCTCTTGCGTTTCAAGCGCACATCAAAGCCTGTCTCATTTGTGTCTTCATCTTTTGAAGGGTGGCTCCATCATTTGTCACCTAGACACTGTGTTGTCTCTGATGTGGAGTGACCCACATATTAGCCAGGCATTATCATTGAGCTTAACAGACTCCATATTAGCATAGGTAAATTTGTCAAAGGTATCCTGATTCCTGAATGATTGCCAATGTGTTTACTACATGATTGTTAGGGTGTTCTGGATGGTGATAAGCAGTTGCCAGGGGGTTGTTAGGTGTGTTCTTGAGAGTTCTGGGTGGTTGCTAGGGCATTGGTAGGCAGTTGTCAAATTGTTAAGGTGTTCTGCATGGTCAATAATGTGTTAAGGGTTACCTGGGCAATGGTGGGAGTTTTTTGAGAGTTGCTAGACATTACAGTGTTGCTAAGCACTTGTCAGGGTGATCTGGGTGGTTTCTAGGGTGTTGCAGTGCAGTTGCTGTTAGGTGGTTGTTAGTTTGTTCTGTGTGGTTTCTAAGGCATTGTTTTGCACTTGCTATTGTTTTCTGGGGGTGGCTGTGCAGTAAGGGTGTTGTTAGATGGCTGTTAGAGTGTTATTGGTGGTTGCTAGGGCATTGTTAGGCATTTGCGGTTTTCTAGGGGTTGCTAAGCATTAGGGTGTTGCTAGACACTTGGGTGTTTTAGGTGGTTATTATGGTGTTAGGCGGTTGCTAAGTTATTATGGGTGCTTTCTAGGTGTTCTGGGTGGTTTCTAGGGCATTATTAGGTGGTTTCCAGGGTGTCGTTTTGTAGTTACTACAGTGTTTTGGATGGTTGTAATGACATTGCTAAGTGATTGTTAAGGTGTTCTGGGTGGCTGCTAGGGTGGTGTTAAAATGTTGCTAGGGTGTTCTGGGTAGTTGCTGTAGCATGTCAGACGTAGTTTTTTTTTTTTTTTTTTTTTTGGGAATTGCTAAGCAAACGGTGTACGCATTTGCCAGGGTGTAATGAGCAATGCAGTTGCTAGGCTGTTAGGTGATTGTCGGTGCGTTCTGTGTGGTTTCCAGGTCATTTTTAGGCCTTTGCTATGTTTTTTGGAGGTAGAAAAGTAGTTATACTGTAATTGTGTTGTTAGAAAGTTGATTGGGTGTTCTTAGTGGTTGGGAGTTTTCTGGGAGCTGCTAAACATTACAGTGTTGCTAAGCACTTGTCAGGGCGATCTGGATAGTCTCTAGGGTGTTGCAGTGCAGTTGTTGTTAGTGGTTGTTAGTGTGTTCTGTGTGGTTTCAATGGAATTGTTATTCACGTTCTATTGTTTTCTGGGGAGGCTAGGCAGTAAGGGTGTTGTTAGATGGTTGCTAGGGTGTTCTTGGTTGTTGCTAGGGCATTGTTAGACATTTGCGGTTTTCTAGGGGTTGCTAAGCATTAGGGTGTTGCTAGACACTTGGGTGTTTTAGGTGGTTAGTATGGTGTTAGGCAGTTGCTAGGTTATTATGGGTGCTTTCTAGGTGTTCTGGGTGGTTTCTAGGGCATTATTAGGTGGTTTCCAGGGTGTCGTTTGGTAGTTACTACAGTGTTTTGGATGGTTGTAATGACATTGCTAAGTGATTGTTAAGGTGTTCTGGGTGGCTGCTAGAGTGGTGTTAAAATGTTGCTAGGGTGTTCTGGGTAGTTGCTATAGCATGTCAGACGTAGTTTTTGTTATTGATTTTTTTTAGGGAATTGCTAAGCAAACGGTGTACGCATTTGCCAGGGTGTAATGAGCAATGCAGTTGCTAGGCTGTTAGGTGATTGTCGGTGCGTTCTGTGTGGTTTCCAGGTCATTTTTAGGCCTTTGCTATGTTTTTTGGAGGTAGAAAAGTAGTTATACTGTAATTGTGTTGTTAGAAAGTTGATTGGGTGTTCTTAGTGGTTGGGAGTTTTCTGGGAGCTGCTAAACATTACAGTGTTGCTAAGCACTTGTCAGGGCGATCTGGATAGTCTCTAGGGTGTTGCAGTGCAGTTGTTGTTAGTGGTTGTTAGTGTGTTCTGTGTGGTTTCAATGGAATTGTTAATCACGTTCTATTGTTTTCTGGGGAGGCTAGGCAGTAAGGGTGTTGTTAGATGGTTGCTAGGGTGTTCTTGGTTGTTGCTAGGGCATTGTTAGACATTTGCACTGTTTTAGGGGTTGCTTAGCTGTAGGGTGTTGCTAGGTTTTTAGGTGTTCTAGGTGGTTTTTACAATGTTGAGTGGTTGTTAGGGCATTATGTGTGCTTTCTAAGGTGTTCTGGATGGTTGTTAAAGCATTATTAGACAGTCAATAGGGTTTTCTGGGGGTTAATTGCTAAACAGTTGCCAGGGCTCTTAGTAATTGTTTACTGACCCAAGTCAAAAAGCCCAACCTTGATTCTCTATGATATTCTGGTTTATAGATATGTCCTGGTCCCCTCCTTTTATGTCAATAGAAACTCTTGTTCCATGCTGCCTTTAACAGTCTTTCTGTATAGTGCCTATTCATAAACAATAGCTTTTTATCTCCATTTATCATTCTCCTTTTTTCTCTTTGTGAAAGATGAGAGCAGTTTGAAGATGAACCATGTGGATCACATTCCTCAGACTCTGGCCAGCCACGGGCCCGTCCCGGCAGAGACCCGCACCCACAGCCAACACGGCGCCGATATGCTGCAACCGGACCCCCGCGACACCTTCTACAACAGTGAGCCTCTCTCTTTCTCTTCAGATCCACTTTCTATTCACAGTTTATTTGATTCTTCTGTCTCTCTATCTCTGTTGCTCTTGAGTTTATGTCCACTGAAATTGTCTTTCTACTCTTTGTGTTTTGTATTTGCATTCTGCATGATAAATAATTAATTTGATAATGTCCCTCTGGTAATATTTAACTGCCTCTCTCACAATACTCTTCATAGTCCCCATGATTGACCCTGCTCATCTTGAAAATATATTGCCGCCCTGTCTCTACTCGCCTACATATGTGGTCAAAGACTTCCCTATTGCCCGCTATCAAGGCCTACAGTTTGTGAGTATAACACACACATTAACGCACACATGCCAAATATTATAGCAGAAAAGGCCTAACAATTTACTTGCACCTGGTGCCTTATTGACTTGATGCTGCAGTGTACTAAAACTTCATGTGTGATTACTGACCTCTTTTGGCTGAGAAATGTAATTGCAGGCATACAATAAAAGCCGATCACAGTGTTTGGGATGTTTGGAATGGCATACCCAACATGCTGATTATACTGTATTTAATTTACTGTATGACTTTATTTTGTGTGTGTGTGTGTGTGTGTGTTGTTTTGTTTTGTTTCGGATAAGTTAATTTAAATTAATGAAAAGATTCAATAAAGTGAATTAGACTTTACAATGCTTCATTTGAGAGAGAAAAAAAAAAAGTGATATGTTCAATCACAGCACACTGTGTGGACTGAACTATATCTCACAATGCAGTGTGCTTGACTTGACCTTCCATTTGCGATAAGTGAACCTGGAGGAAATATCAAAGGTCTGACTCATTCTTGACTCATTTTGTGATTTGAATGCCAAGAGTTAAGACATTTCACACAAAATTAGTCCAAAATAACAGTTTTTGATTCCTGAGATGAAAACTCTATTTAATTAAGCAAGAAATACAGAATAATTAAAGTGTTGTTTATTGTTGCATACTACTTTCACATGATATTTAAGAAGAGGAAAAAAAGGTAGGGAGCGTACACATTATGCTGTTCTCTTCCAAACACAGACAAACTCCACTGATTAACCAGGGAGCTAGTGACATTTCAAGTTAATTATCAGGGTATCATGCCTGGTGTTTTGTCCGCAGGTTTATCTTTCTTTTGTCTATCCCAATGACTTCACCCGCCTCACACACATGGAAAGAGAAAACAAGTGCTTCTACAGAGAGTCGCCCATCTATCTGGAGAAGTAAGCTTGTGTATAGATTGTAATGACATTAATGCTAATTCTATTCAAAGACTGATCAGCTGTAATTATATAGAGTATATGTAATGTATATTAGGAATAATATAGTATAGGACATTCTCAACCCATTTAGCTTTTGTTGTGGAACTTATTTACAAGATGAACAAAATATTCAGCTGGAAATAACTTGATCAGGATTTGATTGGATGTTAGGCTGTGTTATTAATGGTTCATATTTTTCTCGGGCCATGAGGTCTCAATTACATCAGCAGAAAGTAATTTCAGTTACAAAGAAATGTATCATATTTTTCTAAAAATTCATACTGAAATATAAAGTTTATAATGAAATATAAAGAAAACTATTTTTTATTTAAAAATAAAAATAATGTGCACAGTAAGACCAGCAGGGATATTTATTAAGAAAGCAAGTTGGTGTTGTTTTTATTTTTATGTTGACTTTAATTTGGATTTCTTGAAATGAAATGGACTCGCAGATGAGCACTGAACATAAAATAAATTAATAAATATAGTTCTCTAAAACTAAAAACTGTATTTCTCTCTTTCATGGACTTGATCTTTCCCTCTCCATCTCTTTCTCTAACAGGTTTGGCTTCTATAAATACATGAAGATGGATGAGGAGGAAGATGACAGGCCATTCTTCTTCCCTAATCCTGATGGTGAGTTTGTACAGTATGTGTGTGTGATCAGTGATCCAGAAGAGGAATAACACTTCATTAGTGCATCGTTCCGTCACAAGGTGCTTTATTACAACATGGCAAATATATTCATCAGGAGATAATGGCCTTGGGTTGGAGCCAGAAATGAAATGAATGGCTGGAGTTGTGTTTGTTTTCAAAGGGTTAAGGCCTGGTCACTCCAACAGCGAAATTAAAATGCTAAACAAATTTCTGACTAAATTTATTCATACCAAGACCAAAACAATAAACACTCCCCCCCCCCCGGTTTGACAGACAAGTCCTGGACTAAAATGCTGTTGAGCAACTTACGCTGACATATCTTAAACATATCTGACATATCTGTCAGTGCCATTGTTTTCTCTCAAAATGCACACCAATAATGTTTTTATCTAAGGCACTTTTATAAAAATCTACTGAAACATCCTATTTGAACTAAGGCCTAATCCTGGCTTAATCTAAGTCTTGTCTGTGAAACCAGGCCTTAGATTCATGTTTTAATGGGAAATATCCCCTCGGATAATGCAGATATCACCCACTTTAATGCAAAATAACAGACTTACCTCGATTTAAAGAAAATATCACACAATACAAGAGTAATGCAATAGACATTAACAATAACACTAAAACACAAACACAATGTGTTTGTGCTTTTTCGGTGAGGGGCCCGAAATTGTGGAACCGTCTTCCCCTTCATGTGAGGTCTTCTTCATCTTTAGCCATTTTTAAGTCGTCTTTAAAAACATATCTGTTCTCTTTAGCTTTTAAATAGATCATGAATTGTGTATTTTGATATTGATAGAATGATTTAATTGACGAATGTTATGATGTCAATCAAATGTTCATTTTATTTTCTTATCTGTAAAGCACTTTGGGTCAACCTCTGTTGTTTTTAAATGTGCTATATAAATAAAGGTTGACTTGACTTGACTTGACAATGCAATACACTATAATAATACTGAAACTCAGAGCAGTGATATCATGATATAGGAATTATTCATCATATAGTGATAATAATAGAGATAGACTCATAGTACTAGATAGTGAATTGGTGCTAGAGGGGTACAACGTACCAATAAATTAATCACATTTGCTAATATCTCATTGGTAAATAGTGTATAATTGATCATAATTAAGATATAAACTATAAAAATAATTACAGTTTTTACATTATTGCTCTGTGCATTCTTCAATAAAATATTATATTAAAAAAAATATATATATATATATTATTAACTCTTTCCCCGTCATTGACGGAATTTTCCAGCAATCCATTTTTTTCACTGTTATATGATAGGGGGCGCTATTACGCATCTTCTAAAAGAGTACAGAATCTCCTGATCAAAACACAGGTGAAGAAGAAGCAGAAACAAGTGATCGAATAATTTCTTATGGACGTGATCATCAAACATTAAACAGCATATAAATCAAAACTGCCTAATGTTACAGAATGAAATGTCGACCCAGGATGAGGTACTGTAACTGTGACGCTTTAGGGGTGTTGAACTCAATCTACTCCATCTAATTTTTTATCATCGTTCTGAATCTGATTAGTGTTTTTGGTGTTTTGCTTCAGATTTTCTTGAAGAAGAAGAGGGGGCAGATCCTGATGATGAAGCACAACTTGTTGGCACCCAGTCAGCAAAGAAGACTGTCCAACCTAGCCAATCAAGTCACACCGTAACCACTTCTGATAAGCCTGTTCCCACAATGCTGAAGAGAAACGAGGTAGAGTCAGACAACCCAGCTTTGAGGAGAGAGCACAGGCACTTTTCCACAAGTGCAAGGCAAGTGGTTGTGGCTCAACATCAAGACACAGTAGAACAACAAGACACTCCAGACCATCAGGCCAAGGTAGGGTTACCAAAAAGTGAGAGTGTGGTGCGAGGTCGTTCTCTCACTTGGGTTCAAAAAGACCGCCAGGACTTCAAAGAGGGTTGGTCAGAAGATCGTTCTCCCAAAATAAGCCGATCAGCTTTGTTATTCCCGCCAAAATCCTCATTGGTAGCTCTCAACAGTCGAGCCAAGCAAATCCTCGGCAGTCCTGCCCACACCGTCCCCTCCCTAGTTAACAACCATGCTCATGACAACAGCCACAATCCCGGAAACAGCCACACCAACAAGGAACACAAGAAGGAGGACAACAAAATTTACGTCACAAGACCTCGACCAGCTAAGGAGAAGCAAAGTCCTGTTTCACGCCATCCGAGAGAGGTCTTCCCTGGCGTTTTCCTGTATCAGAATGGCAAAACCACAAAGGTGGTGAACCTCAGTGCCAAACCAAAGCTCAGCAAAGGACCTCTACGTGCATCCCAGTTATTTGCACGGTCTCCTCTGCAGGAGAACAAGGTCTTTCCTGCTAGCCCCAACTTCAGCAAGCCAGCGGACAATCCCTTGGCCCCAAACAGAGCAGCAATCCCGAGCCGTTTTGAGCGGAGGATACGAGGCGTCTGGGAAAAACACCATCATTCTTTGCGGACCATCATCACAACTGCTCGACCTCCTCCTGCTCCCACCCCTCCATCCAATAACTCCTCCGAGAACGTGCTTCCGACCAAACCTCTCCACGTCACTTCCTACTTGCACACTTCCGAGATTACCGAGTCCCAACAGCAGCGGCCAGACACGGACCCTGAACCGGAGGAGGACGGAGGCCTATCGGAATATAGTTATGAGGATGTGGAGCCTCGGCCTGGGTGGGCAGAGGAGGCCATTAATTGGCAGAGGACGTTTTCCGTCAACAGCATGGACTTTGAGACATTGCGCTCTGACTGGAACGATCTTCGGTGTAACGTGTCTGGAAACTTGCAACTGTCCGAGAGCGAAGTGGTGGATGTGCTTTCGCAGTACATGGAGAAACTCAACGAGCGCAATGGAGGGTGAGGCTCATAGCAGTATTTAGTTTCAGATAAACTAGTAATGCATTGGGGTATCCAGACATTATATGTTTGTATTCACGTCTTTGTTTATTGTTTCCGGTTTCTATTTTTCTGCTGTTTAACTTTACAACTATTTGGCGACATGGAGAATTTCTGTGATTAAGATCCTTGCATTCTGAGTCCGAAATTTTCGTATGCGTTTTTTTCGTATTTGTCATCCTAAAAATTTGTCACACACACAAACCTTGCACACTGAGTTCGATGCGTATTAATTAATCCGTTATTACAAAATACAATAGTCTTCAAGCAGTGAGGATGATTTTGTTGTCCTCTCTCTTCTTAAAAAGATAAAAAGAAAGAGGAAATATTGGGTCCATCCAATCCTGAGATTGCATAGAGAGGAATGAGAGTTCCTTATCAAGGAGCTGCGGGATTATCCCGAGCGATTCAAAGTTTACTTCAGGATGTTAGTGGCTCAGTTTGATGATTTGCTTTATATTTTTATTATGCTTTTGTCTTTATATTCCACACTTTGTTTGTCATACAGTGCTTTGTGCTGCGAGACGAAGTGGATCAACTTGTCAGACGCCATTCTGACAAGAATGTGGCTCTGAGTTGTCAAAACACCTCTCAAAATGCTTGCTACGGATGCGATAAACGCAAAATTTAACCCGATACGAATTTTTTTATGACGGACGAAAGTTTCGGAGGCAGTGTGTAAGCGTGATTGACACAACGTGAAGTCGTATTTATTTTTTTTACGTGCGAAAATTTCGGATGAGAATTTCGGACTCTTTACTCTTGAAAATAAAAACCCTTACAATTCATAAAAATTTAATTCACAATATATCGGTAAAATACCGGTATTCACACAAGTGTGAATGTGTGCTGGGATCTTATCTGGAAAAAATATTTGGAATATTTTTGTGTCCACATTTTATATTTGTAGTTGCATTTTTGTTATTTTATTCTTACATTTATTTTCAGTTTCTTTTTCCTCTCTCAGTATAGCTATTCAGCAATACAGATAATTGCTGTAATTACTCTTAAAAATGGGTACCTTATTTATTCATATTTAATATTTGTATTTTCCTACCAAAACCAGATGCACCATTGGTGACACATTTCAAGTAATTGTACAACCATTGGTTGATCTTTTTCTTTCCTTCTTTTCCAGGATTTACACTCTCCTCCGAATCATAAACGTAGAAAAGCGGCGTGACTCTGCTCGCGGGAACCGTTACCTGATAGAACTGGAGCTAATGGAAAGAGGCCGTAAAGTGGTCCGTCTTTCTGAGTACATCTACATGCTGTTGCACCGTGGCCGAGTAGAAGACAGTCTGGAGAATGTGGAAGGGGTCACAGCATCATCCCCCTCTTCCCCTGTCGCCAGTCCACCGGCTCCGGCATCTCGCGTACCTACCCGTGGGGCCCACACCACCCCACAGTGGGGCACAGTGTATGCCAAACCCCTGCTGTGCCAGCCAGTGATGCTGCAGTGGAAGAAGGATGTCATGGTGCATTTTGTGGTGCCAGGTAAGTGATGGATATCTATTTTTCTGAAAATATGTACCTAATGAGTATCTTATGTCACGGTAACTAAATATATATAAATAAATAAAATAATAATGAATAAAATCAAGATGGGAAGTTCTTGACCTGGGACCTGGTTTGTTTTTCATTCTTGCTTTTGATTTTTAGGGGTTCAAGCGCGAAACGCTGAAACCCTATTGTAATTGTTACATTTCCCAAGGATCAGCATTCCCCCCTAAAAGTGATCGGGGAGACAAAACCATAAGTCGTAGAGACTTGAAACTTTGAGGGCTGGTAGTACTCACACCGTTTTTTCGGTCCGTGCAGTCGGTCTTAAAGTGACAGCACACACCTAATATTCCTAACTGTTGTCTGTGTAATTAATGTTAATAAAACAACAAAATACAGCTTTAACAAAGATGAAAAGATATTTAATTACCACACTGAACAAAGTGTTATTTTACATTTAGGCACCTGAACTCTACTGTTAGACTTTGTAACTTTGTTTGTTCTTATTTTATTACTGACTGTTCACTTGTTTTAAATAATGTGTGAACTTATATATATATATATATATAATTTTTATTTATTTTTTATAATTTTTTTGCTGATCCGAAAAATGATCCGATCCGTAGCTCAAAAACCGTAAATGATCCGAACCGTGGATTTTGTGATCCGTTCCACCACTATTAAAAGCCTATAAATCCTAAACGAAAACTCGGAACTTCATGAACATTGGTGACCACATGTGACATAACATTCTAAACAAGCATGCAAACTTGGTCAAATGAATTTGATTCGATTTACTTAAAACTAGGGAACAAATTAGTAAATCGTGCCTTTGCTGTATGTGTGTGTGTGTGTGTGTGTTTATACTTTTTTTCCATCCGCATGTCATGTGCATGGTGCCGTATTGTATAACACTCACTCATAGATAAAAAAAAAAAAGATGATTTAATAGAACTGTATTAATAACAATGTAACAATAGTACCCATGTGGGTCTTGGCTTGACAGGACAACTGGGACTACATTTTTAAATGTCCACAGGTTCATAATGTACAAAATGAAGCACTCGATTCCTCAAGAGCCTTAAATAAATTTAATTTATATAACAGCAGGATCATATTTGAGCCTTGCCTGAAGTGTAAACATTAGTGACAGCTATGTCATATAAATACTGATTTGTTTGCAATTCAAGCCCAGTGACTTGTTTTATGACGCAAATAAAAAAAGCAAATCTTTGTTTAGATCTTTGATGTTTAGATAGATGACTGATGTATAAATATTATGTAATATTATAATAATGTATTTGTTGATGTTTCCTGCAGTGAAGAATCAAGCTCGTTGGGTTCAGCAGTTCATCGCAGACATGGAGCTCCTGCACCGTGAGACTAAGGACAACAATTTTAACATCATCATTGTGGACTTCCAGAGTGAAGACATGGATGTGGAACAGGCCCTCAGAGAAAGCTCCGTCCCAAGGTACACAAACACACGCTTATTCACAATATCCATTATATAAAAGTTTGCATATGTAGGTAATTGACATGTCATCAACTCCATCTAAAACTATTTTAAATAGCAATTATGTATTATGAGCACATTAATTGAGAGACTGAATGTAACAATTTAGTCTACTTTTAACATATGTTTGACACACTGGACTACTATTTAAGACTAGTGCTTTAACATGTTCTGAATCCGATATATTCTCTTTAGGGATGCACCAATACTGCACTCGTGTACTCGTATTAAAATGCTCCGATACCAAAAACCGATACATGCAGAGGAATATACATCGCTAAAAAGTTTGTAGTTCGGTTGGATATTTAAATAGCAAAGACAGTAAAACGATGCACCAATTTCTAATGTTACTTGAGGGTAAAGGAGAACAGTATGTATTCTAAGTAAAAAACATGAATTGTTGCGTGATTTATGTATAACGTGGTTTCGTACACGTTGTGTGATTATTGTGCAGATTATTTAATATAAAAAAAAATGTATTAGGCTATATTTAAATTATTTAAATAATATAATAATTATTTATTTAAATTATTATATTTAAATATTATCTTTAAATTACAAAATTACGAATGCAATGAAAATGCTGGTATTGGTATCGGCGAGTACCAAAAATGTAAGTATCGGACTCTTTCTTGTGCATCCCTAATCTTTACATTAAAAATGTATGTAAATGTTAACATAATTTTTTTTTATAAATATAAAAAAGCATAATTGACACATTATGCGTAAACCTTCCCTATATATTAATATTTTAACATGTTACATTAATTTACATTAGTATATCTAATATATTTGCATATTATTTTAAACACTAATATACATTATTTAAATGTAATGTTATATTGACTATCTGAATTACTCTTTTGGACACAGATATGAATATCTGAGGAGGGAAGGAAACTTTGAGCGTTCTGCCGGGTTACAGATCGGTGTGGACACCATAGAGGTAATCACACACTCATACCTTTAAAACTCAGAGCTGTTCACATCTGGTCCGTGTAACTCTGCTCCCAATGGCCAGTCCGAGTCTGCATTACACTATAGAGCGTGTGTAGCTCCGCCCCTTTTCAGCGCTGCGCTCTGTGTTTCTGTCTTCCGGTTTGTATTTCCACAGCATGAAGGAAAGATCTTACGGATTTATGAATGATCGTTTTAAAATCTTCCCGGTCTACTGACATCTATTATGACATCTGCTTCAAACATTACAATGCTCATGATAACTTTCATTAACTCTACAATAAGTCAATCCACTTCACCAGCTAATTACTCTTTAACAGCGATGTCATACAAATATACTACTGCAAAAACAGAAGTTCAAACACACAATTCTGAAGATTGTGGTTCATAAGGTCTATTGACAATAAAAAAAGATGGCACTTTGTGCGAAAAAAGTTGTCCTTTGTGTTATCCTTAAACTACTTCTCAACGTCCACGCAATATAAAACAGTTAGCCACCCCCTGCTAATGGTACAGCCCATAAATATAATACAATATATTAAAAATAATAGAAAATCGGTTAGATTCCATTTATTCAAATGATCATTTCTGAAGTCACAACTTAGCAAAAGTTTAATTGAAAAAAGGAGAGAAAGAGGGAAAAAATGAACAATTTATATTTGGTTTCACTTTTTTATTTTTGCATTTGCACTGTATTTGCTCTGAAACCTGAATTATGAAGCGTTCAACGGACCATATCTTCAGAAATGTAAAATTTCTGTGGAAAAACGCATAACGGCAAATCAACTGTTCCTGTAGCTCAACTGACGGATCCAGGTTCTGTTTTCATGTAAAAATGCTTTGGATATGCAAATTTTCAGATAAACATCATCATCATTATCAAGACTAAACGTTTACTACAGTAGTCAACATTTAAAGAGGATCAAAAAAGTTCATCAAAGTAGTCCTAAGACAAGAACGGGTATTGTTCAAAATTCCCGAAACGGGTATTGTTCATAACTTTGATGAAAGGTTTTGATCCACTTCAGATGTTGACTACTGTATTTAGTTTCCTTACTACCAATATTCTATTGTGGTTGTTTTTCACATGACTTTCATAAAAGGCAGATTAAGGCTCTTGACAAACACGTGAACGTTTTTATGGTAAATCCAACATGACACAGCATTTACGTGAGTGTGATCAGTGAGTCACTGTTTACGGAGACGAGTGGGACGAGGTGTAGAGCGTTTCTAGGATCCTCCTTGTGTTCATGAGTGTATTCTGTGGCTGGTGATTCATAGATGACAGCGGTGTGGGATGATGTATGTTTACAGGACAGGCACAGTATCGTGTTTCTGTGTGACCTGCACATTCACTTCCCTCTGAACATCCTGGAGAACATCAGGAAACACTGTGTGGAGGGCAAGCTGGTGTTCGCTCCGATCGTGATGAGACTGGGCTGTGGGAGCTCTCCGCGAGAGCCTGATGGTGCGACACACCACACACACACGCGCAGAAACACCACACACACACACACGTGCAGAACACCACACACACACACGTGCAGAAACACCACACACACACGTGCAGAAACACCACACACACACACGTGCAGAACACCACACACACACACGTGCAGAAACACCACACACACACGTGCAGAAACACCACACACACACACGTGCAGAAACACCACACACACACACACGTGCAGAAACACCACACACACACGTGCAGAAACACCACACACACACGTGCAGAACAGAAACACCACACACACTATCACACTGGACTGACAAACGCGTGTCTCTGTCGCTGTAGGTTACTGGGAAGTGAACGGCTTCGGCCTGTTCGGGATCTACAAAGCAGATTTTGACAAGATTGGTGGGATGAACACGGAGGAGTTTAAGGACCGCTGGGGAGGAGAGGACTGGGAACTACTGGACAGGTAGAAGGATTTTACACTGAATACGTTGAATACTATTCTTTTATTCTTTTCCAATACAATTAAGGATGATGATGATGATATTATTATTCAAATAAAATAAAATAATTATTAATTTTATTATAAAAATTCATAAAATATTTAATTTAATATTGATTTTGACAGTGACAATGTTGTTAGTATTATTATTAATAATATTACAATTAATAGTACTAATAATAATAATAATATGTTACAAAATATTTTGACAGTCACATTAATATTATTGTTGTTATTAATAATAATAATAATTTAGTTATATTATTATAATTGTGATATTGAATTGAGAGATTTTGACAGACATTATTTTTGTAGTAATATTACAGTACATTAAGTAATATTAATATTGTTAAATACATATTTTATTATTAATATTGTTATTAAAATTATATTTAATTGAAATTGATTTAGACAGTGATGTTGTTTGTTATTATTATTATTTTTATTATTATTCTACTACTACTAATAAAAATAATGTTATTATTAATAAAATTATGATATTGAATTGAGATATTTTGACAGTGTCAATATTATTGTTGTTGTTGGTAGTATTATTATCATTATTGATGTTGTTGATTGTAATAATAATAATAATATGTTACATAAATGTTTGTTTTGTTTTTAGCAATAATAATAATATATTTTTGTATAATTATTACAATTATGATTTAATTGAATTTAGAGAGCTTTGACAGGGGTGTTATTATTGTTAATAATATAAATAATAATAATGTTGTTAAATAAATGTGTTAAATAAATGTCATTATTATTAATATTATTATTAAAATTATAATGTTGAATTGAAAGAGTGTTATTAATATTATTATTATACTAATAATTATCATAATAATATAGCATGTTAAATACAAATTAATGTATTATTAATATAATTATGATATTGAATTTAGACATTTTAACAGTGTCAATGTTATTGCTGTTGTTATTAATAAAAAATAATGTTAAATAAAACATTATTAATTATTAATAAAATTATGATGTTGAATTGAGATATTTTAAAACATTAAGATACAGTGATAATATTGATATTATTAATGATAAATAAAAAATATTGTTTTATTAATATTATTACAACTCTGATTGAATTTATTGCCATTATTGTTAATAATAATAATAATAATAATACTTTAATATATTGTTATAATATCATAATACAATCAAATACTGTTTAAATTAATTATAAAAATCTAATAGCTAAATTATAAATAACTAATAAATTATGAAAAGGAAATGAAATGAGATAATGAAATGAATCTGTCTCTGTTTCAGAGTTCTTCAGAGCGGCCTGGAGGTCGAGCGGTTACGGCTGAGAAACTTCTTTCACTACTATCACTCTAAAAGAGGCATGTGGAACTCACAGTCCAGTAAAATCCCTAAAGGATAAAACTGAACCTCAGCGAGAGACTTCAAACAAACTCGCCTCAAGAACGTCCCGGGACCTTAAAGGACCAAACCGAAGGACACATGATGTGCCAAGCTGCTGTCCAAACTCAACACACTCACACGAGACAGAGACTCAGAGTGTGTATTTGTACGTATCTCTGTCTGTTAGGTCAGGACTTCTTTTAGGCAAGCGATACGTGAGAGATCATGGCAGATTTATAAGAGATTGGGTGAGTTTTACACTAAGCTAGCCGCTCAGGCACTTTGGGTCGCATTAATATGGTTTGCACTTAAGATATTAAATGCTGAAATGATTGTCTAAAGGTTTAGATGTGCGCTGGTTCTTAGACGTCTGCTTTTATAGCTGTAAATGTCACTTCCTGTTCAGATGTGACGCCTTCTTACACTTGAACTGTAGAAACGATCTACGACTTCTTCTGTAAAGGCGGACGTGTGCTTTTCCCTTTCCAAGTCCTGCTGAACTCATGGACACAACTGGACGTGTGCTGAGCAATGAAGTTATCCGTCTGTGTATTTGTGTGTTTGTCTGAGCTGCTTCCTTTCCTCGTTTCCGATTGATTTCAACATTATTGGCTATAGTTTGACAGATGCAGAAACCTTTAGACTAAACTTTATCTCACTGATGCCGTATCGATTTCTGCAGAGTATAATGGTAGGAAAAAGACGTTGTCCAGAAGTTGTGTGCCTTTTTTTGACGTATTTAACGTGGCAGTCCATACAGGGTTAGGAAGGAGTCCTGATGTTTCACTGTCTGGATTGTGAAGGCCCTAAATAGTATTGTTTTATGGAGATGATTGAATAGGAAATGTTTTATGACAAACAAAAAAAAATCTTGTATTTTGGAAGTTCTCACAATTATTTGGTCCATTTTTAAAGGAATGTTCCAGGATCTTTTACCACAGAAAATCATTTTGACTCCTAATAGTTATTACAGCCAAACAAAAAGTGTTTACAGTAAAATAAATATAGATGGGGCAAGACATAAAAATATAGGCCTAACTAAACGATGTTAACATGAGATAAATATGATAGAAATATTTATTTCAAGTGTTGTCAGAAGCATTTAAAGGATTTAAAGACGGTAAGTTAAGCAAAAAATACCAGTAACTACTGTATCCATGAAGTGCTGTTTACACTGAGAAAAATCCACCCATTTCATTTACCACGGTATAATTCATTGGCATTTACCCAGTCCCGCAGCTAAAGGGTTATTTATTTAGACAGATTTACAGCTTTTTTTGGGGCGAAAAAAATCATAAAAAGATGAATTGCTCGTTTTATTCCTCAATTGTAAGTCGCTTTGGATAAAAGCGTCTGCTAAATTATTACATTTAAAACCGTTTACACAAAAATATAGCTGCAGTTTCAGATATCCGTCTGGAATATCTTGCCCCACACTGTAAAAAAAAATATATATATATATATATAAAAACATGTGTATACAATGTTTTAACTCAAAGAAAGTTGAAATTTGCTTAACTTATTTTAATGAGTTATACAAGATTCAACTCATTTTTTAAGCCAGTTTAATGTATTTTAAGTTGAAGTGACTTAAAATTCCAAGTTGAATGTACTTAATGTAAGCAGACACTTTTTTTTTCTTTTCTTTTTTACAGTGCATAGACTTTCATTACAAGTACATTACGTTAAATTAGATTTTTATTTGTTTTCACAAACTGGCCAACGAGTCAGAATGGTTTTCTGTGATAATCGACAGCAATTTGGTTGACTTCCAATCTGAAAAGTTTGTGGGTGAAACTGTTTTTACACTGTCGCTGGCAGCTCGAGTGTATGAAAGGTGTATCATTTGTTTCAATGCTGTAGCCTATAACATCTGTATCATACAAATGTTCATGTTTACAAGCTGGCATAACATTTTTATGAGTTTTTATTTCATATCAGAAATACCGAGTGGTCAGGCCATCTTTTGTGATTTTGAATCGTCCCTACCTTTTTAAAAGAGTAAATTGAGACGTTTCTTTCTCCTCCTTTTGGTTCGATGTACTTTCAGGCTGCGTATTTAAAACACAACGAAGACAGGACACTAATACATTACGCCTAATACAGGGATCTGCATTACAAGGTAATTTCTGTGAAATTGTTGTGTAGAAACTTTTCAAAATGTTTGCATTTTATTTTAACATTTTCGGGTCTCATTTTTTCTGAAAAATAAAGTTTAAAGCTGAAGCATCTGGAGTAGGTTTGTTTTATTACAATCTTTGATCTTAAAACGAGATTTTGTTTTGTTCCTGTAGCTCAACATGCAGATCATCGTGCTAACACTAACATAATAATGTGTAATGTATATGCACACTCAGTCAGAGCACTTTACGTTGTTGTTGTTTGTATTTTTTTATATTTTCTCCAACAGCTTTCAACCACTAGAGGGAGCACAAGTACAGTGTTACAATTCATCATGCAAGCCAGATGTTCAAAGTCAAATTACATTTAAAAAAATCATATTAAAAGCACTGCCCGTATATTTTTGACTGCATTATTTTTCTAATCAAGATTAATATGCAACGTAGGCTTCATAACTGCACAATATGTTGCACAAGACTGAACATGAGGCAAGGAGAATAGTCAAACTCTGATTCATGAACCCAAAAATAGGACAAGCTAATGATTCAGTTCTTGCAAGAGATTATGGGTCCAGTATTGGTGTATTATCTTTCTGTGGGTGTTAATACTCAACAGATCTCAGTGCTGGCTCTCGCTCACACGACTCTGTTCACAGCTATTCCACAGTTATCAGCTTCACAAATCTTTTTCATAGTTTCCTCAAAATCATACATTTAGCTATAACGTTGACAGTAAATTACAAAAACAACAACAACGAATTAGCACTGTTGGGAGGGTAATACAACCGCAAGTGTGACATCATTTTGGATGGATCTTTTGGATATTTGAGGAGCTATAGCTTTTGCTATTGGAGCAAATGGTAATAGTCTACATACATAGAAAATTATATTTAGTTTCCTGTTCACCACTCTATAAATTTAGCCAACTTTGATCATAACTTCCGCTTTTGAGAACCCCGGGCCGGAAATGTGACAAATCAATTGTGACTCTGAGAAAAGAGAAAGAGAAATTAAATAATTTACCTGCAGTGTAGATGGGTGGGGCAGGTTTATGCTCAATGTAAACATTACATAGATAGCCTACTCATATGACAAATAAGTGTCGTACTGGAGGACTTTGAGACTGTGCTTTCAGTGACTCATTATGAGGAGCTTAATGGAAAAAGGGGGGGGGGGGGGGACTATAATACCTCACAATTTAGACACACACACACACACACACACACACACACACACACACACACACACACACAAC